>NC_065449.1:176981949-177632601 GCF_917563875.1 Diabrotica virgifera virgifera | reverse complement strand
CAATCATACTGTGTTTTTTCCTTAAAGTTTGGAACACCCTGTGGAATATTCTAGCATATACTATATGCTTACATTATAAAATATTGAAATTAAAACTCAATTGTAGCCTTAGGCTTTCTTAAAATGTTATTTTTTGATTCATTCGCTAATGTTGGACAATTAAAAAGTTAGCTACTTTAACACCTAGTCATGTTCTTCATCAGCACAGGGTGTTTCTAAATAAGTGCGACAAACTTTAAGGGGTAATTCTGCATGAAAAATTAATGACTGTTTGCTTTATAAACATATGTCCGCAAATTGCATAACTCAAAGAAAAATGGAAAGGGCAACAAAGGCAACGCCGCTTCTATCTTTAACTAACAAAAAATTGGAATCTGAGAATAAAAAACTAGAATATGTACCATAAATATACAAGAGTAGATAAACTAGAGCAGTAGGTTGCCCGAATGAAACAATACTGATAAATAAAAATATCGGATAAGAAATGAAAGGCAGAATTTACAAAACAGTCATCAGACCAATAATGATATACGCGGCAGAAACACGACCTGATAAAGAGGGAACAAAATGAATGTTATAAATAGCAGAGATGAAAACCCTTCGAAAAATCGATGGTAAGACACTATGGGACAAAGCTAGAAGTAAAGATATACGACGCGACGGAGACGCAAGGTGAACAACATTAAAAACTGAGTACGAAACAGAAGAGTATAACGGAACGACCAGATAAGCCAAATGACAACAAATAGTGTAGCATAGTGCGATGTCACATTATGCGTTTTGACCGGATGCGGTGGAAACGCATCCGTTTCCAACGCAACTGGACGGACCTGTAACACTATGCGTTTAGTCTGGTGCAGTTTGTAAGCGCGTAACGATGTCTCAAAACGCATCCGTTTCCAACACAACCGGACCGACCTGTCACACTATGCGTTTTGACTGGATGCGGTGGAAATTCATCCGGTCAAAACGCATAATGTGGCATCGCACATAGTAAGTACGGCGATAGACGGTTCCTCAATAAGAAGACGATCAGTTGGAATGGAAGACCACGAAAACGATGGAACGACAACTTACTCGAGGCACATTAAAAAAACCAGACAGTCATATTTATCTACCACAAAAAGTAGAAGAAATATAGAAGCGGTGCTGTTTTGTTGTTTTATACATTTATGTATTGCTTGCTCTATGTAATATGTTATATTTCAACTAACAATCTCAAACTTTAACATTGTATATTTTATAATGTATAAACTATTGTATAAACCGTGTACTATAATACAAAAATATATCTGTGTAAGCCACCTTGTTCGTTAAGACTGCAGTTGCATAAATATAAATATTAGATAACTTTTGCACACTTATCTATGCAATATGGGCGCACAGGGAGGGTTGAGCCAAGATAACCATATTACAGTTGTCTAAACAGCGCCCTGCTAAAGGGTCGTTTAAACACAGCGATAAATCAAACAACTTATCAAGGTCAATCGAGTTGTTGCAACTTATCACTGTGTGTAAACGGTGCATCGCACAACTTATCAAAGTTGGAGTTGGGTTGAAGGTGGTATCGCATTGAATCGCAGCGTCTAAACAGCGTTTCAACTTGTCATCACAACTAGTTGCTGTGACTTATCGTTGTGTTTAAACGACGCTTAACACCTAGTTTTAATAAGGATCCACAATATGCAAATGCAGCCGATATGATGTTTCATCTGCTCCATTGTGTGCAGCCCTTTCGTATTAATAAACTGGTTTGTGGGCTTTTCCAAATAGGGGTTATGGAATTAATTCGTTTCTATGAAAATGATAGTTATCTTCTGGTGCACTTTGTTTAATTTGATTTAAGCGATTTTGATTGTACGTGCTGTCATTAGTAAACGAAAAATAAGTAAGACATGAATAACAAATTTTCAATTTAGTACAAGGGTGAAAATAGACTGCTGCACAAAATTAGGAGAATCTTTTTTGAGCGGCAGTAACTTTTTTGAGAAAGGTGAAACATAAATTACCTTTAATTCTTTAGTTGTAGTTGTGGTGACAAATGGGTGGATCGAGTAGCTCAGGAGTCACCACTGCCGGTCCTAATCCCGGATAAAGGAGGAAGGTTGGACAGTGGGCTGACAACCCACGCCCGGAAAAAAGACACTGTTACGAAACCTGAACATTTGCCTCGGAATACAGGGCGGAACTTTCGGAAACGACTCAAGCTACGAAACATGGACTATGCATTTGGAAATTGGAATGTGAGGACGCTAAATAGACCAGGAGCTCAAACCGCACTTCTGCAAGAACTAACAAGATATAAGCTCATGATTACTGCTCTTTAGGAGACAAGATGGCTGGGGAAAGGTGTCAGGGACACTAAAACGCACACAATTCTATATAGTGGGAAGGAACAAGGAAGCAAAGAATGTGGAGTTGCATTTGTGGTGGATAATGATTTAAAGTCAAAAATCATAGACTTCCAGGCAGTCAGTGAAAGGATATGCAAGTTGAGAATTTGCACCCACTTCTTCAACCTAACAATGATAAACATTCACTGCCCCACAGAACAACAAGAGCAACATACAAAGGAAAGCTTCTACCAACAGCTGGAGATAGTATATGATAGTGCGCCAAAAAATGGCATCAATATTATAATGTGTGATATGAATGCTAAAATAGGCAAGGAGCCGCAGCTCTATGGCACAATAGGAAAACACTCACTGCACAATGAAACAAGCGAGAATGGGGAGTTTTTGATAAATTTTGCCACCAGTAAAAATATGGTTATAAGTTCCACATGCTTCCCACATAAAGACATACATAAAATGACATGGATTTCACCAGATGGAACCACAACAAATCAAATTGGCCATGTGATGATAGACAAAAGGGCAGCCAGTAGTATCTCCGATGTGAGAACACGACGAGGAGCATGCTGTGGATGAGACCATCTTTTACTAGAAACCAAATTTAGATGCAGAGTTAACAGGGAAAGAAACGAAAGACAACAAAGGACAAACAAACTGGACCTGGAAAAACTGAAGATCCAGGAATGTAAAGAGAAGTTCGAACAAGAAGTCGCAAATGAGTTAAGGACGCTAGAACTGCACTCCATAGAGGGCAAATAGAGTAATATCAAAACAGCAGTACTGACAGCAGCAGCGTCCACCCTGGGAAACAAGAAAACGGAGAGAAGAGGAGCATTGTTTGATTACGAGTGTAGACAAGCAATAGAGGAAAGAAATGAAGCACACAACATGTACATACCAAGAAGAATACAGGAAAGACGAACATTATTTGAAGGCGCAAGAAGAAAAGCAGACAAAATAAGTACAATGAAAAAGAGAGCCTATGAAAATAGACAAATAGAAAAAATGGAAGAAAATTTCAAAAAAAACGAAATTAGAGGGGCTTACGAATACCTAAAAAAGATAAGAAGTGGGTATAAACCTCAAACAAGTCTATGTAAAGATGAAAGATGGGCAAATAATCAATGACCAACAGAAAGTCACAGAAATCTGGAAGCATTATTTTCAGGCCCTACTTGGAACACAAGTAGACATGGAAGATGAAATGGGTATAAACTACGCAGAAGAAAATGAAGTAGGTAATGGAGTAGAAGCTCCAACAATAGAGGAAGTTCTCGAAGCTATTAAGGCCCAGAAAAACAATAAAGCTCCGGGAGTTGACGAAATACCAGCAGAACTGTATAAGGTAGGTGGCGACCACCTAGCAAGTCACATCCACGCACTCATCAAAGACAGATGGCAAGAAGAGAAAATACCCGATGACTGGAAGAAAAGTATAGTATGCTCGATCTATAAAAAAGGAGACAAACTCCAGTGCAAAAACTACCGTGGAATCTCTCTACTATGTACAGCATATAAAGTCCTCACCTATATTATAAACCAGCGGCTCCAACCACTAGCAGAAAATATTATTGGAGAGTATCAGACGGGCTTCCGACGGGGAAGATCGAAACTGGATCAAATATTTACAGTCAAACAGATCTTGAGCAAATCATGGGAACACGATACTGATGTTCACAACGTGTTTGTAGACTTCAAACAGGCATACGACTCAGTCAAAAGGAACAAACTATACTATATATTGGCTGAATTGGCAATACCACACAAGCTAATAAGACTCATTAAAGCCACAATGGATGAAACTCAGGCATGTGTACGAATACAAAACCACCGGACAGACTTTTTCAAAATTTCGCAGGGACTAAAGCAGGGGATGGGCTGGCCAAAACATTGTTTAACCTGGCACTGGAGTATGCGGTTAGGCAAATGCAAACTGGACGTGGAAACCTACTGACCAACCGAACGGTTCAACTGGCTGCTTATGCCGATGATATTACATAATATTATGAGTAGAACATCAACAGGAGCACAGGAAACATATGCAGAGTTAAAAACACAAACAAAAATGCTAGGTCTGAAAATTAACACAGAAAAAACAAAAATAATGACTCAGACGAGAAGAAACATATTCCTTCAAAAGATTATACATGAAGATGACATTGAAACGGTTGGAAAGTTTACATACCTGGGAGTAGAAATATATGCCGACGGATCAGAAGACGGAGAAATACGGAAAAGAATAACGCAGGCAAACAGAACTTATTTTGCCCCCTCCAATATATTTCGGTCTGAAAGTGTCCACCGAAATACAAAGATGAGAATCTATAAAACTTTAATTCGACCAATAACATGCTATGGCAGTGCATCCTGGGTCCTGAAGGAAACATCCAAAAACAGACTACTAGGACATGTGAGGGAAAACGGAATCTTCAGAAGTCGATACAACAACGAACTTTATCAACTTTATAAGGAAGCACCCTTGTCAGACTTCATTAGAATACAAAGATTGCAATGGACCGGACATGTGATAAGAATGGGAGAGGATATGCTACCAAAAAGAGCCCTGAATGCTAGAATGCAGGTAAAGAGACCGGTTGGAAAGCCAAGAAAACTCTGGGAAGACACAGTAAACAACGACGCACAAGCCCTTTTAGGAGTCCGTGTACGGAGAAGAGCAGCCAGACAAGCAAGGGTGGAGGCAAAAAATAAAGGAGGCGGCCAAGGCTCAATTTGGGCTGTAGTGCCGTAGAAGAAGAAGACTCAAAAGCTGAATCCCATTCTGCAGCATGCATTTTTCTTTTTGTCTTACGTCTCCATTTTACCCCACGAGGGACGACCTTCTGTCAGGCACGGCAATGCACCCATATGGGATATAATCCCCAAGAGTTAGCCAGCTCTCTGGGATAATGTTTTCCCATGTACCATGCATCCCTTGGGGCTCTGCATTTGAAAGCGTACAAATCTCGCCAGTTTTGATGCGGCTGGGGCTGGGACCTTTTAATAGAGCTCTTTGAAGAGCTCTAAGATGTTACGTATGTTCCAGCTTAGGTATAATCTATTTATCTGAATACCGTATTGCAGCTAAACTTTGTCGAATCTATAATAATTGACATAATAATAAAATATTTGAGTGACATTTAGTGACATATTTGAGAGTAATTTCAATACAGTGATGAGCGCACTAATAACCGGCAAAATAACGCAAACGATGGAAAGCATATTAAGTTGTGAGATAAAAAGAGATGATCCTAGAAGAGGTGTTAAATTTAGCGATAGTAACTTTAAACTGACATTATATTGATTGTTTCCCACCTTTAGACGTATCGGACGAGTTTGAGAAATGCCACTGCCATAGTGACATTTTTAGTTGACATACTCCTCTGATACCTCTGAAGTTGGAAAAAAAATCAATATAATGTCAATTGATATGTTACTATCGCTAAATTTAACACATCTACTAGTTTTATTTCTTTCTATCTCACAATTTAATATGTTTTCCATCTTTTGCGCTATTTTGCCGGTTATTAGCACGCTCATCACTGTATACCATTTGGCTACTCACGTAAAGGTATATGTAACTCTTGAGATACGTTCAAAGCTAACATTGCAATCACTACAGACAAAACGACTGACTGCACTGATGAAGATAACAAAAAATCACTGACAACAACACTGAAGAAATTATTGCGTGATAAGAAGATGATTACGGAGAAGTGAAAAAAAGTGAAAAAAAATCACGAAAAGAATCTCGAAAAAACGAGACAATGGACCGATGGATTACCAAAAAACCTCCGACTTCCAAATCAACATCTGATGTTTACTATCGCCGCCAGCTCAACTTCAAGTTGAGCTGTAAAATTATTCGAGGACTAGATAGATTATGTTTTAATAAGAAAAAAGTTACGAAACTCCATTATAGCAGCAAAAACAGCGTGGAGCTGATGCAGCTACATACCATAATCCTGTTGTTGTAACATTCGATCTCCGATTCATCAAAGAGAACAGCTGTCCAAAAAAATTAACGAGGAAATAAAGATAAATATTCTCTATCCAAAGAAGATTTGAACAAAATAAGGGGAATATTTAAAAACATATTGCTGAATCCAACGAAGGAGATGCTAAAGGGAAAGAAAAGATAGTAACACAACAAAATCGTGGACGAATGATGGGATATTGCAATTGATGGAAAAGAGAAGATTGTACAAGACCGTAGACATCGAAAAGTATAAAGGCGTTGATGCAGATCATTATACAGGAAAACATACTGTGCAGAAGAAGCATAATATTACGCTGACGACGTATACCCTGCTAAAGAATATTTGAGGCAATTGTACTCGTTGAGCTATCCTAACATATGCAGCGGAGACAAGGACCGATACAAGAAAGACGAAACAACAAATCAACAATATCAAAATGAAAGTATTAAAATCAATAGCGGGCATATCATTAAGAGACAGACAAAGCAACAGAAGTATACGAGAACGATGCAAAATTCAAAATATTAACAGGTGGATAAAAACAAGAAAGAAAAACTGGAACGAACATGTAAACCGAATGGAACCAGATAGATTAGCGAACATCTGTAAAAACAACAAGCCGTATAGCAGAAGACCCGTTGGAAGGCCGCCGAAAAGGTGGAAAGACAATGTACAGTCAACAACAACTGAAAAAGAATAAGAGGCAGACAAACAGGAGCAATCCTAGTCGCGCGAAGAAGAAGAAGAAGAAGAAGAGCTGTTTAGAGCAGCAGCAATCGAAAGTGAAGATATAGTCGTAATGATAACCAACCATCTTAAAGGACACGACACTTAAAGAAGAAGAAGACTAATCTCTCTGTTTTCATCGTTTCAATGTATCAATAGAATTTTTACATTGCTTTAAAATAAGGGGATTGATAATTTGCTCTGTTTTCTTTTATATGGAATAGCATCAATGCATTGTTAACACTTTTAACTACTGGTCTAGACTCTTTTATACGCCTGAACTATTATATTTGATTGACACAACACAGAATATTTTGCAATATAAAACCGATTAAATATCTTTTTATCGGGTGTCAATAACGCACTTGTCAATTTACAGCTACAATGAGTATGAATATTCCATGAAAGCGAGCTCAGTTAATTATATTTGACGATGATTTTACTTTGCAAGTGAAAGAGACGATAATAAACTGCATATTGGCCATTTTTGTGAGTGACAAAAGAGCTGAGCATGCAACATTCGGGAAAATTGGTCTCTAGGGATTAAGTCCTACGGGTGAACTTCTGCGTTAAATATCGTCTTGGTCGAAGATTTTTTGTGATAGAAGATCTCCATTATTCAACATAAGGGTTATTTTTATTATTTTCCGGAACCAATAAATTTATTTTTCAATAAAGATACCAACTAACTGGGTAGTTTCATAGCTATCGGAGAGTTTTTCTTATATTTGATTTCTATAAAATTTATTGGAACTTTTGCGAGTGTGACGTGTGTATGTTATGTACTTTTACTGTTAAGTTGTCAAAACAGATCTGACCCTATCGGTATATATGTACATACTTCCAAATTCGGTGAATCTGCCAGTCAGTCTAGCATATGTAGTGTGACCAACTCAAATTCAGCCGAATTCGGGACAAGGCTAAAAAAAATACCTAAAATCCGGGACTTTTCGATGAAAATCGGGCTATTTTTTTTTAATATAGAACTTTAATATCATTTTATTGATTATTTAACATTTATATGTTGACAAAAATTTTTTTGATGGATGGATTGTAATATTAGGTAATTACATTTTTGTTAGTTTTTGACGTTCTGACTTTCATTCCGGAAATCGTTCTCAAAAAACGAAAAATTAGAAAATCAACTGATGTTGGATTTCCACGTAAAGAGAAAGGTTAATATAAAAATATACTTATCATTGTTATCATTATTTAATATCCATGCTTTTGAATTGTCTTTTCAGAAGACGATAATTAAAATATAGAAACGGGAAAAAGTTCAGAGTTTGAGTTCTCGTAGAATTATAATACTATATAAAATGCATGCGTTTTAGATGTGGTATTAGTATTACACTCTAGAAATTGTCGACTTTTTTTCGTCCCGCCAATTCAATTTGGTGTGAATTTTTAGAACAACGTATTCAAAATTTCAAAATAGAATTTTATTAAAACATTGAAAATTCGGATGGCCCGGTAGCCTTATCCGGGACGCCGGGACACGACTTCGTAATTCGGGCCATGTCCCGGATTTTTCGGGCTAGTTGGTCACACTAAGCATATGGCATGTGTTTCAAATTGGTGTTGAATATTAATGAGTTTTAATAGAACTTCTAAGGTAAAAATAATTCGAAGCAGAGCAGGTAATTTTTAATTACGCAAACGACCACATTTCCGTTAAAATTCAAATAAGTAAATTATGTAAATATGACATCAATGATATTATACGGTGGTCAAAAAGCGTACAATATAGTTTCGGTCTCGAGAAAACATAGTTTTAATAAAAAAAAAGACTAAGTTTTCACTCTAATGGCATATAAAACAACATAATGCTATTCTACATCCCACCAGAATGAAAACAATGGGAACCTTCTCTGGTTACACCTCCGAGGCTTCTACAATTTGCAAGCCATACGGATGCTGAGACTAAGGAAGATGAGGGAATTCTACAATTTACAATTCACGTCCCATCTGCTCAGCGCGGTAAAGTTCCAACGAGAATGGTTCCCTTCATACTCTACACAGAGTAAATGTAAATCAAAAATGAATAACCATTTTCAATTTCGTTGCAAAACGAAAACACAGCCGAACCGTATTCTAGTCCAATCAGAGAGTGCTGCAAGCACCCCTACCGGTTTCGAAACTTATTAGTCTCTCATCAGGAGGCACATATGCTGCTCTCCCCGATCCAACCAAAACAAACCCCAGCGTGCAGTCCCGGATTGCAACGAACGAAATGGCATAGATGCCCTAGCGGCAACTGCTAGCAAAAATACTAAGTTTTCACTCTAATGGCATATAAAACAACATAATGCTATTCTACATCCCACCAGAATGAAAACAATGGAAACCTTCTCGGGTTACACCTCCGAGGCTTCTACAATTTGCAAGCCATACGGATGCTGAGACTAAGGAAGATGAGGGAATTCTACAATTTACAATTCACGTCCCATCTGCTCAGCGCGGTAAAGTTCCAACGAGAATGGTTCCCTTCATACTCCACACAGAGTAAATGTAAATCAAAAATGAATAACCATTTTCAATTTCGTTGCAAAACGAAAACACAGCCGAACCATATTCTAGTCCAATCAGAGAGTGCTGCAAGCACCCCTACCGGTTTCGAAACTTATTAGTCTCTCATCAGGAGGCACACATGCTGCTCTCCCCGATCCAACCAAAACAAACCCCAGCGTGCAGTCCCGGATTGCAACGAACGAAATGGCATAGATGCCCTAGCGGCAACTGCTAGCAAAAAGACTAAGTTTTCACTCTAATGGCATATAAAACAACATAATGCTATTCTACATCCCACCAGAATGAAAACAATGGGAACCTTATCTGGTTACACCTCCGAGGCTTCTACAATTTGCAAGCCATACGGATGCTGAGACTAAGGAAGATGAGGGAATTCTACAATTTACAATTCACGTCCCATCTGCTCAGCGCGGTAAAGTTCCAACGAGACTGGTTCCCTTCATACTCCACACAGAGTAAATGTAAATCAAAAATGAATAACCATTTTCAATTTCGTTGCAAAACGAAAACACAGCCGAACCATATTCTAGTCCAATCAGAGAGTGCTGCAAGCACCCCTACCGGTTTCGAAACTTATTAGTCTCTCATCAGGAGGCACATATGCTGCTCTCCCCGATCCAACCAAAACAAACCCCAGCGTGCAGTGCCGGATTGCAACGAACGAAATGGCATAGGCTATATCTTCCATTTCTGCATAATAACCATTCTAGAATTCTGGAACCCCATAACAGCTTATACAGGGGTCTCAGTGGGTGAGTAATTAATATAAGTAATGTAGTAATTAATATATACTTTTTGAGTCATTTGGTCGTCTCCTAAGTGTTTGTCCCCTGCAACCTAATACTTCGTGTAGTTGACATATTTAAAGATCAATGTGTATTCCTTTCCTTCTGCAGAAATAATTATACAATATGCAGGGTGTTTCATAAAAAACGGGAGAGGCTTTGAAATCTTCAATAGGAATTCCCATTTTTATGT
Source organism: Diabrotica virgifera virgifera (assembly GCF_917563875.1). Lineage (NCBI taxonomy): Eukaryota > Metazoa > Arthropoda > Insecta > Coleoptera > Chrysomelidae > Diabrotica > Diabrotica virgifera. Next base: position 177,622,034 of record NC_065449.1, on the reverse strand, counting down.
TACTTATTTTTACACAAGGAATCCAAATCTGCAATAAAAAATAGGGCTTCCTATTTAAGATTTTCAAGTTTCCCCACCATGCCTCCAGGGTTGGAGTGAGGAAAAATATTGAATACATACGTGTTTTTTAGTTTTTCGATCCTATGTTCATTTCGCGAAATATTGGACGATCCTGGTTCTTTTCTCACACCCTATATAATAAAATAAATATAGTAGTAATTGAAATGGGATTGATATTATGAAAATGATGAATACCGACACGTAGTTCACATCTAAATCATATAAAAAATGTGTAATGCAATGTGGAAAAACAAATGAGTAACCCGAAACAGTTATATCCACATAGGTATTTTTTATAAAATCATGAAGTAGGTATAGATTACTTTGTCGAGTACAAACATATTTTAAAACACCATGTTTAATCAAACATTGAAAATTTTTTAAGCAAAATAGCCAATTTGTAATTTGTAATACATACAACAAATCAATATTTCAAGAATATGGTACTGATTTATAACACATAAGTACAAGTAAATACTCATAAGCAGATCATTACAAGATTACACACTTAAAAACCATTTTTCATGCTTCACTAAAAACATTCGAACCAATATCGTGGCAGGCCTGCATAGTAGTAAAATTTAAGACCCTGATGGAGTCAGTTCCAGGAAAATTTCGCCCAGGTCAAGTTTCAAGGATGCATCAGTAGATTATGTTGAGGGGTAACGACAAGTGAGGGTAGAGACATATAAGTCGAGCCAATTAATAAAATTGATGTGGACATAACGATGTGAAGTTTAATTTTATTATTCTACGGTGTTCAATGAACACTGTTCACCATTTACTATATTGGTGCAATTCATACTTCAAACATTTTAGTCGATATTTTTGTAATATAAAGTACATATACATAGATACGTATCCAAGAATTATATTTCGTTATATTTTTATTATTTTTTAATCCCGTACTTTGAAATACTACGATAACGTGTATCTAAGTGTTAAGAAATTGCCGGATAATAGTGAATCCTAATCGGAGGAAAAAAATAATCAAAGAAAGTGAAAAAACTAGTGTAGTGACTAGTGACTCAGAACAATCAGCATATATCACAAATTTGTGACTGAATAAGTGAAGAAGAGGGACAACTTAAGGCTCATCCATGAATGTTATAACTGTAAAAATCTCTATTTCAAAAATTTCTCTCAATACAAAACAAAATCTATTCATGAACTCCTTACATAACAAAATTTGATGTTTTCTCAGCCCCCAATGTGCACCAATTTGATGTTCAAAAATTCTATTATACAATACACCTCCTGGAGTGAAAGGTTCGGACCTACACAATGAAAGGATTAACGTGATTAAGATTGTAAATTTTTAAATAAAACAAATTTAACAAAATAATGTATAGCGATATATTTTAGTATTTGCAGAAGAAGACAAGCAAGAATATACAGGGAGTCAATAACAAACATGGACTGGTAGTAAAAGATATGGAAAATCTAAAATTGAATATATTATGTTCTCACGGAAACAAAAAAAAAATGGTAAAAAGGCGCAAGCAGAGTAGTTTCAATTCTTATAAAGAAAAAAATTATATAACTTTTTAAAATATATAACTGACTGATAAACAATTGATGAAAATTGTATTAAAATGAACTCGATAGGATGCAGAAGAAGTTAAGAGATCAAGAAAAATTATCAATACCGGTAATTCCAGGAAAACAGCGAATGCGTCAGTACAATAATTTATTATCAGAAGAAAGAAAAGAATATAAGATGGCACCAGAAGAACACATCGACACACCGGAAGAAGGAGTAGAGGTGACCAAAAGCATCCTAAGGAACGCCGTAATGTGATTAAAGAATAAAAAAGCATCTCGTATCCTGAAATATAGACGCCGAACTCTTTATATGTAGCACCGAAAAACTAGTTCGACTGATTACAAAAATTGTTAATATATGTGTATAAATGTATACCAGCAAGCGAAATCTATAAATTGAAAAAATGGGGATTCCATTTAAAGAAAATGGTGATGACGTCGTCATACGAAGGTGGTTCACTCTGTATATTACATTATAATTTCAAGAAATAATAAAATCAAAAATCGACCTATTATGGTAATTTCTAATATTGTTGTTTATTTAACTTATTTTTGCCACCCTGAACCAATTTAAAGCAACGTATTATACATTGTATTATACAAAAAATTGGGGTTGAGTTTAAAAAACTGGTGATGGCGTCATCATACGAAGGTGGTTCATCCTGTATATTAGATTGTAATTTGAAAAAATTGAAAATTAAAATCAAAAATCGACCTGTTTCGGTAATTTCTAATAATGTTGTTTATTTAGCTAATAATGAATGTATGCGTTACTTTATGGACCTGGACCCACTCATTTTTGCCACCCTGTACCAATTTGAAGCAACGTGTTATACATTTTTGGAATCAGCCCAGTAACCGAAATCTGTAAATTGAAAAAATATGGGGATTTTGTTTAAAAAAGGTGATGACGCCATCATACGAAGGTGGTTCACCCTGTATATAGATTAGAGTTTGAAAAAATAAAAAATTAAAATCAAAAATCGACCTGTTTCGGTAATTTCTAATAATGTGGTTTATTTAGCTAATAATGAATTTATGCGTTACTTTATGGACGCACATAATTATATAAGAATTTGAGTAGCATCACGATCAGTAAGATCGATAAAACACAATTATATAACACAATTATGTGTGATGTTTCTGTAGAAGGTGTTTTCAAATAAAAATTATAATAAAAATCTTGCAATTTTATCAAAAGTCTAAATAAGCTTTGTCTATTTACAAGATACCCCCTACCGAGAGGGTTTCTGTACCTGCTGGCTTGCTGACTGCTCGATATCGACAACAAGGACAGCCTGTGACCACCGAGTGAGATCAATTTTATTAGCAGAACTCTGAGATTTTTTAAAAGTTTAAAAAAAAATAGGTGCTTTGTGTTACATTTTATGTTAAAAACAAAAACAGATTCGGAAAGTGGGAAAAATTCTCTAGTGACGTATTTGCATTTAAATTTTTTTACGTTAATTTTAAACAAAAAATAATTAAAAAATATATTGTTTAACAATTTAATAATTTAAAAACAAATAGATCACTAGAACTTTTTAATTCCTTCCATATAAAAAAAGAATTATCTCAATATATGCCATAGTTTTTGCGTTATTTTATTTAAACTTTTACATTGAAATTGAGATATGCGCAGAATCGCGTAGAACGGCCTTAAAGACCATTATCAGCCTCTTTTTCTCTCTCTCTCTTCAGTCATGACCCCCTCATGAGAGTGTGTAGTAGTCATCGTGATGTCGTGTTATATTCGTCTCCAACGTTCTCAGTCTCTGGTCATTTCTTTTAACTCATGCATAGGTCTTTTGCATATTTCTGTAATTTGATCGATCATCTTTTTGGGGATCGTCCTCGTGATCTTCGGCCTTCTACCTTTCCTTGGATAATAAAGTCTTTCCATGTTTTCTATGTCTGTCTTTAATTGTTCAATTGTCTTCAATTGTTGGAGATGGACTTTATTTTAGAGACGTTTGCAGACCATTAGGTTATTTAAAATTGAATTATTACACCGAGAGAACAATTTCTTTTCTCCTAAAACACTGATTTCTTTGAGCTATCTTTCTTAAAAGTTACCATATCATATTAACTTAAACATACCGCTTCACATATAAAGAAACGAGTTTTTTAAACACAACTCAATAATTTCTTACAGGTAATTTCTTCAATACTAAGAAATGCATTAATGGTTACATTTTAATTTTCTTATCCTAAAGTTTTTGTTTCTTAAATTGAAAACTACAAATATTTTGCAGTATAAGAAATATAATGTTAAGTTAATCCATATTTATATTTGTGAACAAGAAATTTTCTTGCAATCAAATAAATATTTTAAACCACTAGAAATAATTCTTCAGAAATACCCTCTGTAGTAAATGTGGTTATTAAATAAAAACTTTATCATTAATGCCGAAATGTTACTTGCAATAGTATCTTTATATGCATTTATAATAGTATCTTTATATGCATTTTAGATATCTATATTGATGGACAACTCTGAAAGAAAGGATCTTATTCTAACTGGGAAATAAGCCACAATTTAACTTAAAAAACGATTTTATTGACGTTTCGACTTCCACCTCGGAGAGAATAATATATCAAAGGAAAAGATTCCTCTCATTGGCTTTATACCATAATAAAAAACTTACTAAGGAAGTAAAACTTCGCTTGTAGGTAAATGTTATATAAATTTTTATTAAAATTTTATCTAAAATGATCCAAATTGAATAAAAGTGGGTACATCTATAGTACAAAATCACACAAACGTTTTCGGACCAATCAGTCCATCATAAGGTGGTAGAAACCTAAAATAAGCAAACCACTGCATTAAAAAAGGCCAAGATGAAATTTTGACTGTTTGAAAGTTAGGAAAATTAGAACATGTGGTTACTTACTTTAGATCCAAAGTAGTTGGAACTAGCTACATAGATAGGTCAAAAGACCTTCATGTTACAATAATTATGCCATTTCGGCTACAACAATGTCGACAATAAGTCGATGTTAAAAGGATTTAAAAATGCAGCGTTATAATTAACCTTTTCACTCAATTCATAATTTTTTGAAATACATCTACTGTTATTTCCACAGGGCCCATGTTTGACATGATATTTCTCTTCATTCTTATTATAGGATATTCTTTATTTTCTTAGCTTGACAACTCCAAATTTACAACTTCACCTATCTTTTGCATGTTACACAATAAACATTTCACAAACCCTCCATTGATTTACAATATATTATTCTCAACTATTTTACCTTTTATTCTAATCATATACAGGTTTTTTGTTGTGACTCGGTTGCTGGTGGTTGTTGGGCTCCTCTAATAAACAGTCCTTTAGTTCACCTAGGCCCAAAATATTAAATTGTCGTTAATAATGTTTGTGATCGTTGGACTGGCAGATATGTGTGTGCCTTTACTTGTCTCCTACTATCCTTTGTGGAGGTAAGTTCAGGCATATTTGTCTCGGTTAGTCTGATGACCACAAACATATTCATTCTGCTCTTTATTAGCTTTGTTATACTTAACAACTTAACCTATTCTTTCAATTAAATTTTGAATCTTAGCAAGGCCTTCCTTTACTTTTTTACTATATATTTATCACACCATTACCTATAATTTAATTCTGAAAACAATTTTGCCAATTCGTCATGATTATTATGTGATCATTGAGCTGGCAGATATGTGTGTGCCTTTGCGTGCTTCCTATCCTTTGTGGAGGTAGGCTTAGGTTTTTCATGTCTCTGTCGGTCCAGTGACCACATAAAATATTCATTCTCTTTATAACTTTACTTTATTTTCTTTTCCTAATTATTATTTTCAATCTCTCTTCAAGTTAGACAACCATTAATTCAAGGCTTACATATTTTGTTTTATTTTTATTGCAATATTTCTACCACTCTGTTCTCCCTCGTTTTATTTCATCTATATTTTTATTTTTAATTTTATTTTCGCATAAATTCATACAATCATTTGGTATCTTTTTATTATTTACTTCACACCATATAAACTTTCTCTTATTATTGTTTTTATTTACACTTCAATTCTATAAATTCAGTCAACCAGTTATACATCATTATTCTAATTTCAATTTATAAATTTCAATTCCGTTAAACTAGTAATCTACTATCAGTGTTGTTTTATTCACCCTGTCTTATCTACATGAATTCAGACAACCAGTTATACTCTTAACTTTACACGTTAATTATTAACTTAAACTACATTTCATAACAGTCAAATTCATGATTTATTTACCAATTCTTTTACCTTATATTTATCATATAATAAATTTCCTTTTATTTTGTTTATTTTATTTTTATTTTTCTTTATTCTGCGCTTCTTTTCGAACAAGTGACGTCATTACCTTTTACCTTGTCGGCAAAATTTTCGCTTTCAATCGTTATTAAATTATCATAAATAATTTTATGTTACTATTATTTCAAATTGTTTATTCTCACTCATTTATTTAATAGCTAATTAAATTCATTTATTTAAGTAATAATATTTTTGCATTTCTAAAATACAAAATAACTGCATACACATAAAATTCCCTACCTAGAAGGTCTTGTCAATTTTCGTTTAATGTCATATTTCAGTCTGTCAGTTTGAAGCCAAGATGAAGACCACATTATAATAACGCTGCATTTTTAAATCCTTTTAACATCGACTTATTGTCGACACTGTTGTAGCCGAAATGGCATAATTATTGTAACATGAAGGTCTTTTGACCTATCTATGCAGCTAGTTCCAACTACTTTGGATCTAAAGTAAGTAACCACATGTTCTAATTTTCCTAACTTTCAAACAGTCAAAATTTCATCTTGGCCTTTTTTAATGCAGTGGTTAGCTTATTTTAGGTTTCTACCACCTGATGATGGACTGATTGGTCCGAAAACGTTTGTGTGATTTTGTACTATAGATGTACCCACTTTTATCCAATTTGGATCATTTTAGATAAAAGTTTAATAAAAATTTATATACCATTTACCTACAAGCGAAGTTTTACTTCCTTAGTAAGAATAATATATAATATAAAGCTTCAGAACAATATTGAAAGGAGCTATTAACCAACTAGGGGCTTCCATAAATGGTAGAACTGTATACAGGTAAGTTCCTTTATAAAAATGTATAAACTATAATATGTGTCTTGAACGTATCGTCTTCTATATACAATCCTACAATTCAACGTTATATCAAACATGGCGTGTGCTTTATTTGTCATAAAGAAATATTAGTTAGTCTAAAAGAAACATCTTAACGACTAAGAACTTTTATTGCCGAAAACTGAATAAAGTAGTAGGTATAAAATAACTTAAGATGTAAACTAATAACACTTTCCTGTAATAAAATTTCTTAATTTGCTGTCTAATTCTAATTATATAAATAAATAAAATTACAATATATGTCTGCTTCAATGGTTTACATTGGTTGTATTTTGCTTCTTATTTTAGCTAAACAATGTCTATTGTGTGATATTATACAGATAAATAATTAATATTTCATATACAAAAATAAAAAAAATAACAAAGATGGTAGGATAAATAAAGCCATCTTTGAACTAAATATGATTGAATATTATTTGTTGAAATGCCAAGAAATGTTTATGGATTGTAGACTGTTTTACTGATACCTACCGTTCTTATACCAAAAAATTAATAGTTTTTATGTGGACCCGTGTATTTGTTTTTTTTTGTATTTCCTTTTGTCAAAATAAGTATATATGTACTATATACTTATATCCTTATAAAAATTTTTTTATTAAAATAAGTTTACTCTTTCTCCATAACGGTTTTGTTTTAGGTAATTGCTGATATACAAAGTGCTATTAACAAAAATAAAGAAAAATTAAGGAAGTTGGATTTGCCTCTCCATCCTTGTATTATTGTATAGAAGCCAGTGTTTTAAGAGTGGAGAAATTATTTGTGTCACTGACTGTCACTTGCTGTTGCGTTTAGTAAATTTCAATTTCCGACTTATCATCGACTTATTTCGTATGCTTTAAATGATGATGCATGGGTAAAGATTCGCGGACTCAATTGTATTTATTAATATCTAACGTTTTATATCTTATTCTTATTATCTAATAAAGAATAATTTTACCTTAACAGAATGATTTATTTCGCCGTATGTAATATCACTTTATTTTTAAGAAATGTATATCTGCGAAATGTATATCAGATAGCTCAGTGCGACTAGCGGCTGACCCTCACTTCACTTCGCCGTGAGGTACGAGAGTTCAAGCCCAGCCCAGGCCATCGGAAAACAAAAAGGCTAACGCGTCAGTATAAAGTTCTAAATATGAATCTGGCGTTTAGACCTGAATATGCGGGCACCTGATTGACCTATGAGGGAGCAGTACGGCAAGGGATAAGGGCTTGCGGCTCGGTGAAACTCCCCCATAGATCCCTACCGAAGGGCGTTGACGCCTAAGAACGGTGTATATACATACATATCTGCGAAATATATTTCTTAACATTAATGCCTGGTTGCACCAACAGATCTTAAGCTTAAGACGTGCTTTAAGCTCAGCTTACGAAACATACGCGTTGTACCATTGAGTCTTAGATCAATTTTCAGCTTGCCACAATGGATTGCCACGTAGAATGCTTAGATAAGAATAAAAAATTACGGTGTAATGTAAGTGAGACTTAAAGCGTCCCTATCTAGAAGCTGAGCTGGGCTAAGCTGTAGCTTAAGATTTGTTGGTGCAACCAGGCATAAATACATTAATTAATAATGGTAAGATAACAATATTCCTTACTAACAAATATTATTACTCAGAAAGAAGAGCTTTGTAATGCCAAGAAAATAGATATTCTTATGACAAATATAATTTCTTTCTGACAAATGGGTTTGCAGTTTGCAAGAAAGTGATAGTTACATCATCTTTAAGATATATTTCTTTGGGTATAATATACCCAATATTTCAAATATATTAAAATTTATTTGAAATATTTTAGAAAATTATATCTTACATACAAAGATATATTTCTTAGGCAATATGCCAAGTCGATCTTTCTTAAATATGAATAAAGTTTCTTTATGTCAAGAATTTTTTTCTCTCGGTGTAGTCCTGTGGTTATTACTAAATAGAGAATTTCCTTTCAAATGGGCTAGCACACGACCCATATTCTCATTTAAAAAAATCATCGATTAAAACATCACGCCCAGACGGATGACGTCACTAGTACGATATATATGTCAAAAAATCATAATTTAAAAGTAACAGTTGACCTGTTTCGGGATTTATTTACAAAATCGCTCATTCATGAAATAATGAAATTATTCCATTTGGCTTTGCCACACTGTATATCAACAACATTAATTTCGTATATTAACATATTAATTTCGACAGAACTTTTTTACAAAACATTATATCTGGCATACCTGATAAGTAACTAAAAAAACATATCACAAATTTAGTTTTATTAACCCACTATTGATTTTCTCACGCAAAGCCCACTATGTAAAATAGGATTTTCAATTTAGGTACAAAAAAACGTAAAATCCGCAATGGTATCATATAATTATAGTAAATATATTACTTGCATGTTATAATAATATATTAATCAGATCAAGGCCGCTCTATTGTTTAAAAGTGTGTTTTTGTTTTGTGTTGTTTATTTGAAAAGTATCTCCCATGTGCCATTCACAACTTATGTTATCTATACTTTAACACTGCATCCGTAGAAGGCAGTGTTATTTTCTTTTAAGAAAAATAAAGACTTATTTACAAAGATGTAAAAGAAAAAGATTTTAATTACTCTAATAAATTCAAATACAGTTTAGTTCTAAATACATTTTGATAAAAAGAAATAAATTTCTACGGAATTCGAGGTATTTCTTTGAGTTAGTTCTAATCTTACCTGGATAATAGGAAACAACTGGTTAGAGCAAATGATACAGACTGTAGTCTCAAAAACATTGTAAGTGGGGTGCCACAAGGTTCAGTATTGGGTCCTCCACTTTTCCTTATCTTTATTCATGGCATCAGTACTTTGAAAATCGATGGAAAAAAATTTCTTTTTGCTGATGATACCAGTATCACTTAAAGCAACTCAAAAATTGCAACTCTTCATGCAAATATAACTTCTGATCTATTTACAATAAAAACCTGGTCCGACTCTAATTTACTCTCTTTTAACGTAGATAAAACAGTAGCATTATCTTATAAAGGAACTCTTCTTCAACCCTTGCTTCTTAGTAACAGCCAGATCCGTACCGATCGTTCTGTAAATTTTTTTGGTTTTTTAGAAACCAACCTTAAATGGTTATCATATGGCAACCTTAAATGGATCATATCGATTTGTTAACTAAGAAACTAGCCTCAATTTGCTGTACCTGTTTCGAAGAAAGTCAATTTAATATCTTCCAAAATACCATAAAAATAATAATTTTTCTTTCTTCAAGTCTCATCGTCGATATGGTCTTCCTTTTTGGGGTTCTGGTGCAGCTGCCCAATCCGATGTTATGTATTTTTAAATTACAAAAAAGAGCAATAAGGTATCTGTGTGGGCCTCATAAAAACAACACATTACAGAAACTACTTCAAAGACCACGGGATTTTAATAGTTCCTTCTTTTTATATTTTACGAAACTCATTGCTTAATTCGTAAACAGTTACATGTCATTCCAGTAAGATATAATCATCACTACTGTACCAGAAATTAAACCTTTGATGTTTATTTACCGATCCCGTCCATTGAGTTACTAAAAAAATCTATATTATATTCTGCAAAAAAACTATACAACCTACATTTACAACTTAAAAGGTGCACCATCTTTTTCCAAATTTCGTAAAATGATAACAGCCTATCTATCTGAAAGACCATATTATTGTAGTAGAAGAGTTTCTTAATGAATAACTAAGAAATTACAGTACCCTTATGTGTACAAGTAGTATTTTTGATCTATATTTGGGTGTCACATGTAGCAGCCTTAAATTATTAGTTCCTAAGGTTGATTATGTATTTTGCAATTTATTTAAATTTTATACTAAATTATTTTGTTTTATTTCATTATCTTTTATTTTATTATATTGACGATTTATGTAATTTCAGTAAATTGTATTTGTTATTGATTTTTTCTCTGACTCTTTGTCAGCGTTGTCCATAAAGTTGTAAAATTTTCAATGGAAATAAAGCATATTTCTATTCTATACAACTTTGTAGACGATTGCATTTAAATCGAAATGAAATGACAACATGTCAGGCTGTTAATATCGGTAAAACTGATTAAAAATTCCAAACAAAACCATTGTTTAGCAGTGTTTCACAAGGCTTGTTTATTCATTATTTAAAATTTCTAGAATTCGATTACTTTACCCACCAGTTGTGTAAATATATAGACATACCTCCTGATTCATATTTCAAGAATGTATTTAAATAAGGAATAATCAGTCGTATGTAAACGAATATAACACCAACTTTTGAAATTTATCGCCAATATCTGATAATATTTATTTCCCTATTTGAAATTTATTGCGGAAGAAACATGGTTTAATATATTCCATTCACAGATCGTAGTGCTGTAATTTAGTACGCTTTTGGCAACATTTGGGATATTCGTGTCTTAAGGAATTTATGTAAAAAACTTTACAGAACCTTCAAAGAGAACTCATTCAAATAGCTACTTAACACTAGTTATTCGGTATAATCCTAACCACCATCTAATAACGGTTCTAGAATAATGGTTCCAAGAATAATGGTTCATGATATTAACTGTACATTTGATGTCCGGTTAAAGGTAGAGGCCCGGCGCAAATTGAACCTAAGCGAGACACAACCTGCGCCGGCGGGACGGGTGACCCGTGCATTTATTTTTCTAAGGTGGTTAAAGCATAACACTGGCTTTGTTACTGTAAGCAAAAAATAGCAGACTATCTTGCTATCCTTCTAAAGAGTTCTAGATATAGAAATGGAGATTACTATAAATAATTCTTATACAGGGTGTCCCGGAAAATAGTGCGTTCCTTAAAGGTATAGGTAGAAGGCACCATGTAGAACAAAAAACTCTTATAACATTATTTTCTAAATGCCACCGTTTGACCAAAAAATTAAAATACATTTTGGTATGCAAACTTAAATCTGACAACTACGTGCGGTACGCAAATTTAAGCATAGACAGTAGACAGTCCCGTGTAAATAGATAGAAGACAGATGATAGTAAACAGATAGTTTTAAAGAATCCTGTTTAGTGTCAATGCCGAAAATGTTTTCGAATTGTGAGTGTATTACCTATTATGTTATTACGTTCATTATTTATGGCAGATCACTAAATGGAGAGGCATACTATAATTAATTTCTTTGGTGTTTGTGAAAGTGGGTTACTTGGAACATCTATTCGGTATAATAATTATTTTCAAGTAAGTACAACTTAATTATTTCAGTTCACAAGTAAACAAATTACTGAGACATTATCTGGTGTATTTAAGTTCCACTGTAAACAATGTAATTCAGTTAAAGCTCTCAGCATTCAACACATTTAAACCTTACTAAATACATAATACTAGTTCAGTTAAAAGATGTGTTTTTATGTTAAAAGATGTGTAATTCGTTTAAAATTATGCAATAGTAGTCCAGAAAGCCACTGCGCATCCGCTAGGAAAAATATTCTAATTCGGATTTTTTGCACAATCATACTCAAAAAGGACTCCTTTTAACAAATTTGCATGTTGCCAGGACCAAAAGGTGGTCAAAAATTTTTTAAACGTTTTTTTTTTGTTTTTTTCCTAAAATTATCTTTTTTCCATGGAAAAAAGTTTTTTTAGGTTTTTTGGGTTATTCCAAACAGAAAAGGTCTTTAGTGACTTTTCTCTAAAAATGATGAGTTTTTGACATATAAGCGATTAAAAATTGAAAAATTGCGAAATCGGCCATTTTTAACCCTCAAAAACTATGTGAAAATCTAAAAATTTTAATGTTGCCAAGGTAGGCAGATATTCTTTAAACATCGATTGATGAAATCCTGAAGAGTTTTTTGCAATACAATATTCAAAACTCCTTTGTTTTTTGATTGTTAATCAAGCATGCGCGACACTATTTTCCACCGACAGTATGGTGCAAATGAAAGGAATAAATTCGTTCTTTCGTAAACCGGCGACTTTAAGGAAAAATCCCGAAACAGGTCGATTTTTATTTTTAAGTTATGATATTGTGGCATATATGGTATACTAGTGACGTCATCCGTCTGGGCGTGATGACGTAATCGATGATTTTTTAAATAATAATAGGGGTCGTGTTGTAGCTCATTTGAAAGGTTCTTCAATTCTCTATTTAGTAATGTAAACATTTACATAATTATTTATACAGGGTGTCCTTCTACTTCTTTTTTTGTCAAATAATTTAATTTAATAAAAATTTTTTGGACACCCTGTACCATTAATTATATAAATGTTTATATTACTGAATATAGAATTGAAGAACCTTTTAAATAAGCTAGCACATGATCCCTATTCTCATTTAAAAAAGTCATCGATTACGTCATTACGTCCAGACGGATGACGTCACTAGTATACCATATATGCCACAATATCATAACTTAAAAATAAAAATCGAACTGTTTCGGGATTTTTCCTTAAAATCGTCGGTTTACGAAATAACGAATTTATTCCTTTCATTTGAACCATACTTTCGGTGGAAAATAGTGTCGCGCACGCTTGATTAGCAATTAAAAAACAAAGGAGTTTTGAATAATGTATTGCAAAAAACTCTTCGGGATTTCATCAATCGATGTTTAAAGAATATCTACCTACCTTGGCAATATTCAAATTTTCAGGTTTTCACATAGTTTTTGAGGGTTAAAAATGGCCGATTTCGCAATTTTTCAATTTTTAATCGCTTATATGTCAAAAACTATCATTTTTAGAGAAAAGTCACTAAAGACTTTTTCTGTTTGGAATGATCCAAAAAACCTAAAAACTTTTTTCCATGCAAAAAAAATAATTTTAGAAAAAAAAACAAAAAAAAAACGTTTAGAAAATTTTTGACCATCTTTTGGTCCTGGCAACATGCAAATTTGCTAAAAGGAGTCCTTTTTGAGTCAGATTGTGCAAAAAATCCGAATTAGAATATTTTTCCTAGCGGATGCGTAGTGGCTTTCTGGACTATAGGTATTTCAATACATTTCAAAAGAAAATAATTTTAGTAAACAAATAGTAAATACATAAGTACCTACTATACTATTAGGTTGGATTATTTTAAATACTGTAAATCACAATCACAAACGAGTTCTTATTATCTGTTATTATTCCGTAGTGCGTACGATGTTGCCAGTTTATTAAAATTTCCAAACATTAAAATACAGGTATATGGAAAACAATGTTATCTTTTTTTTTGGAAATGGTTAACTTTAGAAAAAAATGGTATAGGACTTTTTTGTTCTAAATTGTGTATTCTCTCCATACCTTAAAGGAACACACTATTTTCCGGGACACCCTGTATTTATATATCTGTTACATATAATTAGAAAGCGGAATATATGCAACACAACATTACCAAAATATGCGCATATATATGCTTTACTTTTACTACAAATATGCAGGTATTTTTTCTAAATTTGTCTAAATATTTAAATGCATATTAAAAATACTCTAAAATAACACAATATATTAAATATAAACATTTATGTTTAAAAAATTCAACCTACATTTATGTTTAATACATATTTATTTTTCACATAAAAACAAATGAAATGACACACAAAAACTGATATTATAATTAAATTAAGAATCTAAATTATAGTATGAATTTATAATCAAATATTTTTCAAAATTTTCAACTAGCAACTTTTGCCTTCTATCACTAAAAACGTGTTTGGACACAGAAAAAGTTCGTTCTACATCTACTGATGTTATAGGACAATATTTTAATTTAAGCAGTAAACTGTTTGTCAGTTCCTCATTTAAAAAATGAAATGTGAAAATGAATGTAACTTACGATTTTGGAACAGGCCTTGCAAAATACTTTGTCTCCACTTAGCTTTAACTCGGGAAAACACTTTATCCAAGCACTTTTTTGAATGGTAGACATATTTAAATTTAATATATACCAGTCACTTCATAAACACTAAATACGATACAACGTTTACTTTAAACAAATGTTGGCCGGAAACTGACAAAATAAATATTAGACCCTTAAACGCAGGTAGGTACCTACGACTTGCTACGCTAATAAAATAATATTTTTCTGGGAACACCCATAATTGTTAAATTCAGGTAGTAATGGGAAAGTCCAGATAGATAATAATGAACGATAGATAGATAAATAACGAGCTCGTTCATATCGAAGTTATAAAATTCCAACTAAGAGAGGAAAATTTTAAACTTTTATATAATTTATTTTTAAAATATGCAAAATAAATCGTGTTTAGCTTAAATATGCAATATATGCATCTATATGCACTTTGCATATATTCCGCTCTCTACATATAATAATTCCATACATTCACTATGAACATATTTGGCCAAGAAGTTTCAACAAAGCAACAATTTTCAAAGAAACGGAGCATATAGAATGGCAAAGAGGCAAAAGTATACGTTTTTAGATTGTAGGAACTTACACGAACCAGTATTCATCATTATCTCTGCCTTTATCCCTATACTAAGTGCCAAGTTTCTATATCTTTGGTTATACCAATATCAATCCCCTCTACCAACACATCCTGCCTAAGTGTCTCCCCACGTCTTCTTTGGTCCTCCTCTCTTACCCCCTCTTACTTTCAGGAACCTGTAGTTCGGCAATTCTTCGTATTGGGTGATTAACGGCTGGACGCTGAACATGACCATACCGTCTTAACCTGTGCTCTGTCATTTTGGCATCAATGGGGCACCCACTGACTTTCCCTAATATCCTCATTTTTTATTTGATCCTTTTTTGCCACTTCACTCACCCATCTAAGCATTCTCATTTCCGCCACATGCATTCTTTGTTCCTCTTTCTTTTTAACTGCCCAACATTCAGTTCCGTACATCATGGGCGATATTTTGGCTGTTTTATATACATATATAGAATTTTTGCTTCAGCTTCATTGGAATTTTTCTGTCACACAACATAGTACCACTCGCTTTTGTAAGAGTAATTATTACTGATGATAACATGACCAACGAAGATAGGTCTGATCGTAACATCGTAATGTAAAAATTCAACATTACTAATTTAATAATGTAGTCAATTCTGATTGGTCTTAGTCTTTACCGAACCCTCCGTAAACCATCTACAAATACACCATTCAAAAGTTTGGAAGGTAGGTCTCGCCAGGCCAGGCCTATGCCTCTCGCACTGTGTTGTTCCTTTATTTCGGCCACGCTCTTTTACTTTAGTCTTTTGTTTCTTAAATAGCATATTTAGTGCTTCTAAGTAGTTGTTTGACGACGTCGTGCAAATTAAAATTCATAATTTACCTTTCTGGTTTCAAAAAGAGTAAAAAATTGTACAAGGGGAGTGATTAAACAAAAGGAAACGTCAGAAATAATGAGGCGTTCCAGACAAAACACAGCTGTGGGGTATTTTTAAAAGTATTTAAGGAACTGATTATTTTAAAGTGAGTAAATGTTGACAAATGAAGTCTGGTGTTGACACAAGCATATGAGGAAAAGTTGGCTCTGAATTACTACTCTCTTTTAATTAGCCGGAAGCAAATGAACAAATCGTAGATTGTTGTTATTAGTAAGCATTCAATTGTTTATTATCTAATCTTATAAAAACCTAGGACGACACGTCGTACATTTTGCCCCGGACAATGTCATGTACATATCCACATTATGGGACAGTAGGAGACAATGCCAGAGTACATCTTACAGTATTTTTCGTCAAATTAAAGACGTCGCGCGTCGTCACGTTTGAATACAGGCATAATTGAATCGGTGAGTTATAGAAAAGTATCTAAACAATGGTGGTGTGGGCTCGTTTTTCACTATAATAGATAGAGATTTTGGAAAACTCAAAAGACGAAACGCGATGTTGAAATATTTCGTCTAAAAGAGTACCATAAAATCATAGTGTATTGTAGTGTTGGTTTACTTTTGAGGAAATTAATTAGTACGATCCTCCCGACTTTAGGAAGTCGTCGTCTGCTAGCTATAAAAAACGGCTAGTACTAAACCTAAACCTCATTCTACTAGCATTAGCCAAATCTTGGAAATTCTCAGAACTAATAGCTATCAACTAAAACAAGACTGCTGATATTCAAAAAATCATGCAGTACCTACGTTTAACAATATAATATGTAACAGGCGAAACAACTCTCCTTTCTAAAAACAAAATAAAAGAGGTTTATTAAACGTACTGTATCATTTTCAATAGTAGTACAGCCCTAGTAAAGGACCTCAACCGTTTTAAGTTTCCTGCATCATACGGTACTTTACCTTTGGGGTTGGGGTGGCCCATCTTATCATAAAATAAAAAATTAAATTTTTTATTTTATTTTGACGTTTCGATTTTTAACCCGGAAACTATGTTCGTGCTTTCCTAACTGCGTGTTCTAAAGCGAACTTAAATAAAAAAGAATAAAAAAAATGTATAAACATTTTCAATTTCTTTGCAACACGAAAATGCAGCAGCTGCATAATACTCTGGTTAAATCGGAGAGTGCAGGAAGAGTCTATACCGGTTTCGGAGGTTTTTTCCTCCTCATCAGTAGTCCCATATCCTCTTCTCTCCGATTTCCCCAGGCATCATACTTTGGGCCTTTCCGAATTGCAAAGAACGAAATGTCACGGATGTAGTAGAACCATCTACCGAAAAACAATGTAAGTTATCAATCGAAGTAACACAGAAAACGACAATAAATAACGTTCCCATACCACCAGATTGACAACAGGTGGAATATTTTCTTTGGTTACAACCTCACGAGATTTTCAAAAATTATAAATCATACAGGATGCCGAGGAAAATCTTTGAAAATCTCGGGCGTTGTAACCAAAGAAAGTATTCCACCTGTTGTCAATCTGGTGGTATGGGAACGGTATTTATTGTCGTTTTCTGTTCTACTTCGATTGATAACTTACTTTGTTTTTCGGTAGATGGCTCTAGTACATCCGTGACATTTCGTTCTTTGCAATTCGGAAAGGCCCGCCCAAAGTATGATGCCTGGGAAAATCGGAGAGAAGAGGATATGGGACTACTGATGAGGAGGAAAAAACCTCCGAAACCGGTATAGACTCCTCCTGCACTCTCCGATTTAACCAGAGTATTATGCAGCTGCTGCATTTTCGTGTTGCAAAGAAATTGAAAATGTTTATACATTTTAGTTCATTTACTCTTTTGTTGAGTACTAAGGAATCTTTCTTGTTGGAACTTTTACCACGCTGAGCGGATGGGTTAAGAATTATTTAAAATTCTCTCATCTTAATTTCCTCAGCATCCTGTATGATTTATAATTTTTGAAAATCTCGGGAGGTTGTAACCAAAGAAAGTATTCCACCTGTTGTCAATCTGGTGGTATGGGAACGATATTTATTGTAGTTTTCTGTGCTACTTCGATTGATAACTTACTTTGTTAAAAAATAATATGTGCACATGAATTCTGGGCACACTGATTCACACATCTGGGCAAATTCTACCAGCGTTCTGGGTACTCCCATTTCCACCATCATCGTCCACAGAGTATCCCTGTTTAGAGTCATACGTTTGCTTAAAATCTACAAAAATTTGATAGGTATAGTCGGTTCGCTATACTCAGACACAACTGGCTAGTGATTTTAGCGAGTAATTTTGCCAATTTGGTGAAATTGGCAAAAAATAATTACTAAATAGTTAATAATTACTAAATAGTCAGTAATTTTACCAATTTTGCCAAACAAAAAATTACCTACTAAAATCATTAGAAAGTTGTGTCTGAGTTTAGCGAACCGACTACATATTATATCTTTGTTGTGTTGCCAACTCTTTTCTAAAATTTGGCGCAAGATAAAGATCTGCTCTATTGTTGATCTTGCCGGTCGGAACACACTGGGTAATCACCTATTATTTCTTCCGAGCAAGAAATTAATCTTCGCAGTAGAATACATGACATAACTTCGGAAGTTGTATGAATTAATGATATTCTTCTATATCTACATACCTACATGTTTATCTCCCTTTTTTCAAACGGCTACTATTTGGCTTTCCCGCTATTCTATCGGAGTTTCTTCTCTTTGCTAAATTTCATTTATAAAGTGATGTATTTGAGGTATGTATGCTAATAGAACCCGGGCAATCATTTTTTTTTGTGATCAGGTTTCCTTGTTTGTTCTAATTGAAAACAACGTAATGTCCCATAAAATTATTCTTTGCCTTTTTTTCTTAATATTTTCTTAAATTGTTCGTCTCTGCCTTGCATTCTGCTGGAACGCTAACATCTATCCTACCTAGTACTAGTACTAAATTTTAGTTTCAATCTGTGTGTATCATTGTGATATTTTACTGATTATTTCATTCATAGGAGATTCTGACCAATAGAAAGCTACAGAAATCTAAATTAAATCGATAATTTTTGATAATTTCCCGTCGTCAAGTATATTACGTCAGATGCCCTTCGGTGCTCTGAAAAAATACATTCAGTGACATTAATGACAATTAATGTTTTAAAAATTATAAAAGTGATGACTTTCAACCGTCAAAAATTTATAACAACTGTTTGTTTAATTGTACTAATTTGTACTTCATAAATAAATTACAATAAAATTTTGGTTTTGAACAGTTTTATTCATGAAATAATCGCAACAAATTACACTCGATCTCTAAAATTAATATAGAATTTTAGAGCTCTTGTGCAATTACTACTGATTATTTTTTAATGATTTTAATTTCCAATCGTGTAGTAAGATTTTTCATCACGTGTTTAATTCTCTCCAATCAGATTATTATTATACTGGGAATATTCTACTGTACTATTATAGAGGGAATAAATTTGAGGTATTTTGTTTCTGTTTAATTAAGTACCTACAACGAGTTTCCTAGTTTGGACAACTGTCACATTTTAAGAAAATGAACCATAATAAACTTTTAGTTCTGCTCCTAATGTCAAAATGTCACGAGGACAATACGAATCGGCAATTTGAAGCGCTCGAGTGTAATTCGGTAGGATTAGGTATTTCCTGAATAAAACAGTTAGTATTTTTATAAGTAAATAAATTTGACTAATCTAACAATAAAACACTGAAAACGTTTGGTTTCTATACTTCCACAAAATTATTACAACTATGTGACTACAGCTGTTTCGGCAGAGTGCCTTTCTCAAGTGATTTAGATTACTATGGGTTTGTATTTTTAAAGTCTTTAACTGAAGAGGTTGAGGAGTGGGGAGCTGTTTGTCTCGAGTTGGTCATTCAGAATTACACTTGTATTTTCCAATTTATTAATTTCCATAGATTCTAATAAAGATAGTTTAAGGCCTTCATTTTGAATATGCAGAATTTGAAACTGTTCATTAAAAGAATGATTATGATCTAGAAGGTGAAGTGCGTATGTTGAAGTGTCTGTTTTTCTATTGTTGAAAGCCCTTTTGTGTTCTGCTATCCGTTTGTCAAAGGTTCTGCCAGTTTGACCGATGTAAGTTTTCGGACACTCACCACAGGTTAGTTTGTAAACACCATTCTGTAGTTGTTTTCTCTTTCGGCTCTTATTGTTCTTAATATATTTGCTTAAGTTGTTGTTAGTTCTGAAAACTGGTGTTATTCCTTTCTTTTTTATGTATCTGGCTATTTTTGTTGTTATCTTGCCAGTATATGTGATAGAGCAGAAGGTACTGTGTTCTTTCTGTGGGGGTGGAGAGACTAATTTCAGGGCTTTCTTATGGAGTTTTTGGTTTAAAATTTTATTAATTGTTTGTTCGTTATAGCCATTGTTTACTGCTAGTTGTTTAATGATGTTCAGTTCTATTTCGAAGTTATTTTTTGACATGGGAATTTCTGTCAGTCTATGTATCATGCTATGGCAGGCTGCTAATTTGTGTTTTGTAGGATGGGATGATAAATTGTGTATAGCTGTGTCAGTATGGGTAGGTTTATGATATACGGAGAACTCATGTTTGTTGTGTAGTCTGGTAATTGTTACATCTAGAAAGTTTATGGACTTATTCTGTTCTGTTTCTATTGTACACTCAATATTACTATGAAGTGAATTAATGTATGATAGAAATTAGTCAAGTTGCCTGTAGTCCATTCTTTCACGGTTTTTGCTGTAAATTTTAAAGAACCGCTTGGATTGACATGAAATTTGGCATAGGCATAGCTAACATGCCATAGAAAAAAAGTGATATGATGCCGATGTGTGCTTTTGCCCTGGGGGTGAGTTTCACCCCATCTCGGGGGTGAAAAAATATATGTTCAAGATAAGTTCAGAAATGGATAAACTGACTAATTTTAAGCAACTTTCGTTCTATAGAGTTTTTTCACCAAATCAATACTTTTCGAGTTATTTGCAAGTGAATATGTTCAGTTTTCAACAAAATAACCACGTTTTTAGACGGTTTTTCGCAAATAACTCAAAACGTAAGCATTTTGTCGAAAAATATATTCTTAGCAAAACTATAGCATATAAAATAGAGAAAAAGATGGTGTACATATTAGGTCTCTATACCTAGCAAAAGCAGAGTTATAGCTAATGAAAAATAGGTTCATATTCCAAAAATTCCAAATAGAATAATTCAATGTGAAATATCCAAATAATGAAGCATTATTGGGGAAAACACATTACAACTTTTTTAAAGTTTTTAAAAAAATCTTTATTTTTGTTTTTATAAAAAAAATTCTAGCATCAAATGTAAGCAAGTTACGCTCAAAATAAAGTTGGTCCCTTTTGTTTTGGCAAAAAAATCAGGAAGATCACCCCCTAATTAGCAACTTAAATGAAATTAATCGTTACCGCTTCACAAGTTACTTTACTTACGTTGTGTTTATATGATCTGTGAGTTTCATCGATTCAAAGTGCTTATTTTTGAAAAAAATTGGTTTTAAGTAAAATTTTAAAAATTTTAATTTTGAAAAAAATGCTATTTTTTTCAAAATAACTTAAAAACTGTCAAAGATACCAAAAGTCTTAAACAATAAAAAAAGTCGACTTTACTTTTCTGAATATTTTGTAATTTTTTGTTTTTCTGTAAGACAAAAATTGGTCAAGATTCGGTGTTTCTAAATTTGCATACACTCGTGATAAGTGACT
Organism: Diabrotica virgifera virgifera; assembly: GCF_917563875.1. Taxonomy (NCBI): domain Eukaryota; kingdom Metazoa; phylum Arthropoda; class Insecta; order Coleoptera; family Chrysomelidae; genus Diabrotica; species Diabrotica virgifera. The sequence goes on along the minus strand of NC_065449.1, from coordinate 177,600,293 downwards.
CGTTCAAGCCCTTTTAACTACAGCTCTTTCAAAAATAAGGACTTTAAACCGATAAAATTTACAGATCGTATGATCAATACATACGCGAGTAAAAAACTTGTGAAGTGATAACAATTAAGTTCATTTGAAATGCTAATTAGGGGGTGATTTTCCCGATTTCTTACCAAAAAAAGGGACCAACTTTATTTTGTGCTAAACTTGTTTACTTTTGATGCTAAAATTTTTTTTAAAAAACAAAAATAAGCATTTTTTAAACACTTTAAAAAAGTTAAAATGAATTTTCCCCAAAAAAGTGCTTCGTTTTTTGGTTATGGCACGTTAAAATATACGATTTGGAATTTGACGAATATGAACCTATTTTTCATTAGCTATAACTCTGCTTCTACTAGATACAGTGACCTAATATATACACCAAGTTTTTCACTTTTTTACGTGCTATATTTTTGATAAGAATTTTTTTTCCACCAAATACTTACTTTTTGAGTTATTTGCGAAAGCCGTTGAAAACATATTCACTTGCAAATAACTCGAACAGTATTAACCTAGTGAAAAAACTTTATAGAACAAAAGTTGCTTAGAATTAAGTATTTTATTCCTTATTTCGAACATATATTTTTCACCCCCAAAAGGGGGTGAAACTCACCCCTAGGGCAAAAGCACACATCGGCACAATATCACTTTTTTTCTTTGACTTATTAGTTATATGTATGCCAAATTTCATGTCAATCCAAGCAGTTCTTTAAAATTTAGAGGTTTTGCAATATTTTACCGTCAAAGAACGTACTACTGTTAGTTCCTGTAAAGCATACTAATATATCATCCACATATCTCCACCAATATAAGAACTGTTTAAATACGGGATGTTTAGAACATCATACGGTCATACGGTCGAATCCATCAATTATTTTGACTAATATTTTATTTATATATTCGTTCGAATATTTGCTAAACTGTGCTGTTCACTTTGACAAGTTTTAAAACATGAATTGTGATAAATGTCATTGAATATTTATTTACAAAGACTTGAATTTTGTATATGAGTATTAAAATATTTTATTTCGAATCTCACACGATAGTACGAATAAATAAAAAAATAAGGCTTCAATTTGTTTCTCAAACTTGTTTCCATTCGGCAATAGTCACTCGAGCTCTCCGGGCTTTCGTGCCTAATGCCAGGCAACAAGTTTTCGAAAAATGTTCGCATTATTTTTTATTTATTCTCACTCTCTTGTGATATGTATTAAATTAATGTTGACAATTTATGTATAATCCTACGAAAATGGCAAGTGAATAAAATACGAGTAAATTATATAGATAAGTCTAAAACAATCTTATAAAACTTCGGTATGCATATTTTTGAATTGATTTCAATATTTCTTTATGTTTTATTTTTTGGGTACCGGTTGATCCTACAATGTGCATTAATTATTCAGTGGTTACGCCTCTTGTAGGTGTGATTTCTAACGCAAATGAGAAGTGTTAGCTATCCTAATAAATTTAACTTCAACCCACCCAAGCCATAAGTTATAAGCAACCGGTTTGTGCCAAAAACAAATCGGATTTTTAAAGATTTGTATAATATTTATGCAACATTTCAAATACCTACTGGTGTTACCAGTTAAAACTGTGGAAGTTAAGAACTTTGTTAATAAATGGTTTGATAACACTTGTAAATTGGCAGTTAAGAATAAAAATCTTGCTTATAAAAGATTTTTGTTTACAAACGATTGCGTAGATTGGAATAACTATAAAATTGAAAGAAATAACTGTGTTAGAATTTTAAAACAAGTTAAAATTAGATTTTATGAGTCAAATATTGATAGGAATAGGGGTAATTCTAAACAAATGTGGAAACATCTCAAACAGTTAGTAGGAACTAATAAAACTATATCACAATTTCAAAGTCTTGAACGTGAAGGTGTAACATATAGTGTAAATTTGGCAAACATATTAAATCAATATTATGTTGAGAGTATTAAAGATATTATTTTAAGTTTTGACCAAAATAGTGATATTAATTTAAATTTGCAGACAGTTGTTTCATCTGATGTAAATTTTGAAACTTTTGAGAGCATATCACTAAACCAACTATATGATATAATCAAATTTCAATATAAAAAAAATAGTACGGATGACGTAGGTCTTGATATTATCAAAAATCTATTTCATGTGTTAGGTTATCCTTTATTAAATTTAATTAATATGAGTTTAGAGAAGGGCCTGGTGCCCAAGCAATTTAAAATATCAACTATAGTTCCTGTTCCAAAAGTTCCTAATACTAATAAACTTGATCAATTACGTCCAATAAATATGCTCCCATTTTGTGAAAAATTTTAGAAATTGTGGTGTACAATCAGCTGATTAAATTTATTACTTCAAATAATATCCTGTATAATTACCAGTCTGGATTTAGAAATTCTCATTCATGTGAGACCGCATTACAGTTAGTTGTCTCAGATATGAAAAGTATTTTAGATACGACAGGGGTCGATATAGGCGCAGTTTTTATAGATCTCAAAAGGGCATTTGAAACAATAGATCGTCATATACTTCTTTTGGAATTAAAGAAATATGGTTTTAACGGGACAGTTTTTAATTGGCTGGAAAATTATCTGTCAAATAGGTACCAAAGGACTAAATTAAATAGTATACACCGTTCTTAGGCGTCAACGCCCTTCGGTAGGGATCTATGGAGGAGTATCACCAAGCCGCAAGCCCTTATCCCTTGCCGTACCGCTCCTCCATAGGCCGATCAGACGCCAGTTTATTCCAGACCAAGCCGTAGACTCTATTGAGTTTTATACTACGGCGTTGGCCTTTTATAAATTTCATGACCTAGCTGAGGCTCGAACCAGCGACCGCAAATCGCAAATCCACTAAACTTGTCGATAGACTGAGCCCCAGCCAACTGGACCGTCAAGACCGACGTAAATTAAATAGTGAAATGTCAAATCCACAGTTAAATGATATTGGTGTGCCGCAAGGCAGTGTACTTGGACCTCTACTTTTCATATAATACATTAATGATTTGGGAACCGTATTAAGCAAATGTAAAATTCATCTTTTTGCTGATGACACATTAATATATTTTTATGGGGAAGATTTTGTTGATGTAGTGGACACGATGAATCGTGAATTGCATTTATTAACTGAAAGATTTAAGTTAAACAAATTGAAAGTCAATGAGTTAAAATCCAAATACATGTTTATTGGTAATAATACTCTTTTCGGGAAATTCTTAAGTTTGGATGTTCACATTAAATTAAATAGTGAAAAAATTGAAATGGTTCAGGAAATAAAGTACATATTTGGGATTCATATTGGATAGGGAACTAACTTTTAGTAAACATGTTGATTACATTTGCAGAAAGATAGGGAAAAAATAGGTTTTTTTTCGAAGAGTATCACCATTTTTGACATTTCAAACTAAATTAACAATTTATAATTCGTTAATATTACCTCACTTTTTATATTGTTGTTCATTGATTTATACAGGATGTTCTAATTATGACAGGCTTCAAATTCTCCAAAATAAGGCTATGCGAGTAATACTGAGATGCAATCGATATACTCCAATTCAAGATAAATATGCTGAAAACTTTAAATTGGTTAAAAGTTGCAACATTTTATGTATGTCCAATCTATGACATTCTTATTTAAGATGGTAAACCATTTATTGCCTGAGTATTTGAACAGTCAGTTGGTCCCGATAGCAAATGTTCATGAGCATAGCACTAGAGCTGCAAATTCAATAAATTTTTATGTTAGAACAACCAACAAGTCCAGTTCAATGAAAAGCTTGTTTCATAAAGGAATTGTACAGTTCAATAATATACCTTATCACATTAAAAATAGCCATAATGTGTAATCTTTAAGAGATTATTAGTCCATTATATTAAAACTAAGACCTAGAAACCAATTGGCAATGTTTGTTGTACTTCCAGTGTTTTTATTTTTATTTTATTTTTTCTTTTTTTATTTATACCTATATTTAATGTTTCTGATTAATTTAATTTGACAATGCGTATTTCTTTATTTGTTTAGTCTCATATTTTTAATTTTTGTAATACTTTATGATAATTATACAGCGCTCCTTGCCTTGACAATTCTTATGTAATTTGTACAGGTGTGGAGTGCAATGATTTTGTTTTGTGTATTATCTATTATGATAAATAAATAAATAAATATCTAAAGGTATATATTTATTTATACTCAACAGATAAATTCAAATTCAGTTTTTATATAAGAGCCGGCGAGAATGACAGTGGCATAAGTCAGTTTAAGGAATGTCTGAGGAATACAGGGGTTTGTTAAAATCGCTTGAAAAACATCAAATAAAACGATATTCCAATACAAATAAGTGAAAAATGTCTTTGTTTAAGTGGTCAATCTAATCTAGAAATACGAATCCTTCATCTTTCATATAGAATACAAAAAATTCGGTGTTCTTGAATTGAGGACCGCTACCTGAACAGCCAAAATAGGTGCATCGAATTACGGACCGTACGAAAGATAGGTAGGTAGGTAGATTAAGGTAGCTAAAGAATATCAAGATGGAAAAAGTGGAAAGTGGCTGAGGCGGCTTTTTGGTGTATCTATTTTAAAACCAGAGGAGGTTGGAGAATGTTTTGCTTTGGATTTGGCTGAATTTCAGCCAAATCATCTGCATAAAGCTGTGGTAGATTTTGCGGACTATTTAATAGACAATTATCTTGGTGAAAATTCTAAAATGTCGGAATATAATAACGGTTTGTTGAGACAAATAGATTTTGTAAAATTTGCATCATGTTTTCATAAAGTATAATAAACTAAAGTATAATGATTTCATTATCAGAAGTCTTGGTCCTCAATTCGTGAGATTTTTTCAGGTATAAAAGTAAACCCTTTACTTAAAATTTCATTTTGGTCCTCAATTCGTGCCTGCCCAAAAAACTGTGCTATATTAATTTAATTTACTTTTTCTCTAGACATGTGCATGATAAATTTAATCATCATGATTTAAATCTGGAAAATCAATGAATTGTATTCAACATTTAAAGTGAATGGAATAATTTTTAGTACGTTGAATACATTTTTTCTCTTACTTATTAGTTGAAAACATCTTCATTTGTCAATTTACTTTAAAATGATTTTTTTTATTTCTACATTTTCACATGATATAATGCCAGTCTTCTGGAATACAGAGAACATTTTTGCTTCGGATTCTCCACTGCTAAAATAAGCATAGTTTGGCAACTATGAATAGCCTGAAACAAAAATTTTGATTTATGACATGGATGTTGAGCGTGTGATACACACGCGAGTAAGTACGCGAACTTATGGCTCGACGATCTTTTTGCGCGTGTATCACAGCAAGTACGCGTACTTTAAGTCCGCCGAGTAAGTACGCCGTCGATTCAACAAGTTTGAAATCTTACTCGTAACCCGTACGTGTATCACTGCCACGAGCCGCGAGCCTTGAGCCATCATGTTATTGCGTTTAAAGTTACACTTATATTTTCACTAATTAAGCAAATTGCCTAGAAATAATTCAATCGTTTATTGTTGAAAGGAGACAAGTTACATTTTATAAGTTTTGAGAAAACCGTAAAAAGCTATTTTAAGCTTTTTTGATTATATTTGTTTTTGAGTAAACCTAATTATTGCTGTTTTATCCTCCTGATGAAAATATTTCCCCTTTTATCTATGATATTTTATTTGTTACCCACACTTTTCGATTTCGTCTTTTTTTATTAGTATTAAAAATATATAATACGAAGTATATATAATACGATAAAATTCCTAAATATGTAGCACAAAGCATCTTCTCTCGATGACATCGCAATGAGTTATGAGTAAGCAGTAAGCCTGCCGTGTATCACCGACGGCGAGCCGAGTAAAGGATCCCCCAAACCAACGCGAAACTTTCGCAACCGCAACCTACGCGGAATCGCGGCGAATCGATAGGCACGGCGGATTATGAACGTGTTCAGACCACTTTGCGCGGAATCCGCAACGGTCGCGGCAGAACAGCGTTCCTTTCATGAAACGCTGCATGCACGGTTTTTTCCGCTACCGTTGTAGTTTCGCGTGTTTTAAAATGGTTGTTACAGTAAAACTCATTGAAATTGTTAAACAATATCCTATAATATATGATTTAACGGACGAAGATTATAAAAATATAAGAAAAAAGGATAAAGTCTGGAATAGTATAGGGTCAGAATTAGGAGAAAATGATAAGTTTTCATTATATATTATATTATTATTATTAATTTGCGTGCATAGAGATTGCGCCCACTTAAAAATTTGGTCATTTTTGATGTCTTGTATTTCCTAAACCTGTTGGCCGATTTAAAAATATAATTTGTTCACATTTGTATGGCGAATAGTCGCGTCGGCTTTCGCGTCAATATGGGGAACCCATGTTCGCTACCGCTCCGCCTGCGAATGTTCCGCTACGGAAAATTCGCGTCGCAAAACTTTCGCGTCGGTTTGGGGGATCCTTAAGTCCGCGATCTTTAAACCTGCGTACTTAAAGTTTGCGTGTGTATCACATGCTTTAGTCGTCATCACTCTCATCAATAAACCTCGTTAATGCCAAACACATATTCACGTTGCGATTCTGACATCAAGGGTATCTCTGTAAAAAGTTACATGCTTTTTATTGTTTGCATTAAGTTTCAAAGGATATATTAGACATGAGTATATGACTGGTGAGCCTCTTCCCGCTGTGGGAACGTTGTAGTTGGGAAAACGAACTGCTGTGGACGCTGTGCTGTCCACAGTCTAACCCAGCCTACTCTGTCAAATTCCTGTTTAAAAATCTATGAACATCTAATGAAGCTCACGGTAAAACTCTCAGCAGCTTTCCCATTGTCTATTTTATTGCGAATATCTGGTCAATAATACAGCGGCTCAGTCTGGGAGATAATCAGTTGGGGATAATCCCCAACGATTTCTTCTGTGTATGTTTTGGTTCATTCTAGCAGGATATTTGCTTTGTAGATTGTAAGTTAATACGTTGCTTTTTGTTTCCTTTTTTGTGGGCTGGTACAATAACCCCTTTTTTCAATTCATCTGTCATTGTTTAAAGCAGTCTGCGGGTAGTTATACCATCGCTGCCTGTTGCCTCATTATTTTTTTGGTAAAGTTTTTTAATTGCTTGGGTTATTTCTTCGTATGTCGAGTATTGGTCTTCTATTTCAGCTGCATGCACTTCTATGTTTAATGTATTTCTGCTAGACTAGTCGTTTAACAGTTGATAGTATTCCTTCCAGGTTTTTAGGATTTCCTTGTCATCAGTAATAAGCTGTTCGCTGTAGTTTTAAATGAAGTTTCTATTGCAGCCTTTTTAACCCTATACAATTTTCTATCAAGCCGAATCTATTATAGATTAACTTTTCTAATAATTTTCACGTTATCGAAAACAAAGCAAATGCATGATAACTTTTTGGGTGGTCGCTTGTTTGCCCGGTTTTAGTAAGCTATTAACTTTGAGCGTTTAAATTCTTGTGGAATCTCACCGGTCTGAATGATGTTCGCAAAGAAATGACGAATTTATTCGATGAAGTCGCATATTAGGTTCCTCGGCATACTTTCTCGTTTTTAATTCTATCTGTGATGCCGATTCTTCTGAGCATTAATCTTAAAAATTTTGTTTATACGACACAATTTACTTATTGGCTGATGTGTTAGTGAGGTTTAGAGTTTGAGTCGCGTTTGTCATAATTGGCAACACACTAGTCACTAGTCAAAAGTGTTAGGATTTTGGATTTTGATTTCCTTGCTGGATGACATGATCTAAAAATATATTGTTTTGAGGTTTTTGTGATACGATTTAATATTGTTCTATTTGTCTGTTATTGGTACATTACTTCTTCGACGGTTAATAACGATAGCTGAATTTACATTTCTGGAAAATATACAAAGAAAGGCTGAGAGAATCCAATCCACGGAAGAATGTCCTGATTGAGAAACTTGAGTGTGGTCTGGTTGCTCTACAAACGAACTGTTTAGAGTTTAGAGTATCTGTAAAAAAGGTTGACATTTTTTAAATTGGTTCTTCAAAACTCCATAGTTTTTAAATAGCCCCAATCGGACTATTTAACGGTCTCCCCTTTAGTGATGAGCGAGACTGCTGCAAGACCAAGACCAAGACCGCCTTTTGGTTGCAAGACCAAGACCAAGACCAAGCTTGCAAGAACAAGACCAAGACCGAACCTTGCAAGACCATGACCAACCTGCAAGACTCTTGCACTTTTTTGAGAAAAATTGGTTTTTATTATTTAACTTTATTTTTTTAGTTCAATAATATATACCTACTGACATTGTAAGAAACCTTAAACAATATCGAATTTTTAAAATACATAATATTTTGGTTATATTTTTAAGTCGTTTTGATTAAGTCAAACGGTTTGCATTTTCTCAACCTTCAAAGTGTCCAGAAGGCAAGTTTTCAAACGGCGACAGTTCAAGGACAATTGAAATTACTTGTAAGACAAAAAAATGTAATTATAGATAGGGTAATCCGTTTAAAAAAAATGCAATTAAAAACGGTTTTTATGTACCAGTAGTTTTCGCTTTTTTGTCTAATAAAAATAGTGACACTTATTTCAATTCTTTTCGCATAATCGAGGAAAAATGTAGGTCGTTAAATTTAAAATGAATACAAAAAATATCATAATAGATTTTAAAAAGGGATTCACAATGCTGTGAAAGCATTGTGGTCTGAATAAAAAATAACTAGTTGTCGATTGCAATGTGTCAAGCTTGGTATCGCAAAATCCAAAGCTTAGGTTTAGTTTCTGAATATAATGACAAAAATTCCAATACTCGGAAATTTTTAAAATTATTTTTTGGATTAATTTTTTACAATCAACGAAAGTTGGAAGTTGAATTATTTGTGAAAATCCCGGATGACAAACGTGTAAAGAATTTTACTGATTTCATAGTTGAAAACTATTTGGAAGAATCTAAGTTTTCCCCAGAAAGGGCCAGTAGTACAAATAGTATGTGCCACACTTGAAATGCATGCGCATCATTTCAGTGTGTTTTAAATTCTAGTTTTTACTACCCACATCCGAATAATTTGAACTTTTTAAATGTCATAATGAGTATTCAATCCAAAAATATGTGAAAATAAAAAGTGCGAATAACTCGTGTTACGAGAGCAATGTAGTTTAAATAAAATTAAAGAACTGCAAGATAACACATTACAGAATTAAGCGTTTATAACTCCCCATTAGGTTTAGTTATTATGTTATAGTATTAGGTCTATAAATAGGTATGGTAAATATGTACGTATTTACTAAAAAGTATGTTTTAGTTAGTTTATAAAAAAAGTTAATTATATTAAATAATGATTAAATAGAGTAAAAATATTTGATTTTTGTGTTCTCTTAAAAAAATTTAATTTATGTTCTTAAATTTGACCCTCGTAGGATAAATACTACAGTGTTCGAGTGAAAGGAGCAGATCATTATCTGTTAACAACTATAAACCGTTTATCCCTTTTCGTAAAATCCGTGAATTGAAGGTCCCCGACCATTTGTGGCACCTTTAAGAAGCTCTTTTTCTTTAACATTTTATTAAAATACAGGGGCAATAAACAATAATCCAGACTCAAGACGTGGTCTGAAGGAGACGGCAGGTATTGGCAGCATGCAAAACACAACGTGACACAACCGAAGGCCGGCAATTGCAATAAGGGTTGTAAATGCAGGTTTTTCCTACTGATAAACATTACCATTATAAAAATATACTCTAATCTCTTTATATAGAGAGAACTAATTAGGTCATTAGGTGAATGTATAATGTTAAAATTGGTATCCGTTTGAAACTACATTCTACATTCTTTTAAAATTTTAAAGCAAAAAATATAGTTTCATTCTTCACATCTTTATTTATTTCAATGTAGATTTTATTCGAAATTGTTTGGTTCAAATTATTACTACCAAAAAAGCAAGACCAGCAAGACTCTTGCAGCAAGACCAAGACCAGGAACAAGACCGGCTAGTGCAAGACCAAGACCAAGACTGCCTTTTAGCTGCAAGACCAAGACCAAGACTAGCCTGGTCTTGTTCTTGTTTTGCTCATCACTACTCCCCTTTGTCTCTTTTTTAGTACACTTGCTTAATTCTTTGCGAAATGTGTCAGCTGTTATAAAGGAACAGTCGATGAACGCCATCGGCAGTTTTGGTGTGTGTCGCCTTGCCTCGCACTTTTCCAATACATAATATTTTGTTTCTTTCTATTTGTGTGAAATTTTATGGTTTGGTTTGCGTTTTTGTAGAAATTACGCATGCTTTGGAAACGTCTGCAGTCGATACTGCAATTCATTGTCAAATGTTGGCGTTTTTTTTATCAACAACATTTAACATCATTAAGTTTTTCAATAAATATTTCCCTTTCTCTCTCAGTTAGGCCATGTCGAATGCCTTTTTCGGGTCCACAAAATAGATACGCTGCGCGTATCAATTCCACAACTTTTTCTTTAAATTGTCTGACTATGAATATGAAGATGCTTCGGTGCATCATGTGATGTTCCAGATCTAAAGCCTTAAAGTTCTGCTAATATGAAAAAGTTGCGTGGATGACTATTGGGTGGATTGAATAGCTCTACAGTCATAGCAGATTTAGGTAAATTAAATGTAAAATATTTGAATCTCACTCATTAAAAAATCCTTCAGATGTACCTCAAAAGTCTAAGGATCACAAAGTTATTGTTTTAACACCTGAATTATTTGCAATTTCCTTATAAATGCATTTACAATGAGGTCTTTATGTGTATAGTTCTACTACTATTGTCCCTTATCTCACCATAAAATTTGCAACGGTTTAATTTTTACGAGCTTTGAAATAACGACCATAACTAGTTTGTTATTTGTTGCAATTTCACAAACGGCATATTTATGTCTGTTTACGTACTCATTTGGAGCTAATTGTCGACACAGTAATTATCTCTAATTTTTAGTTTTACAATTTTAGAAATTTTATGTTTTACGGTGCTGCTACAAAAACAATTAACCCTTTAAATGCTGATGACGTCTAAGAACGTCATACCGTTACTACTACCGAGTGCGCATGACGTCGTCAGACGTCATATGCAGATATGCACAACATTCGTTTAGAGTAGAGGTTAGTATTTGTTCGACTTTGTCAGAATTTATTATAGCGTCAGTTTAGATTCATATTATGGATGAAGCAATTCCAGCTACATCCAGGGACGGTTTCTCCATTGGTTCACTTGTGCAGTGAACACCCAATCAAATTTCATTAAAATACATATTTTTAAAAATCTCATAAATATCATTAAAATATTTTTCTTAAATCTCATAAATATCATAGTATCATTAAAATATAACTGTATTTATTAATCTCATAATTTATTTGCACAACACCGCTACGCTAGATGCACGTGGTAAGTGCAGAATTCAAATTGAACCCAGCCACTATACAGTAACCCTATAGAAGAACGAGAGTTCTTAAATCCGTGAACCAGCGATTCTCCTATCTTAAAACATGGACGATTTGTGCACTGCACACAGAGACCGGGGCGGAGCGTTTTGATTCACAGTTTGGCATTTTCTGTTGTGGGATTTTATTAAATACAATATCGGTAGGTAGTTTTTTTTTAGGATGAAGCCTTATTCAGTGAAGTTTATAAAATAAAATGCAAATAGTTTTGAAAATCGACTTCTTATAAAAAGAATGGACTAACTTGGCCGGAGATAAACTTGGTACAAGAATGTGCAATAAGAAACAAAAAGTTTAAACATTGTTTTAAAGTTGAACAATATAGAAAAACTTCGTGATTATGCGGGTGTGATAAACTACATTCTTTATTTTGTTTTCCATGTTTAGTATTTTCAAAGAATAAAACTATAATTTTAATCTCGGTCTTTGGATGCCGTTAAAATAAACGGATTTTTAAACCCTTTTGACAAAGCCATTTCAATATTCGTAACTTCTGCCTCCACCTTCACCACCGAAAAAGCGCCATCATTCAGTAGGTATCTGCACAAAACAAAAAAAGTGTGTGACATCCTGACTAATCGGGTCAAAGATAGGTTTCATTTTACAGAACATCTTTTGGCGAGGCCCCAAAAATTTTTCGCCTGCGGCGCTTATTCACCATTTGTATAATTACATTCTTTAATTGAACACCCTCCTTAAATTACCACGAGCCGCCACTGGCTACATCTCGACCAAAACACTACAATGTAAATTCAGCGAAAAATGGGCACGTTGCAGTTTCTCAACACGACTCTACCTTATCGGTAGAGTCTACGGTGCACGGTAAATTCAAGGTGTAAAATTACAAAAAAAAAATATGTACATATGTCTTTGTACTCACTCAAATAATGCTCAAAAAATTACGGGATCTGGATTTCAATGCATATTTTTTTTTATAATTCTGGTGTCAAAGTTACGCGTGAAGTTAGGCGTATTGTGATGACAGTTGAGAAACTGCAGGCGACCCGCTAAAAATTGAATTAACACCCAGATCGCGTTAGGTATATTTCGTCAGCAATGAAAGGATTAAGAAGTCAAAACTAATTCAAAAGTAAAAACTTACAAATCTCCATCTATCCAGAACCTATGCGTGTTGTTGTTATACTTAAGCAACTGGTCTGAGTAGTAGCTGCAACTATAAGAGTTTCGTATCTAGTAAAAGATTTTCCATCTTCTCATGGTCAAACTCGTGCACTCCAAGTGTGTTTGTGTACCTATATGTTTTGCGGAAAATGGTATTTGTCAGTTTTAGCATGTTTTAGGTTGTTGATGGACACTAATTCTCTAACTTCTTTCATTTGCTTGTTTCTCACAAAGGTTTCAGCAAGTCCTGGTATCAGTCGAGTTCATATACGAGTGTTTAAATCTACACAAATTAGGATGCAGTTCATTAATTTTTGTTTTGTAACAAAATTTTCGTCAAAAATATTAAATAAATAATATTACAGTTTCAGCAGGCATGCTTGCTGCATTAAACGGCACTGTAATTATTACTCTTTTTAACAAACACCTGACTTTTGACGCCTAAAAATTTTACTAAATAGCTTACACAAATCATTAACTTTTTTTAAATTCAAAACTAGTTTTTCATGAAAAAATGTAACTACTAATGTATCTTCTGAACTGATTTGTAGTATGAAGGCATTCCTAGCTGGCATATTATATTTTACAGCCGACAAGTTCTTTAATGAGTTAAGTTTTTGTCCTCTGATCGTCTACGTATACACGAATGCACAGAAATCCAATTAACAACATTCTTTAAAGTTTCTGTCAAAATAAGCAAATAAATAGCCAAGCAAAAAACTAAAAAATGGAGTCAAACAGGGTTGTGTACTATCCCCTACCCTATTACTTATTATAGAATAGAATAGAAATATGCTTTATTGGCATGAAAAATTTTACAATTTTATCGACAAAGCTTATAAATAGTCACAAAAACAAAACAGTAACAATCCAATTTACTAAAACTACATAAATCGTCAATATATTTAAATAATAATAATAATAACAATGAAGTTAAAACAGAAATAATCAATTGCAAAAATTTAAATAAATTGCAAATGCATAGTGTACCGAATAATTAATAAAAAAAGGTTTAAAAGTTAAACAGTTAAAAAGTTAAGCTGCTGCATATGACACCCAAATATAGATAAAAAAATAATAAAAATACTACTTGTGCAAAGGGTACTGTAATTTCTTAGTTATTGACTAAAAAAATCTTCTACTGAATAATATGGTCTTTCAGACAGGTAGGCTTTTGTCAGTTTACGGAATTTGTGGAAAGATGGTGCCGATTTTAGTGGTAGGGGGAGATGGTTGTACATTTTTTTTGCGGAATATAATATCGATTTCTTTACTAACTCCGAGGACGGGGTCGGCAAATAGACGTCAAACGTAGAATTTCTCGTGAAGTAGTCATGATTAGGTCTTGGTGGAAAGACATGTAGATGTTTTTTTACGAATTAAGCAAACAATTTCTAAAATATACAAAGATGGAAGGGTTAAAATTCCGTGATCTTTGAAATAACTTCTGCAATGTGTTGTTCTTCTGAGGCCAAACAGATATCTTATTGCTCTTTTTTGTAATTTGAAAATATCATCGAATTGGGCAGCTGTACCAGAACCCCAAAAAGGAAGACCATAACGAAGCTCCGTGAAGTTAGCCCGAAAAAGTCGGGAAAAAAAATGCGATTGATGCCATTCGTTTGTCCATTGATTGTCCACGTTTGTCCACCATTTTATTTCGTTAGTCCACCCATCAATTCTTTTTTATAAACAAAAATTTTTTTTCGGGCTAACTTCACAAATCCACAAATTTTCGAAAATTTAAAAAAACTCTTGCTATATTGTTTGTCCATCGTTTGTCCATGTTTGTCCACCACATAATTTTTTTTGTCCACCCTCTGAAACAACCCCCTGTTAATTGTAATTATTTTTTTATTTCTTAATTCGGGCTAACTTCACATCCTTTTAAACGTGTATTTTAAAGTTAAATCGGGTGAAGAATCATAACTACCCGTTTGTCCACCCCTTCGCAGCGTTTGTCCAGCCCCATAAAGTGCGAAACAACCCACTCGTTAATTGTAATTATTTTTTTAATTCTTAATTCGGGCTAACTTCAAGTTCTCTCAAATATGTATTTAAACGTTAATTCGGGTGCAGAATCACAACTACCCGTTTGTCCACTCCTTCGCAGCGTTTGTCCAACCCCTTAAAGTGCGAAACAACCCCCCTGTTAATTGTAATTATTTTTTTATTTCTTAATTCAGGCTAACTTCACGTCCGTTTAAACGTGTATTTTAAAGTTAATTCGGGTGAAGAATCACAACTACCCGTTTGTCCACCCCTTCGCAGCGTTTGTCCAGCCCCTTAAAGTGCGAAACAACCCACTCGTTAATTGTAATTATTTTTTTAATTCTTAATTCGGGCTAACTTCAAGTTCTCTCAAATATGTATTTAAACGTTAATTCGGGTGCAGAATCACAACTACCCGTCTGTCCACTCCTTCGCAGCGTTTGTCCAACCCCTTAAAGTGCGAAACAACCCCCTCGTCAAGTGTAATTATTTTTTTATTTCTTTATTCGGGCTAACTTCACGTTCTCTTATATGAGCATTTAAACGTTAATTCGGGTGCAGAATCACAACTAAGCGTTTGTCGACCCCTTTGCAGCGTTTGTCCAACCCCTTAAAGTGCGAAACAACCCCCCTGTTAATTGCAATTATTTTTTTATTTCCTAATTCGGGCTAGCTTCACGTTCCCTTAAATGGGCATTTAAACGTTAATTCGGGTGTCGAATCACAACTACCCGTTTGTCCACACCTTCGCAGCGTTTGTCCAACCCCTTAAAGTGCGAAACAACCCCCTCGTTAATTGTAATTTTTTTTTTATTTCTTTATTCGGGCTAACTTCACGCTCTCTTAAATGGGCATTTAAACGTTAATTCAGGTGCAGAATCACAACTACCCGTTTGTCCACCCCTTCGCAGCAAAAAAAATGTGATCGATGCCATTCGATTGTCCATGTTTGTCCACCATGTTATTTCGTTAGTCCACCCATCAATTTTTTTTTATTAACAAAATTTTTTTTCGGGCTAACTTCACAAATTTTCTATAATTTAAAAAAACTCTTGCTATATTGTTTGTCCATGTTTGTCCACCACATAATTTTTTTTGTCCACCCTCTGAAACAACCCCCTGTTAATTGTGATTATTTTTTTATTTCTTAATTCGGGCTAACTTCACGTTCTCTTAAATGGGCATTTAAACGTTAATTCGGGTGCACAATAACAACTAAGCGTTTGTCCACCCCTTTGCAGCGTTTGTCCAACCCCTTAAAGTGCGAAACAACCCCCCTGTTAATTGTAATTATTTTTTTATTTCTTAATTCGGGCTAACTTCACGTCCCTTTAAACGTGTATTTTAAAGTTAATTCGGGTGAAGAATCACAACTACCCGTTTGTCCACCCCTTCGCAGCGTTTGTCCAGCCCCTTAAAGTGCGAAACAACCGTTACAATGGTTAACCGTTGCGTAATACCCGTGCGTTACAATTAACGAGGGGGTTGTTTCGCACTTTAAGGGGTTGGACAAACGCTGCGAAGGGGTGGACAAACGAGTAGTTGTGATTCTGCACCCGAATTAACGTTTAAATGCCCATTTAAGGGAACGTGAAGCTAGCCCGAATTAAGAAATAAAAAAATAATTACAATTAACAGGGGGGTTGTTTCGCACTTTAAGTGGTTGGACAAACGCTGCGAAAGGGTGGACAAACAGGCAGTTGTGATTCTGCACCCGAATTAACGTTTAAATGCCCATTTAAGAGAACGTGAAGTTAGCCCGAATAAAGAAATAAAAAAATAATTACAATTAACTAGGGGGTTGTTTCGCACTTTAAGGGGCTGGACAAACGCTGCGAAGGGGTGGACAAACGAGTAGTTGTGATTCTGCACCCGAATTAACGTTTAAATGCCCATTTAAGGGAACGTGAGGCTAGCCCGAATTAAGAAATAAAAAAATAATTACAATTAACAGGGGGGTTGTTTCACACTTTAAGGGGTTGGACAAACGCTGCGAAGGGGTGGACAAACGGGTAGTTGTAATTCTGCACCCGAATTAACGTTTAAATGCCCATTTAAGAGAACGTGAAGTTAGCCCGAATAAAGAAATAAAAAAATTATTACAATTAACGAGGGGGTTGTTTCGCACTTTAAGGGGTTGGACAAACGCTGCGAAGGGGTGGACAAACGGGTAGTTTAGATTCTGCACCCGAATTAACGTTTAAATGCCCATTTAAGAGAACGTGAAGTTAGCCCGAATAAAGAAATAAAAAATAATTACAATTAACAGGGGGGTTGTTTCGCACTTTAAGGGGTTGGACAAACGCTGCGAAGGGGTGGACAAACGGGCAGTTGTGATTGTGCACCCGAATTAACGTTTAAATGCCCATTTAAGAGAACGTGAAGTTAGCCCGAATAAAGAAATTAAAAAATAATTAGGATTAACGAGGGGGTTGTTTCGCACTTTAACGGGTTGGACAAACGCTGCGAAGGGGTGGACAAACGGGTAGTTGTGATTCTGCACCCGAATTAACGTTTAAATACCTATTTAAGAGAATTTGAAGTTAGCCCGAATTAAGAATTAAAAAAATAATTAGGTTATACAATTAACGAGGGGGTTGTTTCGCACTTTAAGGGGCTGGACAAACGCTGCGAAGGGGTGGACAAACGGGTAGTTGTGATTATTCACCCGAATTAACTTTAAAAATACACGTTTAAATGGACGTGAAGTTAGCCTGAATTAAGAAATAAAAAAATAATTACAATTAATGGGGGGGTTGGACAAACGCTGCAAAGGGGTGGACAAACGCTTAGTTGTGATTCTGCACCCGAATTAACGTTTAAATGCCCATTTAAGAGAACGTGAAGTTAGCCCGAATTAAGAAATAAAAAAATAATTACAATTAACAGGGGGTTGTTTCAGAGGGTGGACAAAAAAAATTATGTGGTGGACAAACATGGACAAACGATGGACAAACAATATAGCAAGAGTTTTTTTAAATTTTCGAAAATTTGTGGATTTGTGAAGTTAGCCCGAAAAAAAATTTGTGAAGTTAGCCCGGACCAAGTTTCTTTTGCAACACTTTTGGAGCTTCCCAGACGGTTCTGGTAGTAGACTTTTTTAGCTGATTTTATAAGTTTAAGATAGGTTGCCCTGTACTTGGTGATATATTCAGTGATAGAGACGTTGGTAGTAAATTTTTTGATATAGAGAAGAGAACGCATATTCTTGGAAGATATTCGGATACCTTTAGTAGTCCAGGGTTTGTGATGTTTTGGCTTAATTGCAATTAAATGAAATGCTTTATTGAAGATACAGATAAGCTTATCTAAGAATTCACTGAAATTATTATCCACGTCCATGGCAGGAAAGCGCCACTCAGAGGTTAAGCATAAATTTTGGAATTTACGCAAGTTCCGGGTGGAAAAAATCCTGCCTAAACGTCGGGTTTTCGAGGTTTTCTCATAGATTGCGTACTGAGAAAAGTAACTGATGATCGAAGAGGTATTCAGATGAAATATATTCAAATAGTAAGGAACGGAGGGTGTAAAAAAGATATACCTACAGACAAGAATAAAGGCTCAATATACTCAGAGTTTGTAGTATTCAGAGTATCAAATCATACATAGGCGCCCCTACACATGGAAAGGGAGGGGCCGTGGCCCCCCTGGCTTTTCGGTTGTTTTAAACTATCTACAGTTACTCAAAGTGTACAAAATGTAATGTGCAAAATTTTCACGTCTGGCCCCCTGAAAACTATTATATGGGCGCCCATGAAATCATATTCTTACGATTTTTTACTGTCCTTCAGTTCAATCCCTATTGGAGGGACTTTGATGTCAAATGTGATACATATACAATACTCTCACCAAAAAAGCTGCAGAACTGCATGGACCAAAAAAAGAGTTCATGGAAAAAAACAGAGCATTCGCTCAACATTCCGTCGAGCTGGCCCAATAAAAATTACTTAATATATAATATAGATAGAGAATCTGAAGCTTTACATATTGTCTTTTGAAAGATTCTGATGAATCTGAATATTTAGAATCGATCGACGTAGAAAATATATATCCTGAAGTAACTTTCCCCGTAGAAAATAAAAAAGAACGTAGAAGTAATATTAATTATTAGGTAAGTATTATGCTCTTCTCTAAATTATGTACCTACTGTGTTTATATTTTTGTATTAATTAAATTATTTTTAAGTGGATTATTTGATTATTAATCTTAATTATTATTACATTCGTAAAAATAAAGTTTTAGTTATTGTTCTCCAAAGATAACATAAAATTTTTTAAAACAACTGAACGTGGGGTCATGAGTTGCAATTGCTTGTGTTGCTTCTGTCGCTTTTGCTTCTTATGGTTTTGTTGTATCTAGTGCGTCTATTTCTTTTATTGCTTCGTTTGCGGCATTGTCTATCAAATTTTTTATGTATTTCTTTTATGTTTTAATGTCTACATTGTTGTCGACTAGTTTTGACACGATCTGTTTTGAAATAGATTCCTTATGCTTTTTTCTTGGACTAGTTATACTTTAGGTACATGTATTGTACCATGTACATACCTATATATCGTCCGCTGAAGCTCATAGTTTCTTTCATTTAAGTAGCTATTGATAGCAATAAGCAATTGGTCTGAGTAGTAGTTGCAACTATAGAGTCTCCTATCTTGTATAAGGTTTTCGGTTTTCCATCTTCTCATTAGCTACGATGTAATTAATCTAAGGGAAATCGTCAAACCATTGCTCTTCAAGTGTGTCTGTGTATATTTTTTACAGAAAAAAGTATTTGTTAGTTTTACTTTGTTGAAGGTTGCTATATTGTCTTAGTTCTTCCACATTCATATTTCCTTATTTCACACAAAGGTGTCAGAGTTAGTCGAGTTCATATACATAATAAATCGACATACTGACATAGTGATACATATCAACATACTGATACCAGGGAAGGCGAAGCAAAGATATATAAAATAGCCAAACAGAGAGCAAAGAAAGCGAGAGATTTTAATCAGATTAGATGTATCCGAGATGAAAATAATAAAATACTAATTCACGAAAAGGATGTCAAAAACAGATGGAGAAAGTATTTTGACAGTTTATTAAATGAAGAATTTGACAGACAGCCTGTGGAGTTAACGGAGACAGTAACAGCAATGGTTACCAGAATAACAAACGAGGAAGTGTCGGACCAGATGATATTCCTGGGGAAGTATGGAGAGCATTGGGAGAGACAGGAATAAGTTGACTAGCAGGTCTATTTAATAGAATTATGGAAGTTGGACAAATGCCAGACGAATGGAGAAGCAGTATATTAGTACCTGTCTACAAAAACAAGGGAGACATACAACAATACACAAACTACAGGGCTATAAAACTACTTAGCCACACCATGAAAATATGGGAGAGAGTAATTGATAGACGGATACGTGAAGAAACCGAAATATCCGATAATCAATTTGGCTTTATGCAGGGGCAGATCAACAACAGATACAATTTTCATTGTAAGGCAACTGATGGAAAAATACAGGAATAAAGAGACCAACGCTCATATGGTATTCATTGATCTTGAGAAAGCATATGATAGAGTTCCTCGAGAGATTCTGTGGTGGGCACTCAATAAGAAAGGAGTCCCTGGCGAATATGTAAAGATTGTGAGAGATATGTATGAGGGAGTAACGACTAGTGTTAGAACAGGTGTGGGAGAGACTGATAAATTTCAGGTGAAAGTAGGATTGCACCAAGGCTCGGTGCTTATTAGTCCTTATTTATTCTCATTAGTTTTGGACCAGATAACAGCGAAACTACAGGGTAGTATTCCATGGTGCCTAATGTATGCTGATGATGTAGTGTTAATAGGAAATAGTAAAAGAGACTTAGAACAAAGAATGGAACAGTGAAGACAAGCTCTGGAGGAAAAAGGTTTAAAACTTAGTAGGACAAAACAGAGTATTTGGAATGTTCATTTAAAGATGGAGTTACTACAAATAAAATGGTATCTTTGGATGGTGAAATGATTGTGAAAAGCAATAGTTTTAAGTATCTAGGATCGGTATTACAGAGTAATGGAGAAATAGATGGAGATGCTTGCAGTAGAATTAGGGCTGGATGGATGAAGTGGAAAGAAGCGAGTGGTGTGTTGTGTGACAGAAAAATTCCAATGAAGCTGAAGGGAAAATTCTATAAAACAGCCATAAGACCGGCTATGATGCACGGAACTGAATGTTGGGCAGTGAAAAAGAAAGAGGAACAACGAATGCATGTGGCGGAAATGAGAATGCTTAGATGGATGAGTGGAGTGACAAAGAAGGATAAAATTAGAAATGAGTATATTAGGGGAAGTCTAGGTGTGGCACCAATTGATGCCAAAATGAGAGAGCATAGGTTAAGATGGTTTGGTCATGTTCAACGTCGAGACGTTAATCACCCAATACGAAGAATAGCTGAAGTGCAGATTCCTGGAAGGAGTAGAAGAGGAAGACCAAAGAAGACCTGGGGGGAGACGATAAGGCAGGCCATGTTGGTAAAGGGGATTCACATTGATATGACCCAAGATAGAATTGTGTGGAGAAATGCAATTAGGGAAGCCGACCCCGCAAAGGGATAAGGCAAAGAGAATGATGAATGATGACTGACACACAAAAATTTACACAAATGAAGATGTCCCATTAACTTTTGTTGGTAACAAAATGTTCTTCAAAACATTTAAATAACTACTTAATAATATTATAATTTTAGCAGACATCTTTGCTGCTATGGACGGCACTGCAATTTTTTAGATATGCACGTCAAAAATAGGTTTCTCCAATTCCCCTTATTTCAAACACTTGACTTTTGGTGCACCAAAATTTTACTTTAAATAGCTTACACAAATTACTTAACTTTTTATATTTCACTAATAGCACAAAAACTTTTATAAATATGTGTTAAACTAGTTTTTCAGAATAAAAATGTATACCTAATACTAATGTATCTTCTGAAATGATTTGTAGTATGATGGCATTCCTAGCTGGCATATATTTTATAGCCAACAAGTTCTTTAATGAGCTAAGTTTTTGTCCTCTGTGAATACACAGAAAAACCGATTAACAACATTCTTTAAAGTTTCTGTCAAAATAAGCAAATAAACAGCTAAACAGAAAACTTGTTTTAGCAGGCATGTTTGCGCTATGGACGGCACTGCAATTTTTTAGATATGCACGTCAAACTAGATATGCCACTTCCCCTTATTTCAAACACTTGACTTTTGGTGCACCAAAATTTTACTTTAAATAGCTTACACAAATTACTTAACTTTTTTATATATCATTAATAGCACAAAAACTTTTATAAATATGTGTTAAACTAGTTTTTCAGAATAAAAATGTATACCTAATACTAATGTATCTTCTGAAATGATTTGTAGTATGATGGCATTCCTAACTGGCATATATTTTATAGCCAACAAGTTCTTTAATGAGTTAAGTTTTTGTCCTCTGTGAATACACAGAAAAACCGATTAACAACATTCTTTAAAGTTTCTGTCAAAATAAGCAAATAAACAGCTAAACAGAAAACTTGTTTTGAAGGATACTTGTCACCTCCTGTCAGAAATACCGGCGGCATTTCAAAAGATCGGAAATTAATAAAAATTAAAAGAAACCACAGGTTTAGTGTTGAAGGCCGTTCCGCGTCTAGAAGCAATTTTTTACCTTAACCACAACAAACGATTCCTACTTACTATTCATGCGTATCCTTTTCGTTGAAAACCAAAACCACAGTTCACCAAACACCCACAACACAAAAAAACAACAGAAAGTACCAACGAAAACCATAAAAACTAACAACGCGTAACCAGTCGGAGAACAAAAAGTTTTCACTCACAATAAAAATAAAATAATCCAAAGCCGAAGAAGTTAGTTGCCTACAATACCGGCTGGGCCTTCACACACTCGCGGTCGCATCTAGTTGGCCGCGGGTTCGTATACTCGAGACTGCTAGATCTAAAGACAACGGCCCTACTTGGTCGGGAGCACGCATTGGACTGTCAACTGGAGAGCACGCTGGCACGATCGCGCCGTTGCCAAATCCACAGGGGAGAGGATGGGAATGTTCGCAAGACGATAGATGCATAAATGCATTTTTAAAAAGCGCTCCGGTCGGGTACAACTACAGGGTTAGTTGAAAAGTTATTACTGCACTACCATTGAGATGGAATTGTGGAATACAAAAAGTTTAGAGATACACATTACTTACATTACACACTAGAATTAGATTTATTACAAAATACAGACTTATTACGGCCTTACTTCACATAATTATCCGAAAATTAAAAAAAGATAGCAAGGTTCTGAAAGTGTTTTCTTGTGGCATGTTAAATTTAGTGTTGTTTATATGGGATTGAACCACAATTGTTGGTGTATCAAATGAAGCTAGGACAAATAATAATCCCGGACAAAAATCCCCACAAATTATCCCTGGACAAAAAATCCCCGGACAAAAAATCCCCACAAAAAATCCCGGACAAAATAATCCCCACATGACGAAAGAGTGTGAGTTTTTTCAAAAATCGTGGAAGATATGGGGAATGGGCTAAGGCCGCGTTCTCTTGACAGGCTTTTGACGCGCGTTTTTATAACGCGCGATTACAACTATGTACATACATTTTATTTGAGACCGTTCACATGCCAACGCGCATTTTACTGACCTAGAACCAGCGTTTTAATAACCTAAAACCCGCGTTAGCATGTGAACGGTTTTGGGTCATTAAAACGCGCGTTGGCATGTGAACGGTCTTCAGTAAAGGGATACGGACGTTTCGCCCCCGACCGTTTCGCCCCCGCCGTTTCGTCCCCAGCTGTTTCGCCCCCGAACTGTTTCGCACCCGAACCGTTTCGCCCCCGGGATTTTACCTAATATTTTTGACTAGTTGCATTGAGTTATAAATACAATGTTGATTTAAATAACCCACCCTTACTAAATTTATGTTTACAAATCCCCTAATAATAATTGATCTTAATCATAATTTATCTTAATCCTTACTTTATCCGTATATTGTAAGTAAGGCAAAATTAGTTTTCTGAGAACAAAATCCTTTGTGTAAGTAAATATGTAAAATTATTTCTGAGAACAATTATTATGTATTAATCCTGGCTACCTACTATAAATATGTGTAACAAAGCACTTCTAAGAAAAACAAACAAAAAAATGATCAATAGGTAAATGTATATAGGGTTAAGGATCCTATTATGAGACCCGTTCCTAATATGAGACCCCTGTCTCTAGAGTCTTGTAAGTGCTGCAGCCTGGTGACTGGGGTAAAAACTTAGCTATGGTAGTGTTTCTAGTAGGCTGTGAACAAATCGAGGGTCTGTGATTTAGTATTACCAGTCAGTGAAGTTTTTAAGTTTTTTGCGAGTCAAAAGTTTTTTAATCGGTGTAGCTCAAACTGAATTTTTATTTTTAAGGTGAGAGAGAAAAAATCACCTTAGTAATTAGTTGATAGCTACTTAAATTGGTTACAGAAACACGCAATTATAGTGGCGTAAAAACCAATCCTAAACTTAAAATATGGACTAAAAAGTTCACACGTGGTTGCTCCTAATATGAGACCCTCAAGTGTGCCTAATATGAGATAGGGTACTGTAATGTTTTGAGTATAGCATCATGTATTTTTACTTTTTTATTGGGAAATAAGCCACAATTTAAGTTAAAAAGCAAATTTATTGACGTTTATACTTCCAATTTCTATTTTTAACTTAAATTGTGGCTTATTTTCCAATAAAATAGTAAATTGCATAATATACCACAAAAAAACAGCTTCAGAACAATAGAATCATGTCTACAGCATGTAATACAGTTTATATCCAGAACAATGTGTTAAAATAATTTGTATCACCTTTTTAACATGTAGAACGTGGTGTCTCATATTAGGATACCACATGGTCTCATATTAAGACACCTTTTTTTAAATTGGGAATTTTGACATTTTGAATAAATTAATTTATTGTGAAAAAAATGTTAGTTTAAAATTAATTTTGAACCTGTTGCAATATAATAGCATAATTATCTGACATGTATTGAATTTAAGACTTCTTGAATCCATAAACTGTACGATTACCAAGAGTTTTAAAAAAAGGGTCTCATATTCGGATCCTTTACCCTACAGTGAGCACGTAAAGGTTGGAATAAATTCATTTTCTCGAGAATGGACGATTTTGGAAGAAAATCCCAAAACAGGTCAATTTTTATTTTTAAATTACGACTTTTTGGCATATATATCATACTAGTAACGTCACCCATCTGGGCGTGGTCTTGTGATAGCTCATTTGAAAGGTAATTCAATTCTCTATTCAGTAATTAACATAATTATTTATACAGGGTGTCCAAAAAAATTATTTTTTGATTAAATTTATTGACATAAAAAGAAGAATGTGTGTAATTTATTTAATTCAAAATACATTTTACTGCTCTCAGAAAACAGAAAAAAATGAATATTTGAAAAATAATCATTGATATTGGCTTAAATTAAATGTTCAAATTGTCACGAGGCTGGTGGGTGGCTGCTTTAATATTGAATTTAAGCAAAAAACAACATTTATTTGCCAAAAAACATTTTTTTCTGTTTTCTGATAGCAGTAAAATGTATTTTGAATTAAATAAATTACACACATTCTTCTTTTTAAGTCAATAAATTTAATGCAAAAGAAATTTTTTTAGGCACCGTGTATAAATAATTATCTTAATGTTTATATTACTGAATAAAGAATTGAATTACCTTTCAAATGAGCTATCATACGACCCCTATTCTCATTTAAAAAAATCATCGATGACGTCATCACGCCCAGACGGGTGACGTCACTAGTATGATATATACCTATGCCAAAAAGTCGTAATTTAAAAATAAAAATTGACCTGTTTCGGGATTTTTTTCCAAAATCGTCCGTTCTTGAGAAAATGAATTTATTCCAACCTTTACGTGCCCACTGTATAGGATACAAATGTATATACAAATAGTAGACCAGTAAGGATCTGCGAAAAAACGTCTATTTTTGGATGTGAGAGGTGGCATTCGGATTTTTGCAGATAAATTTAGGTGACACCTTCAGTAATAATAATTGACTTATGCTCCTTCTCAAATATGCCCGGAACATTAATAAAAAAATTAAAATATTTAAAAATTTCGAAAAACATCGATTTTTTCTGCTTTATTTGCTTATAACTTTAAAACGATTCGTTTTGGAACAAAGTCGTAGAAAAATAAAATGAAGATAATTGAATTTTGTATGATATACGACTGGTAAAAAATGTCTGAAGGTATTACCTTTTCTGCAATATAGCAATAAATACAAAATAAGGGGGCAAAATAAGTCTGTTGTTATTCAATATTTTTTAACCACTTTGGTGGCACTTAGAACCTTAGTAATTCGCTTAGGAAATTCTTTGTAACATACTAAAATCGTGTACCAAATTTCATTAAAATCGACCTAATAAATTTTGCATAATAAATTTGCAATCTAAATGTTTCTAAAAAAGTTCAAATTTTTTAAAATCTTTCTGAACAAAAAGTAGACCATTAAGAAGTTGGCTAATTTTTTTACATGTAAAGAAGTGCTTTACCTATCTAATACACTTTACAGAATTAAAATCGGATTATTTAAGGGGCCTCATCAATGTTTTAAATTTATAAACAATTTTTTGGCTTATAAACAAATATCTTTGTTTAATAATAAAAAAATTAATTTTTAGCAATGCAAATAATTAAAACCGGTATAATTTGACTTAAACTTTCAAATGCTGTCAGCAGAATTGCTATTTTATTTTTTAATCAAACGTTATTCGCGTTCAAAAATTGCAATTTCTCGATTTTTTGAAAGTTCCACCGCGTTTATCTCGAAAACTATGCATCCTACGAAAAAACTTGTAAGAACATTTTTTGCTTAGAATTACCCAAGAAATACAAAAAAAAAATGTTTTATTTTGCGAAAAATCGATGTTATTTAATTCCTCAAGTTCTTTGTTTGTAACAATCTTATCGACATCCGGATCAACTCTTACCCAAAAAATTCGTGTTCTACGGGTCAAAACACATAAAAAACTTGGGTAAGTCCATCTAAATAAAGGAGCCCGTAGCACCCCCTCCAGCACTAATTTGTTTATAAGCCAAAAAATTGTTTATAACTTTAAAACATTTCTGAGGCTGCTTAAATAATCCGATTTCAATTCTGTAAAGTGCATTAGATAGGTGGAGTACTTATTTATATGTAAAAAAATCTTTGTATGTTCTAGTTTTTGTTGTGCAAGATTTTAAAAAATTTTAATTTTTAAAAAAAGTTTAGATTGCAAAATTATTATGCAAAATCTAGTAAGTCAATTTTAATGATATTTGGTGTACAGTTTTAGCACATTACAAAAATTTTCTAAGCGAAATAGGAAGGTTCCAAGTGTAACCTAAGTGATGGAAAATCATTGAATAAGGACAGGCTTGTTTTGCTCCCTTATTTTATATTTATTGCTATTTTGAAGCAAGGGTGATAAATTAAGACATTTTTAACCAATCGCATCTGATAGAAAATTTAATTATCTTTGTTTTATTCCTATACGACTTTGTTCTAAAATGAATAGTTTTTAAGTTATAAGCAAAAAAAGTAGAAAAAAAAGAAATTTTTTGAAATTTTTAAATATTTTATTTTTTTTATTAATGTTCCGGGCATATTTGAGAAGGAGGATAATTCAATTATTATTAACGAAGTTATCACCTAACTTTATCCGCAAAAATCTGAATGCCACCTCTCACATCCACCTAAAAACAGATCCTTACTGGTCTATAGGTACTAACGTTGTATTTATAATTCAATGCAACTATTTAAAAACTTTAGGTAAAATCCCGGGGGCGAAACGGTTCGGGGGCGAAACGGTTCGGGGACGAAACGGTTGGGACAAAACGGCGGGGGCGAAACGGTCGGGGGCGAAACGGCGGGGGCGAAATGACCGTAAATCTTCAGTAAAATGTATGTAGTTGTAATCGCGCGTTAAGCGCCTGTCATGAGAACGGGGCCTTAGCTCATTCCCCATACCTTCCACGATTTTTGAAAAGACTCACACTCTTTTTCATGTAAAATTTGAAATTTTCAGCATGGAATTGGAATTCGAGATTTGGTAAAATTTCGGGAAAACTTTTAGAGAACTATTCGGTAGCAAATATTTCTTGCGGATTTTTTGTCCGGGATTTTTTGTGGGAAGAGGTATTTTGTCCAAAAAAATTTGTGGGGATTATTCGTCCGGGATTTTTTGTGGGGATTTTCTGTCCGGGGATTATTTGTTCGGGGATTTTTTTCCGGACCCCGTCGAATAGTTCTCTAAAAGTTTTCCTGAAATTTTAACAAATTTCGAATTCCAATTCCATGCTGAAAACTTAAAATTATACATGACAAAAAACTGTGAGTTTTTTCAAAAATTGTGGAAAATATGGGGAATGAGCTAACTCCTGTTTTCATGACAGGTGCTTAACGCGTGAATACAACTACATACATTTTACTTGAGACCGTTCACATGCCAACGCGCGCCTTAATGACCTAAAACGCGCGTTAGCATGTGAACGATCTTAAGTAAAATGTATGTAGTTGTAATCGCGCGTTATCAAAACTCGCGTTAAGTGCCTGCCATGAAAATGGGGCCTTAGATCATATATCTTCCACGATTTTTGAAAAAACTCACACTCTTGTGTCATGTAAAATTTGAAGTTTTCAGCACGGAATTGCATTTCGAAATTTTTTAAAATTTCGGGAAAAATTTTTAGAGAACTATTCGGCAGCAAATATTTCTTGGGGATTTTTTGTCCGGGATTTTTTGTGGGGAATTCTTGTCCGGGGATTATTTGTCCGGGGATTTTTTGTCCGGGGATTTTTGGTCAGGGGATTTTTTGTCCAGGGCTAATTTGTGGGAATTTTTTCTTCGGGATTATTTGTCCGGGGATTATTTGTCCGGACCCCGTATCGAAGACCTACTACTGTTTGACGTTTCGATTTCCACTCCAGAAAATTAAAAGAAAATTAGGTGTTGAAAATTCTGGGAAAATTCTCGTAACGTGATCTTTTTTGGTTATGTATACTTCTGCTTCTTCTTCCTTTATTGGGTTATATCCCTCGCGATAGTTCGCCCAGCTTACACCAGGGAAATATTCTTGTCTTGCTCTGGACAATCGAATATTTCCAAATATATTTATGCTAAAACCTCAATTTTTTAAAATATTTATTAGCAGGAATATCTTCTTATAGGGTCAGACAGTCCCTACGAGTAAGACAATATAACATAGGGGTTAAATCTTTTTTCCTTTGGAGGTAGCTGTCAAGCTAAACACATCCAGAAATGCTACCTATACCTACGGAGGATAGTGAGAGCACCCAGGTATAAAAAATAGGAGTTTTTTAGGATGTCCAAAATTTAATTCTTTTTTAATTCAAAGTTGGAAATTAATTAATTTATAAGTTAAGTTTGGCTAAGTTAAGAGGAAACAGTAGCGATCAACAGGTAGCCAAAACGCGTTCCACGATTTCGGCTGTAGTTTTGAATATTTTTTCGAGATATTTGGCACACGTATTCGTAATATAATAAAGAATAGCGGTACAGAGCCCAATTTGAAAAATATATTAATATGTGGAAATTACTCTGTAATTAAATACAACATTAAAATACGAGCCTGTACCGCCATTAAGAAGAACAAAAAAATACACTTTCTTCAAATAAATTTTTTATCCGATGCCTAGATTTTGTGTCATTTTGTAACTACTAAAATTTTTTATTTCATTAGTAGTTCCAAAATGACACAAAATCTAGGCATCGGATAAAAAAGTTTATTTGAAGAAAGTGTATTTTTTGTTCTTCTTAATGGCGGTACAGGCTCGTTTTTTTAATATTGTATTTAATTACAGAGTAATTTCCACATATTAATATATTTTTCAAATTGGGCTCTGTACCGCCATTCTTTATTATATTACGAATACTTGTGCCAAATATCTCGAAAAAATATTCAAAATTACAGCCGCAATCTTGGAACCTGTTGAAGTTTTGGCTACCTGTTGATCGCTACTGTATCACCTTAAGGAATTTAAGGATCACGATAGTCTTACGGGAATTAAGATTGGACATAAGGGGATAGGTACGTAGTTTCTGCCCTAATGCTACTCAAATGTTATTAATTTTTTTCGAATCCTGAGAAAACTAATAAGTGTTTTTGAAAAATTTAAATGCAGAATGAAAGATTACGTTATTAGCGAGGGCCGAAAGTCCCTGAGAACTTATATAATATTTATTTTAATAAGTTACAGGAGTGAAAATCTAAGAGAAAATTTAGTGTGATTTTTAATTTCAAAAATCTGATTCAAAATAAACTTTTTATTTATTCTAAGGGACTTTCGGCCCTCGGAAATAATTTAGTTTTTCGTGCTGCGTTTAAATTTTTCAAAAATATTTATTGGTTTTTTCAGGATTCGAAAAAAATGAACACAATGTCCGTGGTAATATTTTCCATATCTATCTTTGTCATACAACGCACTCAGTCGAATTATTGTCAGCATATTGTCAGTCAGACAGTGACAATCAGTGACAATTTTAAATATGTAATTGACATGGCATCGGGAATATTTTGAGTTGGTGATTAAATAATATTGATAGTGTATTTGATAAATAATTGATTTAAGACGTGAACTTAATAAAACGTTATTTATTGTTTATTATTTATGGAAGATCCAAAACAGAGAATACACCAGGATATATTCAGTGATCCAAGTATTTAGTTGTTTAAGATGTTCAAAATTGTAAGCGTTTCATAGTAACAATATTAAAAAATCATTTTTATCACTTTTCCTCTTTTCTCGATTGATTATTAGTTTTTGTTGTACAGTAGATAAATTATTACAATCACTGAATACATAGTAAAAAAATTATCACTAGTAATACCACTAGAGGTCAAATTATTTCCGGAAATTTTTTTGAGATCATGAATATTTTGAAAATTTCCCGAGTCGCAGACGAGGGAAATTTTCTAAAAATATTCATGATCAAAAAAAAATTTCCGGATATTAATTTGACTTCGCGTGGTATTCGGTAAGAAAATTCCACACCAAATTTGCATTTGAAAATCCAAAGCTACATGAACAGATTAATAGCGCGCCATAGCTTTGTCAGCAATTATTTAGGCTTTCAAATTCGTAATTTCTACTCATTGTAGTTGCATGGGAATACCATTTCAAGATAGAAAATAGTATATTCTTCAATTTTACATAAGTTTTGAGTAACTACAAGTGATAGAAAATGAATCAAAACTAAATTATGTAAACAAATAAAAACCAGTCTGTCAAAAATGTTCTGTTATTGTAAACGTCAAAAAATTTCCACTATAATTCGCTGTTGGGTACCCCACGAGCAAAAAATTTCCGATAAAATACCTCCGTTGCCATGGTGATCTGTCAAAATAACGTATTTTGATTGGTTCAAAATTACAGGTGTGGAATTTTCATATTAATTAACTGAATTAATAATTATGGCAATTAATTATAATGGTAACAGTTATCCAAGAACATTCAAAAGCCATCTTTAAAGTTAATGATGACATTGTCAAGTAAAGTTTACATATCCATACCAGTGAGACTTTTACTACACGTAATTTGCCGTGTAAAGACAGAAAAAGTAGGGATAGCCGTAAAATATTTGCGAAATTATGTACCGATGGCCATAAATAGGCAAATTTCAATGGGGTAGGGATATTTGTTTTAGCTAATTCTTTATATAAGTCAAAATGGGGTGACATCTATAGGACACTCAAAAATGAGATGATTTAAGGACCCAACTTGGCCACAGTCGCAATATGGGTTGTCTTTTACTCCTATCCTGAATAGATGAACTGGAGTAGCACAATGACCTGTTCTCATTCTAATGATGGTGGTTTTTCGTCTTCTGTCCTGGTATGCAAAATTGTGGTACCAGGGGAGGGTTATGTGTCTCTAAGTTAAGTAAAATTTTCCATTTTAGTGGGTGCTTTCCATTTTTTAATTTAATTTTCCGTTTCCAACAATCCATCCATAATTCGAAAAAATGTTTCGAATAAAAGTTGCTTATTTTACGTAAAGAATCCAAATCTGCAATAAAAAATTGGGGGTCCTATTTAAGATTTTAAAATAACCCCCCACCCCACCTCCGTGGGGGATCGTGTTTGGTACCATTCGATAGATTTTTCAAAAACATTTTGAAAGTGTTTTAGTTTTTCGATCTGATGTTCATTTTGCGAAATATCGCGGGGTTTGTATTCAAAATTTTCAATTTACACCCCACCCTTCTCCGTGGGGGGTCATGTTTAGTACCATTCGATAGATTTTTGATAAATATTGAAGACGTATTTTTTAGTTTTTCGATCTGACTTTCATTTCGCGAAATATTCGCTTTTTTTGTGAAACTTTTTGACTCACCCATTTCCTTCCCCCACACATTGCTCAAATCGTCAGATTTTTGAAATATACACTGTTTTGCATGTACTTTACTTAACTTAATATTTTTAAGGATAGATTTTTTTTCGGGCCCCCCTTAACGAACTTCCCTGTGTTAAGAGCCAATATATGGTAGAGGTACATCTGCAGGGTACCAGGTTTCTCCTCATATAATAATCTGACGCGCTCGAGTAACTGCAAAAATCCCCGATTGGGCTTCCCTACCATAACATTTTGTTTTTAATAGAAATTTCAGTCCGCTACAAATAGTTTTCTATGAGTTTTGATGTAAAATAATTAGGGAACACCACATTTCAAAGACTGTAGCTTATTTTCAGGGCCGTCTTAACCCGGGCGCCAAGTCCAAGGGGCGCAAGCCGAACTCTTGCTAAGTTCAAACTTGTGCACTTTCAGTATTTTTTACAAAGGCATTAATGCTTATTTACTACACCTACGATATGAAAATGAAATAGGAAAGTTCCGATTCTGCTGACAAAATATAATTTTTGCTGTTTTGCGGAGGTATATGTAAAAGCGCCGCATTACTATGTAGTCGTTATTTTTTAAAGGTGGCGGTAGAATCTTTTATGATTGCCGAAGTTAGTCAGTTTTTTACCGGTTAGGATACTACCGAACAAGGATTAGCAAATTATTTGTTAGAATGTTTGAAATTAATGAATATTGATTAGATGATTCACGACGCCAAGGGTATAATAATGGGATAAATATCAGAGGAAAAAATATGAGACTTCAAAAAAATGTTAAGCCTTATATTAATCCTGGTGCTCTTATGTTCCTTGTGCAGCTCACAGCTTTAATTAAGTGCTAAAATTATGCTGTTAAATGCTCATTGGAAATAATAATTTGTTTTTTCAATTGTTCAAGAAATTTATGTTTTTTTCCTCATCAACATTACGGTTGAATGTCATAATGAATAAGATACCCACTTTTACATTAAAAGCGCTTTCAAATACGCGATGTTGAGAGTAGAATTGACTCATTAAAAATACTTCGTTTTAATATGGGGAAAATTTACGATGTATTATCCTTAATAATTGTTGACAACAACAACTAGGACAATGACACAAGAAACATCGCAAGCTGATTGATGACAAAATTAAAGAACTTTAAGTTTATCGGCTCTGTCGTGACATGGTACAATATTTTAGCAAAGGTTTAATAATATTATCAACAAAATTTTGCAATCGAGCGATATTATTAATTCCGAAGCTGTCAAGATGATTGATCAAGTCAATAAAGATTTAGCAAATAAACAGAGGAGGATTTGAAGATTTGCTGTCCCTGGGCTATCCACAATTTGCCGCCCTCCCCTCCGCATTTTTTCCTTTTTTACCAAAATTTGCCGCCCTCTAAATTCTGCCGCCCTGGGCTATAGCCAATTCAGCCCATATGTAAATCAAGCCCTGTCAATAACCACACTGACACTGCGTTTGAGCAGATATTAATTGACTCCGTATCAATTGTTAAAGAACTAATAGATTACGAAACTAAATTTTCTGAAACTGTTCGTCCATGTCTCCGAAAAATACATATCAATCTCAATTACGAGGCTGCAGACGAGCCTCTTTCAGACTCGGAACAAAATTTTAAGTTAACTTATTATTATTTATTGGACATTGTCATTGCAAAATTAGGTAAAAGATTTGAAATGTTGAGCAAACATAATTATAATTTTTCTTTCCTAGAAAATGTATTGAGTTGGAGAAACTCCGAAGAAAACTTAAAAAATACGCAATGTTTAAATTGAAAAAAACTGGTGCATGAAATGAGAATGAATTTAGAATTTCTTACCATTATTTTTTATAAATAAAGACTCCCCCCACTCTATATTATCAGTTATATATTGTTATATTTCTATTTGATATGAAAATTAAATTTTGATAATTATAAAAAGGATTCAATTTAATATAAAATATTTTCAATTTTCTCAACCACGGGCATATAAATGTAGAACAACCTGTATACAACAAATTGTTATATTTAATTTTAAGAAGTGATTAAACGAAACTCGGGAAAATGCGCTTAGAATAAACAAAGTGAATGGCGCGTACCATTATCGTTGTTCGCGGAAGGTTCGATCATTAGCCTATGCTAAATAAGACTCAGTTGAAATAGATAATAGTTCATTATCGTTTTCGCGGAAGGTTCGATCATTAGCCTATGCTAAATAAGACTCAGTTGAAGTAGATAATAGGTCATTAAATTTTGTAAATAGTAGAAAGTAATTTTAGAATGGGAATTAACTATTTTTTTTTTGGAAATCCATTAAGCATATTTAGAAAGATTAAAAATTGGTTTTGAGGAATACTGCGAATGAGAGTTGGTGGTGGAAGGTTGATTTGTGAATCTGGAAGGGATATTTAGAAAGTAGGGGAATGAATGACAAATATAGATCAGAATGTTTTGAGCTGTCGAGAAGTGAAGTCCAGTAGTAGACGGTAGTGTACGGAGAGTGAGAAAGCCGGTGTAGTTCCGTGAGTGTGGAGATCTATCGTGGAACGAGAGGTAGGCCAGGTTGAGAGTAAAGAACCTCCTTGAGCCAAGAGTGTCCCGGTAGCTGATTACAGTTTCGAAAAAGGTAGAACACAGCATCACGACAGAAGCATGAACGAGAGCTATACGAGCTAGTTTTCAAAGGAGAACATTACTGAAAGCCAGGACGAGGTTTTGATCGCAGCCAAGGATAGCAGGAAACGGGTCTTGTGTGAAGACATTCTCAGTTCACCAGAAAAAGGTCAGTCTCATTTGTTTGGACATGAATGTATGGGTTTTTCGTATTAAATACCACATTATAAATTGAAGAACATAATAAATAATATCAGAAAAGCTTCATCAAACTTAAATATAATTGTTGCTAATAAATCCTAATAGTTAAATGTTAATAAAAACTTTCAATTGGAAACCAAAAGGAAATAAGATTCCCATTTGTAAATGTTATGTTTAAGAATAATAAGATCTAGCAAATATTAAGCAGTGATTGCCATTTAAATAAAATAAACAATATTTTGATTATAATTGTAACCCATATGTGTGTATTATTTTACTCTTTTCTTTCCTATCCCGATTAGGAACCATTGAGAAATACTTAGAAGCCACGTAAGTAAGTAATTAATTTTATAATTCGCCCTGAGATTGAAAACATATTGATATGTGATCTGGTTAATTAATTACATTATTATTAATGCATTGATTAAATTAAATGACAAATAAGAATATTATCTCATATCAATAATCAAGATCACATCAACTGTCGTCCAACGTGGAAAGCATTGAAAAGTATTTCTAGTGGCAAATTTGAAGGATAGAAAGAGTAAAGCCGGTATTTGAAAATTTATATGCCTGTGGTAAAAAGTGAGATACTTACATTTGATAACATAAAATTTTAGATCTCTTTAGGTATAAATTTTACATAACTGATTTAATATTTTATTTTTACGATATTTACATTTGATATATTTATTGACAATTTATAATATTTGGGTGAGAAAAAGTCGTCTTGGTAACATACTAGTAAAATTTCATATTTGGCGGGGACAGTACTTCTTGAAAACAAATGTCTGTGACAAGAAGCCAAAGCAAAGACAATAAAAAACAAAAAGAACATTTAAATCAAGAGGATAATTCAGACCAAGAAGATATTTTAGACACAACAATCATGGAAACAGGAAAAAAAGAATTGTCAGAATTAGAAAAGATATTACAACTTATGCAACTCCAGTCACAAAAAATGGATGAAGCAAAACGAACAATGGATAAAAATCAGGAAGAAACATCAAAGAAAATGGATGAATCAAATCAAAAAATGGATGAAACATCAAAGAAAATGGATAAAGTGGATCAAAAAATGGATGAAACACAACAAAAAATGAATGAAACACAACAAAAACTGGATGACAATCAAAGAGAAACAAAACAAGCAATGGATGAAGCAAAAAGGACGATGGATGAAAATCAACGTGAAACGAAACAAGCCATGGAAGAAACATCAAAGAAAATGGATAAAGTGGAACAAAAAATGGATGAAACACAACAAAAATTGGATCAAAAAATGGATGAAACACAACAAAAAATGAAACAAGCAATAGAAGAGAACAACAAGAAAATGGAGGAACGCATAGAAAAGTATGAAATGAAAATTAAAGATCACATGAAAGAACAAGAAATAAAAATGAAGGAGTTAACGAATTGCCAGAAAAAAGAAATGGAAAGTTTGGAAAACAAGTTGGAAAATGCTATTCAAGTAGACAGAGAAGAAGTGGAACAAAAGAATCACAGAAATAGAAAAACAAGTCACCGAAAACAGGACGCAACAGAATGTCAGAGAAAGAAGAGAAATGGTTATACATAGCACAGATGACGTGAAGATAAGGTTTGGCGGGGATGTAAGAAGATTACACCCAGTGCCGTTCATAAATAGCCTGAAAAAGAAAATACAGCACATTGAAAATTTCGAAACAGCAAAAGAAACTATCAGAAACCATCTAAAATATGAAGCAAGCATATGGTTCGATTGCAAAGAAGAAGAATTTGACAGTTGGCAACAATTTGAACAATTGCAAAATGGGAAATACAATGATAGGATGGGTATAACAGAAAGGACATATGCATTACAAATTTACTATAACGCAAAACATTTACAATATAATTACTCATCGGAACAATTAGTCGAACTGATTGCAAGACATTTCGAAGAAACGCTGGAAGACCATATCACATTGCAAAACTACAAAGACATAGATAGTTTATGCCAATTCCTACAAATAAGAGAATCACGTTTAAGAGAAAGAAAATCAAGAAGGTCGCGAGAAGATTACAGGCCCCGAGAAACACAGGATTACAGAGATAGAAATCAAAATAGGAGGGACTATACAAGACGAGATTTTAATCCCAGAAGGGAAAACGAAAATAGAGACAACGGAAGAGGAAATTATGAACAAAGAAATAGGCAATGGAATGAGGACAGAAATCGAGAATACCAGAATAGAAACACCACACTCGCAAATCAAGAAAACAGAAATAATGGTAGACAAAATGAACAGGGATATCGAGAAAACCGAAACAGATCCGACAGACCAAGAGAAAATAGAAGAGAAGTAAATAATACCCAGACAGATGAATATGACGGAGAGAGACATTATGACGAAAATATAAACAACGATGAGCAACCGGCGTCTTTTCACGACGGCGCTCACTAAAAACCAAAAATCAAACAGGAATCTTTTGTAACCCCAAGGAGTTTATTAAATTGGCAAGAAACAACGAAAAGAAAAATGGAGTTAATTTAAAATTTGTGGATGGATTTATCAACGAGAAACCAATTAAAATTATGATAGACACTGGATCTGAAATAACATTGGTCAACAGAAAACTAATAGAAGAAGTTAACTTAACAAATTTAATTTACAAAATACCTAGGGTAAATTTAGTGGGCGCAAACAAACGGACATTGGCAACTATAAATGAAGGCATACGAGTAATGGTACGACTGGGTAAGAAGATGTATGCACTACAATGTGTAATAATGCCAAACATGTCACATGACATGATAGTAGGAGTTGACGAATTGGCAGAAAAACATGTAGTGATAGATTTTAAAAATAATACGATGAATCTAACAGAAGAAAAAGAAGAAGAACAGGACAAGGAACATGAGAAACAAAATACGGACAAATCAGGTAAAGAACAAACAGTGGAAATGAATTTGGCAACGAAGCAAGGACAAAGAAGAAAAGGGAGAAAAAGTCAGAAAAAGACAAAAGAAAATGAAACCTGTGGCTCCTCAAAAGAAGAGTTGAGCCCAGAAGAAGAAAAATTGAGAGTATCAAAAGCAAAAGAAAACTGGGATTCTTCAAAAGAAGAGATGAGCTCAGGAGAAGAAGAAACAAAGCTAACAAATGAAAGCGAAAAAGATATAATCGAAACAGTGGCATTTGAAGAGGAGGCATATGAAAACGAGGATGCAGAATGCACGGTAAAAGTATGTGAAAAATCTGAGGAAAAAGACAGAAGATTGATATGGGAAAAAGGGAAAGACAACATAATAGCCGACACTCTAACACAGGATGAGGACACTGAAAATAAGGAAACAATTACTCTACAGGTGGGACTAATTAGAGTAATACACGAAGAAGGGGTATAAGACGTAGATTAAAGTAAGGAAATATACAGGGAGTTGGTTTTGCCTCGAGAAAATTTATTTAAAAATGCAGATAAATTTTATCGAATACAAGGCGGGGATTTGTTATATTTCTATTTGATATGAAAATTAAATTTTGATAATTATAAAAAGGATTCAATTTAATATAAAATATTTTCAATTTTCTCAACCACGGGCATATAAATGTAGAACAACCTGTATACAACAAATTGTTATATTTAATTTTAAGAAGTGATTAAACGAAACTCGGGAAAATGCGCTTAGAATAAACAAAGTGAATGGCGCGTACCATTATCGTTGTTCGCGGAAGGTTCGATCATTAGCCTATGCTAAATAAGACTCAGTTGAAATAGATAATAGTTCATTATCGTTTTCGCGGAAGGTTCGATCATTAGCCTATGCTAAATAAGACTCAGTTGAAGTAGATAATAGGTCATTAAATTTTGTAAATTGTAGAAAGTAATTTTAGAATGGGAATTAACTATTTTTTTTTGGAAATCCATTAAGCATATTTAGAAAGATTAAAAATTGGTTTTGAGGAATACTGCGAATGAGAGTTGGTGGTGGAAGGTTGATTTGTGAATCTGGAAGGGATATTTAGAAAGTAGGGGAATGAATGACAAATATAGATCAGAATGTTTTGAGCTGTCGAGAAGTGAAGTCCAGTAGTAGACGGTAGTGTACGGAGAGTGAGAAAGCCGGTGTAGTTCCGTGAGTGTGGAGATCTATCGTGGAACGAGAGGTAGGCCAGGTTGAGAGTAAAGAACCTCCTTGAGCCAAGAGTGTCCCGGTAGCTGATTGCAGTTTCGAAAAAGGTAGAACACAGCATCACGACAGAAGCATGAACGAGAGCTATACGAGCTAGTTTTCAAAGGAGAACATTACTGAAAGCCAGGACGAGGTTTTGATCGCAGCCAAGGATAGCAGGAAACGGGTCTTGTGTGAAGACATTCTCAGTTCACCAGAAAAAGGTCAGTCTCATTTGTTTGGACATGAATGTATGGGTTTTTCGTATTAAATACCACATTATAAATTGAAGAACATAATAAATAATATCAGAAAAGCTTCATCAAACTTAAATAGAATTGTTGCTAATAAATCCTATTAGTTAAATGTTAATAAAAACTTTCAATTGGAAACCAAAAGGAAATAAGATTCCCATTTGTAAATGTTATGTTTAAGAATAATAAGATCTAGCAAATATTAAGCAGTGATTGCCATTTAAATAAAATAAACAATATTTTGATTATAATTGTAACCCATATGTGTGTATTATTTTACTCTTTTCTTTCCTATCCCGATTAGGAACCATTGAGAAATACTTAGAAGCCACGTAAGTAAGTAATTAATTTTATAATTCGCCCTGAGATTGAAAACATATTGATATGTGATCTGGTTAATTAATTAAATTATTATTAATGCATTGATTAAATTAAATGACAAATAAGAATATTATCTCATATCAATAATCAAGATCACATCAATATATTCTAATAATTTACTCTGTGTTTTCCCAAATTTTCTAGGTGTCAAAGGATATATTTAACACTTCCAGTAAGAGTAGCTGAAGATAAAAGGTATTTTTCTAAACTTAAATTGATCAAAACTTATCTGCACTCAACAATGGCCCAAGAAAGATTAACAAACCCGGCTTTAATACTGTATACTGTATAGAACAGCAAGTAAAAATAGATACCACCGAAGTAATAAAAACTTTTGCCAAATTTAAAGCTAGAAAAATGACTTTGAAATGTGCTATAAAATTGATCTTGTTGGCATACTGAAACCACGTTTCTTTTAATATAGTTTCATTAGTTTTAATTTTACCGTAACTATAACCTATATAATCTTCTGACCAAAGGGGGCGCAAAGGTGAGTATTGCACCCCGGCGCCGGGTGTGCTTAAGACGGCCCTGCTTATTTCTGTGTTCTTGCTTCAATGTCCAGCTTTCAAGTCCATATTGCAGTATCGAAAACAGTAGCACCTCAGACCTCTTATTCTCAGTTCTAATCCAAGGTCTTTGTTGCAGAGAACTGTTTTCATTTTTACAAACGCATTTCTTGCTATTTCTATCACTATCCTGCCCCTTATTTCTGTTTGATCATTATTGTCTGAAATCCAGGTTCCTAGGTATTTGTATTTACCAATTCTTTCTATCGGTACATTTCCCAAATATATGTGTGTTCGTATATTTGTTTTCTTTGATAATATCATGTATTTGGTCTTTTTATATTCATTTTTAGTCCTTATTTTTCACAGAAACTGTTTGTTGTGTTTAGCAGTAATTGGAGTTGTTCAGCAGAGCTCACCATAGTCACGGTATCATCTGCATATCTTAGGTTGTTAAAGCTCTATAAAAAGACGTAAATCCCAGAGAATAAGGAACTTCTCATACAGACAAGTGGAATGTATAAAGTACAAATAATGCATGGAATGCATAAAAATAAAGTAAAAATAAAAATTTTTATTTTCCATGTCACCCAATTTCTAAACATGAATATTTTTGAATTCATTGTTTCATATCTCAAGGTATATATACGTATACGTATTTAATGATCTGGTAAAGCTAAAATACGAATTGTTTAAAACAAATGTTTGTTTGTATATTTAATTCTGTTATTAATCAAATAATAAATCAAATGAAATGGAATGTATCGATTTTTTCAGTTCAGGAAAGTAAGCTTTTTACCTGCTATAATTAAATAAACTCAGTTGAAGAGTCAGACTGATATGATAAAATATTCCAATAAAAATATGCAACAATTTTTTTATGCAATGCTCGTATACGCTGTGAGCTCGTACGTAGAGGGGATATTTACAAATTCGCGAACGCCAGTAGTGACAAGTTTGTAAACGTTTACCGGAAATTTGACATAAATGTCAAAGTGATTAATTTAAAATTAAAATTAAAAACATTAATTATAAACAATATTAGTTGGTCATAGCTGTGGTATATATTTTTACCTTAAATATACTTACGTTTCAAATATTGAATTTAAGTTTTTTTAATGTTCCGTAATATCTAATTATAAATAATCTATTATAATCTTAGCGCCATCTACACGATTATTGTCAAAGTATCCGAAGTAAGAAATTGATATTTTATCAATAGAACGTCAAAATGATTAGAAAAATCTTAAAAAAATCGATTACAATTTAATTACTTTTTTGCGTTGTAAATATTAAGCGATAACAATTAAATAATAAATTTAAAAATTACCGGTAAAAGTTGAATTAGTAACCGCTAGGAGCGACACCAGCGAAGCACAGAGCGTATAAAAAATATATTTATTCCTAAACTTTATTTACAAACAAATTTGTAGCAGACATGTCAATCAGCATAGGTATGGGTATTTGTCATTTGTACATTATTTGGTAGGGTAAGGAAAGGTATAAAATATAACAATTTGACAACTAAGCAAGAAATACGTTTTGCTTTATCATGTTACTTATTATTTGAAGTACATAAATGTTTAGAAAAGTGAATTTAACAAAAAATAAATAATAATGATAGTAAATGTCAAATTGACATACATACTTATGTTAGGTAAGTTGGTGACACGGTAAGGTATATTGGTGATAGTGGTTAGAAAATTTGGTGAAACAACCGCAATTTAATGAATTTAACTTACCTTGGCTAAATCACGAATTCAATGCAGCTTTTTTCTATTGATAAAATTAGTGTATTGAATGGTTTTATAAAGTTTTATAAAGAAGACAGCAATTATTCCAATAAATATCTAACCGTCTCTCACATTCAATAAGAAATAGCTCCATTGTCGGCTGTCGCACAACGCAACGGTCAAAACAGTCTGTTTACTAAAAGCGGGTGCGCGCATTGCGACATCATAATATATGTTTGTTCTGCTTACAACTTACTAGCGCTATGTCATGAATGTGCTTGTATAGGGAACTGTGTGGTAATCTGATTAAAAATTATCACCAAATTACATACTTGTATCACCAATATACCTTTCCTTACCCTACCTATTTGTTTGTACAGCTGAGTTGCTATAGTTTTGGAGATGTACTGGCTTGTCATTTTCCAACCAAATGTGTTTTGTTCATTTCGTGAATCTCGAATCATAATTTTTTATACGCTTATACTGAAATATATCAATAACAATTTCAATACATGTAGCATAATGGGTTTCATTATGATTGCGTTCTGTAATAGTATCAAAGTGGCACTCATACAATGAGCAATGCATACGCTTTAACAATTTACAATATTTAAACAAACTGACAAATTTTAAGATTAAATCTTTTTAAGAAAACTTCTGAAGATGACAGGTAGGTATATTGAAAATTTAATACCACCTGATAGACCGGGCAGTATCGTCGCCCCCGCTAGCGAAATTATTCCGATTCGAT
Source organism: Diabrotica virgifera virgifera (assembly GCF_917563875.1). Classification (NCBI taxonomy): domain Eukaryota; kingdom Metazoa; phylum Arthropoda; class Insecta; order Coleoptera; family Chrysomelidae; genus Diabrotica; species Diabrotica virgifera. The sequence continues at coordinate 177,557,737 of NC_065449.1, read as the reverse complement.
TTTTTTGCACAAACTTACTCAAAAAGAGGTTCTTATAACATATCCACAGGGTGCCGGGCGGTGCCGTGGTCGAAAAATTGTTTAAACAATTTTTTTTAAACAAATTCACAAAAATAATTTTTTTATTTCGAACAAATTTTTTTTAGATAAATTGGCTTATTCTGAGCAAAAAAGGTCTCTTGTAATTTTTTTTACAATTGATTGTTGTCGAGTTATATGCGATTAAATTTTTTTTTTTTTTAGAAATAACCGCATTAACCACGAAGGTCATCAGCGGGGTAACGAGAATACAATTAATAAGTTTACAAAAGTATGAAATTGTGTACAATTAAATCTTACTTGCTAGGTTACATTTATTAAGGAATTGGAAAAGAGGTTTACAGTCGGTTTGCAGGTTAAGAATGTCTTTCATATTGTTTGAATAACCAGATATAGATTGTTTGTAAGCGGCAAATTCATCACATTCTGTTAGCACATGTTTTACTGATAATGGTATATTACACCTTCTGCATTTTGGTGCTTCGGTATGGGTAATGAGATGCCCATGAGTAAGTTTACAGTGTCCTAACCGAAGACGAGATAAGATGACTTGGTTCGATCTGTTGATTGTATGTAGATTCCATGGACCAGTATATTCTTTAACGTCTCTTAACTTGCTCGTAGATGTTTTCCATTTTTCATTCCATAAATTGAGAGTCATTGATTTTAGTAGTTGTTTTGTATCTGCGGCTGGAATTGATTGTTCTGCCAATGAAGGTAATTGCGCAGCTGTGTAAGCCCAACGATCAGCGTTTTCATTTCCCTCAATTCCAGAATGAGATGGAAACCCATAGAAAAACTATTTTTGAGTCTGTTTGATGCAGACTGTGCAATATTTCTTTGATTAATATGACTATAGGATTTTTCGTGAAGGTTTGTTGTATGAGTCTCAGTGAATTGAGTGAGTCAGATATTATTAAAGAGTGTTTGGTTTGTGCATTGGAAATGTGCTTTAACGCTTGTAATATGGCATAAAGTTCACCATTTAAGATACTGTAGGAGCAGGGAAGCTTAAATAAGTATTTGGTTTCATTGTTTATGTATACTGCTGCTCCTACGCCTTGGGAAGACTTAGACGAATCAGTAAATAAGTGGGTGTAATTTTTATATTTTGAGACTATTTGTTTATAATTTTGATATATAAGACATGAATTGGTATCGTATTTATTATATTTCGTCAATTGGGTGTTTACCTGTGGGGTTTTGATAATCCATGGAGGAATGCTGTGTTCATTCATTAAGCACGTTCTGGGAAAATTTTGGAGATTTAACGTTGATATATACCGGTGAATTCTAACATAAAAGGGTGGTGGAGAGGTGCTATGTTGAAAAGTTGATTTGAAACGATTACTGAAAGTGTTTTAGTGGGCAGGAATTGATGGTATTGATGCTATTCTTGAGGCATAGGATAAACTAAGAATTTGTCGTCTGAAAGATTAAAAATCGTCGGCGATTAAAAATTTGAATAATGCGAAAATGGCCATTTTCAAGGCTTAATAACTCGAGCAAACATTATTATTATGAAATTCAAAAAGTTACCAAATCAAGTTTCAAGTCCCTTCTTCAAGGTCCTGAAGAGATCTTTGTCATTATTTTATTACAAAGCTGTTATATATTTTTAATTATTAACAATTAACTCTGTAGTCCAGGATGTATCCGTCGCCCCCGTTAGTGAAATTATTCCGATTCCATTTTTTTTACAGAAACTTACTCCAAACGTGGTCCTTATAACATATCCACAGGGTGCCGGGCGGTGCCGTGGTCGAAAAATTGTTTAAACAATTTTTTTTAAACAAATTCACAAAAATATTTTTTTATTGCGAACAATTTTTTTATTATTCTGGGCAAAATAGGTTTCTTGTGATTTTTCTCTAAAATTGATTGTTGTCTAGTTATATGGCCATTTTCGCATTTTTCAAAATATAAATCGCGTATAATTCGACAAAAATCAATTTAAAAAAAAAATCCTTTTTTCTCAGAATGTCCCAAATTATCTAAAAAAATTTGTTCGAAGTGAAAAAATTATTTTTGTGAATTTGTTTAAAAAAAAATTGTTTAAACAATTTTTCGACCACGTCACCGCCCAGCACCCTGTGAATATGTTATAAGGACCTCGTTTTGAGTAAGTTTCTGCAAAAAAATGGAATCTACATGGAATGACATCTACTATTGTGTGTTTCACATTCATTATTTCCCTAATTCTGTTGTTGGTTACCCTTTCTAATCTTGATTTTCCTGCTGAGCGCCTCCAGAAATCCATTTCTGTTGCTTCAAGTTTTCTCTTGTATCTTTCTTTTATTTGCCATACTTCACTGCTGTAAGTGATTATACTCTTAAAAATTGTATTGTATATTCTATGTTTGTTGTTGTTTGATATTGACTGGTCCCACAGGATACTATTGAGAAGGGTATTTGCTTTTCTTCCCTGGTTGTTTCTTTCTTCTGTCGTCCGGTCTACGTTTCCTTCTTGTGTGATGGTCATACCCAGGTATTTATATGCGTCGCAATGTTTAATAATTTCGCTACTCCCCAGTGTAAGGTCCTTCTGTGTCCCATGTTTATCTGTTTTCCCCCTGTTTTACTTGGTAGTAGGGTGAAACTTCAAAGGCGGCATTAGGGTGAGATCAAGTAAAACAGGCAAACCGCGCGAGAGAAAGAGAGAGAGAAAGAGAGAGAGAGAGAGAGAGAGAGAGAGAGAGAGAGAGAGAGAGAGAGAGAGAGTCAGTCCGTAAGGACCTGTACTGACTTCCCGGTGTGACAAACACTATTGACATCTACATGTAACATCTATACTGCAAACAACTTTCCTAAACTGGTTTGTAATCTAAATGTTATATGGTCCATCCTAGCATTTTTCGACATGAAATATCCACTTCTTTGTTGTGACTACACATCACAGCACTGACTCTGCTTTTTCACTTACTGCTCAAGTCCTTGTTACAATGCACAACACTAACTAAGCCTCTCACAATTTGGCACATTACACAAGCTCAAAGGGTTTGGTATTATTCCCACTGAACCCATAGAAGAACCTGTCAATATAGGGTGTTTAAAAATTGCTTCTATCGATTATGCTGCTAATAAAAGTAGAAACCGACAAATTGAAGTAAAAATAAATTCATTTTCAAGCAAAACCATAACATTTTCTTATAAAGCCACCCCTGATACAGGCGCAGAAGTCTTAGGAATTAATACTAACTCTTGTTAAATTAAGGTTAAGTTTACACTTTTGACTTGCCTACAGATTTAAAAATATTTTTGTCATAATATACAGTATGTCCATAGTGTATGTCCAGTTGGAACCATAATATTGGAAAGCTTTTTTATTATGCATTTTACAAAAAATAGTTGTTTTACATAAAAGGTTCTGCAATATCTAGAACCTAAGATTCAATCATCAGATAGCAAATTTTATGGATATTATACAGGGTATGTCAAAAAATATGAATTTCACTCAAGAGAAAAGTAGCTTTATTTTCACAATATTGAAAATTGTTATTATGAAAAGTTAATTGGAATTAGAACTATATTCTAATATGCAAGTACATCCTTCTAATTGAAAATTCTTTTTTTTTTCAAAATAGATTACTAACATTATTTTCTGTTATGTTAATTATGATGACTTTTATTATTAATTTTACGAAAAAAAGTTATTCTTTATAGAATGTTCTGCATGGTCTAAAACCTAAAATGCAACCATCTTATATCAAATTTTATCAATTTTGTATGAGGTATATAAAAAAACTATTTTTTTATGACGACAAAGAAGTATAACTTCTTATGTGCGTACACTCTTTTTTATTTTTTAGCTGGGATTCTTGGTACCGTAGTTTGTGAATAAGGATACACAGGAACTGTGGAGGTTTTGTTCTGTTGTGAAGTAGTTGGATTTATGTAGGAAATTCTAGGCTTATTAATGAAGTTGTAGGCATTTGTTTTTACTTGAGGAAGAGGAGGAAAACTATCTATGCTTTGTGTATCTAAAACTGCAAATCTATTATTTGTATAATTTAAAGCCGCTATGTAGTTATTCCGAAGATTAGTTTTTGCTTCCTAAAAGGTTAAATTTTGCTCCGACATATTTTTTTAAATTTTGTTTTGCTCATTGAATCTAGGACAACTTTTAGAAATAAGTAGATTTATGCTGGACAGTCTTACAATGTTTGCAGAAACTATCTTGCGGATCTCTACACTCATGTTTGTCGTCTTTTTCTTTTGTACAATTAAGGCAAGGAGTTTTTGTGCTGCGTCAATGTTTTGCTACATGTCCATGTTTAAGACACTTATAGCACTGGACAACTTTTATGTATATATGACTCGAATGCGCATGATACGCTGTTAAGAAAAATATGAGTAGGTAGTACATTGCCTTCAAAAGACAATAAAATCATTTGTCTGCGATTATTTTTCTTTTAAATCTACAAACCTCTGTTATAGTTATAGGAGAGATAAGATTTTCAAAAAGATATTTATCATTAAAAGTTGTATCAACATTTCTTATAATACCTTTCCTTTGCAACAAATTATTAGGAATGAATGCAGTTAGATTATGGTCCTGTAAACGTTTGTCGTTAATTAATTTATTGGCATCTTTTATTGACTTTAACTCAACTCGTACTCTATTCTTACCTACACTAGTTATGCTTGTTATATTTTTAACAGCAAGAACCTTATGAAGAGTGTGACCTACCTTCATTGCGTGAATTTTACCCAAATTCTCTTCCTTATTTGATTTTTTAATGAACATATACGCTTTATTAGAATAAAGAGGAGCTTTATGCAAATTAAACAATTTTTTGGATGACTCCTTATCAACGACCTCATTTCTTTCTTTTGGATCTCCAAACTATTTTCCAAGTCCGTATTGTGTTTTTCCCCTTCGTCAGGGGGATCTTCTTCCCTCATTATAGTGAAATGAACAATTAACTTTATAAATTTTTCAAAACTTTTGTGTGTAGATAAATTGGTTTCGGAAAAATCGAAATTGACGCGTACTGAACGAAAGACCCGGTAAATATGCACAGAAACTTTATTTTACTGGAAGCAGATTTTAATCGGTACTTTCAGTTTGACGTGCAATCTTTTTAAAAAATAAAATATAATAGGGCTGTACATTTAAAAAAGGTAACAGAGGGTTTTCCATTTATCGAATATATTTTAAAAGAATTTCATTACCTATCTTCCCATTTATTTTTAAAAAAGTATGTAACATCACTTGTATTTTGTTACACGATATCTACTTACCGAACGGATAAGGTATCATCCGCCCAACGGCAAAGAACACGACGACCGACGTAGGGGCAGAAAGGACAAGTTCAATGCCGTTTTCTTCGGGTATTTTAAGGTTGTAGATACAACGCCGATAGAGTTTCGATACCTAATAGCTTTCGTGCTTGCAACAATAAGGAGCCAATTTGAGAATTCAAGGAAGATCCACGGAACATATTTTGTAACCATCTTTAACATCTTTTATTTTCTGTAAGCTTTGCTATCCTTATCCATTGTCAGGTAATTACTTTTCGAAAAATAATGTTTTTAAAACACGCTCTTATATGAAAAAGCTAACACTAATTTTTTTAAAGAATGTTGAACACGTGTGTAAAACAAATTTTTTTAAAAAGCAGATTGCCCCATGATAAAAATAAGAAATAATTAAAATTAATTAAAAATTAGGTGAATTCATTCCAAGCGAACCTTCCGAAAAGACCTATTTTTGGTGTCTCAAAAGTCAAACAGATCCAACAGAGATCTCAACAAACAACGAACGAACGGTGTACTACTTTATACCATATATTCCAGGCTTAAAAAAATATAATTTTAACCCTTAGCTATGGACTTGGATATTTCAGGACGTAGACTCTGCCATGCGGTATGTCATACCGTTGCTCATTTTCCTTCGTTTTCAATGTGAACTTGTCTTATATCACTGTATTTGTTTTTTACAGTAACTACGGAATAGAATAGAATAGAATAGAAATATGCTTTATTGTCACTGAAAATTTTTACAATTTTATGGACAAAGCTTAACATAGACAATTTTATGGACAAAGAAAAATAATATCAATAACAAATAACAATTACAATTTACTAAAATTAGATAAATCGTCAATATACAGTATATAAGCTATAAAAGCAAAGACAAAAACAATTTATTGCAAAATTTATATAAATTGCAAATTGAACATGAACATACTTACAACAAATTAATAAAATACAACATTAGGAACTGACAAGTTTATTAAGCTACTGCGTATGAAACCCAATTTTCTTAGTTATTTATTAAGAAATTCTTCTATTGAATAATATGGTCTTTTAGATAGATAGGGTTTTGTCATTTTACGGAACTTTGGGAAAGATGTTGTAGATTTAAGTCGTAACGGGAAATGGTTGTAAAGTTTTTTTGCGGAATATAATATAGATTTCTTTACTAACTCAGTGGATGGGATCGGTAAATAAATATCAAAGATTGAATTTCTGGTGGAGTAAAGATGATTGTTGTTGGTTGATTCTTGTTGGAAAGACATGAACGTCGAAGGTGTTTACGAATTACAAAACCGTTTCTAGAATATATAAAGATGGAAGTGTTAAAATTCCGTGATCTCTGAAGTAACTTCTGCAATGTAGATCTTCCGAGGCCAAACAGATATCTTATTGCTCTTTTTTGCAATTTAAAAATAACATCAAATTGAGCAGCTGTACTAGAACCCCAAAAAGGAAGGCCATATTGAAGATGAGACTCGAACAACGAAAAATATGTTATTTTAGAAGATGCTAAATTAAGTTCCCTTGTGACAGATCTTATTGCATAGCAAGATAAGGCGAGTTTCTTACTTAACGAATCGATATGAAGGGACCATTTGAGGTTGCTGTCTAAAAAAATACCAAGAAATTTTACAGAATTAACGGTATTGATCTGGCTGTTATTAAGTATCAAAGGTTGAAGAGCTCCTTTATAGGATAATGCTAGTGTTTTATCTACGTTAAAAGAGAGTAAATTAGAGTCAGATCAGGTCTTTATCGTCAGTAGATTCGAAGTTATAGTTTCATGAAGAGATGCAATAGTTGATTTTTAAATTAGTGATGTCATTTATAAAGCTAAGGAACAGAAGAGGACCCAATACTGAACCTTGTGGTACTCCACATACAATGTTTTTGAGACTAGTCAGTATCATTTTGCTCTAACTAGTTGTTTCCTATTATTCAAGTAGGATTGGAACCAATTCAAAGAAATACCTCGAACTGCATAGAAATGATAGAAATTTAGTTTTTTAATCAAGATGTCGTGATTTACACAATCAAAAGCTTTGGCATAGTCACAGAAAACAGTGACAGTATAAAGATTATTGTTTAGTGCTTGGTAAACCTCATGTAGTACAGAAAACATCAGAAAACATCAGATTTTGTGATAAAATGTTGTTATCAACGATAAAGGACATAAGTCGAGTTTTAATGAGTATCTCAATAATTTTGGAGAGTACCGGTATTTAGTAAGGCAATATGTCTATAGTTGCAGGCATCAGATTTTTCACCACCCTTATGAAGAGGAATAATAATGGCTGTCTTTAAGCACTCTGGAAGTTTACCTTTTTCGAAGGAATCATTAATTAGTGAGACGAGGATTTCCAACACATTTTCTGTGAGATTAGAGAAATTTTTTATAGATAATCCATTAGTAGCTACTACAGGATGATTTGTTTTTGATACTATATTGATTGTTTGGATCAGTTCAGAGTTATCGACTGGTCTTAAAAAAAAATGAATTCGAGACCTTTCTTGAATTAGGGAGATAGGAGATGGGATCTTGTTGCGGCAAAATAGTTGATGTTATATTTTTACTCACATTAACGAAGTAATCGTTTAGACTTTCAGGATTTGGAAGGGAAAATGATTGAGCTGTGTGAGTTTTATTCCGAAGATCGTTTATTATAGACCAAGTTTCTTTTGCAACACTTTTAGAGCTTCGCAGACGATTTTGATAATGGGCTTTTTTAGCTGATTTGACAAGTTTTAGATATGTTATCCTGTACTTCGTGATATATTCAGTTTGATTCTCCACACTGCTGTAGAATATTATAAAATACTGCTCCAAATACAATAAACTTTATTCTTTCAAGAAAATTATGAACGGATGTATGTACAAAATTAAAAAAAATGGTGGAGGTTCTTACAAAATCTGTTTTCAAAAATTTTCTGTTTAAATCAGTTATGGTTCAGTCAATTTTACTGTACTTACACAATATCAGGTAATTACTTTTTTGGAAAATAATGTTTTTAAAACACGCTTTTATATCAGTAGGGTACCAAGGGTTTTTTCTAAAGAATATTGATCCGACACATGAGATCCAAAAGGTCAGTTGGTCGCCCAAGAAAGAGATGGAAGGACGCAGTAGCCAGCGATCTACGCAAAATGGGAGTACAGCAATGGGAAATAGCTGCTCAGGACCGACAACAATGGAGGGAAATAGTAAACACGGCCAAGACTCACATAGAGTTGTAGAGCCAAATGATGATGATGATGATGACATGAGGAAAACCAATTCATTTTTAAAGTAGACTAGCCTAAGTTAGTAGAAAATAATAATTTTGAAAACTGGAAAAACAACAGAATATAAATACTGAAATATAGCAGGGAAAAAGCAGAGTTTAAAATATGATAGCCGATATCAGACTGAATTGATTATAGATTGATTGGTTGTTTCAGCTGCTAAGTTTACTTAATAGTGCGGCAGATTTGTGCAAATATTATAAGAATTGTGCATTTAATGATAGAAGCATATAATTTGGACCACATATACTACACATATAAAGGTTCAAAATTAGATAGGAGGCCATCTCAGATTTTGCCTTTTACAAAAATGGCGGGGATTCAAAATGGCGACTATACATATGTGACTAATAGCACGATAACTTTTGAACGAGACTTCAGATTTCAACCAAATAGGGTATATAGGTTTTTTTTTGATGTATAAGATCGAGGTCTTGAACTGGATTTCCGAAAATTTCCTAAGATTTCCTAAAAAATATATTTACACTCTTTTCAATGGCGTTATTACCTTTTTGAAAAATTTATATATACAGGGTGAAAGAATTGAAAAAGAAACAACATATTATTACATAAAAAAAAAACAGTAAAAACACAAATTCTGGTAAACTGATCCTTTCGGTTCAAGACCTCGATATTATTCATCAAAAAAAGAACCCATATACCAAAATTGGTTGAAATCTGACGTTTCGTTCAAAAGTTATCGTGCTATTAGTCACATATGTATAGTCGCCATTTTGAATGCCCGCCATTTTTGTAAAAGGAACAAAAACTGAGATGGCCTCGTATCTAAATTTGAACCTTTATATGTGTACTATATGCGGTCCAAATTATATGCTTCTACCATTAAATGCACAATAATTCTTATAATATTTGCACGAATCTGCCGCATATATATACATGTGAAGATACGTTTTGCATTTATTAAATGGTAATTAACATAACTAAAAAGTTAAAAATATTTCCTAAAAATATTTTTACGCTCTTTTCAATGGTGGTATTAACTTTTTGAAAATTAATACATACAGGGTTAAAGAATTGAAAAAAAAAGACAGCATATTTTTACATAAAAACCAGGAAAAACACAACTTCTGGTAAACCGATTCTTCCGGTTCAAGACCTTGATCTTATACATTAAAAAAAGAACCTATATACCAAATTTGGTTGAAATCTGAAGTCTCGTTCAAAATTTATCGTGCTATTAGTCACAATGTGTAGTCGCCATTTTGAATTCCCGCCATTTTTGTAAAAGGCAAAATCTGAGAAGGCCTCATATCTAAATTTAAACCTTTATATGTGCAGTATATGTGGTATAAATTATATACTTCTATCATTAAATGCACAATTATTTCACACATCGGCTGCACTATAACTCACTATCAAAAACATACTGAAAATAATAAAAATATTATAAAGTAATTAATATACAGATTCTTGTGAGAATGTTATTATAAGACTACCAGCGAACCTAACATAACGAATTTAATTTATTTAATTTTCTTTTTTCTCATAAATTTATAAACAATATTTATATGTTCCATGTCTTTTCTATTTTTTACTAGGTGCATTTTAGGTTAGTTTAAGACGGGACATAAGAAGAGAACAACATTTATTATAAAAATGCCACAAGGAAATAGCTTCAGAAAAACATAAGAAGAGAACTCATACCAAAAAAATCAAAACAGGTACTTCTTTGTCCTGCTCACTGCTCCTATGCTAATGCAACTATAATCGCAAGCTTTGGTATAAAAGTGTTCTGTGTATTCTCTTGTTATTTATTAAACAAATAACAGAGTATAAAAAAATAGGGTATAATAAGGTTAGCTAATCAGGAACACCATATTTCCGATCAAATGCTTTATTGTTTGTCTAATTACATTTATTAATGTTTGCTAGTACCCAGTTGACAAGAAAATGTACGCATTTTGTTCGAGGTGGCACTCTCTAAAGTAACCCAAAATTATACTGCCCCAAATATCTCTGTGTATCAATATTTGTTGATTTCATATGTGTTGGATACTTTTACTTTCGTACATCATCGTTCTCTTTGCCTTATCCCTATGCGGGGTCGGCTTCCCTAATTGCATTTCTCCATACAATTCTATCTTGGGTCATATTAATATTAATCCCCTTTACCAACATGTCCTGCCTAATCGTCTCCCGACACGTCATCTTTGGTCTTCCTCTCCTACTCCTTCCAGGAATCTGCACTTAAGCAATTCTCCTATTGAGTGATTAGAGTCTCGACGTTGAACATGACCAAACCATCTCAACCTATGTTCTCTCATTTTGGCATCAATTGGTGCCACACCTAGACTTCTCCTAATATACTCATTTTTAATTTTATCCCTCTTTGTCACTCCACTCATCCATCTAAGCATTCTCATTTTAGCCACATGCATTCGTTGTTCCTCTTTCTTTTTCACTGCCCAACATTCAGTTCCGTACATCATAGCCGGTCTTATGGCTGTTTTATAGAATTTTCCCTTAAACTTCATTGGAATTTTCCTGTCACACAGCACACCACTCACTTCCTTCCACTTGATCGATCCAGCCCTAATTCTACTGCATGCATCTCCATCTATTTCTCCATTACTCTGTAATACGGATCCCAGCTACTTAAAACTATTGCTTTTTACAATCAGTTCACCATCCAAAGATACCATTTTATTTGTAGTAACTCCATCTTTAAATGAACATTACAAATACTCTGCTTTGTCCTACTAAGTTTTAAACCATTTTCTTCCAGAGATTGTCTCCACTATTCCAGTTTTTGTTCTAAGTCTCTTTCACTATTTCCTACTAAGACGACATCATCAGCATACATTAAGCACCATGGAATGTTACCCTTTAGTTTCGCTGTTATCTGGTCCAAAACTAATGAGAATAAATACGGACTAAGCAGCGAGCCTTAGTGCAATCCTACTTTCACATGAAATTTATCAGTCTCTCCCACACCTGTCCTAACACTAGTCGTTACTCCCTCATACATATCTCTCACATATTTGTTTCACAGATACATATCTCTCACATATCACTGTTTTCAAAAAGTGTTATTGTAATGTAACCGAAACTTGTTTTACCGATCATGTTTTTCCAAACTGACGGATGACTTACTTTGGCCTTGATCTTGTAGGCAAATAGCCATCCTTTTAGCATACACTAGTAACACTAGTCGTTACTCCCTCATACATATCCCACACAATCTTTACATATTCACCAGGGACTCCTTTCTTATTGAGTGCCCACCACAGAATTTCTCGAGGAACTCTATCATATGCTTTCTAAAGATCAATGAATACCATATGAGCGTTTGTTTCTATACTCCTGTATTTTTCCATCAACTGCCTTATAATGAAAATTGCATCTGTTGTTGATCTGCCCTGCATAAAGCCAAATTGATTCTCGGATATTTCGGTCTCTTCACGTATCCGTCTATCAATTACTCTTTCCCATATTTTTATGGTGTGGCTAAGCAGTTTTATAGCCCTGTAATTTGTACATTGTTATGTATATTTATGTAAATGCCACAAGAAAATAGCTTCAGAACAACATTGTACATTGTTGTATATCTCCCTTGTTTTTGTAGACAGGTACTAGTATACTGCTTCTCCATTCATCTGGCATTTGTCCAACTTCCATAATTCTATTAAATAAACCTGCTAGCCACCTTGTTCCTGTCTCTCCCAATGCTCTCCATACTTCCAAAGGAATATCATCTGGTCCTACCGCTTTTCCTTTCTTTATTTTTTGAAGCGCTTGAGCCACTTTCTCGTTTGTTATTTTGGTGGCCATTGCTGCTACTGTCTCCGTTGACTCTACAGGCTGTCAAAGTACTTTCTCCATCTCTTTTTGACATCCTTTTCGTGAACTAATATTTTATTATTTTCATCTCGGATACATCTAAGCTGATTAAAATATTTTGCTTTCTTTGCTCTCTGTTTGGCTATTTTATATATCTTCGTTTCTCCTTCTCTGGTATCAAGTTGATCGTATAGGTTTGAATACGCTTCTGCTTTGGCTTCTGCTACTGCTACTTTCGCTTCTTTTTTCGCCACCATATGGTTTTGAAGATCTGTGTCGGATCTGGTTTCTTACCACTTTTTATATAATTTTCCCTCATCTTTTATTTTTACTTGTACTTCGTTTGACCACCATCAAGTCTCTTGACTTGGTGGTCTTGGGAAAACTTTTTTCCTGACGTTTTTCCAAGTATTTCAATAGCAGTCTCTCTAATACTACTGGCCATTTTTCTCCAAATTGTATTAGGGCCTCCTTTCATGTTCCAACATATTTTGTCTACTATTCTTTCCCTGAATAGACCTTCTTTCTCATCTTTTAGCATCCACTACTTGATTTTTTGTGGTCCTCTCCGGATTCTTTTACCCGTGGATCTCCGTGGATGCTTTTACTTTCGTACATGTCAAGTTTAATAAATGAATAATATAAGCAATGCAATGCAAGCTTGTACTAATACATGCGTAAGTGTTGTTTACAAGACCTTCACGGTCTACTTACTACATTCCGCGTGCTTAATTGTTTACCAATATATTTATACATATTAATATTCGAAAATGTCTAAAATATTATTAAGATATTCTACAAGAGCTTTTCTTACTAATGACGAAGGAAAAGCAAACACAAAAAAAACAACACTTGATTTCATTTGAACTTTGAATAACCTCTCCAATGTTTTGTGCGCTTTTACGTGCTTTTTGAATATTATGCGAATGAAGTTTCTTTCATCGATAGTAGATTATGTATTTTATATACAGCACTTAAATTCTGAATGTATTTTGCTTAAGGTGTTCTGTGTATTTTTCAATAAACACCTTTCTAAAAACAGTATTTTGTTGTGATTTATTTCCCATGTCAATATTTTTACGTGGTCATAGTTTGAATTGTGATCCATTTATTCAGATTAATGAATAATGTCACTCTTGTGCGATGCTAATCTTCCCAACATATTCCTGGACGTTTCTCCAATATATAAGGAATCATCATCAACAGCTATTCCTTCCATCGTCGGATGTAAGCCTCCCTTATGTATGTCTATTCATATCTGTTTGCTGTTTTTTGCATCCAGTCATGGCCAGCCATTCGCTTGATGTCTTCAGGTCGATCTTGTTTGAGGTCTGCCTCTACTTCTTTTGCTTGCCCTTGGTGGCCATTCGAGAATTCGCTTCGTCCAACGGTTGTCTTCCATTCTTCCTATGTGTCCTGACCAATATACTATTATGCTCTACTTTATCTCTTTATTTTTATTGATTAGCAAATTCTTAATTTAATTAATTATGCAATTACTTTAATCACTGCCTATGTAAAACAAAACTAAAATCCAATTAAATATTCCAATAAATTTCATTCGCAGGGCTAATTTTGTATTTGATACAATACCCATGATTTGTGGCTTCTAGTATTTCTAGTTGCTTACTTCTTCCAGGATGGAAGAGGGAAATTTAAAACATTCAATATCATATAAATGTAATATATTATTCATTTACCAAATAAGCCGTGTACATATGATTAAAAAAAAATACTAAATTTTAACTTTGTTGCAACAATTTCTTACTTAATAAATCAAACAAAAAAAAAATATTTAAATAAATTATTATTTTCTCATACTAAATTTAATAAAATTTACTTTTATTCTTTTGAATTGAATTCTTAAATTTGAAATGACTAACTGCGTTATAGTAATGTTCAATAAACAAATAAGCAAATATGGTTTTGATATAAACAAATTCTCTCCATTCCGACAAATGATTTGACTAACCTTTTTGTGTCTTCACTTCCTCTTTTTCTGGATTGCGTGGTTCTCGATTCTCCCAACGTTCTCTCTGGATGTTGCGACAAAGTCCCTCTCGTCCAAACTGCTTCCAAAACAACACACAGGAACTTGCTCGAATTCTCTTACTCAATTTTCTCCTTGCTCGATATCTTGTGCAAATAGATATCAATCAGCTACTCGTTCTAGACAAAACAAAGGAATCTCCCTCGGACCAGGAAAATTAACTTTTCAACCGGTTGACAATTTGATTTCAACTTGATTCTGCTCGCAAAGGCCGATCACACCACTTTACACTGATTTCTCACTTTTGAAAACTCGACTGCTCTCTTCAGATATCCATTATACAGTGACACTCTTTTCTCTCGCAAATTCAGACTCCAACTTCTTATCCCTTCTACCGATATTTTCCACCCAATCAAAAACACGCCTCTCTCAAAACCTTTCATTACCCATTTCTTAAGAACCAAATATTTTTCTATATACCTTTCCAATTTGTCAAATTTTAAGAAATATCATACTTAGTTTTTTTCTACATACTACTTTTACTTCTAAAAACTAAAACAAAGTGTTTACCATCATTAACCTTCCCGGAAACATTTTAAAAACATTATTGTTCTCGCCAAACGATATGTCCACTTTCTAATCCCGAATTGTTTGTTAGTGTACCCATTCACTTCGTCGAATCATTATCACTAATCGTTTTCACTTTCCCGAAACACTGTTTAATAGCTAATTTAGATTGGGATGAGAATCTATGATCTAATGGTCTTTGATATAAATTTAATTTTCATTTTAAATGATGAACTATAATTTTTTTAAATTAAAAAACAATTTTTAACAATACATATAAGTACTTTGTTGCAATTATTACAAATTAGAGAGTACACAACTTTAGAGTTTTCTTTGATATTGGTGTGTTGGTGTCATGTATGCGCAGAGTACAAATTTACGCTTTGACCATTATCTCTACTTGGCTAAGTCGGCTTCATTGTTTTTACAAAGAATCGCGTAGTATATAGGAGCCACTGCGCCACCTCGGCTCATTAAGTTTAACTTAATAAAGACATAACTTAAAATAACTACTATACGGGAGTCCAACGAAATAAAGGAAAATAATTGAAGAGAATTTAATGAAATTGTATAAGAAATAGTACTACTTATGATTAACTAATTATATAAACAGTTAGGAATAACCAAAAACAATTCCATAAGAACTTAGATAATAATTGATTTTAGTACTGGAACAGATACATAATTTAACGGTAATCTACTGTTTCGATAGAGGTAAAGGTAAAGACATAAGGTATATTTTAGTGTTTTTGACTTGTGATTAATCTACCAAAGTCAACAATGTTTAATGCTGATGTTAAAATATCTAATCGTGAGCGAAATTCAAAGTCCGGCAACGTCGCTAGACAACAAAAATCTT
Organism: Diabrotica virgifera virgifera; assembly: GCF_917563875.1. NCBI lineage: Eukaryota > Metazoa > Arthropoda > Insecta > Coleoptera > Chrysomelidae > Diabrotica > Diabrotica virgifera. The sequence goes on along the minus strand of NC_065449.1, from coordinate 177,541,936 downwards.
GCGCTGTACTTCTTCGTCCACATGTTGCTGCAGCTGTGGCTGTGTCCATGGCCATCCTCGACATAACTTGATCGGACATAAAACTCTCGACTAGCCGAAGAAAGCAGCGGTCTCGAAAAGAGCGCTAGGGTAGAAAGAGGAAGGACCGAAGTAGTGGCCGTAGAAAATTATAATTTGCATAATACAGGTTGCTCATCCTTTTTGCATCGACTGCTGAGGATGAATGCCTATAGGTTGGCCGATTTGGTTTCTGAACTTAATGCACGGTTCTTGAAAGTAGGTAATTTATAGATTTTGATTATAGTACACGATTTGGCAGTTTGTTACTTTGTTGCGTTATTACTTTGGTAAACTTTTCATTGGCTACGTTAATGGGAGCTGATATTATGTATTGGTGAAATAGTACTTTTTATTAGAAGTGTTAAGAAGAGTTAAGAAAGCAAAATTTATTCAATAGTACGTATTATCTTCGTTTAATTAATAAAAAAACCTGAGAAATCTAAAATATATAACAATTAATCGATTTAAGGCACAACAACATGGGTATCGTCAGGTCACGTAATTTTGATAGAGCGGATGAAATTTCTGCGATCGAGAACGTAAACAGCTATCGATATACGCTCTTGCTCCCATCGCAGATTACCTATAGCGCTTTTCATTCACATGCACGCGAAATTTTTTTGATCACCTAGCAGGTAGAAAATCTCATTAAAAATCCTGTCTTTTTTAGAATATTTATTTTTAACATTAGAAGATACCCTGTAAAAATAGCAATTGCACCCCCGTCCGGAAAGAAAGTGCGTAGCCATATTATGTACACATGTACAGTTGTATATTTTATATTGGTTAATAGTATGTATATATTCAGATGCAACCCTTGAAAACAATCCTTGGGGCGCCCATGCAAGCAACTTGTAGAGTTAAAATATCTCGCAAATCGCCCGGCTTGTTTATTTTCTTTATATTAGAATCTTTAAATTTGCTTTAAACAAATTTAAAGCACTCATGGGACTGCCGACAGAAGTGAAAACTTCTTATAGTATCTAAATTACGAGCTCAATGCTTTTTCCCCATCCAAAAAGATGTGATATACCTATAATATATACGCGTTGCGTACGTTCTATGCTATTTATGTATACATGTACATAATACAGTGATGAGTGCGCTAATAACCGGCCAGATTGCGGTGCAAAAGACGGAAAACATAATACATTGCAACACAAAAAGAGATGAAACTACTTGAGGTGTAAATAATCGTTATATACGTATAAATTAACATTACATTACATAGTTTCCTACCTATAGACGCGTGTGGCAGGAGTATTTTATAAAATTCTACTGTCACAGTGACAGTTGTCATACTCCTCTGATACGTCTAAAGGTGGAAAATTATGTAATGCAATGTTAATTTATATGTTTATAAAACGATCATTTCCATCTCCACTAGCTTCATCTCTTTTTGTTTCACAATGTATTATGTTTTCCATCTTTTGCGCTGTTTTTCCGGTTATTAGCGCGCTCATCACTGTATATATACGTACGAAATTTAGTTCGACAAAGTGATGACGGTCGCAAACACAATACTTTTTCTCTATCTAAAAAGTGCAAAACGTCCCTAAAACAGTTTTCACTTCAAAAATTAGTTCGTCGAAGCAATGACGGCCGCGATGACGGTCGCTAATTCAATACTTTTTCCCCATCTAAAAAGGCACAAAGTCCCTCTAAAGAAGTTTTCAATTCAAAAATTTATTTTCGTCGAAGCAATGACGGTCGCTAATTCAATACTTTTTATAGTCCCTAAGAAAATTTTCACTTCAAAACATTATTTCGTCGAAGCAATGACGGTCGCTAATTCAATACTTTTCCCCATCTAAAAAGTGCACAACCTCACTAAAGAAGTTTTCACTTCAAAAATGTATTTCGCCGAAGCGACGAAGGTCGCTAATTCAACACTTTTTCCCCATTTAAAAAGAGCAAAACGTCCCTAAGAAAGTTTTCACTTCAAAACATTATTTCGTCGAAGTAATGACGGTCGCGATGACGGTCACTAATTCAATACTTCCTCCCAATCTAAAGTGTGCACAACGTCCCTAAAGAAGTGTTCACTTCAAAAATGTATTTCGTCGAAGCAATGACGGTCGCTAATTCATTACTTTTTCCCCATCTAAAAAGTGCACAACATCCCTAAAGAAGTTTTCACTTCAATAATATTACTATAATCATACGTAAATTATAATAATAAACGTACAAAATTTATTTCGCCGAAGCGATGACGGTCGCTAATTCAACACTTTTTCCCCATTAAAAAGGGCAAAACGTCCCTAAGAAAGTTTTCACTTCAAAACATTATTTCGTCGAAGTAATGACGGTCGCGATGACGGTCACTAATTCAATACTTCCTCCCCATCTAAAAAGTGCACAACGTCCCAAAAGAAGTGTTCACTTCAAAAATTTATTTCGTCGAAGCCATGACGGTCGCTAATTCAATACTTTTTCCCCATCTAAAAAGTGCACAACGTCCCTCAAGAAGTTTTCACTTCAATAATATTACTATTATCATACGTAAATTATAATAATATACGTACAAAATTTATTTCGTCGAAGCGATGACGGTCCTTTTTTACCATCCTAAAATAGGTTTTACATTTATTTTAATTTTAAATACGTCTATACAATTGAAGGGCTGAGTGGATGAAGGAGGTATGTAACATTTTTACAAAAATCTAGTTATTCTCGTAGATGAAGGAGGTATGTGTTAATATGTTTTGTGGAACTAACAGTAGCACTCTAAGAGCCATATTAAGAGAAATACTAATGTCCAGAAGGAGGTATGTATCAACAACTACTTATATTTGTAGTGGATGAAGGAGGTATGAAACATAAATAGCACATACCTCCTTCTTCCACTAGTGTCCTGATCAAGTTCTGTAACATACCGCCTTCATGCACGTAACAGCTGTGAATGAGCTGTTCACCATGACAAAAACGATTGTTGTGATTAACACGTGTTTTGCGAATTTAAGTTGTGTTAAGTAATATTGCTCACATTGATAATTGAAATGACTTCAAGGGGAAAGATAATGTTACAGTTAGCTTTAAATGAGAATATTTTAACTGCCAGCGAGAGTATTGACAAAAATATAATACAAACCATGAAAAATGAGAATTCTAACCTACAAATGCCAATTTCATCAACAAGTAGTGACTATTCTACAGGCAAGAATGAAGTTCGCCAAGAAGAATGTAAGTATCTTTTTTATAAAATATGAAATTCACGTAGGAATATTTTGTTATATTCAATGGTACCTATTTTTTATTGTTATAGGGAAAGTGCCATATACTTTCACAATGTGTCCAAGTGTTAACTTGGAGGTAAACAGTTTTGCTCTGACTTCAAATGTATAGTTTAATATCTTTTGTTTTTTTAATCAAACAGATATTCGAAATTACAAGTAATACTACAGTTTTCCTTATGTAAAAACTGACATTAATTAAAATTAAAAAATCTAACAAAATATTTCCAACTGTTATTATTATGAATATGGAAATTAACAAATTTGGCAAAAGTTTTATGTCATGACTTGGTCAACTGTTTTGTTATGATTATTATGTAATTTGTCATAGCAAGACACGACTTATAATGTGCTAAGGGTAGATTAAGGGCCTTATAACTACTTCAGTAAATTGACTATATCTTTTGTTTTTCAGATGATGGAGAAGACAATAACTACGATTCAAGTTGCGATACCTTATTCGGGGACAACTCTAGTGATGAATACGTGCCAGATCCGGAAGATTACATCAACTCATCATCAGACAACGAGATTGATAATGAGATGGTAGATGCACAGAGTAATAATGAACCGATGGAAGAAGAGAATGATATACTAATGGAGGATAATAACATACTAGTAAGTCAGGCAAAATCTAATGAAAATATTGTTGGACAAAATGAAAAAGAGCATATATTGCCTACAGTCCATCGCAAAAAGAAACATTTCCAACCAAAAATAAAAGTAAGTAGAAAAAGGCAACGAAATGTTGATGAATGGAAGAAACGAAATGCTACACTCTGCAGGCAAAGAGGAGAGGCCTACACAAATTATAAAGGTGAGTTGAAACCTGCTAAGAATATTGTCAAAGGTACTAATTTATGCCCCAAAAAGTGTCGCCGACAGTGTTCCCAGGTATTTACAATTGAAGACAGGGAAAAAATTTTGTCATCGTGGTACAAACTGGATATAAATGCTAAAAACTCTTTTCTGTATAATAGTATCAAAATAATCCCCACACACCGACAAAGAACTGGAGCTTTAAAACACAAGACCGCCTCATTCCAATATAACGTAACATACGGGGCAAAACAAACTATTACATGTAAACGAGCTTTTGTTTCGTTATACAACATTAGCATGAAGAAGGTTGACAAAAGACAAAAGAGGAAAACACTCAAATAGACCCAATAAAATTCAAGATGATGTTGTAGCTTATATAATCCAGCATATTTCAAGTTTCCCTTCAGAATTATCTCATTATTCAAGAAACTGCAATATCCATAAGAAATATCTGTCTCCGCTTTTATCGCTTCCTATTATGCATAAACTTTATATTGATACATGTAATGCAGACAAAGTCCAAAATCGATTTAAAGTTAAAGAATGCACGTACCGCAATATTTTTAACAATGAATTCAACTTATCGTTTGGACACCCGAAAAGTGACACTTGCAGCACTTTCGATTCTGGTGCTGCAAATGAGGAACATATTGAAAATTATAAAGCAGCGTTTGAGGCTCAGAATATCGACAGGGAACTAGCCAAAACTTCAGATGGTGTTGCATATATGACATTCGACCTCCAACAAACGATGCCGTTGCCTAGACTCAGTACTTCTAAAGCATTTTACCTCCGCCAAATGTGGTTCTATAATTTAGGCATACATATTATAACTAAAGAAGTTGATAAAACCATTTTTTGTACATGGACTGAAGACCAAGCATGCAGGGGTAGTAGTGAGATCGCTAGTTGTCTTTTAAGAACCATTGAAGTTGAGCTGGCACTTAAACAAAAAAATCATTTAATTATTTGGACAGATTCGTGTGCAGGGCAGAACCAAAATTTCCTAATTGTGTGTGTTTATGAGTATCTTATACAAAAAGGAATATTCCAAATAATCGACCATAAGTTTCCTGAAGTAGGTCATTCCTACTTGGATTCAGACCGGGATTTTGGCCGAATTGAAAAAAGATTAAGGAAACATCAAACTATTTGTACTCCACAACAATACCGTGAAATTATTGCATCTGCCAATAAAAAGAATAATATGGTTATTGATATGCAACATCATTTCAAAGACACCGAGAACCTTCTAAATAAAATGCAACTGATGAATAGAAAAAAAGATGTTCTAAATGAAAAAGTATATTTCCGTGATGGCATTAAATGGATCCGTGTAGATACCTATGGGTCCTACCTCTTCAAGGAGAGTTTCGATTACGGTACTCCTTTTAAAAAAGTCAATATTTTTAAAAATTTGAAAAAGCCCTCCACACTTTCCGAAGATTTTGACATTCCAAGACTTTTCAGGAAAACCGGTGCACTATCAAAAGAGAAAATTGATAACTTAACACAACAACTTCCCTTCGTTCCAGAACAACACAGGTGGTTCTATGAGCTTATTTTGCGTGAAAATAATGAATTAACTTAAGGGGTGACAATTTTCGATAACCTTGGTGTTATTAAAATATGTATACGTATTAAAAATAAATATTATTTTGAATATCTACACAACAGTATTTTCAATTGTATGCATATAACCTGTTTTATCCTTTAGACAAAGATGAAATATACAAAATATTTGTGGAAGAACGAGGTATGTACACAACATCTTTTTTTTTTGTCTGGTTAGCAGATATTTAAACATTTTCTCAACTTCCATATTAATTTCACCACTCATAAGAACAGTATGATTATTTAAGCATTTGAAAACCAATAACTACAAAAAAGTTCTACAATGAAAACTTTGGGGTCAAATATCTCAAAACTTACTTTTTGTTACATACCTCCTTCATCCACTCAGCCCTTCAATTTATATAAACCTACACATAATATACCTATATTTATATAATGTACAAAATTTATTTCGCCAAAGCGATGACGGTCGCGATAATGGTTGCGATATCAATCCTTTTTCCCCATCTTAAAATAGGTTTTACATTTATTTTAAATTTAAATAACTCTACACAATTTATATACAGGGTGTCCCAGACTAATTTAGCCACGCTATATCTCTTAAACGAATAGAGATTTTCGAATGGGACAAAAAGTGGTCTATTCTACTTGTAATAGACTGTAATATGGCGTACGAAAAATCATCCCCTAAATATCCATCCCTTAGTTACAACCCCTAACTTTAATTCTTTTAATAGCACCCTGTATATTTTTTTATAGTTTTGGATGTGGTCTTTTATCGTCTATTCAACACATTTTTTGAAAATAAAATCGGTTCGTAAATAACCAAGAAACTATCAGTTTATTTTTGTTAATTGTGTGTCCCAGACTAATTTATCCAGGCTATATTTCTTAAACGAATAGAGATTTTCGAATGGGACAAAAACTAATCTATTCCATTTGTAATGCACTTTCATACACTTTCATATGGCGTAGAAAAAATTCATCCCCTAGATATTCATCCCTAACTTACAGGGTGCAATTTAAAAAATAAAGTTAGGGGTTGTAACTAAGGGATGAATATTTAGGGGATAATTTCTTTTCTACGCCATATTAAGGTGTATTACAAATGTAATAGATCAGTTTTTGTCCCATTCGAAACTCTCTATTCGTTTAAGAAATATAGCCTGGATAAATTAGTCTGGGACACATAATAATTAACACAACTAAACTGATATTTTCTTGGTTATTTACGAACCGATTTTATTTTCAAAAAATGTGTTGAATAGACGATAGAAGACCACATCCAAAACTATAAAAAAATATACAGGGTGCTATTAAAAAAATTAAAGTTAGGGGTTGTAACTAAGGGATAAATATTAGGGGGATGATTTTTTTCTACGCCATGTTAAAGTCTATTATAAGTACAATAGATCACTTTTTGTCCCTTTCGAAAATCTCTATTCGTTTAAGAGATATAGCGTGGCTAAATTAGTCTGGGACACCCTGTATACACGCACATAATATATAACATAAGCGACGACGGTCGCAATGACGGTCGCGATGACGTTCGCGAATTCAATGCTTTTTCCCCTATCCAAAAATCGCACAACGTCCCTAAAGAAGTTTTCACTTCAAAAAATTACTGTCGTCTCAAATATATTTTTTGTAATAACAATTTTTACCTTTGGAAGGAATTTTTGGCAAAAATGACCGCTACCTTCCAGACAGACCGGCATTTTTGTATTAGGCTATCATGGAAGAGATACCTGACAAATTTTCAGATTACCTCAAATACCTGCCCAAAATGCCTAACAGCTCTCTTCCCAAAAAATTATTACATTACATACAAAAGAATCTAGTAAGCAAAAAATCGACATTTATGAAAAAAATCGAAAATAAAACGACAGTATAGCCACAAACAAATAACAAACTCAAACGAAAAAGGAAGAAGACAGAATGTAGTGTATTTTTGAGAAAATAAAAACAAAGATATAGCAAGCAAATGTACTTATGTAAACATGTAAAGTTAGCGAGTCTATATAGGACAAAACATTAGTCCAGAAATAATGATTAATTAGGAAATCCGTTAATGAAATAAAAAAATATTACTACAAAAAACATATAAACATCTTCAGTGATTGAAACCCTTGGTATTCTTATTGTGTAACTACTTTACTATTGGTTTCAATTGGTTACTGGTTTTAGACTTTACTTCTTAATCCTATTTTGCACTTTCTTTGGAAATATTTCTTAAATTATTAGTATCTATATCTAGAACCTCTCAGTGTATGGTAAAGACTCCGCCTCTGGTAGTTGCTGAGTGCAGCTCATTAACTATCAGTGTCGGTCCCAAGTTCGGACAAATGAGAAGGGTTTGCATTGGGAATGGCATCCGGCAGTAAAAACCTTGCTAAAACCACGAAAGGAAGAAATATGGAAAAGAGATTATAGTCTAGGCCAGTCTAGGGTGTTCCCCGTAAGTGACGCGAACGCGCGTCACTGCAACTCCTGCGAAAAGTGAGCTAGGGTTACCCTTTAGAGGACGGAAGGGGTCAGAGAAGCTAGTCCTAAGGATTGCAATGCTAAACGTCGGAAGTATGACAGGTAAAGTAAGAGAGCTTGACGATTTCATACAGAGAAGAAGGATTTGTATGCAAGAAACTCGTTAGAATGGCAATAAGTCGAGAGATCTTGGAGATGGATGAAAGTTAATACTCATGTAGTATTTCGAAGGTCATGGTAGAAATTAAGTAAGAATTACTTTGAATAAAACGTGGAAGGAACATCTGGAAAGGGTAACTAGAAGAAGTATAATGAGTGTCCAACTGAATGCAGGCAATACCAATGTGAATATCATATGTTCTTACACCAAGAGATGCATCAAGTCAAACTAGTTTGATTTTATTCAACAAACTTGACTTGAAAACCAAACTTTTTTTGTAAAAACGTTTGACGTGACTTGATTTCGATATCTTTAAGTTTGACTTGAAATCAAACTTCTTCAAAAAGTTTGAAGTTTGAATATCATATTGCGCAACGTGTTTATTTCCAATTCTAATTAAGAGCGTACCGACTTTTGTTTTGACTTATTTGGATAGGTCTGAATCTGTACTCTGCTACTCCACAAATTTGTTTGTAGTTCATATTAAGAAGTATATAATTGGCTTGTTTATTATGTTCGTTTTGAAGTGTGTGCTTTGTGAAATAATATCTGAACCTGAATATTTTTGGGCTCAGAATAAGTACCAAATCAAATTGAGTCTGATTTTGAAAGTATTCCCACTGCAAAAATTAAGATAAAAAAAATTTGTAGTCGAAGAAGAATTAATTAAGAAAAATAAATATACTAATTTATTTGATATTGCGGCAGGTGATTTCAAAACAATGAAAATTGAAAAGTGCATACTTGTATGTATTATGTAAAAATAAAGAACAGAGTTATAAAATAACAAATAGTGAACTAATTTTTTAAGACGACATTGCAAAGTAGAAAAAATTTCATTAAACCTACTCTATCAAAAATATAATATTTTGTTGTTCCTTCATAAATTTTTGTTAAAAGTAGATTAAATTACACTTGGTATGATAAAAATACTATCCAACGAATTCTTTGTTTTAATCTAGTATAACACTCGAATACAAAAAAGTTATATCGATAAACGAAACTTGCCAGCAAGCAATTCTAAGCATACAGGAATCATTTTCAAAAAGTTTACGACCCTATTTTGATTATAATCGCTTCCCGTATCAAGATACTTTTATGTGACAATAATTTTCTTATCTTAATTGTCAACTGACATGTCAATCTCGACAAAAAAGTATATCTACTAAATAAATTATTTTTCAAACTCTTTCAAATTAGTTTGACAAACAGTTTGAATTTTCAAAACTGTACGATTGACCAGTTTGACTTGACTTGAATTATTTGTCAAAAGGATTGACTTGAGTTTGACTTGAAATTAAGTCAAACTCAAGTCAAGTTCAAACATTCAAGTCAAACTTGTGCAAGTCTACCTACACCCCACAGGTAGAGTGTAAAGAACAGGAAAAGGAAGATCGCCCCTTGATTACGGGATATGGATTTCTGTAGACGAAAAGTGTGTTATTGGAGATGATTTGAATGAATATATTGTCTGTTGTTAATACGTTTTGTATTGTACAGTATGATATCTGTAGTAGCAGGGGAATGGAAAGTCAGATAGATTTCGTGCTGTGTAGAAGAAGGCAAAAGAAGTTGCCAACTGTAAAGTAATACAGGGTATGTTCAAGCAATCTATATAGTGTAATAGGTAAGATTTGTAGCTTTCTTTGGGTTGTTCTTCTTTAATATTAGGCCGGCAGCTGGTGTTTTCTGGTAATTAAATATGTAGTTAAAAATATTTATTTATACTTAGGTAAATACCTTTAAAGCAGGACATAATATTGTATGTGTTAAAATTAATTTTATCAATTTTTTAATAACATTTAACCTCACAGGGACCTCCCTCTTACCGCATGCTTGCATTAATAACTGATGTAGAATAGCTTTTATAATCAATCTTGTTATTGTTAGAATTACTGATACTAAAAGAACTTTATAAAAACACACTTAGATCTAAAATTACTTTAGGTGTACAGTTCAAAACTTTTAAAATTCAGCACAAAATGCAAGCATGTCCCCGCTCTTTTTTTATTAAAAATAAAAAATCTAAAAATATTTTTTTAACCGAGTCTTTTCATTAGTACACTTATGCTTGGAAAATAAATTACACAACACAACAATTAAAATACTGATACACTTAACTCATTTTCTCCTTCTTCCGTATTTTCTTCGTCACTATCATCGCCCAATTCAATAATAAATTTATTTCCACCATTAATGTGGAAATGCCCAATCTTCTTATAATATTCTTCCACTTTGATCACTTTGGCGATTCTTTTCTGCCAGTCTACTTTGGTAATATTGGCTACTTCTTTTTTAATTATCTCAATTACCTTTTTGTCAAATTTAGGAAATTTATTTGAACGCCTTATACTTGGTTTTAATTGTCCCCAAATTAACTCAATAGGATTGAAAGCACAAAAGTAGGGGGGAAGTCTCAATATAGTGTGTCCATGCTTTTCGGCAATACTCTCTAGAGCGTATAATTTTCTAAATTGCTTCGTGCGTAGAACTTCAATAAGTTGTTTTTTTGTGTAAAAATCTTCGAAATACAAATCATTTTCCATTAAAAAATTTTGCAGGACAGCTTTCTTTGAAGATGTATTTGGTATTTTAGTGAGCTGTCGGGAATGATAGGAAGCGTTGTCAAGCACTATTACGCTGTTTTTCTCCAAGTTTGGGATCAGCGAGTTTTCAAACCAATCTTGAAAAATGCCAGCTTCCATATTTTTGTGGTGGTCAACGTTACAATCTTCCATTTTCTTCCCACATAATTTTAAAGCATTCGGAACCCATCCCTCACTTCCTCCGCAATGTACAATAATTAGTCGCGAGCCTTTATTTGCAGGCATTTCTGGTATGCACATGCTTGAACCATCTGTCCATCCTTTCTTTACTGTATCGTGGGTATCATACCAAGTTTCATCTAAATAATAAATTCTCCTATTTTCTTGCCTATATTTAGTAATTTCTTCTAGGTACATATTATGTCTGTTGACTATTCTTTGGCTTTCCATAATTGCTTGACGTTTATTTATTTTTTTGACTTAAAGCCCATTTTTTTTATCCAATCTTGAAGAGTTTTCTCACAGCAGTTCATATTTCGACCGGTTGTTTCCAATTTCTTTCTTATTGTTTCTATTGTAGGTATTTCATTGCTTTTGTAGCAGTCGTATATTGTGGTTTTCAATAGTTTTACAAGTGAAGGATTTAAAGGTCTTGAAAATTTGTAGTCACATCGTTTCTTGCGATGATAGGGTTCATTTTTAACTATTTTATATACAGTAGAAAGTGGAATTTCTGTTAAATCAGAGGTGGCTTGTGCCAATAGTGTTTCATCGAAGCCGAATTTCGAACGTAGATTTTTGTATACATTCAAACATACTTGCTGTGTTTCTGCATTTAAATGCATTCGAATCTTCTTTACAAGCTCTTTTTTTAGTATGTAATTACATTCACACAAGCACTGGCAATTTCTACAATATCAGCGTTATCGTACGCGATATTTACATTATCCCACGGGCGCCACATCACTATTCACATTAATTAAATTACAATAATCAACACTGGACACTCTCCAAACGAAATACTAAACCAATATTCAAAATAATTACAGCAAACAAAACACTCGTATCACTTAACACACGTACACTCCAGTACTAATACACTGCTAGGCTACCGAACTAAAACTAATGTTTTGCACGAAACTTCTGAATGCGGGAGGTCTGGCCGTAAAAACACAGATGCTTTCAAAGGGCCGCTTCTTAAACGTTTGACCTAAGATCTATATTTGAAGAATATCATATTTCACCAGCTTAAAGCTATTCTACAGTATTTTTTACTTGGACAATAAATGTCTAGCCCTTTGCGATGTGGATCTGCCACGCAAATTGATGATAAGTTGAGTTTATCGATGAAGAAATGAAATACATACATTGTAGTTTTACACCGCAGGAAAAAGAGCACAGAAATAACAAAAACAATAAAAATTCGAAGGTTCACAACAATATATCGGCCATGTAATGATAGAGAGGTATAACCTTCGACAGCTCATAATACAGGGCAGGGTCGTCGGAATAAGAAGCTCAGGTCGAAAAATAACATCCTGCCTCAGAAATCTCCGAGAGTGGTATCAAGTATCAAGAGACATCCCCTAATCTGTTTCGAGCTGCTGTAAACAAAGTTATTATTGCCACTATGATCGCCAATGTGCGATAATCGGATAGGCTACTGAAAGAAGAAAGAAGAAGAAGTATACTTTCTAAATCTACTACCCGCTATCCAATAAATTAAAACAACAGGTATGTATTTTAATTGGCTATAATTATATATCCATAACAAATTATAATACACGCTTTTAACACTTCAATACAGTAAGAAATACCTTTCTTTCACAAAAGACACCGATATTTACTAACCTATTTTGTCAACATCCCTTGCCCTGCCCACGGTTGTTTAGACACAGTTACACGTTTTTACACCACTCTCACGCCATTCGCCATCATCTGTTGCTGACCGGCGCCCCGTATAATTGGTATGCAAGTAAAAGGGTGGCAGGAGGGTATTGAAAGAAATAATATAGTTGAAAATTGTGCCTAGTGAATTAGTAAAGTGGCTCGTTGTTCTGTTTACAAAAGGGAAAGTTCAGAAACAAAATGGCAGATTAAAGAGAAAACGCCGATAGGCAGCTGAACCGCAAAATGGATATTGAGTGGTCCCATTATACCTTAAAATTATAAGTGATATTAGGGGCACTCTACGGTATGTTGCCGAACCGAAAACAATTTCCATTATACGGTACCGACCCTTTTCTTATAGAATCCATATTGGAATAGGAGTAGATATCAATTTACCGTTAAAAAGTTCTATTGTTTAATCTTTTTGTCATTAAAACGCACTGAAAAATGTATTTGTTTTACATGATGAACGTAGAATTTCAAAACAGACATGTCTATTAAAACGAATTTGAAATAAAACCGAAAGTTGTTGAGAAGAAAACAGCCATCAATAAAGAAGTTAAAAAATTGGAAAAAATCCTTTGTAAAAGGTATAAAATTTTATTAAAATCCTTTAAAGGGCTACATCACAACAAAACGTCTTCGATTTTTATAAAAAATCATCATCAGTGTTAGATCTAAAAATAAGTATAACTGATTTAATGAACGTAAAGTTGGTATTTAAATGACTAAGGTTAGAGCCAGTTGGTTATACTTACAAACTCGATGCTAGCTGACCCACCAAAGAAAAATATCGGGGTAAAAACCCTTTAAATATAACATAGATGCGTTAAAAGTGTATACTAGAGTTGCACAAGTTTGACTTGAATGTTTGAACTTGACTTGAGTTTGACTTAATTTTAAGATCAATCTTTCTAACAAATAATTCAAGTCAATTCAAACTGGTCAATCGTACAGGTTTGAAAATTCAAACTGCTTGTCAAACTAGTTTGAAAGAGTTTGAAAAATAATTTATTTTGTAGATATACTTTTTTGTTGAGATAGACATGTCAGTTGCCAATTAAGATAAGAAATTTAATAATACATTGAGTGCCATATAAATCATCCTTTAGTTCCAATAATTTTAGTATTTGTTTCCCTCTACTCATTTTTAAAAATTATGTATCTACAATAGAACACTGACACTTTCACAGTAAACTATTTTAGGCACGCACAACAAAATTAAATAAAAAAATACTAAATGAACAGTTTTTGGTTTAAATGGGATCTAGCTATTTTTATAATTTTCTGCTTTTATAACCGATAACAATAAACACCGGCACCGTATTCAACGACAGAACGAAAGTTATAAAAAATTTGTAAAGTTAAAAGGAAGGAAACAAAGAACCTCAAAAATCTGTTTTGGTACCAACCCCTTTTTAAGCATGTTAATTCCTTGAAATTTTATGGTCAAATTTGGATTATCTATACAAACGCCCCAGAATCTCATAACATGTGGTGTGGGTACTAAAAGTATAAGAAGCTGCGTAGTGAAAGCGGAAGGTACTAACAGTATAAGTTGACTTGTACTTTAATACAAAGCAGACTTTTGAAATTAAAAGTTGTACTGTTGGAATAAAATCAATATTTATACATGAAAAACAGGATATTGATTTATACTCTTAGTACAGAAATGATTAATAAACATTCAAAATTCAAAATAGAGAAGAATCCCGAAAGGTCCATGTTATGACTTATACTCTTAGTACATAGCACGTTAGATAATATAATATAGAGATTTTATATAGATTATTTGTATTTTTCAATTTAATTATATAAAAACACAACATTTTCACTTTAAAAAATTCGATCATTGTGTACATTAAGGGGTACAAAAATGTTATTCTGGCCAAACGCTTAGTTTAGCATAACCAGACAAAAGACGGTTAGTCGGCGCTTAGTCTACAATTGCGAAACTGTTATCAATGGCAGTTATGAATATATGGCAGTTATGAATGGCAGTTAAGAATGGCAGTAATGAATATAGTCTTGTTATGCAAAACTAAAAACCCTTAATAGACAGTTTTTCTTAGTAACCGTTAACGTGACAATAACAGGGATTTTTCCAAGATAGTTTTAGCTATGTGTCACCAGAATCCGCTGTTATCTCGATTTTAAAGAAATGGCGCTTGGTCGAGTTATGCATAACGCCGTCCTTTTAAAGAATTAGTTCACTGTTTGTGATTTTATAACGCTGTTCTTTATTTTTACATAATAGAAGTATGTATGCACTTTGAAATTTTCATTGTTTTGAAATCTCCTGCCGCAACATCAAATAAATCAGTAAAATATTTATTTTTCTTAATTAATACTGCTTCGACTACAGATTGTTTCTCTTAATTTTTGCAGTGAGAATACTTTCAATATCAGACCCAATTTGTTCTGGTACTTATTCTGAACCGAAAAATATCCAAATTCAGATATTATCTTCCAAAGCCACACACTTCAAAACGAACGTAATAAACAAGACAAACATAGACGTCTAAATATGAACTACAAACTAATATAATTTGCGGAGTAGCAGAGTACAGATTCAAACCTATCCAAATAAGTCACAACAAAATCCGTACGCTCTCAATTAGAATTGGAAATAAAAACGTGGCCAATATGGTATTTAAACTTCAAACTGTTTGAAGAAGTTTGATTTCAAGTCAAACCTAAAGATACCGAAATCAAGTCAAGTCAAACTTTTTTACAAAAAAAGTTTGATTTTCAAGTCAAGTCAAGTTTGTTGAATAAAATCAAACTAGTTTGACTTGATGCATCTCTAGTGTATACTTTAATAAAATGCCTTATGATGGTCACATGGCAACTAGGATAATGCCCTAAGGAAATATATTGAAATTTCCCAACACGTGGGATCCAAATCCTTATGATGGCCACATGGCAACTAGGATAAACAACTCAATTTGGATCCCACGTGTTGGGAAATTTCAATACATTACCTTAGGGCATTATCCTAGTTGCCATGTGACCATCATAAGGCATTTTATTAAAGTATGCACCGAAAAATGAACATCCCATTTGACCCTAGGTTGATGGAAGATCGAACAAATTGGATGAAAGTTGTACAGTCAGCCAGGACCCACCCAGGGTTGTAGCGCTACGTGATGATGATGATGGTGATGATGCACTTTTAACGCATCTATGTTATATTTAAAGGGTTTTTACCCGGATATTTTTCTTTGGTGGCTCAGCTAACATCGAGCTTGTAAGTATAGCCAACTTGCTCTAACCTTAGTCAAAATTTAAATACCAACTTTACATTCATTAAATCGGTTATACTTATTTTTAGATGTAACACTGATGATGATTTTTTATAAAAATCGAAAACGTGTTGTTGATTGTGTGAAATTTTATACCTTTTACAAAGGATTTTTATCAAATTTTTGTGATTTATGGTATACAGCCAACTACGGGAAAAACATTTTCTTTTCCTTGTGGATTTTTTAATAAAGAAGTTTACCTGGTGAACCTAGACTTACAAAAAGTATATGACAGTGTGCCCCTCAGCAAACTATGGTCAAGCCTACAGCAAAGTAACATTAAACATAGTCTTATCAAAGAAGTTCGAAGTTTGTATAAGTACTTGAACGACTGCAAAAATTAAAACTGGATTAAAGATGTCTGTGGAGTTTAAGGTCACGAAAGGACTAAAGCAGGGTTGCTATATTTCCCCTGTCCTCCTTAAAATTTATCTGGAACAATCACTCACTGTGGAAAAGAGAATGTAATGGCGTGGGAATCACTCTCAATAACGAGACAACACTACACACTTTATGTTTGGCCAATGACAAAATTCTGATTGCTCAGGATCATGACGACTTGAGTTACATGATGCGGAAGCTAATAGAAGAATCTTACAAATGGGGTATCAAATGAGGGACAAAGCAGTCCATTATATTAGACGATGGGGTAGAAATTAACCACTGTGATGAATACAAGTACCTGAGCATGAAGACAACTCATGATAGAACACTCGATGCTACTATAAAAGACAGAAACATACAAGGTAGAAAAGCCATATCCATGATGAACGGCATTCTGTGGGAACACACAATATCTAAAGTGAACAAAGAGTAATCACATATGGCAGTGAAGTTTGGCCAATAAACCAAAGAACAGAGAAAATGTTCCAAAAAACTAGGAACATAAATGGACTTCTGGAGAAGAGCAGCAGGCAAATCAAGAAGAGATCGTATACCAGAGAATACGAGAAATGATGGGAGTCACGCATACAATAATTAATGACATAAAAACAAAACAACTAATAGGTATGGAACAGCCATGTACAGAGAATGCCAGATGATAGAATCCCTAAACAGATTTTGACGTGGACACCACAAGGGAGAAGGAAAAGGGAAAGGCCGAGAAGAAGCTGGAGGGAGGGAATTTAAAAAGGCTAGAGGAATGAGAAATTCCTCCAGGTCTATCATTAAACCGAGAAGAATGGTGGTTAGGAGTCGAAAGGAGTCGGAGGACGCTGTAATCCGATAGCAGTAGTAGTATTAGTAATACAACTGAAAAAACTTATAAAAAACTTTATTTCTATTTAAAATATCTTCATCAAAGTGTATTTTTTGTTTGGCTATTTTTACGCCTAGTAAATAGAACGCATAAATATATTGCTCAAGAATGTTTTTAAAATGAAACTTAAATCTGGAAATCTGGACATGTGGAATTTTGCATATTATCGTCTTGGACATATTCTTTTTTGAATGTTAAATGCCACAAACTCTTGTTAACAAGGATAAATCGGAAAAACTATTTTTTTTATATTTTTTATTAAACAAAAATGCATGTGTGATCCTAAGCATACACCAATAATATGTAAAAATACAAAATACTTAATATCGAAATATAAGTGTTCTCCCAAATATAATTTTTTAAAAATCCACAAGGAAAAAGTTTTCCAGTAGTTGGCTGTATACCATGTAATACAAAAAATAGTAAAATCCTTTATAAAAGGTATATTTAAAATCCCTAAAAAGGGCTACATCACAATCACATAACTAGTTTTCGACTGGTTTACCAGTCATCATCAGTGCTTACCTAAAATTAATATAACCTGGTAAACTAATGCAAAGATTTTAAATTTTGACTAAGGTTAAGAAAAGTTGTAGGTTATACTCACGTGAAGTTTACATAATAATTTCACTATTAGCAGATTAAATGACCACTTCGATTTCAGTATGTTTAGGAAACCGACACAGACTGACCATGTCATACCACTATCTTCTAACCACCCAATGGCAAACAAACTTGCCGCCTTTTACAGTTAGATACACCGCCTTGAAACCATTCCCTTATCATAATCCAATTACAATAAAGAATTAAATATATGTACTCCGTCAATAATAGCCTTTAATAACGGTTACGATCCACACATCATAGACATGCTCATTCATAAAAGACAGCTTAAAGTCTTACGACATGCTGCGTTCCCTAGGGATTCGACAACCAAACCTACTTATGCTTATATACCCTTTCACCAAGATATTCTATCTGGGGATATTTCAACTATTATCAAAAGATCAGTAGACAACATCCAAATTTCTTTTAAAGTATCCAACAACTTAGGACAATTTCTATCCAATTCCAAAGATAGTATCAATTACATGAACCGTAGTGATGTTTATAGACTACAATGTTCTGACTGTGATGCTACTTACATAGGAAGAACTTGCAGATCACTTGCTTCTCGCTCTCTTGAACACACCAAAAGAGAGAACACATCCACATTTTCTTAACATCTCAAACAAAAAATCATACTTTGAATATCCCAGATGATGTCGCTCTACTTCACAACATCCCACAGAAAGACTTCTTAAAATTAGACTTGTACGAGGACCTAGAAATAATCAAAGAAAAACAAAAAAGTCCGAATTGTGCCAATCGCCATGTTTCGTTCAATCTAGACTTCCAACCACTCCATCGAGAACTTTTTTCTTAACATATTTATAATATTACTTTTCACCCCTCCTCTACTGCTTCGTTCACATTCACACTTATAATTTATCTGATACAAGCTACAATAATCCTTTTTCATCTTCAGCCATCAAACCACTTTTATCTATCCATAACATACATAAAAATTACTGATATCATCATCCACACACATCAATATTACATAAATTTTCATCTACACACAACCCACCACCATATTTATACATAGGCCTATTTTTACCCTACCTATTCAATCTATCATTACCAACATATAACACTCATCTAGAATAAAAAAAAAACAAATCAAAAGTCTAATTTTCTTTCTGGGTCCCGTTCATGTTCTTTTCTCATTAATTTCCTCACAGACATTTCATACCCCCCCCCCCCCAACCCTTACTATCATCATCTTATAACGGTTTTGGTTTTGGACCCTTAGGGATCCGGGTGGCCTGCGAGGTCTTTAGGAATTAGTCGCATAAATTTGAGCTTGTGCTTTCTTAATGATACATCCCCCTAGATTATTTAAGACATTTTTACACCTCAGTCACCCCAATTGTGATTTCTTTCTCTTTTAAACTTACACAAATTCCAACAGCTACCAATAAAAATTCGATAACTTTAAGTCAACACAAAATTGCTTTTTTAAATCTTAGGTCTATTGACAACAAGATTTGGTTACTGACCTTAGTTCTCGAGTACATACATTTGTGTAATGTAGTTTGCCTAACCACCTACACTAACAGTATACGTGAATACATTTTTAACTATTAACATCTAGTTTAGTGAATTTTAAATGATAATTTTCACAATGGAGTGTGTTGTTACATCATTTCTAACTTTAACAAACTGTACACCATAGTCTTTAAATATGACAGGTTAATTTTTCAACTTCCTGTGGAACTGTCATTTCTGTCTTGTCATCGTTCAGAGGTTTCTATCCATTTCATTGTCACTTGCTGCTACACTTCCACCATGTGAGCAAGTCGAATCACAGCTCAAATGTTACCTGGGGCATAATGACAAATATTTCAAACATCCACGCTTAAATCAGTATTTTTAATCGATGTTTCCTTAATTAACGGATTACTTTTACAGGGCTTTGACCCTAATATTTTTGTAAATTATATCTTGGTGGTTAGCATGTAAACTTCACGTGAGTATAACCTACAACTTTCCTTAACCTTAGTTAAAATCTAAAATCTTTGCATTAGTTTACCAGGTTATATTCATTTTAGGTAAGCACTGATGATGACTGGTAAACCAGTCGAAAACTAGTTATGTGATTGTGATGTAGCCCTTTTTAGGGATTTTAAATATACCTTTTATAAAGGATTTTACTATTTTGTTTTTATAATTTTTTACATTTGTTGTAGTCTGCTTCCTAGCTTCTAAAACTAGCTTCTTTTGACGTAGATGATAAAGGATTCGTCAAAGGTTTTCTTCAATAAGGATAATGTTTTATCGGTTTGCCAAGAGTCTCCATAGTGATTTTCAATCAGTTTGCTTATCCATTTGTCTGGTTCTAATGGCAAACCTACCTTCACAGTTGCAGGTTACATACGCTACTGACTAAGTCAGCTAAGGTACTGATAGTAATATCAGTACCTCTCGCTTCAGATTTTGCCCCTCGCTTTATCCTGCTTTGTTGAACTCCAGAGAGGCGTTTTTTGATACTTGCAGAGTATGTTCTTTTCAGAACATCTTCCGGCCGCAGTCTCTATTTTCAGCTCACCTCCTTTCAATGCGACAAAGGTCCTGGAGAACTTTCATCGCAAACGTGCTTGTTGCATCCCAACTTGCCTTCAATGAAACCATTTCTTCTACGAAGGACTCTGGTCAAATTTTCTGGTTGATAACCATTTCCAGTATTGCGTGTTGCATAGCAAGTTAAAACGAGGATACACGAAGAACACGCGCTTCGCTTCTTCTGGACAGGTACTCTGGGGAATCGTCATATTTGAACCGATAAAGACATGCTAGAAAGCAGCTATGTTCTGAGAGCATTTGCGTCAGATAATAGTTTGTGGTTGAGGCAAACATTTACCTGTGTAAAAGACAATGCGTTCACCTTATCGTTGTTGCAAAATCTCACTTTGATTACCATTAACTTGATGTTTTGTCGTTCTCTTCTTCTAAGTTCATCAAGGCATAATGTAGTCGTGGTTGACTCTCTTTGCCGATAAAGGGTCCTCCTTTCTTCAGTTGGCACTACAATGGGCATCATACCTGATATGATGTACATTGCGTTCTCAGATACTGGCAACTCTCGAAGGGCTCAGAAAGCCCTTCCGAGGAAACCTTCCTCCCTGATTCCTGGGTTCCGAGGGTGTCAGCCCAAATGGATATTTCCTGTTAATGTTGTAAGGATGCTCCATCTGTGGCTTGAAACTGAGTCTGGAATAAACACCACTCTTATAAATAAAGTATTGAAGGAATGGTTGAGATGTGATTTCATCCTCTGCAATGTTCAACGATACGGATTTCACCTGTTTCCGACAAGTAATAGGAATAAGCACTGCCTCAGTTTTGTGCTTTGCTAGTTTTAAATTGACTGTGCTTATCCACTGGCATATTCTCTTGAAAAATGTCGAACCTCAGGTTTATTTCCCCAAGGTGCTTTGCGACGATCACCACAACCATTTCATCGGCTTAAGCTACGACAATAGCATCTCTTGGTAATCTTAGCTTTAGTATCCGATTATACACAATATTCCACAAGAGAGGGCCTAGCACAGAGCCCTGTGGTACTCCTTCGATGATTTTATAGTCCTTAGGACTGGACTCCGGAACTTATTTCATACTTCAAAAGTAATCAGTGAAGTAGCTAGGCACTATATTTCTAAGATATGCTGGCACCTTTATTTCGGTAAGAGCTCTCATCATGCAATCCGAGTTGATGGAGTTGAAAGCATTCTTGATGTCGATTGTGGCTAGTGTTGCTCAAATGCAAGACCAAGACGAGACTTAGACAGTCTTGGTCTTGCGCCAGTACAACTGGTCTTGGTCTTGGTCTTGGTATTGCGCTCCCGGTCTTGGTCTTGATCTTGGTCTTGCAGCAGGAGTCTTGCAAATCTCGCAGTTGCCCATTAGCTTATTGCATATCTTAGAACAACGTAACAGAGAGGTATATTTTAAGCTTGAATATCATAGCCATAGTAAAGACTAGCCAAATTAATAAATATCTAAACAACTGACACCGGGTGGGATTTGAACCCACGATCTAAGTGATCCCTGCCTATGTTCTAACTAACTTAAGTTAAAACTACCTCTTAAAACCCACAAAATTTCATTTGCATATCTCAACCGGTTTTAGAGCAATAAATAAATCGTCAGTTTGTAAGAAAAATTTCAACCTCCCCCTATTTGGTAAACAAAGCATTTATAAAGTAAACGTTTATGAAGCAAACTGTCATTACTTTTTCGTGCAGAATTACCCATTAAAGTTTGCCATACTTATTTAAAAACATTCTGTATTGATGAAAAATATGGCTAGTTAAAAAAGTACCTAACTTTTTTATTATCCAATATAAGCGAATGAATAAAAAAACATACTGTGAAGAAAATATGATGCTATAGTTGGGCTTTAATTTCAGTATGCTAGAATAATAAGTTAGTATAATGCTAGAATATTCCACAGAGTGAGAAAAAACACAGTTTGATTGGTACACCCGGTATACACTGACAATAATTGACCTGTCTAGCAACAATATTTATTATTACTGCGATATTTATAAAGAATAAGACGAAATATTAAAAAAAAAACACTTAAATTGGACAACAGGTTTAGGAAATTTGAGACTTTAAAAATGACCCGTTTTTAAGGTGGTGCGTTAATTTCTTCGAGAAGTGTATATCGTTAAAATAATATTTCGGTATTATGTTTACGCGATATCCGGCATTATCTCTATACTTTTGTCTGGTTATGATACTTAGCCGCGCTGTTTCGGCAAATTTTGTTTAGCCGAGTGACCTCATAACACAGGACACAGTCAGCAGAAACAATACATAATAGTCTTACTATAATAATGTATACTGATAATATTTCTGGTGTTTAGATTCCTAGAAACCTAATAATGAAAAAAATTATTTATGTAAATTTATATATGTAAGTGCTAAGGTGACATATTTTTAAAAAGTTTGGATACAATATTCGATATACTGTAGGCGCCGCAACGCACGAATGTTGTGTTATATGAATATGATTAGAAGACGACTATTTTTAGGACATATACTATAACCAGGACAATTAATTTCAGAGCAAAGAAGTCGGCTGCTGAGAAATAATGTACATACTAAAAAATTTTATTTATACATTATAATAATGACCTCTGAGTACATGTCAAATGTGTCTAGTGTTCTTTTAATGGCTATTTTGATTCGCTATGTATGTTTATGGTGTTGTTCGTAATGCGCATAAGTCCAATTTTCAAAATTTTTGTTACAATTTTTTTTGTTTCTCATAGAGTATCTAAGAATATAGCCGAACTTATATACTCCCTAAAACGACCCTCAGTTCTAAGACGCAAGAGTCTCGCAGGCTTAGTCTTGTTCTTGCTCAAGTCTTGCACGGTAAGTCTTGGTCTTGGTCTTGCTAAAATTAGGCAGTCTTGGTCTTGGTCTAGGTATTCCGAAAACGCAAGAACAAAACCAAGACTGCAAGACCAAGACCGATTTTGGGCAACACTAATTGTGGCTACCAGGCACTCCAGGCAGTACTTCTTCGCACCCCTTTTCCATATATTCAAATGACATCTGTTTGGTCATATTGGTGTAAGCTAGCTGTCTGTTTATCATATCTGAACTTAAGGGAATGGTTCGAATGCAGTAGTGCAGAACTATTTAGAGCGGCAGTCAACAGGGTTCGCATAGCCATGATGATTGCCAACCTTCGATAGGAGATGGAACTTAAAGAAGAAGAAGCTGTCTGTTTCTGGTGGCAGTACAACATGTGTTGTACTCGCATGTATTCTTCGCATGTTAAACTAGGACTCATGCCGTTATCAGAAACATTGGATTTAAGGAATATTTGAAGGTTTGTACATTTATATTCATCATTTATCACACTTATGTTATATGCATATCGATAAATTAATAAATTAATTTAAAGGGGCCCTTGAGTTTATTTGTTTATTATTTACTCACGAGTAATAAAGGGTATTGTGGAAACACTTGGTTTTATTGCCACTGATATAATCACTAATTATAATTTGTAATTATAATTTATAAACATTAACGGGTTAAATACAGAAAAACTGTTCAAGAGATATTAATGTACTGAATAATTGTTCCTACAGTACCGGACTGGCTCAAAAGGCACAAACCTCATCTCTAAAACGGAAGGTGCCAAGTCATCTTTCCTAAGCTTTTTAAATCAAAATTGTTGTAATCCTAATAAAAAAGTTATTATTATTATTTATGAATTTTTAAGTTTTACTTTAATTTAAATCCATAAAATTTAATATCAACCAAGTCTATTAGGAGTTTCTCATTATCCCTTATGTTCCGTTATAGGTACTCTTTTATTATGACTACGACTTTATTGACAGCAGTTTTGAATAATGAGGTAGTCAATTTTCCGTAGCATTGTCGTAGATTTTTCAGCCATGATGGTTGTCTTCTACCAGCGTCACGTTTACCTGGAATCTTTCCCTGAACGATCAGGTGTAAAACTTGATATTTTTCACGGTGTTTCATAATGTGACGCATTCCAGCTTGCGTCTCTTTGTTATATTGATCAGTTGTGTTTTTGGTTTAACTATCTAAAGTCTAAAGGGCCTCCTCATTTCTAAGTCTGTAGACCCAGCTTATTTTTAGTAGTCGTCTTTACACCCACATCTCAAAGGCTTCCAAGCGTTTAAGCGTAACCTCACTTAGAGTCCACGCCCACTCCATATAGTGGAACTGGAAAGATATAGCAATATGGACCAATATTTCTGCGGTTGGATCCCAACCGGTCCCAAGACCGGATAAAATGTGGAGGGTGATTGGCAAGGTTAGCAACCTACCAATCGTAAAAACGAATTCTGCTCAAAGAAACAATGTGAAGCCTCGGAACCGGATTGATAATCGATCATGATAGACGATCACGGCAAGAAATAAGGACACGAGAAAAACCTCCAAAACCCAGATGAGAATAACCACTTGGAACATAAGATCGCTCAACACTAATAGAGATCAAGAAATAACCCAAGAGCTAAAAGAGAAAAAATAGATATATGCGCTCTACAGGAAACCAAAAAGAAAGGAAAAGGCCAGTCAAAATTAGGCGAATATATACTAATCTACAGTGGAGTAGCAAAAGAAAACAGGACCAAAGAGGGTGTAGCCTTACTAATACACCAAAGATACCAAAATAACATCAAACAGTGTCAATATGTATCAGAAAGGATTGTCGCAGCAAAATTTAGAATGGAGAAAGAAGACCTGAACATCATCGGAGTATAAGGCCCAGAAAATAGTAAGCCCCAAACAACAAGGGAAATATTCTATGATCAATTGCAACAAGTAGTAGATCAAGTTAGAGGAAAGTTGATAATACTGGGGGATTTTAACGCTCGAATAGGAAACCAAGTAATACCTGGAATTAAACAAAAACATAATGAGAATGTCAAAAACGAAAATGGAGAACTGATGATAAACTTCTGCACGAATAACGAACTTCGAATAAACAACACCTATTTTGATCACAAAGACCAACACAAATATACATTCAATAACACCCGTGGACAAAGATCTATGATAGATTATGTTGTAACTAACAGAGATATACATCGATCAAAAATAATTGTCGTAAGATACCTCAACTCAGCAGATGTAGGTAGTAAGCACAGCCTGGTATTATGTAAAATTAGAATCACCATGAAATGCTTCACACCTAAGAGAGTGGCACCAACACAAACAAAAATCAAAGTCGAAGGACTAAGTACGGAATCCACGGAGTACTTATATAGAAAAAGAATATCAGAGAAGATTGCTAATAATGAAATTCTAGAAAACGATAACATCGAGGAAAGCTGGGAAAAACTCAAAAGTAACATAATTAACGCAGCAACAGAATCACTTGGAGAGAGGAAAGTAACGAATACCAATATATCAAAAAAGAAAACTCCATGGTTTCGAGAGGAAGTGAAGATAAAATGTGAAGAAAAGAAAAAAGCCTTTTTACAATACAGAACACAACAAACACAACAGGCATACAATCACTATAAAATAAAAATAGAAACGAAACAAACACTTTTGTCAGACAAATCAAAAGAGAACACTGGGAGAGTTTCTCAAAACAGATGGAACACGAGTTCTACGGAACACAAAAGGAAATATGGAGAATGATCATAAGACAAAGAAAAGAGACGAACGAACTAATAAAAATGAAACACATTCAGAAGGAAACTTGGGCAGACTATTTTCGATCTCTGTTTGCTAAAGATAACGATAACGAACCACCAACACCTGAAGTGACAACAAACGAAGAAATAAATATTGAATGGGTTGCATATGTGAGTCCATATTAAATATAGTAATGAAACACAGACTTACTCACAATCATTTAATTATACTTTGACGACCGGTTTCGATCTCTACAATATACAGATCATCTTCAGGTCGGCGTTACAAGTAGTTAAATGCTACAATAAGAGAAAACTTGTGTTAGACCAGTGTCTAATTGAAGAGATGTTAATAGAAAGCCAAATTTAAAAAATTTTTTTATAAAATTTTTTGAAATAAAGGTTTGCAACTGTTGACATTTCAGAATATTGGCATATACAAAGTCAAACCTATGAGTAAAATTGCTCATAGGCATGTATGTGCAAATGGGTGCATACAGTTTGAATTTGTTGAAATTAAAATTTTTAACCATTAAAAAACAAAATAAACATAAACTGACTTAAATATGCTTCCAAATTCAAAGTAGTAATAATAAAAGAGATAGTAATATTGTTCTAATCTACTTACATGCCGTTACAAGGATTGCGTTGCAACTTAGTTGTTGTCATATTAGTACGTCCAAATTATGCTAATTGGTTTGTTGGGATAGTGATAGGGTAAACAGACATGTTACGTAGGTTAACACACAGTAAGATTTCGAATTTGGAATGGATCCTGAAGGAAGATGCGTATGTGAAACGGGTGATGTTTTGTTCGAATGGAGAAAGACAATGCTCCAGGAGTTGCGTATTAATTGTAGCAAAGTATGAAATGTTATTCTAGGCTCTTGTACAAATGTGATGGTCTTAGCTCGTAGATGTTATACGATGCGGGCAGAGGTCAAAGCATAGGAAATGACAAATAGGAAAATGTTGTCATAAATTAATCTAATTTAAGATATGTTGTTCTCAGTAAATTAACTGAGGGATGTCATAAGTATAATAATATCATAATATTATGAAGTAGTAAGTGCCATACACTGTGAAACTATGAAGTGTATAGAAATTAAAGGAAAGCTAGTTAGTTAAATGAAAAAATATTATTATCAAAACATCGGTTAAGAAACTTTAAATTGAAAAATTGAAAAAGGTAAGAAATTGATAAAATTAAAGATTATTTTGTTTGAGCTATTGTATAATGGGATATGTACAAAGAAAAAGAAAGAAGCGAAATATTAATGGAAGGGTGTAGGCACTTACTTGAGAATAGTTATTAACTAAATAAATAAATTAACACATAACACATAGGGTTTAAAAGCACAAAGACATAACAATTATTGGTAAAAGGTTTTTTTAAGGGAGGTAGCACTACATTTCCCCAATTACTATTTAACTTAGTTTTTACTTCCTAAATTGAAGTCTAACTAATTGAAACTAAGTTAAATAGTAATTGGGGAAATGTAGTGCTACCTCCCTTAAAAAAACCTTTTACCAATAATTGTTATGTCTTTGTGCTTTTAAACCCTATGTGTTATGTGTTAATTTATTTATTTAGTTAATAACTATTCTCAAGTAAGTGCCTACACCCTTCCATTAATATTTCGCTTCTTTCTTTTTCTTTGTACATATCCCATTATACAATAGCTCAAACAAAATAATCTTTAATTTTATCAATTTCTTACCTTTTTCAATTTTTCAATTTAAAGTTTCTTAACCGATGTTTTGATAATAATATTTTTTCATTTAACTAACTAGCTTTCCTTTAATTTCTATACACTTCATAGTTTCACAGTGTATGGCACTTACTACTTCATAATATTATGATATTATTATACTTATGACATCCCTCAGTTAATTTACTGAGAACAACATATCTTAAATTAGATTAATTTATGACAACATTTTCCTATTTGTCATTTCCTATACTTTGACCTCTGCCCGCATCGTATAACATCTACGAGCTAAGACCATCACATTTGTACAAGAGCCTAGAATAACATTTCATACTTTGCTACAATTAATACGCAACTCCTGGAGCATTGTCTTTCTCCATTCGAACAAAACATCACCCGTTTCACATACGCATCTTCCTTCAGGATCCATTCCAAATTCGAAATCTTACTGTGTTTTAACCTACGTAACATGTCTGTTTACCCTATCACTATCCCAACAAACCAATTAGCATAATTTGGACGTACTAATATGACAACAACTAAGTTGCAACGCAATCCTTGTAACGGCATGTAAGTAGATTAGAACAATATTACTATCTCTTTTATTATTACTACTTTGAATTTGGAAGCATATTTAAGTCAGTTTATGTTTATTTTGTTTTTTAATGGTTAAAAATTTTAATTTCAACAAATTCAAACTGTATGCACCCATTTGCACATACATGCCTATGAGCAATTTTACTCATAGGTTTGACTTTGTATATGCCAATATTCTGAAATGTCAACAGTTGCAAACCTTTATTTCAAAAAATTTTATAAAAAAATTTTTTAAATTTGGCTTTCTATTAACATCTCTTCAATTAGACACTGGTCTAACACAAGTTTTCTCTTATTGTAGCATTTAACTACTTGTAACGCCGACCTGAAGATGATCTGTATATTGTAGAGATCGAAACCGGTCGTCAAAGTATAATTAAATGATTGTGAGTAAGTCTGTGTTTCATTACTATATTTTGAAGAAATAAATATTGAAGAAGCAGAGGTAACGGAAGCATTAAGGAAATTAAAAATAGAAAATTACCAGGAGAGGAGAAAATATCGAATGAACTCCTAAAGTATGGAGGACAAGACCTGACCAAACAATTATTAAAACTAATCCAAAAACCAACAAATAATAGAACAAATCAGAATACCACAAGAATGGAGATAAAGTATCCTAATACCTCTCTTCAAAAAGGGAGAAAAATCGGACCCGGAGGATTACAGAGGAATTAATTTATTAAACACAACACTAAAATTAACGACCAAAGTGATAACAAACAAGCTGAATAAAATTATAACATTAGTAGAAGAACAGCAAGGTTTTAAGCTGGCAACAATTGAAGCTGGCAATGGGATAAGACAGGGAGATTTCCTGAGTCCTCTGTTGTTCAACTTGGTCATGGACGAAATAATAAAAAAAGTAAGAATAAAAAAAAAGGATACCAAATGGGAGAAAAACAACTTAAAATAATCTGCTATGCAGACGATGCAATACTAATATCTCAAAGTGAAGATGATTTACATCGTATGCTGCACGAATTTAATATAACCGCTAGAAAATTTAACATGTTAATTTCCCCAAAAAAAACTAAATGCATGGTTATAACAGCAGATCTAATAAGGTGTAAATTAGAGCTGGAGGGTCAAATAATAGAACAAGTCATGGAGTTTAAATATCTAGGCATCACACTATGCAGCTACGGAAAGCTCGAAACAGAAGTGGAATATCAGGTGAATAAAGCAAACAGAGCCGCAGGTTGCCTGAATGAAACAATATGGAGAAATAAAAACATCGGGAAATAAGTGAAAGGCAGAATATACAAAACAGTCATCAGACCAATAATGACATACGCGGCAGAAACACGACCTGATACAGAAAGGACAAAAAGAATGCTAGAAACAGCAGAGATGAAAACATTGCGAAAAATCGATGGTAAGACGCTGTCGGATAGAGCTAGAAGTGCAGATATACGAAGGAGATGCAAGGTGGACAACATTAATAATTGGATGAAAAGCCGAAGAGTAGAGTTGAACGACCACATAAGCTGAATGACAACAAATAGAGTAGTAAGGACGGCAGGAGACGGTTCCCCAATTTTTTTTTGTTTAATGTTTATTTTGCAATCTGTTACATCATATAATAACAATAAGCATACATGTTGATTGGTACAATGTCATGAGAGAGGGTGTGTCCAATGATCCACTGTCTGTATGCACTTTTATATTCTTACATTTATGTTAAAAAACAATAAAAATTTGTAACTTTACATTATTACATCGATATTAAAAAATAAAATAAAACTATCACAATTTAAAATTAATTTCATATGTACAATTATTGCTGTTAGAATGGTAGATCCAAGGGTGTTCTTATTTTCAGCCTTCGGGTTTCTTCACTGTTGTCAAGCAGATTAATTGCCAGTGTGTTTGGATGTTGCTCTAAGCGTCTTAGGTAGTTTGTGCTAAGCTGTTTAGTCACTGCAGTAACCGTTGGTATCTCTAAATCATTATAAATGTCTGGGTTTGTTACGAACCAAGGAGCATGAAAATAGATGGCAAAAAAAAAAATAGAAAA
This sequence comes from Diabrotica virgifera virgifera, assembly GCF_917563875.1. Classification (NCBI taxonomy): domain Eukaryota; kingdom Metazoa; phylum Arthropoda; class Insecta; order Coleoptera; family Chrysomelidae; genus Diabrotica; species Diabrotica virgifera. The sequence goes on along the minus strand of NC_065449.1, from coordinate 177,511,527 downwards.
ATGGACTCCACCCACTAGAAGAAAACGAGGTAGACCAAGACAATCCTGGAGAGAAGATGTCGAAGATGCAATGACCGTCAGAGACCTAAAAACTGAAGATTGCTTCGACAGAAAACGCTGGAAATTAGGATGCGAGAAGCGGCAACTGCTGTAAAAGACTTGCTTATTATTATTATATATTATACATTTAATATTGAACCAATCGTAATTATTTTTTCAGAAACTGCTTCAAGATCAAAAATTGTTCCCCAATAGGAAGACGATCAGTGGAAAGACCACGAAAAAGATGGAATGACAACTTACTGGAGGCACATTGAAAAACAGACAAAGTAATGTCTATATAAAAAGAAGAAGAAGAAGATCCAGCTGTCACTGACATTACTGCAGAGATATACGACTTTCTCTAATCTGTCCAGTATAGCATCTCCAACTTTTATACCGTCATCCTGTATACAATTTTGTTTACTAACTAATAATATATTTAGTTTTCTTAACATTGAGTTTTAATCCATCCATACTGATCACATGTTTGTTTTTTGTTCATTAGTTAAAGGTCTTCTCTACAATTAGCCAGCACTAAGGTATCGCCAGCATTTCTAATATTGTTCACGGTTACTCCATTCCATTCACATTAATAGCTTCTGTTGTCTTCATTAAGGCTTCTGTAAGTATCTTCTCTGAATACAAGTTAAAGTGTAAAGGCGCGATAGTATAAAGCCTTAGCCTTGTCTCACTCCTCTTTTTATATTAATTTCATCCGACAGTTCTTGTTCAACGTTTATTCTTACCACTTGATGCCAGTATAGATTTGTAATTATTCGTCAATCTTTATCGTCCAATCAAGTCAAAGCTTCTGCTGTACCCACGCCACTCCTAAATCCGAATTGAGTACTGCAAAGAGGAGAGGAATGGTCGGGACCGGTAAGAAGTGAAGAGTGGGCCCCGGCAAAAAGTGAAGAGTGCCCCCCCGACAAAAAGCGAAGAACAAAAAAATTATTTAATTTTTCTAGAAATAAAATTATTAATATTAAATACATACCTAATAAGAAACATTTCAACTATAAATTTTATTAAATTTTGATTATATTAATATGTAGTGAAAATATTTATAATACAGGTGCTTTTGAGTTTTCTGATTGGCAAAGATGTCTATATTTTCAAAAAATCGCATGATTTTATCAAATCATTTTCAAACGCACAAAGTTGCTCGGCCAGTTAACCAATCCTGTTTCATTATAGATCTCCTAGCATTGTTCATGCGAGAAAGACAACTAAGAATCTTTCCGCTTCTGCAACTGTCACCGGTAATGTGCAAAATACTATAATAGCCTAATAAATTAAAAAAAAGTCAAAATGTAAATTCGTACAGGTTAAAACAAATTTTATATCAAAGTTTAGGTAGGTACAAAAGATATTTCCAAGAAAGTATCCGAATCATATAAGGGGATCATTGTTTAAATAATTAAAAAGGGGTCATTTTTGCAAAAAAAAATACTTTTTTAACTGCTGAGGTAATTCACTTCTTAATGAAGGTCTATGGGATTCTTTTCTGCAAAGTTGAAGGGTAAATCTTTCACATAAGACCTACTATATTAAATTTGACCCCCTATTTATTTAAATAATTGTATATAAAACTTTAAAAACAAATTTTCAAAAAATTATTTTTAGCGTTTTAGATAAGCACTATAAAATGTCTTGTTTTATAGATTAAGTTGGGCTATGTTACCAGTATTAAGCAAAAAAAAATTGGTCGGAAAATATTTAATATTTTTTGAGATATTGAATTTGTTTATTAAATGTTACTATATTTTCAATTGCAAAAACGCGGTTGTTGCCAAAGAAATATTCACCTGCTTAAGATCTCATTTTTTTATTTTTATGTATATTTTCGATAACTGTATTGATAAATTTAAATTTCAGTTAAACTCCCCCCTAAAATGGCATTTGAAAATTATTCAAATGTGTTTATAATTTGTTTTTTTAATAACGTCGCGGGGATTAAGTATTTTGAAATTCCATTTAGATAATTGGGTTCCTGGGAATTTTTTACTAATTAACAAAATTTTTTTGTCGTTTTTTCTTCTTTTTTTTTTCTTGTAGTTATATTACTACGGGCCCTTTTAGGGCTAAATTTTATTAAGAATATCGAATCTCTAAGTTCTAGATTGTAGACCTAAAAATATTAAGATTTAACTAAAATCTCTTAAATAAAATGTGGCTACTTATTGAGTTACAGGGTGTTTTATTTAAAAATTTAAAAATTATTGTTGCCAATTACTTTAAAACTATTTGACGTATCCTTATCATACTTGGCAGAAAGTGTGGCTATTATACACCCTACTAAATTGTAATTAATAAACGTTTCTAGCTAGTTCCAGAGGCGTACGACAGGGGATAGTGAATGATTGACCCTTCCCAAATTCTACGCCACTGAGTGAATTACTATTTTAGCGAAATTTTTCGATTCTCCAATACTTTGTATGTAAGTAGCTTTATTGGTATCGATAAATTCATCAGTTTGAGAGATATTGGAAGTTTAAAATGAATGAATGAATGAATCAAAATAACTATGCCGTTTCATTTTTAACGTCCAATATCTCGAAAACTAATGACTTAAGCGTTACCAGTAAAGAGTGTATTATTTACTTAAAAAGTATTGGAGAATCGAAAAATTTCGCTAAAATAGTAATTACCTCAGTGGCGTAGAATTTGGGAAGGGTTGACCATTAACTATCCCATGTCGTACGCCTCTGGTAGAAGCTAGAAACTTTTATTTATCACAATTTAGTAGACTCTATAGTACCTACACTTTCTGCTAAGTATGATAAGGATACGTCAAATAGTTTGAAAGTACTTGGTAAAAATAATTTTTAAATTTTTAAATAAAACACCCTGTAACTCAGTAAGTAGTCACATTTTATTTAAGTGATTTTAGACCAATCTTAATATTTTTAGGTATAGAATCTACAACTTAGAGATTCGACATTTTTAATGAAACTTAACCCTAAAAGGGCCCATAGTAATATAACTACAAGAAAAAAAAAAGAAGAGGAAAAAAAGACAAAAATATTTGTTAATTAGTGAAAAATTACGAGGAACCCAATTATCGAAACGGCACTTCAAAATATTTAATACCCGTGACGTTATTAAAAAAACAAATTATAAACAAATTTGAATAATTTTCAAATGCCATTTTAGGGGGAAGTTTAATTAAAATTTGAATTTATAACACATTTATCGAAAATATACATAAGAATAAAAATAATAAGATTTAATACAGGTGAATATTTCTTTGGCAACAACCGCGTTTTTGCGATTGAAAATAGAGTAACATTTGATAAACAAATTCCATATCTTAAAAAATATTAAATATTTTTGGACAAATTTTTTTTTGTTAATACTGATAACATAGCGCAACTTTTACTGTAAAATAAGATATTTTATAGTGCTTATTTAAAACGATAAAAATATTTTTTTGCAAATTTGTTTTTAAAGTTTTATGTATAATTATTTAAATAAATAGGGGGTCAAATTTAATCTAGTATGTCTTATGTGACAGATTTACCCTTCAACTTTGCAGAAAATATTACAATAGACCTTCATTAGTAATTGAATGACCTCATCAGTTAAAAAAGTAATTTTTTTTGCAAAAATGACCCCTTTTTAATTATTTAAACAATGATCCCCTTGTCTGATTTGGATACTTTTTTGAAAATATGTTTTGTACCCACCTAAACTTTGATATAAAATTTGTTTCAACCTGTACGAATTTACATTTTGATTTACATGTAGTGTAATTTTATTTTACTAGACTATAACGCAATAACGACGTTAGGAAATAATGACTCCAATTTGAGATTTTAATAAGTAAATCTATTGGAGAAAGATGAGGTTCACCAATATTATCATTATTTGTCGCTCTCAAATAACGAAAAATTTCATCTATCAATTCTTCACTGATGTCAATTTTTTTCTTAATATTGTCGTCATCTTCATCTCGGAATGTCCACAAAATGTTTTAATAGTGAATGAATTTCGTTTACCGCATTAAATATTTTGTTTAAATTGCTAATAATACAATCCATGACAATATTAAATATTTCACAGCGAAATATTGCGCCGGGCTCAATATTATTAGTAACGTAACTACTAGGCCCAGGTAAATCATAAAAAAATTCGCAGGCTTTTTGCATCATTTTTCTTTATTTGATGTAAATTCTGGATTTATTCCATAATTCGCGTCGCTCATTCTGCAAACTTTCACATGCGTGCCTTAAAAATGTACTTTTAACACTTATATCATAAATAATACCTATTAATTTAGAATTATTATGCGAAATATAATATATCGATTTTAATGAAATTTGGTGGACTTATTATATGATAAACATTTTCTGGGAGAATGATGAAAGTACTAAGTGCAATTTAAGTGGTTGAATATCATTGATTAAAAACAATCTTATTTTCTCCCATGTTTTCTATTTATTTCCATTTATGCAAGGTTAATAAATTAAAACATTTTTAACCAGCCGTATCGAATAGAAAATTCAATTATTGTTAATTTAATTTCCGCACGACTTTGCTTCAAATGAATCCTTTTGAAGTTATAAGCAAGGAAAGTAGAAAAAACGATGTTTTTAGTAATTTTTAAATATTCTTTTATTAGTATACCGTTGTTATATTTAAATTTAATTACTTCTTCTATTAGATTTATTAATTCCAGGTAATTTCTGTGCTAGTGGTTTAATGCTTTCAACCCTAGCAGACGATAAATGAAAACAGTGCGCCGGCACCGTAACCAAAATAACCTATGATGTCGCAACGGCAATAAAACAAAATATATTTCAAAATAGAGGTAAAGGTCATATTAAATATAGCCGATTATTAATTGAACGCATATTGGACATAAAGTGAAGAACAGAAATAAACGGGGAAAATTGCGTCTTTGGTCTGGTCGACGCCGGGTCCCTTACATCGCCGGGCCCCGGTAAAATGTACCGAATGTACCGACCTCTCGGCGGGCCTGTATGTATTACTCGTAGAGAGACTTTCAAAATGTGACTCATTAGACTTATTGTCCGATAATCACTGCCTCTCTTTGAACATTTCTTTGGTATCGTATGAGCAAACAAAAAGAATTATTAAGAATAATCATAGAAAGGAAAATACAATACTTGGGTCATGTGTTAAGAGGTGAAAGGTATGAAATGAAAGGTAAAGTACAGGGCGAAAGATCAGTAGAAAGACGTCAGAATTCGTGGCTGAAAGCTGAAAACCTGAGTGAAGAGATGGTTTGACCGCTCTTCTGCAGAATTCTTCGTGCATCAGTTTCCAAAGCTGCAATTCCCATTTGGAACACCAACATTCAAAAGCTGACGGCGCAATAACACGAAGAATATATTTTAGATCAATTATTGTGGGATGAAATACTTATATTATAGCAAAAACACCATACTCAATTGCTTTGCATAATAGTCCTGTCGCCAGTGGGGGTACAACGGCCTCCTTAATTCAGATGGACTTACCTAAGTTTTTTTATGTATTTTGACCCGTAGAACACGAATTTTTTGGGTAACAGTCGATCCGGATGTCGATAAGATTGTTATAAAAAAAGAACTTGAGGAATCGCATAACAGCGATTTTTCCCAAAAACAAAACATTTTTTTTTTGTATTTTTTGGGCAATTCTAAGCAGAAAATATTTTTACAAGTTTTTTCGTAGGATGCATAGTTTTCGACATAAACGCTGTTAAACTTTCAAAAAATCGAAAAATTGCAATTTTTAAACCCGAATAACTTTTGATTGAAAAATAAAATAGCAATTCTGCTTACCGAATTTGAAAGTTCAAGTCAAATTCTATCTGCTTTGATTACTTTCATTGCTAAAAATTCATTTTTTTTATTGTTAAACAAAGCTATAAACACGTAGTAATTGAATGATGTTTTCAATGCATTTCTCATTTGAGTAGGCGCGCATACACACAATTTCTACGTATATTACTTACAATAAAACGCATGCATTGGGCACGGGAAACACTATGTGTTTATGGCTTTGTTTAACAAATAAAAACTTAATTTTTAGCAACGCAAATAATCAAAACCGATAGAATTTGAATTGAATTTTCAAATGCATTAAGCAGAATTGCTATTTTATTTTTTAATCAAAAGTTATTCGGATTCAAAAATTGCACTTTTTCGATTTTTTTAAAGTTCAACCGCGTTTATCTCGAAAACTATGCATCCTACTAAAAAACTTGTAGGATTATTTTTTGCTGAGAATCACACAAAGAATACAAAAAAATGTTTTGTTTTGCGAAAAACCGCTGTTATGCGATTCCTCAAGTTCTTGGTTTATAACAATCTTATCGACATCCGGATCGACTGTTACCAGAACCTCCTACATTTACAAGCCATGAAGTAGAAATTTGGCAACGTCAAATGGTAGTCCTATTCGAATGTCCTTGCATAGCTGATTCTGCTGATTGCAGTGCATTGTAAATGTGTGCCATGTCGTGGCAGCTATTTGAAAATTATATTTTTGTACTTAATATTAAGTGTTTATATTACTTACTTAATATTAAGTATATATTATTAAGGAAATTTCAAACAGACGTCATTGAAAAAAGGTTTGGTCAATATGATACTTATCGGGGTGTAATTATAGTGTATCATATACCCAAATTCTAGAATATGAAAAAAAAATTAAAATTTACAACATTTTAAATAAGAATATGGCAGACTTAAAATCTTGTAACAAAAATCCATCTAATGAGGACATATTAAATGATACCAATGTTGACATATCACAATACCTTCATATTTTTGATTCAAATTATTTACAAAATTATAAATTGGATGAGTCAACCCAAACATATGTATGTGGTTATGTAGCACATAACATTTATAAAAATAAGCATATAATATGTGCTGCATGTAAAAACTTCGTTGTACAGAGTGTGAGTACTACTGTTAGAGACAATTACTTTGATTATTTACAAAGGGGGGCTTATGTGTAGCTACGGATGAAATCAAATTTTTATACTTTCACATAATATGTGCACTTTTTGAATACATGGTTGATAATAAAGAAATCAATATAAACTTTATTAAACAGATAGATAATATAACATTGCTGGCATTACTAGCTATGGCAAGTCTTGAAAGTGATCAGTATTATGTAAACTTTACAAAAAAATGTATTTGTGAACAAAGCGCAAAATATATTTATCTTGTTGCATCAAAAATCTTAACCAATATAATTTTAAATAATTTTATTAAAAATGAAAATAATAGTGAACATGCAAAAAAGCAGATAAACGTAAAAATAGAAAAATACAAGGAATTGTTGAAAGTGTATCCAAAAAAAGAAAATTATCAACATTAACAAAATAATAGTCATTTTTAGTCAAGTCCAACTTAAGTAGCGTTTAGACTGATTGTAATCTCTCAATATAATGTTTCAAATTAGTATTATATATTAGTATATATAGTTAACTTTGTAAAATTTACTAGGTATTCTTATCGATAGTAATCGTAAATGGTCCTTGCATACTGATTCCCTAGAAAGAAACTAACCTCAGTCCCTAGCCTTCCTTAAGTAAGAAACTTGCTTTGCAATAAGATCTGTTTCAAAGGAACAAAAATTTATTATTTGCAAAAATGACATAGGTATTTATCATTGTTTAAGTATCATCTTAGATATGGGATCATTTTTGGGGTTCTGGTACAGCTGCACAATTTGATACTATGTACTTTTAAATTACAAAAAAGAGCAATTCGTTATCTATTTGATATCAAAATACAACTCATTACAAGACCTACTTAAAAAATCGCGGAATTTTGAGGTTTTCCTCTATGTATATTTTAGAAACTGTTTGTTAGTTTGTTGGATTCACGAGCATCTAAACATTTTTCCTGAAAGACCCGATCATGGCTACTCTTTTTAATTTTACTAATTTAAGATTGTTTTTTCTGTTGGTTTATATTTTTATATTATTTCACTTTTTTGTTAGCTTTGTCCATAAAATTGTACAATTTTCAGTGACAATAGAGATTACAGTGTTTATTTAAGTTATAATGTAAGCCCTCCGTTTGTTACTGTAATAATAATAAAATTAAACACATATAAGTTGTGCACTGAGATAGAAAAGTATCTAATTAAAATTTTTTATATGTACTTTAAAGAATATTGTAATCCATAATGCTTACATTACGACTCCCTGTGTGCGTTTTTATGGCTTTTATACTGAGTACATACCCATATTTTCTCTTAATCTGCTAGGTACTACACATTATTAATTATTAAAACACTAGATTTTAAAAATAAAAAATATTGACTATTCCTATACATTTCTAACATTTGTATAAAAAATAAATATTACTACTAACAATTTTAACTTATTTATTTCATACTTTCCTTTTTAAATTTCAATTTAATTAAAATTTCTCTTATTTGTGCAATTTTAAAAAGAGATTCATGCATTTTATTTAAAATATTCCGTTATGAAATGGACCACCAATTCTCCTTCGTAGGACTACCTAAATCACGTGTTGCGACGCTGCCTTTTTTACTTCACGGCTTGTAAATGTAGGAGGCTGTGCTGTTACCCAAAAAATTCGTGTTCTACGGGTCAAAATACATAAAATAAACTTGGGTAAGTCCATCTGAATTAAGGAGGCCGTTGTACCCCCCTGGCGACAGGACTATAAATGAATCCCTTAAACGGCGAAATCGGGAGCTACTTAAAAAAACAATAGTGGAATGTGTATCATCTTTGGGTAAAGGTTCTAAATTTTTTATGATAGACGCTAACAAAGACGCACCGACCCGCGGGCCGGCTGGCCGGTGGGCCAGTCCGGAACTGGTCTCATATTTATGCAGGTTTTACGAATTTCTTTATGTCAGTATACCTACTAAACATACACCATTTGCACTGAAATAAAAAAAACACAATGTTTTATATATTCAAAATCGCATTTTTGTATGCAACCATACAAAAACGATTTAACGCTGGCTAGTGAATGCAGATCGCAAAGTCACTGCAGCGGTGAAGGCAAATTCGGATGCGGTGTTCGGTTCGCGGTTGACATCACATCGAACATCCGAACAGGTGTTGCGAGTGGCCGACAGCCGCGTTTTTTCGGGGAGAGCTTTCATGGGCTGCAAAAAACGTTAGCTTGGGGCCAATCTGATTAAGGAAATGTTGTTAACGCAAACTGATTCCACATTTAGGTAAAATTGCGTAAAATTGAAAAAAATGTTTGTGGATCGTATTTGTAGGATGCGATGTATGCACTTTAATTTCTTCGCTTACTCATAGTATCCCTTTTCGATATTTTTTATTCAATAAGCTTAGATTGTGAAATGGTTTGAGTTTAGTAGGTTCAGTGGCATTTTCGTCTCTGACAACTGGAGTAGATTAATAATATTCTTAGTGAAGTTTTCCTTGACGGTTTATTTTATTTTAGACACTAAGGCAAGTTCTAATAAACAAAAATATAGACAGCCGAGATATTCGAGTTATATGCAACCTATATTGGAATCAAACAGCAAATGTGAAGGTTGAGGGTAGGCTAACAGAAGAAATTCAAATCCGTCGATGAGTCCGACAGGGATGTATCTTATGGCCACTTTTATTTAATCTGTATAGTGAAGCCATCTGTCAACAAGCACTCGCGGAAGAAGATGTAGCTCTGATAATAAATGGTGAGACGATCAACAATATAAGGTATGCTGACGATACGGTTCTCCTATCGAGAACGCTAGTAGAACTACAACATCTCGTTCAAAGTCTCAATATATACTGTAACAATTACGGCTTGAAAATTAATTTGAAAAAAAAAATTTATGGTAACCGCGAAATCAAAGAACATCAGAGCTAATCTTTTAATAGACAATACAGCGATTGAGCGTGTGTCCTGTTATAAATATCTAGATGCTTGGATCACAGACGATACTGATTAAACAAAAGAAATTCAATGCAGAATAGAAATTGCTAGGTCAGTCTTCAATAGAATGCGCAAACTCCTTTGCAATCGTGATATCAACATAATGTTACGAATACGAATGCTGCGGTGATATGTCTTTTCCACCCTTTATATTATGGAGTTGAGGCTTAAATACTAAAACAGTCCACTGTTCTGTCGGACAAAAGACATGTGCCGTTTTCGTGGTCTGACCGTTCCAAATTTTTAACCTGTTCAACAATTAAAACTTCCCGTTCCAGTGTTCCCATATATCAAAGTTTGTCCGACTAGACACCCTTAAGCTATTAACAAATTTTAAGCTTGCTATTAATCAACTTTTTTTTCATATACGCGGGATCCAGACCTAGTATTACGTATTAAAATCATTGATTACGTGTTATTTAAAAAAATCATTGATTACGTCATCACGCCCAGATGGATGACGTCACTAGTATGATATAGATGTCAAAAAATCATAATTTAAAAATAAAAATCGACCTGTTTCAGGATTTTTTCTAAAAGTCGCTGGCTTAGGAAATAACGAATTTATTCCAAACATTTGCACCACACTGTATCATCACTCTCTTTGCCTTATCCCTATGTGGGGTCGGCTTTATTAATTGCATTTCTCCACACAATTCTATCTTGGGTCATATCAATGTTAATCCCCTTTACCAACATGTCCTGCCTTATCGTCTCCCCCCAGGTCTTCTTTGGTCTTTCTCTCCTACTACTTCCAGGAACCTGCACTTCAGCTATTCTTCGTATTGGGTGATTAACGTCTCGACGTTGAACATGACTAAACCATCTTAACCTATGCTCTCTCATTTTGGCATCAATTGGTGCCACATCTAGACTTCCCCTAATATACTCATTTCTAATTTTATCCTTCTTTGTCACTCCACTCATCCTTCTAAGAATTCTCATTTCCGCCACATGCATTCGTTGTTCCTCTTTCTTTTTCACTGCCTAACATTCAATTCCGTACATCATAGCCGGTCTTATGGCTGTTTTATAGAATTTTCCCTTCAGCTTCATTGGAATTCTTCTGTCACACAACACACCGCTCGCTTCTTTCCACTTCATCCATCCAGCCCTAATTCTACTGCATGCATCTCCATCTATTTCTCCATTACTCTGTAATACCGATCCTAGGTACTTAAAGCTATTGCTTTTCACAATCATTTCACCATCCAAAGATAACATTTTATTTGTAGTAACTCCATCTTTAAATGAACATTCCAAATACTCTGTTTTTGTCCTACTAAGTTTTAAACCTTTTTCCTCCAGAGCTTGTCTCCACTGTTCCAGTTTTTGTTCTAAGTCTCCTTCACTATTTCCTACTAACACGATATCATCAGCATACATTAAGCACCATGGAATGTTACCCTGTAGTTTCGCTGTTATCTGGTCCAAAACTAATGAGAATAAATACGGACTAAGCACAGAGCTGCAATCCTACTTTCACATGAAATTTATCAGTCTTTCCCACACCTGTCCTAACACTAGTCATTACTCCCTCATACATATCCCTCACAATCTTTACATATTCACCAGGGACTACTTTCTTATTGAGTGCAGACCACAGAATCTCTCGAGGAACTCTATCATATGCTTTCTCAAGATCAATGAATACCATATGAGCGTTTGTTTCTTTACTCCTGTATTTTTCCATCAACTACCTTATAATGAAAATTGCATCTGTTGTTGATCTACCCTGCATAAAGCCAAATTGATTCTCGGATATTTCGGTCTCTTCACGTATCCGTCTATCAATTACTCTTTCCCATATTTTCATGGTGTAGCTAAGCAGTTTTATAGCCCTGTAGTTTGTACATTGTTATATATCTCCCTTGTTTTTGTAAGCAGGTACCAGTATACTGCTTCTCCATTCGTCTGGCATTTGTCCAACTTCCATAATTCTGTTAAATAGACCTGCTAGCCACCTTGTTCCTGTCTCTCCCAATGCTCTCCATACTTCCCCAGGAATATCATCTGGTCCTACCGCTTTTCCTTTCTTTATTTTTTGAAGCACTTGAGCCACTTCCTCGTTTGTTATTTTGGTGACCATTGCTGCTACTGTCTCCGTTGACTCTACAGGCTGTCTGTCAAATTCTTCATTTAATAAGCTGTCAAAGTACTTTCTCCATCTCTTTTTGACATCCCTTTCGGGAACTAGTATTTTATTATTTTCATCTCGGATACATCTAATCTGATTAAAATCTTTTGCTTTCTTTGCTCTCTGTTTGGCTATTTTATATATCTTCATTTCGCCTTCCCTGGTATCAAGTTGATCGTATAGGTTTGAATACGCTTCTGCTTTGGCTTTTGCTACTGCTACTTTCGCTTCCTTTTTCGCCACCATATAGTTTTGAAGATCTGTGTCGGATCTGGTTTCTTGCCACTTTTTATATAATTTTCTCTTATCTTTTATTTTTCCTTGTACTTCGTTTGACCACCACCAAGTCTCTTTATCCTCAAACTTTTTTCCTGACGTTTTCCCAAGTATTTCAATAGCAGTCTCTCTAATACTACTGGTCATTTTTTTCCAAATTGTATTAGGGCTTCCTTTCATGTTCCAACATATTTTTTCTACTATTCTTCTCCTGAATAGACCTTCTTTCTCATCTTTTAGCAGCCACCACTTGATTTTTTGTGGTCCTCTCCGATATTTTTGATTAGTTTCGCTTTGCACCACACTGTATGTTGTATGTATTATCGTTTACAAATTCTGGAGTAATAGTTCGGGAATTACCGTTTATAATTCCCACTGATTCACATATATATTTATAATCTTATAAATGATTTCATTTTCTCAAAAACACTTCAATCAAAAAGATAATCAAGACATTCCAATCTTTTCTTCTTCTTTAAGTGTCGTCTACATTTCAATCAAAGAGAGTCTTTTTCGGTTTACCTTGTATACATTCCTCGTTACAGTTTTATTTCAATTTTGTTTTTCAAATTCCTCCATTGTTTAGCTGATAAATGCCTGGTACTTCATTTTCTTGACATTAATTGAACTTGGGATATTTTACTCCAGCAAGTTATTATTTTTTCCCTTTTCCACGACTCTTTAAGCTTCAATTGCTGTAACATGCTAAATGCTCTTATTGTTTATGCCTATAAAATAAATTTTTCAAAAGCACATTAGGTTAAATTAAATATTGTGTAACACAATTTGTGTTTATATGGAATTAAAATAACAGTTTTAACTAACGGCTGGTTTTTTGATTTCCACTCCGGAAACAGTTTTCAAAAAAAGATTATTTTAAAATTCTGGGAAATGTATAGCCAACGAGTTGTTAATCGATAGTGGTGTTCAAAATAATTGATGGTTGACTTACTTAACATCTATTTTATAGGCAATAGTTGAAAAAAGTCTGAGGGTGGTGTTTTCTCCCTCGGAATAGCAAATTCTGACTTTTCTTTATTTTTTTGTTTTATTTGTATTTGTGTGCGTGTGTGTATTTTTACGTAGATTATATATTTGTGTATTGTGTGTTGAATAGGTCTGGATCCCGCGTATGAAAAAAAGTTGATTAATAGCAAGCTGAAAATTTCTTAATAGCTTAAGGGTGTCTAGTCGGACAAACTTTGATATATGGAAACACTGGAACAGGGGAAGTTTTAATTGTGGAACAGGTGAAAAATTTGGAACGGTTAGACCACGAAAACGTCACATGTATTTTGTCCGACAGAACTTCCAATTGATTTTTTACCCTTTCATTAAACTCTCATGCAAAAATCAGACTGCTATTTATTACCTGTCATAATTCCTGTCAGTTGGCATATTCTACGTGTTCCACTCATTATAATTCCCATTTGGTGATAAATAGCAGCCTGATTTTTGCATGAGAGTTTAATGAAAGGGTAACAAATCAATTGGAACTTCTGTCGGACAAAATACATGTGACGTTTTCGTGGTCTGACAGTTCCAAATTTTTAACCTGTTCCACAATTAAAACTTCCCCTGTTCCAGTGTTCCTATATATCAAAGTTTGTCCGACTAGATACCCTTAAGCTATTAACAAATTTTCAGCTTGCTATTAATCAACTTTTTTTTCATACGCGGGATCCAGACCTATATATTAGCATGAGAGCTGTTAGACATTTTTGAGTAGGTATTTTAGGCAATCTGAAAATTTTTCTGGTAACTCTTCCATTGTAGCCTAATACAAAATGCCGGTCTGGCTGGAGGGTAGCGGTTATTTTCCCCAAAAATCCCTCCCAAAGTTAAAAAAGGGTAAAAATTCTTAATACAAAAAATATCATTGACGTGACTTTAACGTAAATTTAAATATTCAAATATAAAGAAAATAAACAAGCCAGGCGATTTGCTAGAGATTTTAACTCTGCAAGATGCTTGCATGGGCGCTCCAGGATTATTTTCAGGGGGGACATCTGAACTTGAGAAGATTGTATCTGAATCTATATATACTATTAACCAGTATAAAATATACAACTAAACATGCATAACTATGTACTTTCTTTCCGGTCAGGGGGTGCAATTGTTATTTTGACAGGGTATTTTTTAATATTAAAAATAAATATTCTAAAAGACAGGTTATTTTTTTTGGTGAAATTTGCTAAGTACCAGGTGATCAAACAAATTATGCGTGCATGTAAATAGAAAGCGCTATAGGTAAGCAGCAGTATGAGAAAGAGCGTATACCTATAGCTGTTTGCGTCCTCTATCGCAGCGAGTCAGGGCCTCGATTTTTGACCATTTGCTTCGTTATTCGCTTCGTATCTGTTTAGTATACGAAGCGTATACGTTCTATAACGAAGCGAAGGGTCAAAAATCGAGGCCCTGTTCGCTCGAGCAATATCACGTGATCGGTTGATACTCATGTTGTTGTGCCCGAAACTGTTGGAGTAATTATTATATATTTTATATTTTTAAGTAACTTTTTATTAATTAAAGCAAAATAATACGTACTATAACAATAGATTTTGCAAATATGCTAGAAAAAGATAAATTTATTATTATAAATAAATAGGTAGAAAAGTATAAAAATATAATCTAAATCAATTCTGTGTCCGAATCTCGTAATTCTCCTTCAAACTCTTCATCAGCTGAATCATATTCATTTTTTTCTTCTTTCTCGTCGGAATCTCTTCGAGATCCGGATTTCCCTATATGATCTATAAATAGTTTTATGTGTTTAACAAATTAATTTAAACTTTTTCTTCTTATATATATATATATATATATATATATATATATATATATATATATATATATATATATATATATATATATATAATCGGTTTATAACGTTCTACGACGTCTTCCGATTCCCAATCGCCATTGCTCTCGATCGTAGCACATGTCTTCGTTCAATCACTGTCAGGAATATAAATACTTGGGTCTTACAATTACACAAGATGGAACGTTGGACAAGAATATCCAAGAAAGGTGCACACAAGGAAGGAAAGCTATCGCATTATTGAACAAAATCCTATGGGACCAAAGTATCTCCAAAGAAAATAAACGTAACATCTATAACAGCATTGTTAAGAGCATTATAACATACAGCAGCGAAGTTTGGCCACTTAAAGAAAAATCCGAAAATATGCTCAGAACAACTGAAATGGACTTCTGGAGAAGATTTGCTGGTATATCAAGAATACAAAAAATCAGAAATACAAGAATATTGGAGATAATGGATGTAAAGCATACAATAATGGACGATATAAAAACAAAGCAACTAAGATGGTTTGGCCACGTACAACGTATGGAAGAAGACAGATTACCCAAGCAAGTGCTACGATGGGCACCAAAAGGACGGCGGAAGAGAGGAAGACCTAGGAAAAGCTGGATAGAAGGAATCCATAGGGAAATCGGAGAAAGAGGCTTGAACTTTTTCTTCTTCATTACTTTAAAATTTTCAACCAGGATATGCGTCGTCTTCCCGGTTCTCTTTTTTCTTCCACTTTTACTTGTATAACCAAATTCATGTTTTTTATTTCTTTGTGTCCATGATATTTTTTTACATTCTTCGTTAACACCTCATCTCAAAAATGTCAAGTATTTTTCAGATGCGCCCGCGATTGTTCAGGCTTCGACTCCGTATAAAAGGACAGATAATACGTAGCAACTCAATAATGAAGTACTAATTAATTTTTAATTAATTCTAAATACATATTACAACTATTTACAGATCATATAGAAGAGAAATCTGAGTCTCGAGGGGAGTCTGACGAAGAAGGAGAAAATGAATATTTTAGATCAGATGAAGAGTTTGAAGAAGTACAAGATTCGGACCCAGAATTAATTTAGTTTATATTTTATACCTTTCTACCTATATATTTATGATAATAAATTTATCTTTTTCTATCATATTTGCAAAATCTATTGTATAGTACGTATTATTTTCCTTTAATTAATAAAAATTTATTTAAATATCTAAAATATATAATAATTACTCCAACATTTTGAGGTACAACAACATGGGTATCGCCAGATCACGTGATTTTGCTCGAGCGAACGGACTCGCTGCGATAAAGGACGCAAACAGCTATCGGTATACGCTCTTTCTCACACTGCTGCTTACCTATTGCGCTTTTCATTCACATGCATACGTAATTTGTTTGATCCCCTGGCACTTAGAAAATTTCACCAAAAAAAACCGCCTTGTTTAGAATATTTATTTTTAGTATTATAAAATACCCTGTCAAAATAACAATAGCCTGGCCTGTTTATTTTATTTATACATAATAAATAGTCTGGGGTTCCCCAGGCAATTTCTTATCTATTATTTAGTAGAATAATAGATCAAACACCTTCAATAATTAATGTTATGTTTAAGAAAATAAAATTTAAACAATGTTTTCTTCTAAGTTTTATTTGTTTAAAATATTAAATTTAAAAACAAAAAAAATGTTTAAAGCAAAAAAAATTTAAAACAAAAAAACATGTGTTTTAAACAAATTTTATTTGTTTAAAACATTCAATTTAAAAACAAAAAAAGCATGTTTAAAACAAAAAAAAAACGTTTAAAACAAAAAAACATGTGTTTTGTTTAAAATTAAAAAAACATGTTTTTTGCAACCCTGTTTACAAAAGGTTTTATTTTCAAGAGTAAACCTTCTTTCCTTTCCTTCAAAAACTGTATCTCAACAAACTGGTATATTTTATTACGATGACATACGATTTATTAGAATATGTATTTCAATATTTAAATTTACTTTAAAGTCACGTCAATGATATTTTTTGTAATAACAATTTTTACCCATTCTTTTAACTTTGGCGGGATTTTTGGGGAACATACCCGCTACCCTCCAGCTAGACCTGCATTTTTGTATTAAACTACCATGGAAGAGTTACCTGAAAATTTTTCAGAATGCCTAAAATACCTACTCAAAAATGTCTAACAGCTCTCGGACCATATTGTTAGATGCGTTTGCGACTTCCTTTATTGCGCTATTTTCGTTATATTCTTATTGTTGACTTCTTCTTTTAGTTTTGGCTACCAAAGCCTGTTGCACTCTGTTGATCGGTTTGCTTAATATTTTTCTTCATTAACTAGAATGATAGCCTCGTCTTTGACTTTTATTTTTATTCATGCCTGTGTCTTTTATGATTATTGATACATTTTTCCATTTAGTATGATAAAATTGATCCAAATAATGGCATAACCCAGACATCCAAAGTGAAAGTTAACCTCCAACACCAAATTGTTCTATATGAACCACATAATGTTCAGAAAAAAGTCACACCATTTTGAGCGTCGGGTTTAGGGGGGGGGAGAGGGGGGACAAATCGGTAAATTCGAAGTTTTTTACGTTTTTCGTCAATATTTCTAAAACTATACGGTTTAGCATGAACAACCTTCTATACAAAAATGTTCTACATTAAATTTTAAATAAAAAAGGTTCTATATTTAATCCTTCTAAAATGAACGGTTCCAAAGTTACGGAGGTAGTATTGTGTTGTATACTAAATTAATATAACTACGTTGAACAATTGTATCGCCGTCTCACTCTGTCAATTATAAATATGTAACTGCGTATGTCTTGGATAACGTTTTTGCTTAGTAGACAACACTTAATAATCTATTTCTCTCGTTTGTTATTTATAGAAAAAGGCAGCAAATCCAAAATATGTGCTTGATATGATCGTTCATGAGTATTCTTTCATTTTTCCGACTGTAGTTCAAATGAAACTAATTTATTGTGGCTTTTTCCAAATAAAAATAGTTAATCATAAAAAATAATTATTATAGTAAGGACCTTTATGTCCTTTCTCATTGATAACAACATTTTATCACAAAATCAGTTTGGCGTTTTAACTAATAACTGTACCATTAATGCCTTGTATTATGTGCTTCATGAGGTTTACCAAGCACTATGCAATAATCTTTATACTGCCACTGTTTTCTGTGACTATGCCAAAGCTTTTGATTGCGTAAATCACATTTTGATTAAAAAACTAAATTTCTACGGAATTCGAGGTATTTCTTCGAATTGGTTCCAATATTACTTGGATAATAGGAAACAACTGGTTAGAGCAAATGATACTGACTCTAGTCTCAAAAACATTATAGGTATGTGGAGTACCACAAGGTTCGGTATTGGGTCCTGTGCTGTTCCCTATTGTAACGGTCCACCCGTTATATTATCATTTTTAGCGCTGTAATTATTTTTAAAAAAATAATTATTTTCTCTTGACCTCCCATTTAAATTCTTTAATTTATCGTAAAGGACTTCTCATGTGACGTCACACTGTACGGAACATAGTTGTTGAACCGTTCCTTATCGTTTAATTCGTGTTCCGTGAGAGTTTGACGTTTTCCTCGCTGACTGTGGGAGGAATGAGAGGCACAAACCATACATACTTATAGACGTTTCACGTAAATTGTCAAGGTCAAGACAGCAAATTAGTTACCATTCCAATCCAGAGATGTCGCTGTCAGTCAATTCTCTTGTCATATTTAACAACTGACAGTTGACAATTAAATTAATTTGTTATTTACTTTTTATTTTACAGTTTGTGGCTTAAATATTTTATTATAGTGGTGTTACGTTTTTAATTAGATTTAATCACAATTTTAATCAATTGTATTAACCTCCTCTCCGTTTTTGTGAGTAGAATTTTTAGTTTACATTGATCATCCCGTGTTGTGTTTCTCCACATTTAAAAAAACAATATAATAGATCCTGAAACAATTTATTCCAATATACAAGTGTGTCATCAACATTTCGGGCCTGTCTATTTTTGGAAGTTTGTGAAAGATTATAAGGTATTTATCTAAACAATCATCCTACAAGATTATTTAAAAAATTTTCATTCAACTCAATATTACACATCAGTGCTTTCACGTGACACATGGCAGTAGTGTTTATAGCATTTTGAAAACAAATTGGAATATTTGAAGTTTTCAGTAAAACATTGAATTGTCTTTCTGTTGTTTTAATTTCCTGCGAAATTTCATCAAAAATCCCGCAAAATTTATAATTTGAAATTCCCACGTAACTAAAATTTGTCAATTTAGTTCCCATTCCAATCAAGAGATGGCGTTAATTCGATCCGAAAGATTAACATGGTCGTGAAACGTCTATGAGTATGTATGGTTTGTGATGAGAGGCACTTGCAAGGTTGCCAGGTCTGGTGAAAATTCACCAGATTTGGTGATTTTCTAACCCATTTGGTGATATGGTGAAAACTTTTTTAAAAAGCTTAATATCTGGTGATTTTTGACCTTATCTATATTATATTTTTTTATTTAAAAAGTACGATTATATGTTTTTATTCGTTATTAAGAATTGCCTAATATTCACATAATACAAAAAGTCTAATTTTGTAATATAAAATGATCCGCCTCTGTGGTGCTCAACCGGGGATTTCCCGAAGTTTACGCTACTCTTGTAAGTGTTCATCAAGCACTTCCAATAATTTATGTCTTGGTTTTATAAACAAACCCGGTTCAGTTAATATCAACATATCAATTTAGCAGTTTTATCTTTCTTTCTTGTGTCAGCTGTAGAGTTTTAAGTGATTACTATTCTTCATATTTTGTAGTTTTGTCACGTTTTGTGTTGGTTTGATCATCTAATAAACTAAAATCTCAAAGGTTCTTAGGAACTATTTTTTCAATTTTAATTTGTATTAAAAATTTATTAGCATGAGCAAACATTACTAGGTTTCCAACAAAACAATTTTGTATTCGCTCCGAGCGTTAACAAAGTGTCAAAGCAAAATCGACCGACCTGCTCATGGTGGCGGTTTTTTGAAATTTTATAAGGACGCTTTGTGTATGTTTAATGAGACATTTAAAAAAATGTCGTGTCACGCTAGTGATATTATGTATTAATATAAACAGAAAATAAAAACGCACTATAAATTCTTCACTTTCCAATATTGATTATCAGTTTGATTTTGTATGCATAACCTCACTATCGCAGTTTATGTCAATAAATATTTATTAACGAAAAAGAAAATATTTTGTTGCACTATAAATTACAGTATAAATTAATAACTAATGAATTCTAACAATTGTATTCGGTTATTATCACTACAAAATAAAATATTCAAGTTTAACAAAATAATCCCATAAGACTCAATGTTAAAACGTCCTTACAAAATCTGACAGCGTATCACGTGACTGTACGTAGAGGGGAGACGCACGGAGCCAATTACACCCCGCTCGACGAGGCGAGGGTCGTCTGTCAGGCCAAGTTTAAGACATAAAACGTTAAGTTTTAAATAATCTACATTGTCGGGATTATCAGTACCTTTTATAAAAATGAACACCCTACATTTTACATTATATTTTACAAAAAAAAAATCGTTTCATTTGTATTCTTTTTATTAGGTTTGTTCCAACCCTTCACATTACCGTTCTCGAATGGTTACGCGTATGCGCATGCGCAAAATTATGTGCAGCAACACATTTTTCTTTACTGCGCATACTCATAACAATCTGGTGATTTTTAGCAAAATCTGGCAACTTTTTAAGCAATTGTCTGGTGATTTTTAGTTTTTTGACCTGGCAACCTTGGGCACTTGGCCGGTGGCTGCGAGGTTGACAGGTTGGTGTTGGTGGTTAGTACCGTAAATGGCGGTTAATTTCTTCGAAATTAATTTTTATTTCAACTAAGTTTGGAAGTATAGTAAAAAGTTACCACCACTTGTTTCCTGGAGTACGGGTTTCCTGGAGTAAGGATGGGAGTACCATCAGTGGAAGAGGAATAAAAAATTAACCGGTAAATCGTTTTTTCTACTAATGTTTTTTAGTTAACCTTGAATATATGAAATAGTTGGTTCATTGTTAAATGTTCTTAGCCAGTCCCTTAGGTGAAGGATGTAGATTATTTCGATCTTTATATTATCTTTATATCGATCTTTATATTAATGGGGTTTTTGGTTTTACATAACCAAACATTTTTGAAGTCCTCAAATTAATATTGGAAATAATTACCATTTCTCTGTACGTTTTAAACCGATTGAACATCCAATATATCTATAAATTTTCATGTCCAATATATCTATAAATTGTCATGTAACTATCTTTGTCTGGTTCAATACCATTTCATTAAGGTATATAAAATGTATGTAGATGGCTATTACTATCTTAATCTCATGTTATTTCAGATAAGTCATATTTTATATTCCTATTTCAAATGCAATGCCATTATTTGTTCATGTTTTCAAACTCAAAATAGTTCAAGGTTACCTGAGATTAGTTTTTGTTCCATTTTTAATGGTTGTTTTTTTATGTTATTGCTTCTAAAAAGTTTTCCTCGATTATTTCTTCTTCTCTTTACTTTTGTTTACCGGTTTATATGAGAAATCAAACGAAGTATATGTTTTTAGCCGTTTGGAAGAAAACTAACCCTCATGTGATGTCATACCCACCTTGACTACCTAGGGAAGCCACCTGGACCTTATTGCAGCTACCGCCAAGTCAAACTGGGAGTATGTTTTGGGAACAAGCTTTTTGGGGGACATTCCAGCTCCTTTTCGTCCTGCCACCTGGGCCTACGGGGGGGCATGGAGGTGCATCATAGTGGTGCATCATTTTCTAGGATGCAACCGCAACCTCGTTTGGGAACATTTAGTGAGGAGTTTTAGTAACTATTGGTTTTTTTTATATTTCAGACTATCTGTTAAATACACTATGTTTTTTTCCAGATAGGTTACCTCTGTTTTTTTTGACATATGTATTTGTATATTAGATTATTTGGTTCCCAAACTTTGTATCTACGGTAACTTCTTGTGCACAGGAATAAGCCTAGAGAAAATTAGGTTTTTAATACTTTATTATTGCTTTGATATTGGTTTATGTAATTCGGGTAAATTTATTTTGTAACATTACTTGCTTGTTTCCCAAATATTGTATTTATTCGCTTTATTTCGTTTGTTCGGTTACTTCGTCGTTACTTTATTTCATTGCATTTGCTCGGTTAATTTAGGTCATTTTGTCGGTATTTTTCTTAACTTCACTTCTATAACGTTTATTCATTTGTATATTTAATTTTGCTTTATTCAGTATTGTATTTTCTCTTAGTGAGGCTTGGGCCTATTTATTTGTATTATTTTCATCTTCGTCGGTTTCCTTTAGTTGTACGTAGCAGGCGTACTATAACCATTTGGTAGAAGACTTATGTAATTTTGTACCCTATATGTTAGTAAGAGGTACTTATATTTAAGTTTGTAACAGATAACATTATTGTTGTTATCTTTAAAATATATATTTATATCTTCTTGTATAACTTATGTCATTTTAGAGTCACAGCATAATATGAACTTGCTTAACTCAGAGATTGTTAAAAATCTGGTAGTTATTTTTAATAAATATGTTTATTTATTTTGTATATCATTTATTTTTATTATTCCTTTATGTTCATTATTACAGGTTTGATATATTTAATATTTGACAGCAGTATAAGATACCTGGGAGAATGATCGAAGATCATTTTCATGGCGCCCATGATTAGTTAGTTTTATTTATTTTGTTCGTTTTTAGTCATTATTCATCTCCATTCATTTTCAGTACATTATTCTTATTTTATTATTTCATCTTTTAGTCATCATTACTATCTATATAGAGCTACTGTTCTTCGACAGGCATGCAAACGAGCCGTATCCATCCTTGAGTGTCAAGTTGCTCTCTTGCATCTATAGCTAGCCAACTCTATTCAGTTTGCCTCTGTCTCTTCCCACTTTACTTCTATCCCTTCTAATCCCCCTTTCTTCAGTACAACTGCAAAGTACTTTAGTAGTATTTTTCCTATTGCGGCTTCTCAACGTAGAAGCCACTTCATCCTTTTCTTTACACAGCCATCTCTCTACATCTATATCCCATTAGTGTCTATCTATTTCTTTTCCTTACTTCTGTTGGAGTACCTATATCTTTCTTTTTACTTTCACTCCAACAGAAGTTTTCTCATTTTTGTTACACTGGCTGCCCAATGCGTGGTGCCAACCGTTTTTTGGTTCTAAGACAGTAGTTCTTTTAGTTCATTTTTCTTTTATTGGAATTTTCTGTATTTTTACCTTTTTGATATCTTTGTATATGTTATTTCTGATTTATTTTTGTCTTTAATTTTTATTAATAATAAACAGGTAGACTTATACTGCTTCTTTTGGTTTTGATTAGTTTATTTCGATACCTCATTTTTAGTTTTAGTGGTACAGCTCATATTTTAGTTTGAATTTTGTATTTTTATTGGAAACTTATTTGTGTATTTAGAATGAGTATACATGACTGACATTATGTTCTATTATTATGGATTTTTAGTCCTTCTACCAATGGTAGTATGTTTGCACGTACAATTAATTATTGACTATATGCATATATTTTTTTTCTAGTGTGGTTATATTTTACACCTAACTAGAAATTATTTTCAGTATTTAGGTATTTTATTTACTTTATTGATTTGATTATTTATATATTTTGCTGGCATTTTGATTTGTTGGTGTGTCGCTAATATTTTCTCCATATGTATCTTTGTCTTACAAACTTTAGATTATATTTTATATTTGTTATTTTTGATATTTGGGTTGTTTGGTAAGACAGGCACACACCACAAAGCACAATCAGTCCACAACATTAGCTTCTACACATGATACGTTGAATTCGCATGGTTCGGATGATTACAGATGTTCATCCATAATTTATTTTCTTTAATTGGTAGTGTTAAACATTACAATGATAAATTGTATAGTTAAGTAGTTCCATTATCCATCTCAGCTTCTAGTTTTATTATTGTTGATAATAATATTATATCAATGTGGGTACATAATATAATGCTCATAGAAATCAGATACTTTAGGTTGAGATTTAAACATAAATCTTTTATTAGTTAGAAACATTGGTACTTTTTCTATTAAGTTTAGAACAATCCTCAGAAGAAGATTAACTTAACGGTGTCGTTCAAGCTAATCTCTTCTTCTGTTTGTCTTTAGCTTAGCTCAATCTTTAGTATGGTTATAACTTTTAGTCCAATATTGTTTTTTTATCATATGATAATGCAGGTACCCACATAAATTGCTTGATTTCATCTTTGGCTTAGTTTTGATGACATTTATTTATTACTTATTAATTTAATTATTATGTAGTACTTTATGTATGATTTTTTTTTTTTTATTATTAGGTATGGTGCATTTTAATTATTATTATGAGTCAATATTATTAATTGCTGATCCTGTCAGTAGGATTACACAATTGATAATAACTTCACTTGTATTTTTGTTCAGTTTTTGCACACCTAACCCCTAAGTTAGTAGGGTTGTTAACTTATTATATATTTATATATTTGGATAGGTAAGCTCATACAAGTACTCTTGTTTAATATGGATATTATTATGGAACTATATGTTATACACTGCATATCTCAGGTTATGTGTTATATTATTTTTGAATACCTATTTGATTACTTACTAATTTTTTATTATTTTTATATCTAGTTATGAATCTGCCATATTGGAAAGATGTGGTTTTTAATTTGTTATTAGGTTACTCTATTGACATTTGTCTCCAATATCTTAAATACTTTATAATAATTCAGACCCTTATTTCCTATACAGTATGATTCTGGAATTAGTTTGGAATTTTGATGTGTACCTATATGAATTCTTGAGTCTTTCATATTTTTTCTTATGAACCAGTCTGTTAATGCTCAAAGTTGGTGAATACGTGGGTTCGAAGTTCAGCAGTTGGCCATTGCTATCCGATTTCGCAATCTATGTTTTTCATTGCAGAGTAGACAGATGTTAATCTATCATAATATTTCTGGTCAGGAAATGTCTGCAGCAGGTCCTAACCATTCTAGTGTTATTCCAATTATTCCAGTTACATTTTTACTATTTGATAGGGAAGTGTTTAGTTTATATTATGTCTCGTACTTCATAGTATGTCTGTTTGTTGACTATTCCTATACACAGTAGATCCCTTAATTTAGTATTTGAGGTGTTTAGACAAATGAGTTGTTCATCAGAGTATATTCCCACTTCTTTCCTTAGGCATTAGTTTTGTTATTTAGATTTTTGAACATTTCCTGAATAATTCCACGTATGTGAGAGCGCATGAATCTGCAGTTTTAATTAAAATTGGTTGCCCGTTCTCGTCAATTTTTTTTTCCTATCACCTATCACATATTTTTTTTCCTATCACTTATCATAGTGTCATAAAACTTATGAGTTCATCATTTATTCTTTTTCTTTCTTACTTATTCTTACATTATTAGTACCTTATCTGAGTCTGGTTATTCTCATACATCTGTTGTAGCAACATGCTATAGTTCGCGAATACCAGCATGAATTAAGTTATGTATTTTCTAGAATACTTTAGTCAATACACTTTAGGTATTTATCTTACCTTTGACTTAGTTTGGTTACATCTCTGTTACTTAGTCTGTTAGTAATTTTTTTCTGACTTATTTTGGATTACTTAGTTCAGATAGGTTCATATTACCGGATGAGGGTGTATGTAGACCTAATTTATTTATTTTGTTCAGTATTAGTTACCATTGGATCCAATAATTTAGTTTATTTAGTATTAGTAAGAATTGGTCCATAAATTTGCCTGATCGTTCTTCTTTGGATATACTCCTATATAAATCTGGTGTCCATTGATAGTCCGATTCTGGATAAGTGTCCGATTCTTCATTTATTTTGTGTATTTAGTTGGATAGGTTCGTATTACCGGATGTGGGTGTACGTAGACCTGATCTGTTATGTGGTTTAGTATTGGTGTGAATTGGTCCATAAATTTGCCTGGTCGTTCTTCTTTGGATATGCCTTTTATGAATCTGGTGTCCACTGATAGTTCGACTTTGGATTAAGTGTCCGATTCCACATTTATTTTGGTTATTGATTTTGGATTCCTTTGGTATGTTTATTATTGGTATTATTTGACATTAGTGAGAATTGTTCCATAAATCTTCCTGATTGTTCTTCTCTGGATATACTATTATGAATCTGGTGTCCATTGTTAGTTCAGTTTTGGATAAAGTGTTCAATTCTTTACCTATTTTAGTTACTGATTTTTTTTATTCACTTTGGTACATTTACTTTTGATATGGTTCGAATTGGCTCACACCTTTTCCTGGTTGTTCCGTTCTTGGATATACCCTTTATAAATCTGATGTCCATGGATAGTTCAATTTTGGTTTTAGTGCCCAATTCGACACTCAGTTATTATTATGAACTTAAGTACAATATTTAGTTTTGTTTTGACTTTTGAGCAATATATGTTAATATTTGGTAGCAGAGAGTAACATAGTAACATTTTAGTATGAGTTTGAGTCATGTATTGATTTATTTTTCCTTGACCATTAGTTTATATTTAGAAGTAATCTTGCGAATCAACGTGGATTGTTAGACTATTGTAAATTTAGTTGTTAATATTTTGAAGTTTAAAAAAAAAAAAATTTTTTTTGGTTAAAAAATTTTTTTCCCGAGTAGGAGGGGATTGTAACGGTCCACCCGTTATATTATCATTTTTAGCGCTGTAATTATTTTTAAAAAAATAATTATTTTCTCTTGACCTCCCATTTAAATTCTTTAATTTATCGTAAAGGACTTCTCATGTGACGTCACACTGTACGGAACATAGTTGTTGAACCGTTCCTTGTCGTTTAATTCGTGTTCCGTGAGAGTTTGACGTTTTCCTCGCTGACTGTGGGAGGAATGAGAGGCACTTGGCCGGTGGCTGCGAGGTTGACAGGTTGGTGTTGGTGGTTAGTACCGTAAATGGCGGTTAATTTCTTCGAAATTAATTTTTATTTCAACTAAGTTTGGAAGTATAGTAAAAAGTTACCACCACTTGTTTCCTGGAGTACGGGTTTCCTGGAGTAAGGATGGGAGTACCATCAGTGGAAGAGGAATAAAAAATTAACCGGTAAATCGTTTTTTCTACTAATGTTTTTTAGTTAACCTTGAATATATGAAATAGTTGGTTCATTGTTAAATGTTCTTAGCCAGTCCCTTAGGTGAAGGATGTAGATTATTTCGATCTTTATATTATCTTTATATCGATCTTTATATTAATGGGGTTTTTGGTTTTACATAACCAAACATTTTTGAAGTCCTCAAATTAATATTGGAAATAATTACCATTTCTCTGTACGTTTTAAACCGATTGAACATCCAATATATCTATAAATTTTCATGTCCAATATATCTATAAATTGTCATGTAACTATCTTTGTCTGGTTCAATACCATTTCATTAAGGTATATAAAATGTATGTAGATGGCTATTACTATCTTAATCTCATGTTATTTCAGATAAGTCATATTTTATATTCCTATTTCAAATGCAATGCCATTATTTGTTCATGTTTTCAAACTCAAAATAGTTCAAGGTTACCTGAGATTAGTTTTTGTTCCATTTTTAATGGTTGTTTTTTTATGTTATTGCTTCTAAAAAGTTTTCCTCGATTATTTCTTCTTCTCTTTACTTTTGTTTACCGGTTTATATGAGAAATCAAACGAAGTATATGTTTTTAGCCGTTTGGAAGAAAACTAACCCTCATGTGATGTCGTACCCACCTTGACTACCTAGGGAAGCCACCTGGACCTTATTGCAGCTACCGCCAAGTCAAACTGGGAGTATGTTTTGGGAACAAGCTTTTTGGGGGACATTCCAGCTCCTTTTCGTCCTGCCACCTGGGCCTACGGGGGGGCATGGAGGTGCATCATAGTGGTGCATCATTTTCTAGGATGCAACCGCAACCTCGTTTGGGAACATTTAGTGAGGAGTTTTAGTAACTATTGGTTTTTTTTATATTTCAGACTATCTGTTAAATACACTATGTTTTTTTCCAGATAGGTTACCTCTGTTTTTTTTGACATATGTATTTGTATATTAGATTATTTGGTTCCCAAACTTTGTATCTACGGTAACTTCTTGTGCACAGGAATAAGCCTAGAGAAAATTAGGTTTTTAATACTTTATTATTTTATGTAATTCGGGTAAATTTATTTTGTAACATTACTTGCTTGTTTCCCAAATATTGTATTTATTCGCTTTATTTCGTTTGTTCGGTTACTTCGTCGTTACTTTATTTCATTGCATTTGCTCGGTTAATTTAGGTCATTTTGTCGGTATTTTTCTTAACTTCACTTCTATAACGTTTATTCATTTGTATATTTAATTTTGCTTTATTCAGTATTGTATTTTCTCTTAGTGACGCTTGGGCCTATTTATTTGTATTATTTTCATCTTCGTCGGTTTCCTTTAGTTGTACGTAGCAGGCGTACTATAACCATTTGGTAGAAGACTTATGTAATTTTGTACCCTATATGTTAGTAAGAGGTACTTATATTTAAGTTTGTAACAGATAACATTATTGTTGTTATCTTTAAAATATATATATCTTCTTGTATAACTTATGTCATTTTAGAGTCACAGCATAATATGAACTTGCTTAACTCAGAGATTGTTAAAAATCTGGTAGTTATTTTTAATAAATATGTTTATTTATTTTGTATATCATTTATTTTTATTATTCCTTTATGTTCATTATTACAGGTTTGATATATTTAATATTTGACAGCAGTATAAGATACCTGGGAGAATGATCGAAGATCATTTTCATGGCGCCCATGATTAGTTAGTTTTATTTATTTTGTTCGTTTTTAGTCATTATTCATCTCCATTCATTTTCAGTACATTATTCTTATTTTATTATTTCATCTTTTAGTCATCATTACTATCTATATAGAGCTACTGTTCTTCGACAGGCATGCAAACGAGCCGTATCCATCCTTGAGTGTCAAGTTGCTCTCTTGCATCTATAGCTAGCCAACTCTATTCAGTTTGCCTCTGTCTCTTCCCACTTTACTTCTATCCCTTCTAATCCCCCTTTCTTCAGTACAACTGCAAAGTAGTATTTTTTATTTTTCCTACTTCGGCTCAACCGCTGAAGCCCCTTCATTTTTATTTTCATAAGAGGCCCCAACTAGTTACCTTAGTCTATTCTTTTTCATTACTTCTGTTGGAGTATATCACTCCAACAGAAGTTCATTTTGTTACACTATCTTTATAAATGACATCACTAATTTAAAAATCGATGGAAAAAATTTTCTTTTTGACTCTAATTCACACTCTTTTAACATGGATAAGACAGTAGCATTATCCTATAAAGGTACTCTTCAACCCCTACAGCAACCTCAAATGGTTTCTTCATATCGATTTGTTAGGTAAGAAACCCACCTCAGCCTGCTATGCTGTAAGATCTGTTTCGAAGGAACTTAATTTAGCATCTGCTAAAATAACATATTTCTCTTGGTCTTTATCATATTTTTAATGGTCTTCCTTTTTGAGGTTCTAGTACTGCTGCCCAATTTGATGTTATTTTTAAATTACAAAAAATGGCAATAAGATATCTGTTTGGCCTCAGAAGAACAATACATTGCAGAAGTTACTTCAAAGTTCACGGAATTTTAACCCTTCCATCTGTATATATTTTAGAAACTGTTTGCTTAATTCGTTAACACCTGCATGTCTTTCCAGCAAGGCCTAATCATGACTACTCCACCAGATTACCGATCCTGTCCTCTGAGTTAGTAAAGAAATCTTTATTATATTCAGCAAAAAATTATACAACCATCTCCTTTAACAACTCAAATCTGCAACATCTTTCCCCAAGTTCCGTAAAGTGACAAAAGCCCATCTATCTAAAAGACCATATCATTCAGTAGAAGAGTTTCTTAATGACTAAGAAATTACAGTAACGTACAAGTAACTAAAGTATATTTATCTACATTAAAAAATTTTGGGTGTCACATTCAGCAGCTTAAACTTATGAGTCCCTAAGTTCCTATGTTTGTATTTTATTATATATGTTTAATTTGCAATTTATATTAATCTTGCAATATAATGGTTTTGTTTTTTGCTTTACTTTATTAACTTGTATTTTTTTATATTGACGATTTATCTAATTTCAGAAAATTGTGTTATTTGTTATTGTTATTTTTTTTACCATAAAAAAATTCAGCTTTGTCCATAAAATTGTATAATTTTCAGTGACAATAAAGCATATTTCTGTTCTATTCTACACTCACCGGCAGAGAAAACGGGCACCCCAAAAAATGGGTCATTTTTAATGTCTTGTATTTCGTAAACCTAATGTCCGATTTAAGTAATTTTTTAATATGTTATATCCTTATTCTTTATCAATATCGCTGTAATAATATTGTTGCTAGATAGGTACATTGTCATTGTATACATGGTGTACGAATCAAACTGTGTTTTTTTCTCAAACTTTGGAACACCCTGTGGAATGTTCTAGCTTTTATAAAATACTGAAATTATAACCAAACTATAGCCTCAGGTTTTCTTAACATTCTGTTTTTTGATTCATTCGCTTATGTTGGATAATAAAAAAGTTAAGCACTTTAACAACTACCCCTGTTTTTCGTTAATACAGGGTGTTTTTAAATAAGTACGGCAAACTTTAAGGGGTAATTCTGCATGATAAAATAATGACAGTTTGCTTTATAAACGTACGCCCGCAAATGCTTCGTTTCCGAGATAGGGGGTGTTGAAATTGTTCTTACAAACTGACGAATTATTTATTTCTCTAAAACGGTTTGTGATATGCAAATGAAATTTGGTAGATTTTAAGAGGTAGTTATTGCGCATTTTTTGGAATACAATTAAGAATTTTATATTCACCATTGGCGTGCATACGGGTATAAATATTTTAGATATATCCCGTATGCACGCCAATGGTGAATATAAAATTCTCAATTGTATGCCAAAAAATGCGCAATAACTAGCTCTTAAAATCTACCAAATTTCATTTGCATATCACAAACCGTTTTAGAACAATAAATATCGTCAGTTTGTAAGAACAATTTCAACACCCCCTATCTCAGAAACGAAGTATTTGCGGGCATAAATTTATAAAGCAAACTGTCATTATTTTATCATGCAGAATTACCCCTTAAAGCTTGCCGTACTTATTGAAAAACACCCTGTATTGACGAAAAACAGGGGTAGTTGTTAAAGTGCTTAACTTTTTTATTATCCAACATAAGCGAATGAATCAAAAAACAGAATGTTAAGAAAACCTGAGGCTATAGTTTGGTTATAATTTCAGTATTTTATAATTGCTAGAACATGCCACAGGGTGTTCCAAAATTTGAGAAAAAAACACAGTTTGATTCGTACACCCTGTATACAATGACAATGTACCTGTCTAGCAACAATATTATTACAGCGATATTTACAAAGAATAAGGCTATAACATATTAAAAAAATTACTTAAATCGGACATCAGGTTTAGGAAATACAAGACATTAAAAATGACCCATTTTTTGGGGTACCCGTTTTCTCTGCCGGTGAGTGTATAATAATTGATATCTTTATTACCGACCCAGTCTAAAGCGATATATTGTAATTTACAACTTTCATATTTAACCCCGAGATTTATCGCTTTTTGTGTTTCAAAGTGCTTTTAAAATTTTTGTTGAACTTTAATACAATGTATAAAATTTAATACACACTTTATTTTCTTTTATGGCCTTAGGCTTTACGTTTATTACTGAGACCATCCTCTGCATTTAAAATGATTCATTTTATCGGTTTTTTATTTGTAGCTACCAACAGAAAGATATATACGTCAGCGAAAAATAAGACATCTCGAATTTTGGAAGCTAATTTGTCCACCATAAAGTTTGTATTAGCAGTAATAATTTTCTGACGAAACAATTAGGTAGATATCGTATTAAAATATTTTCCGTTTTATTGTTTAACCCAGAGAAATTTCATCACTTATTTTGTATAGCTACAAATTATAATTTGCAGGAATTTGAAGCCAACCTATTGTAAATGAGATAAAATTTTGCAAATGATGTAAAAATTTGGTAGGATTCAAATTTCTGCAAATGATCTCTTTTACATTTTACTGAGTATTTCATAGTTTTTCACCTAATTACTTGCATAATTTCTGCCATATTCGCTCCGCGCATGATTGACGCGACACCTAGCGTTGTCACCCCACACTTTTGGCGACAACAATTTAAAGTAAAGCATATCGATACATTTTTGGCAAAGTAACGTAAGTTACATTTTTGGCGAATCATCCTTTTCCATTAAACAAACTCTATTATTGTTTAGAATGTACTGCCAAAGTGTTTTAAGCCTAGTTATGTTTGAAGTAATTCTAGACTTACTAGACTTTGGCAGTACCTTCTAAACAATAATAGCTTTAGTTTAATGGAAAAACATAAAATGTCACTTACGTTACTTTGCCAAAAATGTATCGATATGATGAAAACATATTGTGAAGTTGCAAATTATTAATAAGTTTTTTTCCAATTTATGTAAGTATAAAAGTGATGTAGAATTAAGAACTGGGTTTCTAAAAGTTCATCACAATTTATCTTTTCAACCTCAAACGGAACAAAGAGGGAAAAATCTATCCTCGTTTTTAAAGTAGGGGGAGTAATTCAAATTTACTGCGTTGTAATGCTTATTTGTAATTGGTCCAACCGCAAGCAAGTTTACTCCACTAAATTATGAAAATTTTGACATTATTAACCTTAATTTATAAAATTTTGACACTATTATAGCAGTTGGATTTCCCGCTATAATGTTTTGTTAATAGCATTCATTAATTTTACATCCTAATTCCCAAACAGATTGTCTATTTTCCAATTTATTTTGTGAGTTTGTATAGCATTAAAATATTCTAAGCCAACCCTGTTACACTGTTTCCAAATATTATGCAATGTTGTGAAAGTACCCCAACTCCCCTTGAAAAATGGTTGAGTCCGTGCTAAGTAAATAAGAATTCGGTCGGGTAGGCACCTCTAAGCATCAGAATCGCTCGGTAATTGCGCGGTTCTTTTCTCAATATGTGGCTTCAGAGCGAAGCGCAGTCAGTCCCACCTCACCCTTTGGTGAGTGTGAACTCGCCATGTGTGATTCAAATAAAAACTATTACTTTGCCGGTAATAAGTAGTATAGTATTGTCGTTTTGTGAAGCTATGACAGGGTTGCCAGACCGATTTATACAATTCCCCCAACCTGAACTACAAATTCCCCCAAAAATGACATTTTTTTAAAAAAATCCCCCAAAATTCATCTGCCATTTCTCCTTCCTTTTTCTGAGCTGTCATCTGTCATTTCTTCTTCTTTTTCGACTGTCATCTGTCATTTTTTTCTTCTTTTTTGCCTGTCAAGTGTCATTTTACCAGCGTAGAATTTTAGTAGATTTTATAAAATATATTGTAAATCTGCCATTTACATATCTTTGATTTTGTGTCATCTTCTGATACAGGACCAATCCATCATACATAGAATAATTAATTATTAATGACCCACACCATTAAAATTCTATTAAACAGATTACCTTTCTTTAAATTCAGCATCCGATTCCCAAGCAAGTCGGTATTTTCGGGTTATACTCCTTTTCTTTAGGCATATTTTTAGATTAACACGTCTACAAACACTAATTTAAATTAATTATGCGTATTATTGAACACACCAGAAATATAACCTTCTTCAAAGTTAATTCTAGAAAAGTAAATAAAGTTAAACTTGGAGATACAATTTTCTGTGTTTCACATAGGTACCATTATGAATATTTAAATACACCATCAAGCGCCCAAAATCCAAATTTTGTTGTGTCGCTATTGAAGAAAACTGTAATGCTTTACAAAATAAGTTAAGTAGTTTGTATTAGATGGCAGAATCGACTGTAAATGAATTTATATCAAAGATTTTTGTGAATCACAGTTTAACTTGAAATTCAAAATCGACCAAGCAATGGAATGTGTTAGCAATGGAATGTGTTCTTAAAATTATACCCCAAAAAACCCCAATGCGAAAAAATTTTCCTCCAAAAAATCCCCCATTCAGTGTATACCCCCAAAAAATCCCCAAACAAGAAAAAATACCCCAAATTTGGGGGAAATTCCCCCAATCTGGCAACCCTGAGCTATGAAGATTTAGTAACCTATAGTGAGTGCTCTAGGAGGATTTTTACCACATGGTAATGGATTTTTCGGTGAAAATCGGGCACTCCGTATCAAGTTGTATGACGCAATTCTATGCCGGCATTGTGTGAGTTTTTTCCTGTTCTAAAGTTTCCGTTTCGTTCCATTGGAGCCCTAGTTGTTAGCCATGGAGGTTGGTATTCCCGTACTGAAGTCCTGATTCCCCAATGAAATGCTTGATTTGGTCTCAATTTTGCCCGTTCCTGTTCGTTCCATTAGAGCCCTGTGTCGTCGACGAATCCCCTTTCCTACCCCGTATTGGACAAGTGGTTGAAGTGTGATGATGGGATTTTGTTTTAAAAGAAAGGTATGAGATATTTTGTTTTTGATTAAATTCCAAGTGGACATAAAAGTTGCTAAAAGAAATTTAAGTATTTTTATAAAGATGAAAATCCATGATGAAAATTTTTTGTAAGTAAAATAAAATGACAGTGACTTTTGACATTTGACAGAGTCAAATCTTGTTTGAAATAAGTAGGTCAAATATTATGTTCACATACACTGTCCAACAAGTTTAAAAATTTTATGTATGTAAAAATCATATGAAATAATATATTTTGTATACCTATTTTTGAAACTAAGAAAAGATTGTAAATTGTTTATTGTCCATGATAAAGTCATGTTTGTAATAACTGTAACTTCATGCTTGAGAGTATTGTATTTTGTAATAAAATTACAGTTTGAAAGGTTAAAATAAAGATAGTAAAATGTACCTTTTTTATTTTTTTTATCCCTGTGGAAAATTATTAACTAGATTCTAATACAACTGTAATGAGTTTTAGTGTAGAAGAAAAGAAAGAATGGCATTGAAGCCAATAATGAGAAATAAGTAGCCCAGTTTAACCCCAAACGAGGAATCTAAGGTAGATGTCCCCCAATTGCTACCCCAAGTGGCCAATATGTCCAGTAAGTACCCAGTAATGAACCAGAGGATTTATTTCAAACGGCGTCCTTTTTTAAATAGTAGAAAAGTCCTCTAGTCTGAGTAAGTATCCTTTTGTATTTGGTAATGGTAGTTAGTCATCTTTAAACCCTCTCCACCTCTAACGATTCCACGACCCTCCACCAACAAAACCTGAGCTGCCGTCTCGCAAAGAGGCTTTGCATGTCTGCTTCTTCTTCTTTAGCCCTATTTCGACTCCCAGTATTTTTATAGTTAGTCTTATCCCTGACCCCATTTGAGCAGACATGTAAAACGCTTCACTATTGACTTTTAAATTTCTTTGGTTAATTAATTATATCGGCGATTTTTTGTGATTTCTGACTTTCTGAGTTATTTCTTTAA
Source organism: Diabrotica virgifera virgifera (assembly GCF_917563875.1). Taxonomy (NCBI): domain Eukaryota; kingdom Metazoa; phylum Arthropoda; class Insecta; order Coleoptera; family Chrysomelidae; genus Diabrotica; species Diabrotica virgifera. The sequence goes on along the minus strand of NC_065449.1, from coordinate 177,475,815 downwards.
TTTTTAGATTTTTAGTTTGCATTTGTTATATCGAAAAACTGTTGTTTTTAGAACTCTTTAGCAAATTGTTATTAGTCTTGTAAGTTGTCCGATACTGATTACTGAATTACCGTCGACATGGTCAACCAAAAAAGAAGATGAATCTGGTGATCTTTATAGTGACATTATTTGGTGTGAATCTGTCTTTTGAGTTTATTCCTCCTAGTTTAAATCTTTTCTCTAATTTATTTGGCATTATTGTAGATCTATAGAAATTACGCTTACTTTTTTGGTTATTATTAGCATAAATAAATACTTACGCAACATGTATTGACCATTTTTGATAAAATTTGTTATACAAATAATGACACTGATAATACAAAAAATCGCCAAAATTGTCATATTTCGCCACTACGGAGCTGTCACCGTTTCGTGTATGCCCACCATGATCACGCACGGAGCGAATATAACTAGCACAAAGGGTACGAAATGAAATTTGAAAAATACTCAGAAAGAGCTTTCCGACCAGAGTGGATCAAGTCAAGTCAAGTCAAATTTATTGATCACATGCGACATTATACAAAGTACATGTTTGAGACAAGTCAAAGTTACAGACATACATCTTAAAAGTATATAAATTAATAAATACGATAAAACATACTTAAAAGTTATTTTTAGAATACGGCTCTAGCTCACAAATGTATTGATGTACACACCTCCGAAAGTTTGGCTGATGTAAATTCATTCGTATATCTATTGGCAATTTGTTAAAGAAACTTATGGCTACATAATGTATGCTACCTTCCAACAAAACAGAACGATGTTGTGGAAGCATAAAGTGATTGTCTCTGAATCTTGTTGAATAAACATGGTTAAATTGAAATTTATTAAATTCAGGCCGATCAGGTCAACGTGTTCAAAGCACGTGAATGTATTTTTTCTCTCTCTTCACTTATATTGCTACCTATTCTCATTTCGTTTTCTATTTAACTATTTTGATTAGAAAATAAGCTACAATTAAATTGAAAAAATAATTTGATTAACGTTTCGACGCCCAAATGGGATGTCGTTGTCAATTTGGGGGTCGAAACGTTAATACAATTATTTTTTCAATTTAATTGTGGCTTATTTCCCAATCGAGATAGTTAATTATGAAAATGCCACAAGAAAATAGCTTCAGAACGTATTTTTATTTGTTTTTTCCATTAATTTTTTCATTAAAGTTTACATCTAATGCAAATTCGTTTCAAATAGTTTTTTTTTTGTAATTATAAGTTAAGTTATATTAGATTTGGTATTGTTATGTTTATATTAGATTTAGAGGTGTTCCATATCTTCATACAGTTGCACATGCAGCACATTCATTCTCTTTGCCTTTATCCACTTCTCTAACTGCATTTCTCCATAAACTATCTTAGGTCATAACCATATGATAATTCCCCTTACCCCTAAGCGTATCCCCCAGTACTTCTTTGTCTTCCTCTCCTACTCCTTTCAGGATCCCTTAGTTGGTCAATTCTTCTTATTGTGTGATTAACGTCTCGACGTTAAACATGTCAGAACCATCTTAACCTATTCTTCTAATTTTGGCATCGATTGGTGCCACCCCTAGACTTCCCCTAATTTACTTATTTTCTCATTTCTGCCACATGTATTAGTCGTTTTTTTAACTGCCTAACATTCAGTTCTGAACATCATGAGTGGTCTTATCGCAGTTTTGTAGAATTTTCCCTTCAGTTTCATTGCAATCTTTTTGTCACACAACACATCATTGGCTTCCCTTCACTTCATCTATCCATTCATCCAGGTTATCCATCCCAGCGGCTTTGTTATTTTTTAATTTCGAAATGACGTTTCTTATTTCTTGCTGGGGAAAAGTGTCTTGAGCATTTTCAATTGTTCCTAGTATCGGGACCTCTATCGGATCTTCTTCATTGATATTACTTAACAGATCTACAAAATTTGTAGCCTACTCGTTCAAAATCTGTATTTTCTCACTAATTATTTTGTAACAATATAGCAACCAATGACTAGCAATGGAGTTACTACCTAGATTATTGGCCAACTGTTTAACAATAAAATAACACATCAGCGGTGTAATTATAAAACAATGCTAAACAATGCTATTCAAATGGGGATTAATTTTTTCGGAATCCTGAGAAAATAATAAGTATTTTTGAAAAATTTAAACGCAGAATGAAAGATTACGTTCTTACCGAGAGCCGAAAGTCTCTAAAAACTTCTATAATGTTTATTTTAATAAATTACAGGGGTGAAAACTAAGAGAAAATGTAGTGTGATTTTAATTTCAAATATCTTATTTAAAAGAAACGTTTTATTTATTCTAAGGGACTTTCGGCCTCGATAATAATTTAGTCTTACATTCTGCGTTTAAATTTTTTAAAAATATTTATTAGTTTTTTCAGGATTCGAAAAAAATGGACACGTGGTCCGTGTCCGTGAAAAATGGTCAGTGGTGATATTTTCCAAATCGAACATTCGCTATCTTTATCATACAACGCACTGAGTCAAATAGAATATGATGACAAGACAGTGACAGTTTTAAATATTTGACATGGCATCGGGAATATTTTGAGTTGTTGATTAAATAACATTTTTAGTCTATTTGATAAATAATTGATTTAAGATGTAAACTTAATAAAAAGTTATTTTGGTGCCAAGTGGTGAGAGCCACTTTCACGCACGGCGTGAACGACGCATTTCGTTTCCGAAAGTTTCACTTTCCCGCACGGCGTGCGCGAAAGTAAATTTTCCCGCACGGCGTGCGGGAGTACGCATCGGGAGTACGGCGAGTAAAATACCTTATAATATGGTATTATTATATATTATAATACATGCAATAAACTAATATTTAGATATTATTTACTAATTTATTTCAAATTTATCTTTTTGTGTTCATGTTTTTATCTTTCATCGTCATCAAGAACATTCAAAAGCCATCTCTTTAAAGTTAATGATGACATTGTTAAGAAGAATGACATTCTAGTAATGTTTACATATCCATACCAGTGTGAATTTTACTACACGCAATTTGCCGTGTAAAGACAGGAAAAGTAGGGATAACCGTAGAATATTTGCGAATCATGTACCGATGTGTCAACATTTTCAATGTATTTTAAAGTAATTTTGAAAAATTTAAACGCAGAATGAAAGATTACTTTATTACCGAGGGCTGAAAGTCCCTTAGAATGAATAAAAATTTCTTTTGACTGAGATATTTGAAATTAAAAATCACACTAAATTTTATCTTAGACTTTCACCCCTGTAACTTATTAAAATAAACATTATATAAGTTTTCAGAGACTTTCGGCTCATGTGGGCCGAAATTTTCAGGGACTAATCTTTCATTTTGCGTTTAAATTTTTCAAAAATACTTATTTTTTTTCTCAGGATTCGAAAAAAAATGAATCCCATTTAAATAGCATTGAAGCCGAAAGTTCGTACCCATCCCCTTAAAGCAAACTATACCATGAGCAATTTGGCAGAGGCAACTAACAAATTATACTAACTAATCGTATTCATTAAATATAAAGAAACAAGTGAAAGACAGTTTAGGTTTACTTGATTCAGAGGCGGTTTAGCATCCCCAGACAGCTGTTTCTGTCTCTAGACTTCTTCAGTCGGGCTACCTGAACACCTTTGAACCGAAAAGAAACCAAACTGTGTATTGTGAATCTTGTATATTGACTGCATATTGTAGAGTTCTTTTCGTATTCTTTATTCGTCGTCTCTTGTCTTAGAAATTGCATAAGTCAGAGATTTAGGATGTTACCAGAAAGCAGTTCCACAAAAGTTCAGATTTAAATTATTATTTTTAATAAATTTTGCATCTTGACTTTCATCTTTTCTTCATAAAGGAACAAAAAAATTTTGCCTAATCTGTAAAAATTAATAGAAACGAATAGAAATATAAAACGATAGTGTCTCTTCTGCAGGTTAAGTATAGCCTTCTAAGGGTAGTAAGTCTTCTACGTAGATTGTAAGTTTAATGGAGATGTTGGTATCAGCTAACAAGAGTTGTAGACTCGCTACATATCTACAATCAACTCAACTCTGGACATGTGGGCTGATGGAGTGCACCTAAAAAAAGTGGACAATGTCCAATGTAGATAACATTAAGATCTACAGCATGGGATAAACCAGAAGAATGTCCTAAAATGAAAGAGAGTATAACACATAGGTTGCTGGATACAAAATATGAGAACTCTGACCTGTAATATTTAGGAATGTCTTAAACACTAACGGTTTAAAAAGCTATCCAAAGGTACCTACATACAATATTATGGATCTTCTTCTTATTCTTATACAATCCATTAATGGATGTTCGCGATCACGTTTGACCATTTTTCTCTATCCTTTGCGGTATGTATTAGGTCTCCCATGTTTCTTAGTCCTGTCCATTGTTTGACATTACGGAGCCATGACATTTTCTTCCTGCCCACTCCCCTTTTTCCTTCGATCTTTCCTTCAATTAAGGTTTGCAGAAACTGGTATCTTTCGTTTCTAATTAGGTGCCCCAGGTAAACCGTTTTTCTATGTTTAATTGTGCATAGCAGTTATCGTTCTGTACCAATTCTTCTCAGGATTTCTTCATTTGTTATTCGTGCGGTCCAGGGAACTTTGGATTCGTCGATAAATCCACATCTTAAATGCTTCTAGCTTATTCATTGTTTTTATTTTTAAAGTCCATGCTTCTTATCTTAGTCTTAGGTTCTGTTCAAAGTCAGAGTTCGTAAAGACGTTTCTGAATTTCATGAATGCCCTTCTGGCCCTTTCTATCCGACATTTAATTTCCATATCCGACATCCAGTCTTCACATAGCCAGGTTCCCTTGACATAATTGACGGCTGATTATAAGGAACTTCGTCTTTTTTATGTTGATGCTAAGTCCCATGTTCTCGCTATGTTCTCCAATTTTATTAAGAAGGTTTTGGAGGTCTTCTATATTGTCTACTATTAAGACCTCTGCTATTATGGATAGAAAATACAAATTGATCAAACAAACTAGAAAAACTTGATATGTAAAGAAAATAGAAACAATATAAATATACGAGTAATCAAAAACAAAATTCTGGAGCAACAATTTTTTCCCTGGAAGCCGTCTGTTGTGAACCGGTCGTACTACAGCCACTTGCCTTATTGTACATCTTTCATTTCTTTATGAAACTCATTCCAGAATTCTGGAACCCTGTACCAGCTTATACAGATCTTGTGGGTTGGTGCCATATATATTTTGAGTCACTTCGATGTCTCCCAAAGAGTTTGCCGCCTTCGATCCAATACCTCACAGTCATGCAAGATATGGTTGACTGTTTAAGGTTCTCTGTTACAGAGTCTGCAGCTCAAGTCTCCATGAAACAGCCCCATTGTATGCAGGTGACTCTTAACTGGCGCATGCCCAGTAAGAAAACGTGTTATGACTCTGAGCTGATTCTTGCTTGTTTTCAGCAGCAATTCACCCCTACTAGCACATGTCCGTCCAATATACATCTTGCCATGTGTTTGACCGGGTACACCCTCCCAGTGTAGAGCAAAAATTACTTACTAGTTACAAGTTTAAGTCTTTCAAAAGTCTATGTGCACTATTGTGCATTCAATCATGAAGATCTTACTGATATACTCTGGGCTAATTAGCAAAATACAAGGAAAAGTTATTTACAGCAATTTTATTGCTGAAATCGACTCTTATGAATGAGTGTATATATTAATAATCGGAATGGGACGTTTCGATGCCGCCGGTTCATCGCCGGCCGTTTCGATGTCGCCGGTTCATCGCCAGTCCATTTCATCGCCGTTATATCTCGCATTTCCTAGAATTCCTAATTAATACTAAAAATAACTAATAATTGTAACTGTCGAAAATTCGGAAATATATCAGATAGCGATTAATTGACTGGCGATGAATCGGCCGGCATCGGCATCGAACTGGCGGCATCGAAACGGCGGCGATGAAACGTCATAGACCCATTAATAATATAGGTATGTAAAGTCCGCAGATAGTGTGCTACTTTTTTTATAAACAAAATGGCGCCCGAAAATCGTGTTTTTTTCAATTTTTGCTCTATAACTCCAAAGATTTTAACTTTACATCAAAAACACTCGAATAAAAATTCACCGTAAGTAAATTCTGCATAGAGACGTGTTTTTCCTGATTTACTTCGATGAAAACTTTCCCCGAAAAATGCAGGTTTTTCCAGCAAAATCTTTAATTTTCAACTAAAATTTTAGATAAGTAATTATTTATCAATAATTTAATAACTTGGTAATATAAGTTCCTTCTGTATAGATTATAATTCCAGAAGCCGATGGAAACGAACAAGAAAAAACGTTTAATTCTGATGAGTGGTTCCTGAGATACAACCGGTCAAAGTTGACCGGCATTTACGGCAAAGATATGAACAATAGGAAAATAATTTTCAAACCGTCACCTTTTTATTTTTGTCCTCTTTCTCCACGCCAAATTTCATATCTGTAAAATACTGATAACATATATTATTATAATAAAAACTATCGATATTACGAGTGAAAATTGCCAAAAATAGCAAAATTTAAATCAAAAATTAGGTTGGTGAAAATGTAGTCTCAAATTTCAAAATCGGTATACGTTAGAAAAATGCATTTTCTCGGCTTCCCATGGAGCAATTTTCTTCATTCTTTTTTTGTTCCCAAGTAACTCGAGTAGAGCCATCTAACTAACGCATTACTAAATGTCAAACTTGCTTGTCAATCCTTGACACCTTGTAGAGCACGTGGAGAAAAATCTACAGAGTACGGTAAAAATCCTATACCTACATAAAAGTTGAAATCAAACGTGGCTTATAAAAGTTATGTATGATTATAAAAACAATTCAAAAATAATATAAAAAATATCAACAACAAATTTAAAACAAAGATGGTTAATGAGTACTCACCCCAGGAGAAGTTTCAACAGATAATGGTGTTTTTAACTAAAATTAACTTTAAATATAGAGGAGAGTTGCATAAAAAACTTAATTTTTCTATTAATCGGAAGAGATAATTGACGGACGGAAGTCAGAATTGCCAATAAAGAAACAACTTTATAGCTAGTTACTTGAAAGTAAAGGGTATTTAGATGTACTTTAAAAAAAATGAAATAAGTGAATTTTATTTGAAAACCTTTATTCTCATACAAAAGAACCATTCTTTATAATTACTTCTTAAAGATAAATTCTTTAAAAAATTCACCGTGACTGCGGTTAAGATGGTCCATTCTGAAGTTCCAATTCTCGATGACGCGTTTGAGCATTTCGATTGGTATTTGACCAATGACTCGAGTAATATTGAACTCCAATGCCTCAATCGTAGCCGGTTTATTAATGTAGACATTGGAATTTACGTAGCCCCAAAGGAAAACGTCTAGATGTGTGATGTCTCATAATATAGGCTGCCAAGTTAACTGGTCCGAAGCGTGAAATAAATTGCTCACCGAATTGTTCTCGCAGTAAAGACATGCTTTCACGGGCTGTATGGCAAGTGGTGCCTTCTTGTTGGAACCAAATGTCATCGAGACCACGAGCTCCAATTTCAGGTACCAAATAGTCCGTTATTATGGAGCAATGATGGTCTCCATTCACAGTAACATGCTGATTTGCCTCTGTTTAAAAGAGATATGGACCGACAATTCCATCGACGCAGAAACCACACCAAACCAGGGGCGGCTCGTGGTAGTACAAGATGGTGAGGCATACTACACTTGAGGAATATTACAGTAGACTCTCTCTATAACGAACACGGGTATTACGAAGTTTCGCTTATAACGAGGTATGTCCAACATCTGTGTGCTTACCGAGGCCAGTGCTGTAATAAATTCCACCGCCTGTAACTTCCTTCCTATTTATCTTTCGACCGATATTGAACATCGTAGGAAATTTACAATTTGCGATGGCCAAGTTTCATTGTTGAAGTCGATGATCGACACCTAATAAACTATGTAGGAGGCTTCAAAACATTTCAGTAGTGGTGATATGCACTGTTTTAAGTTCCTTTCGTCATGTAAATCAAATATTAAACAGTATTGTTCATACAAATCTTTATTAGCAATCAAGAAGCTACAACTTACAAGTTACATGACGCTAGCCGGAATGGCGTTACGTCGCTGACATCTGTCTGTCGTTGGTCTTCTTCTTTTACATCCTAAACATAATATATTACATAATAGTGTTGACTGATATAACGAGATCCGCTTATAACGAGGTAATTAGTACGCCATTTCAGTTCTCGTTATAGAGGATGTTTACTGTATTATTATGGTTAGCTTTTCTTTAATAGCCGGAAGGTCGATTTTGTGGCGTCATAACGTCACAGTATTTATTTTAAGGCTTGCAAACGATATTAAATAACAATTATTTTATTCGCAAAAGAAAGTCGAAAGTTCTAAGTCTATAACATCGTTCATACTCTTATTAGCTGTTTTTTTAGCTAAAAATAATTAATATGATACCACATATCAAAACAGTGTGAGTCAGATGTTTCGTCCTTTCTTGGTCTCATCAACGTTGTACAGTCATATTAAGCAAAATTTACATTATATACTACATGACAAGAACAGACAACTGATTTCAGTTGCGTAACCAGGGGGTTTTTAGGGGTTATAAGCGCCCCATACCCTTAACATCCTCCTTAATTCCACACCCCCAGAGACCCATACCCCCTTAGGATCATCCTGGTTAAGCTGTTGACTGATTCTTTAATTATTAATCACTTGCCAAAATGAAATTATTGTGCGCAAACAATATACCTTCAAACACGTGATAATTTCATTTGGAACCAATCTTATATTGTAAATGTATTGAATATATAGGAAATAAAAACAAGCAAGTAAGCAAATTACTGTTATATTATAAGATTGATTTTTTATGTTAAATAAACTAAGGGTTAAATTTTATTTTTTTGGTTTTTTATATTTTTTATTAAACAGCGTGCTTAAAAGTAAAATTATTATAAAAGAAATCATAATTTCTAATTTTTTTAATTTACTTATTTAATTGACATTTGGAAAATGGCATACAGCTAGTCACAGCATGATAACATATTCTAAACATCTAATTACATATACTAATAGTAAGTAACCAGAGTGTGAGAAGGCCAAGAACACGTAACCACAACAAACTGCTTTAACAAACTACCTAACTAAAACTGCAAAACCACGCCAGAGGCATATTTTTTCCAGCCTCTGAAAGGATATTTAATCCCGGCTCCAAAAATTATTCTCAGATTAAATTTTATTGCGGCCGGCCGATCACCGTCGTCTTCGTAATATGCTAGACAAGGCGACCCATCTGAGGCAGTGCCTCTGGTATATAATTTGAGAAAGTGAGAGTGAGACGCATACTCGTATATACTCCCACGTAGGGTAGGTATTACCTACCGATGTATTTATGAAGAACGCTTAACTACAAAGATACGGGGTCAGGGCCGTACCTACCTATTTTTATTTTTTATCATAAAAATAAAGTTATTAAGTTTTATGATAAAAATTAAGTTATTTAGCAAGTTTCAAAAAGTTAAATTGTATTTAAATAATTGATGATGAAATAACGATAAAGTTATTTAGCAAATTTCAAACAGTTAAATTGTATTTAAAGAATTGATGATGAAATAACGAAATAACGTAAAGAGTCGATTGATATACCGGTGAGGCACTGCCTCACCTGCCTCATAGGACTAGCCGCCACTGCACCAAACCATTGCTTTTTCTGGATGTAATGGCAACTCTTGAACCTTTTCGGGTTGCTCATAACCCCAAATACGGGCATTTTGTTTATTCACGTTCGCATTAAGCAAAAATGGGCCTAATCGGAAAACAATGTTTTTTTCGAAAAGAGTGGATCTTCTGCAAGCTTAACTATTTAGATGGGAAATAGTTAATCATAAAAATGCCACAAGGAAATAGCTTCAGAACAACATTCTGTAAGCTTATTCTGCATCGACTGAAATGGTGTGTAATAGCAAATCGATTATTTATTTTCGCGTACTTTATTCGCTACCGTCGCTATATTTTCTTCTACGTGCTGAATATGGTCTATTTGGTCGCGTGTTATACAATAGTGAAAGCTGGGTTTCAAACTTACTGATGGTACAGCGAATTTTGCGTTCGGTAGGGCAATCATGTGGACCATAATTTGCTCTAAGCGCACGAAACACATTCCTCAGTAAGCGCCTATTTTCGTAATAGAGCTGAATAATTTCTAGATGCTGTGACGGGCTAAGTCTTTTCAGTATCAAATGTCAAACAATGCTAAATAAAAACGCAATGTCAGGGGATACAATTCATACACGAACTTCGATCAAATCCATACCAAAAAGTAATCACCCTTTAGATGAATCAATCTTTAGATACGGGATGTGAATACGGGGGATATACAAAGGGTAAATGAGAATAAAACAGAAATAAATAAAAATTTAAATGAATAATGACTAAACAGAATATTTAGTTGGTAGAAAAGTTAGGCGACAACTGTTTTTAGAATAAAAATAGTAAAACAAAACGAAAGTTAATAAATTAACAAAATCAAAAGAAACTGGAATAAGATAATTACTTGAAGAAAAATATCAAACGTGTGATGTTTCAACCGTTATGGCGGCACCACCCTTCGCTATGTGTTACTCGTTATGTGCCTTAACTCGGCATCCGACAGGTGGCGTGTAGTAAACCCCAACAATGCTGAAGCGCCTAAAACATAAGGAAATTTTGCATGTACATGTAGTGGCCACAGTGGCTAGATAGCTTTCTATTGTATATTCCTATTATACAGGGTGTAACAAAAATACAGGTCATAAATTAAGTCACATATTTTGGGACCAAAAATAGTTCAAATGAACCTAACTTACCTTAGTACAAATATGCACATAAAAAAAGTTACAGCCCTTTGAAGTTACAAAATGAAAAACAATTTTTTCTAATATATCGAAAACTATTAGAGATGTTTTACTGAAAATGGACAAGTGGTATTCTTATAGCAGAAACAGCTTAAAGAAAAATTATAGTGAAATTTGTGCACCCCATAAAAATTTTATGGGTGTTTTGTTCCCTTAAACCCTCCCAAACTTTTGTGTACGTTCCAATTAAATTATTTTTGTGGTACCATTAGATGCAATAAATGTTTTTAAAACATTTTTGCCTCCTAGTAATTTTTTCGATAAGGCAGTTTTTATCGAGTTGCAGCTTCTTTTTTAATATGTTTACATAAAAATTTTATGGGGGTTTTGTTCCTTTAAACCCCCCAAAGGTTTGTGTACGTTCCAATTAAACTATTACTGCGATACCATTAGTCAAACACAGTGTTTTTAAAACTTTTTTGCCTCTTTGTATTTTTTATAAGGCATCTTTTATCGAGATGTGGCCTTCTTTTTTAATATGGTTCAACATATACCTAAAAATGTAAATCATAAATAAATGCTCATATTATTACCAAGTCTCCGTAATCGTACCTAACCATTCATACTCAAATATGTGGTGGATTTGACAAATATTCAAAATATGTATCTCGATATAAACTGATTTTTCGAAAAAGTACTGAGAGGCAAAAAAGTTTTTAAAGCATTGTGTTTAACTAAGGGTACTACAATAATAATTAAATTGGAACGTACACAAAAGTTTGGGGGGGTTTAAAGGAACAAAACCCCCCTAAAATTTTTATGGGGTGTCCAAATTTCACTATAATTTTTTCTTAAGATACTACTGCCATAATAATACCACATGTCCATTTTCAATAAAGAATCTGTAATAGTTTTCGATATATTGGAAAAAATCGTTTTTCTTTTTGTAACTTCAAAGAGCTGTAAGTTTTTTTATGTGCACATTTGTACTAAGGTAAGTTAGGTTCAATAGAACTATTTTTGGTCTCAGAATAGCAAGCAAGCAAGCAAGCAAGCAAGCATAGTGATTTAACCCAGCCTGAGAGACTTGCTCACCCCTAGAGAATGACATTCGGGTGATACAATTCATTGGGGCGAGGAGGATTAACTCCCGTAAGCAGGAATCACTCCACCCCGCTTCAATGCTCCAGACTCCAGACCATCCACTTACCCCCCGATAGCACTCTGATGCGCTATAGGGGCTCTCAATCAGCAAAGTGCTTATCATATGGGAGTCTTGGGTACACGGACTCCCATATGAAATCCTACCCCGATCAATGCAGGCCAGTGTGAGGCGCTCTATTCCCGCTATCTCTAGTGACTTATCTTCGATCTGTTTTGCTTGCTCGGGCGCCGAGTCCCCGCTCTGGGCTATGTCCAGTTCGGCGACTCGGCGCTCGAGGATGTGGGCCCCTCATGCCCGTTTTTTGGGTTTTGTTACTAATATTTTTTTGTGGCTTTCGCCTATTGTTAATATTTTATTGATTTGTTTAGTGGCTGAAGCCGTTTTGAAGTTTTTTGTATATTTTTTTTGAGGGATGTCTGAAAATTATAAAAATCAACATTGATAAATATAATGAGATGCCAAAGGTGAGCAAGTTGTCTTCTTTTGATAGAGCTACGATTATCTAGCCTTTATTATATATTTACTAATATTTGTTGTTTGGGTCTCCTATGTTTCCATCTATGGTACACATCATACCTTAATATCTCTTGCAAGATTCGGTTTGGGTGGTCTTCTAGCTCAGCAAATTTTGTTCTGGCTCTTTCTTCCATAATATCCAGTACTCTTATTTGTTTTAGGTCTGTAAATAAGAACCGTCCGGCGAGGTATCTGGGCACGTTTGCAGCTTCTCTGAGGCAGTTGTTGTGTGCCGCTTGTATCTTCTTTTTGTTACTTTGACTTATGTGACCCCATGCAAGAGATGCGTATGTAATTATTGGCAGTATAATGCTATTTATCAGTCTTAATTTTGTTTTCATAGCTAATTTGCTTCTTCTTCCTGTGAGTCCTCTTATTGCCGATCTGGCCGCTGCTGTTTTCTGGACTGTTGCGTTGACATGTGATGTGAATGTAAGACCTTGGTCCATTGTGACTCCTAAATATTTAACTTCGTTTTGCCATTCGATGGGTCTGTCTTGCAATGTTAGCTGTTCTTCTGGGTTATCTCTTCTCTTTTTGAAGATAACCGCTTGGGTCTTATCTGGATTTATTGCTATTTTCCATTGGATACTCCATTCTTCTATTGTATCCAATGCCGTCTGTAGATTTCTTACAGCTATATCTAGGTTCATGTGTTTTGCAGCAATTGCAGTGTCGTCTGCATAAAGGCTGATCAATGGTCCGGGTGTTCTTGGAACATCTGCTGTATATATGCTATACAGAAGGGGTGATAAAACTGCCCCCTGTGGTACTCCAGCTGTGTTCTGATAGAACTGGTCCTATCCGGACCCTGAACTTCCGGTCGCTTAGGTACGAGGAGATGAGTTTCGTCATGGCCCCGCTGTATCCATAATCTCTAATTTTGTATGTCAGTCCTTCATGCCACACTCTATCAAAGGCTTTGCTTACATCCAGAAAGGCTGCTCCCGTATATTGTTGGTCATTGAATCCAGCTACTATATATTCGGTAAGTCTTAATATTTGAAGTTCGCTGGAATGTTGAGCTCTGAATCCAAACTGTGATTCTGGGATTATGCCTAGCCTGTCTGTCTCTGATTGGAGCCTGGTTTGGATGACCCGCTCCACTATCTTACTGACTGCTGGAAGTAAGCTAATCGGCCTGTAATTTTGAGGAAATATGTGGTTCTTTCCTGGCTTGGGTATCATAATTACATGGGCTTCCTTCCATCGATTTGGGAAGAGCCTGTATCTTAGTATTGCGTTTGTTATATTTGTCAAATACACAACTGCTTTCGAGGGAAGATACTTCAGAGCTCTGTTAGTGATTTCGTCTGGACCAGGTGCTTTCTTTGGTGAACTTTTTCGAATCAGTTCACTTATTTCTCTTGGTGATGTGGGATTTATTATTTCTTCTTGTTCTTCGGGCGTTTCTAGTTCTGTTTCTTCGACTTCGTCGATAAAGTCTATATCTTCGTCTTGGTGATAATTCAGTGTACACTCTCTTTCAAGTGTCCTTCTCATCACCTCGGCTTTATCTTCTTCTGTGTATGGTCTCAGAATATGTGATTAAATTTATGACCTGTATTTTTGTTACACCCTGTATATTCGATGACACATAGTTTTTAGTCGTCTGTTTAGTTTCAGCAAGTACATTTGGATTGATAGTGGTCACACCCCACGAGTTGGATTTTGTACTTTCTTTGGTTTACTCCTCTAAATAAGTAGATGTAAGTGAATAATACTTGTTACAGCTTTTAACATATTTCTTTATTAGTCTAACGCTAACGTAAAATGAATTACGAACGAGAATAAGCACACCTTCGGGTCTTATGGGATGAAGCAGACGGTGACGAATGTATTGACATGAGTGATTCGGAAGTACAAAGTGAAGAAATAGACAATGTTAGTGTAAATAGTGACTATCCTGACCAGCTTTAAGATGTTGACGTTCCAGATATCACAGACAACCAAACGTAAAGATATTTTGGAGATTGTTTAATTTTTTTAATTGCTGGGGTTTGTCACACCCCACCTGTCTGTTAGTGGCAAAAAAGTTCATCTGTCGGATGTCGGGTTAATCGGCAGCATAGGGCAAAGTGTGGAGAGTTCATTCGTCTATGCGCACGCATAACGCTCAAGCACAAACAGCAAATACGCCTATCCGTCCAGTTGTAGATTTTTTGACACTTCGAAGGACAAATCTTTGGGCGCATACAGCGTAGTCGCATAGAAAATAACATATAGACGAAGTAATAAAGCACTAAAATCGGCCTTACCTCCGAAAAAAAAAACGACAAGACGGATCTTAATCATTCTTTTTGCATTCGATTCGTGAATGCTCCAGGAAACTTTGTGACCCCTAGCCATGAAATAATATTGAAAAACTGCATACAAAAAATGCATTCTTAAAGTGCATCTTAAACAGACAATAAAAAAATTTCAGAAATCGTCAATTATCGGCGGAAATGAGTTCAATTTTGTTGCTCGGGGTTTTTGGGGTCGCTGAAAACGAATATGATGTTGTAAGTAATCTCCGGAGTATCTAGTAGGCAGAGTACCTACTGTTTATCTTGTCTTGTGGAGTTTTCGGCAAATTCATTAAAAAAATAGTCAAAAATCATTACTCGCAGGATTTTGGGGTCGCTAACGACGAATATGACATCGGAAGTGATTAGTGTTGCCCAAAATCGGTCTTGGTCTTGCAGTCTTGGTCTTGTTCTTGCGTTTTCGTAAGACCAAGACCAAGACCGCCTAATTTTAGCAAGACCAAGACCAAGACTTACCGTGCAAGACTTGAACAGGAACAAGACTAAGTCTGCAAGACTCTTGCGTCTTGCAGTTAGAACTGAGGTTCGTTTTAGGGAGTATATAAGTTCGGATATATTCTTAGATACTCTATGCGAAACAAAAAAAAATTGTAACAACAATTTTGAAAATTTGACTTTACGAACAATATCATAAACATACATAGCGAATCAAAATATCTATTAAAAGAACACTCGACACATTGGACATGTATGCAGAGATCATTATTATAATGTAAAAAAAATTTTTAGTACATTCTTTCTCAGCAGCCGACTTCTTTGCTCTGAAATTAATTGTCCGGTTTTGAGAATAGTCGTCTTCTAATCATATTCATACAACACAACATTCCTGCTTTGCGATGCCTACTAGATCTGGATCCCGCGTATGAAAAGAAAGTTGATTAATAGCAAGCTGAAAATTTATTAATAGCTTAAGGGTGTCTAGTCGGACAAACTTAGATATATAGGAACACTGAAACAGGGAAAGTTTAAATTGTGGAACAGGTTAAAAATTTGGAACGGTCAGACCACGAAAACGTCACATGCATTTTGTTCGACAGAACTTCCAATTTATTTGTTAGCTTTTCATTAAACTCTCATGCAAAAATCAGGCTGCTATTTATCACCAAATGGGAACTGTAATGAGTGGAACACGTAGAATATGTCAAATGACAGGAATTATGACAGATGATAAATAGCAGTCTCATTTTTGCAGGAGAGTTTAATGAAAGGGTAACAAATCAATTGGAAGTTCTGTCGGACAAAATACATGTGACGTTTTCGTGGTCTGACCGTTCCAAATTTTTAACCTGTTCCACAATTAAAACTTCCCCTGTTCCAGTGTTCCCATATATCAAAGTTTGTCCGACTAGACACCCTTAAGCTATTAACAAATTTTCAGCTTGCTAATAATCAACTGTTTTTTCATACGCGGGATCCAGACCTATACAGTAATATCGAATATCGTATCCAAACTTTTTAAAAATATGTCACCTTAGCACTTATATAAATTTGCATAAATAATTTTTTTCATTATTAGTTTTCTAGGAATCTAACCAGAAATCTTATCAGTATACATTATTATAGTAAGACTATTATGTATACTGATGTGTCCTGTGTTATGAGGTCACTCGGCTAAACAAAATTTGCCGAAACAGCGCGGCTATTATTTGTAAGTATCATAACCAGACAAAAGTATAGAGATAATGCCGGTTATCGTGTAAACATAATACCGAAATATGATTTTAACGATATACCAAGAAATTAACGCACCACCTTAAAAAACGGGCCATTTTTAATGTCTCAAATTTTCTAAACATGTTGTCAAATTTAAGTGATTTTTTTTAATGTTTTGTCTTATTCTTTATAAATATCGCAGTAATACATAATAGATATTGTTGCTAGACAGGTCCATTATTGTCAGTGTATACCGGGTATACCAATCAAACTGTATTTTTTCTCAGTCTGTGGAATATTGTAGCATTATGCTAACTTATTATTCCAGCATGCAATAGCATACTGAAATTAAAGCTCAACTATAGCCTCATATTTTCTTAACATTATGTTTTTTATTAATTCACTTATATTGGATAATAGAAAAGTTAGGTACTTTTTTAACTAGCCATGTTTTTCATCAATACAGAATGTTTTTAAATAAGTATGGCAAACTTTAATGGGTAATTCTGCATGAAAAAATAATGACAGTTTGCTTCATAAACGTTTACTTTATAAATGCTTTGTTTACCAAATAGGGGGGGGGGGGTTGAAATTTTTCTTACAAACTGACGATTTATTTATTGCTCTAAAACCGGTTGAGATATGCAAATGAAATTTTGTGGGTTTTAAGAGGTAGTTTTAACTTTAGTTAGTTAGAACATAGGCAGGGATCACTTAGATCGTGGGTTCAAACCCCACCCGGTGTCAGTTGTTTCGATATATATTAATTTGGCTATTCTTTACTACGGCTATGATATTCAAGCTTAAAATGTACCTTTTTGTTGCGTTGTTCTAAGATATGCAATAGGCTAATGGGCAACTGCGAGACTTGCAAGACTCTTGCTGCAAGACCAAGACCAAGACCAAGACCGGGAGCGCAATACCAAGACCAAGACCAGATGTACTGGAGCAAGACCAAGACCAAAACTGTTTAAGTCTCGTCTTGGTCTTGCATTTGGGCAATACTAGAAGTGATCTCCGGTGTACCTCTCCGGAGTTTTCGGAAAATTTATTAAAAAATTTGCCAAAAATCGTTACTTGGGGGTTTTTTGGTCGCTTACTACGAATATGACATCGGAAGTGATCTACGGAGTACCTGGTACCCAGGGTACCTACTGTTTACTTCGTCTTCTGGAGTTTTCGGCAAATGCATTAAACAATTAGTCAAGAATCGTTAGTCACGAGATAAACAGTAGGTACCCTGTGCACCAGGTACTCCGGAGATCACTTCGGATGTCATATTCGACCCCAAAAACCCCCCGAGTAACAAAATTGAACTAATTTCCGCCAATAATTGACGAGTTCTGAATTTTTTTTATTGAATCTGTTTGAGATGCACTTTAAGAATGCATTTTTTGTATGCAGTTTTTCAATATTATCTCATGGCTAGGGGTCACAAAGTTTCCTGGAGCATTCGCGAATCGAATGCAAAAATAATTATTAAGATCCGTCTTGTCGTTTTTTTCGGAGGTTCAGTGCTTTACTGCTTCGACTAATAGCACGTGTGGTGTCGGCATTAGAATTTATTATTTGTGAGAAATTCTTTGATTATTACCTTTATACAGGGTGTTTCATTAATAATTGTCCATATAGTAACTGGAGAAACCTTAGCACAAAATACAAAGATTTAACCTAAAACACTTAAATAAAATGTGGTTCCTTACTGAGTTACAGGGTGTTTTATCTAAAAATTCAAAAACTATTTTTGCTCAGCATTTTAAAACTGTTCGACGTATCCTTTTCATACTTGGCAGACAATGCGACTACTATACAGCCTACTAAATTATGATAAACAAACCTTTCTAGCTACTAGCAGAGGCGTACGACAGGGGATGGTGAATGGTTGACCCTTCTCAAATTCTACGCCACTGGAGGAATTACTATTTTAGTGCCATTTTTAGATTCTCAAATACTTTCTACGTAAACAATATTCTCTTTATTGGTAACGATAAAGTCATTAGTTTTCGAGATATTTGAAGTTAAATATGAAACGGCACAGTTATTTTGATTAATTTATGATATGGTTCATAAGATTAGAATTTAAAAATTATTTGTACCCAGTACTTTAAAACTATTTGGCGTATCCTTATCATACTTGGCAGAAAGTGTAGGTACTGTACACCCTACTAAATTAAGATAAATAAACGTTTCTAGCTACTACCAGAGGCGTACGACAGGGGATAATGGCTGGTTGACCCTTTCCAAATTCTACGACATTGACGAAATTGCTATTTTAGAGTAATTTTTTGATTTTCCAATACTTTTTATATAAATAAGATACTCTTCATTCTTAACGATAAAGTTATTAGTTTTCGAGATATTTGAAATTAAAAATGAAGCGACACAATACATTAATCAAAATAACCGTATCGTTTCATTTTTAACTTCAAAGATCTCGAAAACTAATGACTTTATCGTTACGAATGAAGAGTATATTATTTTCATAGTAAGTATTGGAGAATCCAAAAATTGAACTAAAATAGCAATTCCGCCAGTGGCGTAGAATTTGGAAAGGGTCAACCAATCACTTGCCCCCGTCTTACGCCTCTGGTAATAGCCAGAAACGTTTGTTTAACATAATTTAGTAGTTTTTATAGTACTTATACTTTCTGCCAAGTATGAAAAGGATACGTCGAATAGATTTAAAACGCTGAGCAAAAATAGTTTTTAAATTTTTAGATAAAACACCCTGTAACTCAGTAAGGAACCACATTTTATATAAGTGTTTTAGGTTAAATCTTCGTATTTTTTGCTAAGGTTTCCTCAGTTACTATATGGACAATTATTAATGAAACACCCTGTATAAATAAAGAAATCATTGCATTTTATTACTGTTAAATTTCACGAAAACATTGTAATCTGAGAACAATAAAACTATACTGCTGAGGCAATAAAAAATTGCTAAGAATTTAAAGTTTCAAAAGTCATTGTGTAAGAATTATGAATCTGCACGTCTCTACTTTACGATCTTTCAAAAGTACTTTTCTACTTTTACGATTTTTGTAAGATCCTTATACTACTATATTTTTGGAAAGTTTGGTTGAACTCGAAGGAATAAGATTAAGGTGTATATTATTCTTGATACTATATATCATTTTAATAGGCCTTATTGTATATATTTTACAATTTAAACTATATTTCATCCCAACAGGGAGTGTGGAAACTGCAAAAAATCTCTAAAACTGATAAGTTCAAACACTTTACACCATAATATGTATCTTCTCAGTTTTGTTTTGTGTTGCTAGTCAATCAAAGTCATTGTCACTTATAAGTGAAAGCTCTTAAAGAAAAGTCAGATATTCACGGAAAAAGTTTTTTTGGTTATTCCCGAGGTATCTACTCGATCAATAAACAGGACTTTTTAAAACAAAATTTTGTTAAAAACATCGTGAAATACCAAGTTTAAGTCCAAGCACAAGGAATGCAATTTATAATCAGTGCCGGATTAACTATTAGGCCGACTAGGGCCCGGGCACTTGATGGGGCCCGCATCCCACACAAATGCATTAATTAATATTTAATTATTTAAGCACTTATTAAAAAAAATTAAAATGTTAAAAAAATCAAATAGGGCTAACTGAGACAAAAAAAAAACAAAATTTTTATAACTCGTGTTTTTTATTATAATTCAAGTTTTTTCAAATAACCCTGTACTGGGCGAGTCATAAGGAACTTTACATACTCCTAACTTTAATAACAAATAATGACTATTAAATAGTATGCCCATTGCCCATTGTTTAATAACATACAGTACGAATTGTTCCATTCTACTCTTCTGTTTCTTCCATCCAATTCTTAATGTTCTCCACCTTGCACCTCTTTCGTATATCTGTATTTCAAGCTCTGTCCCATAGTATCTCACCATCGATTTTTCGAAGTGTTTGCATCGCTGCTATTTATATCATTATTTTTGTCCACTTTGTGTAAGGTCGTGTTTCTGCCGCGTACGTCATTATCGATCTGATGACTGATTTGTAAATTCTGCCTTTAATTTTTTTCTGATATTTTTATTTCTCCATGTTGTTTCATTTAGGCAAACTGTGGCTCTGTTTGATCTATTCACTTGATCTTTCATTTTTGTTTCGAGATTTCCGTATCTAGATAGTGTGATGTGTGATGTGTGATGCTTATATATTTAAAATGCATCACTTATTCAATGATCTAACTCGTCAACCCTAGATTCAATTTACATCTTAGTAGATTTACTATTATAAGTAGCAAGAAAAAGAAGATTCAAGTAGCCCACGACAACTGCCTTGCTGTAGAACAGTGTTTTTCAATCTGTTGGTCGCGCGCGACCCCTATGGATGTCGCGAAGCCTTACTCGGGGGTCACCGACTGCCGACTGAAATAAAATGTTCAGGTTCTTACACAAAAATAAAAACACAATTTTAGTGGGAAGGATGTGCTTGTTTATTTTTCAAAAGTATATCAAATTGTGGTGCTATTTTTCAAACGTTAACAATCAAATCCTTTTCTAATCGCAGTCTATTAATCTGCTTAGTTTTAATGTCTATCATTAAAGAAAATGTCAGTTCAGACAAGTATGAAGTTGGGAATTGCACTAATATTTTAAGAGCTTTCATTTTAAGCATGTCATCAGCACCAACGAATGAATGTCTAGAAGACATTCATTCGTTTTTGTGGTGATATCAGCCAGATCTATTGGTTTGTTCAAAAAAAGGGTTTAAAATCCATCTACGCCCATTATCAGCTTCAGAGTGCAAGTCTGGAAAGTATGTCTAAAGTTACTCTTGTAAATTATGCAAGCTCTGTATCATGCAAGGAATATGAGTTGATACTGCAAAACTTTGGTCTGTTGCATTATCTTCAACAATCTTCTGATCACGTGGAAAATACTCAAATATTTTTTTTTGCAGGAAGGTTGACCACAAACTAAGTTTTGCGTGAAATGATTTCTACTTTATATTTAGCTGTTAAAATATTCCCTTTTCTCCATTAAAGGTTCTTTTTCAAATTGTTAAGGTGACTAAAAATATCTGCCAAAAATGCTAATCTCAAGAGCCAATAGGGTCAGAAAAACGATAAGCAGGTTTAGATTTTGCCTCTTGTAAGAACATTAACAATTCAGCTCTCAGTTTCAAAACTCTTGTCAATACATTTCCTTTCCAGAATAATTACCTGACCTCTGTGTAATAAATGAGATTTTGATGAAGCGAGCCCATATCTTCACAAACGATTGTGACTAGCTGGGTTTGCAAAGCTTTATCTTTGATAGAATTCACAATTTTTATTACCTCCTTAAGTACGTCATTTAAATCAGAAAGTACTACCTTAGCAGCTAGAGCCTACTACACTATGAAGAAAACAGTGTGTCCGTGATATTTTTGGCATTATCGATTTTATTTTGCAATGAGTTCGGTATTTTTTTTCCAGTTGTAGCGCCATCGCTACAAATAGCGATACATTTTTTAAATGAAAATTGTAGTCGCAAGTGCTTTCTAAAACATATTGTACAGATACTTGCCAGTAGTGTTTGCAGGAAGAACCTTACAATATAAGATTTCTTCCGTAATATTATCATCTGCCTCCAAGCGCACAATTACTACAAACTGTGCACAGTCGGAAACATATGTAGATACATCAAACTGTAAGGCAAAATGTTGGCTGTTCTTTAATTTTTGGCCCGCGTGAATAACAGATACATGTACCAAAATAGGAAAAAAATATTACCTAACGTATGTAGTCTCTTAATTACATTATTTTTTTGGCTTTATTTCTATGATATAAGGGGATCGCCAGAATATTTTAACCTGTGAAGGGGTCGCGAAATCAAAAAGATTGAAAAACACTGCTGTGGAAGATGTAAACGTGCCTAGATACGTCTCTAAAGGTTCCTATTCAGATACCTAAAACACATGAGAGTACTGGATATGAAGGACGAAAGAGCCAGAACAAAATAATTCGCTAAGTTAGAAGACCACCCAAACGGGATTTTTCGAGAGACATTATGTAGTCACGGAATAGACCTAGCCCAGAGCGGGGACTGGAGGCCCGAGCAAGCAATACAGATCGATAATAAATCATTAGAGATAGCGGGAATAGAGGTCTCACGCTGGCCTGTATTGTTTGGGGTAGGGTTTCGTACGGGGGTCCTTGTACCCAGGAATGCCACGTCATAAGCACTTTGCTGATAGAGAACCTTTTTAGCTATCTATAGATCAGAGTGCTATCTGAAGGGAAGTGGTCTAAAGCATTGGGGTGGGGTGGAATGATTCCTGATTATATAAGTAAAACCTCATGGCCCCAAAGAGTTGTTCCTTCGAATGTCATTCTCAAGAAGTGTGCAAGTGTCTTAGGCTGGGTTAAACACTATTGCTTGCTTGTTTGTTTTTCTCTCATTTGGTATGCTTTTTTCTTTCTTACTTTTTTCTTAGTTCATCCATGATCAGGTTGAATAATGGACGGCTCAGGCACTTCTTAATTGTCTTTACAACAGTGAGTCTTATCAACCCTAGTATTAATTTTCTACGATCTTGCGCTTCCATTTCCCATTACTGTACCCCAATCCTAGATAAATCGGCTTTAAAATTATCCTTCAATTTTTTTTCTGTGGAAGTAGACGTATCCTCATTTCTTCAAAGTCCATATCAAATGAGTTTGCCTATTCCGAAATTTAAATCGTCCGAAGTCATCTTATCTATTAATAATTTAAACGATAGAAAATCTCCAGGGTACGACTTGATCAGTGGAAAAGTGTTGAAAGAATTACCTCTCAAATGCATAAAACTTATAACGTTTATATTCAATGCCATATTAAACTGAGGTTACTTTCCTGATCAATGGAAAGTGTCTCAGATAATATATTTATTACGCGCAACAGGCCTTGTAGGCCTAGGGCTAAAATGTTTACATTTCTGATTACATAAATAATATAATAAATAACTTAATATAACTTACATAACTTATAAAACTTATAGATTTTATTTAATTACACTTCAGTGTTTTTATACACTCCTTCACCACCTCTCTCCATCTCCTCCTATCCAATGCTAGTTCTTTCCATCTCTCAATGTTACTTTTCTTCAAGTCTTCATACACACTGTCCTTCCATCTTTTCCTTGGCCTGCCTTTCCTCCTCTTTTGTATTGGTCTTCGTGAGAGTACCATTTTTGGCATTCGTTTACTTCCCGTTCTCTCGATGTGCCCCAAGTATCGTATTCTCTGTGCTTTGATCGTCGTCGTGATCGTTGGCTCTTGATATAGTTCTTCCAATTCTTTATTGGTTCTTCTTCTCCACTGACCTTCTATTTTCACACCTCCATATATTGCTCTTTGCATTTTTCTCTCCCATCTTTCTAAAAGGTCTGTTTCTGACTTTTTGAGCACCCATGTTTTGCATGCGTATGTTACTGTAGGTCTGATAACAGTCTTATAAATTCTTATTTTTGTTTTTCTTGATACGTATTTGGATTTGAATAATGTGCGTAATGCTCCATATTTTTTATTTCCTTTAGCTATTCTTGCCTTTATCTCCCATTCTTCATGACCATTTTGGCTCTCAAGTAAATAATTTCTTCGGCTCTTTTGAACGAGTATGTTTTTTCTCCATCTATTTGTACTATGATGTTATTCTCTTTTTCTTTTTGGATCTCTCCCATTATCATATACTTTGTCTTTTCTTCATTTATTTTAAGTCCGAATTTTTTGGCTTCTGTTATTATGTTTTTCATTTACTTTTGTAGTTCTTTTTTGCTTGTTGCTAATAGCGTCAGATCATCTGCAAATGCTATGCATTGGTGGCCGTTTTTAAATATCGTTTCTTCCATGTTTATTCTGCTTTTCCCGATTTTTCCTTCCAATGTTAGATTGAATGCCGTTGTTGATAGTGGGTCTCCTTGTCGTAATCCTTCCTTGGTTTCAAACTTTTTGGATGTATACCCTTTCCAAGCTATTTCGTTTGTTGTGATTTCCAGCGTCATCTTTATCATCCTGACAATTTTACTTGGTATCCCCAATTCTTTCATAGTTCGTACATCTGCTGTCTATTTACTGTGTCGTAAGCCTGCTTAAAGTCTATGAACAAAGCATATAGAACTGTTTTATGTTCGTAACAGGTAGTCTGTATTTCTTTTAAGGCAAATATTTGGTCAGTCGTTGATCTGTTGTTTCTAAAACCTGCCTGGTATTCTCCCAGTATTTTTTCCGAATATTGACTTAGCCTTTTTCTTATACTTTGTGCCAAGAGTTTGTAAACTATTTCTAATAGTGCGATGCCTCTGTAGTTTTCGCATAGCATTCTATCACCTTTTTTATGTATAGGGCATATTCTTGCTATGGTCCACTCTTCTGGCATTTTTTCTACTTCCCATATTCTTTTTATCAGGTCATATATCTCTCTCTGTAATCTTTTCCCTCCTGATTTTATCATTTCGGCCGATATTTCTGTTATTCCTGGGCTTTTGTTATTTTTCAAGCTCTTTATTTCGTTCTTTATTTCTTGTTCTGTTGGTATTTCTATTGCTATCTGATCATCTTCAATTTCATGGTTTGTTTCCTTTTGTACTTTCCAACAGTTTTCCAATATTTTTTCCGGCTCATTTAGCAACAGCCCTTTATCATCTCTCATATATGGGTTGTTTTTTTGATATCCTCTTTCCATTTTTTTTCTTCCTGGTAGAATGATCTTATTTCTTTTTTTGAAATTTTTCTTCTATTTCTTTCAGTTTGTTCTCGTTGTATTTTCTCTTTTTGCTTCTACATTTTCTTTTCATGATTTTTCTCAATTCTCTGTATTCTTCTCTAGTGCTTTCTTCGTCATTGGTGAGATTTTTAGTCTTACCTTTTTTATTGCTTCTGCTACTTCTGGACATTCTTCATCATACCAATCTTTTGTTTTGTGTCTTCTTTTGGTTTTCGTTAGGATTGCTTTATTTGTGTTCAAGATTATAACTCAGATAATAACCATTTTAAAACCGGGGAAACCTTGGGAAGAAACTACATCGTACAGGCCAATCAGCCTTTTGCCAATCACGTCTAAAGTTTTCGAAAAACTATTAGTAAACTCGAACCCCGGATCAAAAATCTAATTCCAGACCACCAGTTTGGATTTCGGCCCCATCACTCAACAATCAAACAAGTTCACAGAGTGGTAAAACACATAAATGCTGATTTTGAGGCGAAAAGGTATTTCAGCGGCATTTCTTGAAGTTAGACAGGCATTTGACAAGGTATGGCATGAAGGCCTCCTATACAAGCTAAAAAGGACATTACCGCACAGCTTTTACATTCTTCTTGAGTCATATTTGTCAGATAGAAGTTAATTTATTAAATACCAAGATGCAATTTCCAAACCCTATTTTATCAAAGCTGGCGTACCACAGGGTAGCGTGCTGGGACCTACCTTGTATCTCTTGTTTACCGCAGATATACCTCTAACTCTTCAGGAACCACTAGAGGAGAGACCACCTACAGAAAAAATGATGCTAGGAACATTTGCCGACGATACTGCAATCCTAGACTCACACACTGACCCTATTTATACCTCGCATCTCCTTCAAGCACATCTAGACAGAATACAAGATTGGTTTTTGGAATGGAAAATTAAAGTCAATGAAGGAAAATCTATTCATGTTGCATTTACAACACGAAAAGGAACTTGTCTTCCTGTAACTTTAAACAATCACCAATTACCATCAGCCAACGAGGTAAAATATCTTGGTATTCATGTTTGCTGCAATATTTAATGAAATGTCCTGAGACGGCCCTGCCTGCGTGCATATATGGCTTATTAGCGACAAGTTCATTTTTTATCAGTCTGTTTGTTGTCTTCAAAGAGTTCACACATGTCTTAGTAATAAAAATATATACAGTCCACTTAGTCAGCAGTTTTATTCATTTGGGAACACAAGGTTGCACGTGGGCATACTAAACATTGGTCCATTCGAGACAGATCAAATTTCACTATAGTGCCGATGTAAATTGGTCAAGGGAGCAGTTAAGTTTTAATTAGATTACACTAAGACATACATCGTCAACGTGGTGACGGTGACGTAATAAGTGAATAGTTTTGGTTCAAATTGGGTGAAGTCAACAAGTGGGACTCAAGACGGTTAAGTGTTTTGCTTTACAAGTTCAACGGACGGAAAACAAAGATCATAAAGACGACATCGGCAGTTGGAATAAGCGGATCAGGTTTCAGCTAATAGCGGCATGGTATACGACGATAATAAAATTAACAGTGGGTGAGCCAATATCCTATTTATATTTTCCTTAATTTCATTCGATAAAAAACAGCATAATTTGGTCTGTGTTTATTGCATGTTATTCATTTGTCATAGGTAGTAAATTTTGATTTAATTACTTTTATTTCCGGAGTTTAAAATTGAAGAATTTAATTTGATAATACATTTGGTTGATTTAATAATTATTGGTTTTAATAAATTATTTTTGGTTTATAATGGGTGATCTAACAGATTTAGTTGCTAGAAGGGGTGTAATTAAAGGTCAATTAAGCCGGTTTGAAACATTTATAAATAATATAAGGGATAATGAATTGCAATTCATAGAATTACGTCTTCGGAAATCGAAATGTGAAGAAAATTGGGATAAATTTGCAGACATTCAGTCAAAAATTGAAATATTAGACAGTTCAGGGAAACAATTAGATGAAAGGGTTAGTTTCGAAGATAATTATATTAGGATTATTGCGTTGGCTGAGGGTAAATTACAAAATTCATACGATGGTTCTAAAAATGCGGGTATTAGCAAAAACACGGAAAATCGGGCTCCACCGGAAAGAGGAGCATTAGTAAAAAATACGGATAATCGGGCTCCAACGGAAAGAGGAGCATTGGTAAAAAATACGGATAATCGGGCTCAAACGGAAAGGCGGAATCATAGGGTAGAAGGCTGTACTATGCCAGGTTGCAGTGCTTGTGGTCGGAAACATAATGTTCTGTTACATATTTCAGGGAATTTCGGTAGAAATATTTCGGATTCGGTAAATACAAATGTGGCTAGTCGCGGGACACCACAAACGGATAATAATACGGTACCTGTTTTTTCGGGAACAGGTTACGAAATACGGTTTACGGGAAATACGGTTACGGAAAATACGGTTACGGAAAATACGGTTACGGAAAATACGGTTACGGAAAATGAGGTTACGGAACATACGACTGCGGGAAATGCGGTTACGGGAACCCGGGTTAATAATAATAATACGGCAAATAATACGGTAAATCGGATTAACTCGGGTAATAATGATGATAGGGAAAACACTGCTAAAACGGCACATAATACGGGAAATCAGGTTAATAATAACAACACGGCAAATAATACGGTAAATCGGATTAATGCGGGTAATAACAACAATAGGGAAAGCACTGTTAACACAGCGGATAATTCGGGAAATAATTATAATGAAAATTCGAGGGCTCAAGGAAATACAGAAGGTACGCGAACCTGTGAACAGGATATTGTTCACAGTTACAAATCGGTGAGGATATCGGAAAATACGGATTCAAGGGAGATTTTATTATCTACGGAACAGTTACAAATAATGGAAAAATCGGAAAAATTAAGTGACTGTAAAGCATTATTAGACGGTGCTTCAAAATCAAACTTTATGACTAAAGAATTATGGGAAAAGACAGGACTAAAGTCCTTTAAAGTAAATATACCGGTAAAAGGGATAGAGCACAATTGCGCAAGCATAAGGGATTCGGTTAACTTAACGGTACGGTCTAAATGTAATAGTTTTCAAATGGACGGTTGTTTCTTAGCCATTGATAAAATTTCTGACGGTCTACCGTCACATAGCATGGATTTAGTAAATACTTTTAAAATTTCGGAAAATATTACTCTAGCAGATACTGAGTTTTGGAAAACAAATAAAATAAGTTTGCTGCTTGGAGCACCTGTATTTTGGGACTTACTTTGTACAGGGCGGTTCAAGTTGAATAAAGAGGGACCTTTTATTCAAAAAACCAAATTGGGTTTGATTGTATCGGGGCTAATACTAGGGGTTAGTGCCCAGCACAAAAAACGAAGTTGCAATTTTACGGAAAATAAAAATATTGAAGCACAATTAGAACGGTTTCGGAGCTTGGATGAATGTGAGGAAGCTACACCTCATACAGCGGAAGAACGAAGATGTGAGGAATTATTTAAAAATTCTAGGGAAATAAACTGGGAAGGCAGGTTTATTGTGAAATATCTATTTAAGGATAATGTGGATAAGTTGGGCCAATCTTATGACACGGCGTTAAAAATATTTAGTCAATTGGAAGGGAAATTAGAACGGAACGCCGACATGAAGCAGCAATATCATGATTTTATGAAGGAATATATCCAGTTAGGCTACATGTCCAAGATTGAGGATGAGAATCAAGTCTCACAAGCGGATCATTATCTTTGTCACCACGGGGCGTTCAAGGATTCTTCTATCACTACGAAATGTAGGGTTGTTTTTAACGGGTCTGCGGTTAGCGATTCGGTAATATCGCTGAATAATAATTTAATGACGGGTAATAAATTACAGGACAATTTATTTAATATTTTGTTACGGTTTAGGGAACATGTTATAGTAATTGTTGCTGATATAGCTAAGATGTACCGGCAAATTTTGATTTATGATCCAAACGGGGAATTTCAAGGAATTCTAAGGGAATTTTCAACGAAAAATGAAGTAGGAGTTTATAGGTTGAACACGGTCACCTACGGGTTAGCTCCATCTAGTTATTTAGCAGGTCGATGCTTATTACAGTTAGCTAGGGAAAAAAGGGATAAATATCAAAGGGCAAGTGAAGTTATACTTCGTGATTTTTATATGGATGATCTAATAAACGGTACAAACACGGTTGAAGAAGCTAGAAGTTTAAAAGGGGAAATAATTAGTATTTTGGATTCAGGATGTCTTCCATTAAGAAAATGGAAGTCAAATCATCCAGAGGTTCTTATGGATGAGTTTAATTCGGCAGGAGATATAGAATATTATCTAGCGGAAGATGGGATTAATAAAACACTTGGATTATTATGGAATTCAAAGGAATATGTTTTGCCTTTTAGAATCACGATTGCTACAAGAAAAGATGAGGTGTACAAGAGAGGCTTTCTATCGGTCGTAGCTCAAGTATTCGATCCACTGGACCTAGGTAGTCCAGTGATGATAAGGGAAAAATTAATAGTACAAGCATTATGGCAGATGAAATTGGGATGGGATGAATCATTACCTCAGGAACTTCACTCGTCCTGGAGCAGGTTCAGGGATAAAATGATGGCTCTGGAAGAATTAAAAATAAATCGAAAAATTTATTGTGAAAACCCAACGGATGTTCAACTTCATTGCTTTACGGATTCTTCCGAGGTAGCTTATGGAGCGGTTATTTACATAAGATCAACGGATGCTAACGGTACGCATAATGTAAATTTAGCTTGTTCAAAATCTAGGGTGGCTCCTTTGAAGTCAGTATCCTTGCCAAGACTGGAGCTATGTGCTGCTCTTTTAGGAGCAAAATTGACTAAAGAGGTAATTAAATCTTTAAATATTAGGTTTACCAAGGTAAGACTTTGGACAGATTCCACGATAGCATTGGCATGGATACGGGGAGAACCGTGCCAATGGAAAACTTTTATAACAAATAGAGTAGGGGAGATTCAACGGTTAACGGATAAAAATTCTTGGGAACATGTTAGGTCAGAGATAAATCCTGCGGATGTTTTATCAAGAGGAATTGAACCAGAGCAATTCAAGGATTTTGGATTGTGGTGGGATGGTCGTAATTTTTTAAGACTTCACGAAGAAATGTGGTCTAAAACAGAATCAAATGTTAAAGTAGAGGAGCTGCCAGAAATTAGAAAGCCAAAATTGGTATTTTCTTCAATTGTGGTACAGGACATATTCGGTAAATATTCTGGTCTTAAACGGTTAAAAAATGTAACAGGTTGGATATTTAGATTCTACAAAAATTCTAAATTAAATAGGGAACAAAGGGTTTTAAGTAAAGTTCTCTCAAGTGACGAAAAAGAAACAGCTTTGAGACGACTAATAATATTATCGCAGAAACGGAGTTTCTGGTTACAAAAATCAAAAGGGGTTTTAAATTCAAGTAAAATAATATGTTTAAATCCATTCTTTGATGATTCGGGTATAATAAGGGTAGGAGGAAGAATACAGAATGCTGAGGTAGCGTACGACCAAAGGCATCCGATTATACTTTCTAAATCATGTAAGTTAACTAGACTCATAATACAAAACGAACACTATCGAAATTTGCATGCGGGTGCGCAAACGTTATTAAATATTGTGAGATTAACCTATTGGCCTATATCGGGTAGGAGCGTGGTTCGGGATATATTACGTAAGTGCATAACCTGTTTTCGGGCAAAGCCATTGCATCTTAAACAAAAAATGGGAAATTTACCGGCTAGTCGCATAACTCCTAGTATTAAATCTTTTGAACGGTGTGGCATTGATTATGAAGGTCCATTTCATATAAGGGCTCATAAGCTTAAAGGGCAAAAAATTATTAAGGGGTATTTCTGTATTTTTGTTTGTTTGGTGACAAAGGGTCATTTGGAGTTGGTGAGTGACTTAACTACTCAGGGATTTTTGATTTGTTTTAAAAGATTTACATCCAGAAGGGGTTTACCACGGGATATATATTCGGATAATGGAAGTAACTTTGTAGGGGCTAACAACCACCTTCAGGATTTATTTAATTTTTTACGGGATAGGGTAAATCAATGCACTTTTGCTGGATACTTATCTGAATTGTCTATTAACTGGCATTTTATACCAAGCTATTCTCCACATTTCGGTGGTTTATGGGAGGAAGCTGTAAAATCGGCAAAATATCATTTAAAAATGGTTGTTGGGGACACTAGTCTCACCTATGATGATTTGAATACGGTAATTGCGCAGACTGAAGCCTGCTTAAATTCCCGTCCTTTGACCCCTCTTTCTGAGGATCCTACTGATTTTAATGTTCTCACTCCTGGGCATTTTCTAATTGGCTGTCCATTGGTGTCGTTACCGCAAGAAAACATTCTACATCTGAATCCGGGTCGTATTCAAAGGTTCCAATTGGTAACGCAGATTATGCAAAATTTTTGGAGTAAATGGTCCAAGGGTTATCTGGCAAATTTGCAAGAAAGAAATAAATGGCGTTCTTCAGCTGGCCAGATTAAACCCGGACAAATAGTAATTTTGGAGGAGAGTGGGGTACCATCCATGAAATGGCCTTTGGCAAGGGTAATGGAGGTGCATCCTGGAAAGGACGGTATTGTGCGGGTAGTGACGCTCAAAACTAGTAATGGACACTTTATTAAACGTGCGGTGGCAAAAATTTGCGTGTTACCGATGGATAATTAGACATAGGGGAAAGAGAAACTTTCGTTTGTTTTAGGACATTATTTTTGGTTTTAGGTTATATTGTTGCATTGTTTTGTTGGTATAATAGGAACTTTAGTTTTAGTTATCTTGAAAGACTGTGCTTTCAAGGAGGGGCGGCATGTTTGCTGCAATATTTAATGAAATGTCCTGAGACGGCCCTGCCTGCGTGCATATATGGCTTATTAGCGACAAGTTCATTTTTTATCAGTCTGTTTGTTGTCTTCAAAGAGTTCACACATGTCTTAGTAATAAAAATATATACAGTCCACTTAGTCAGCAGTTTTATTCATTTGGGAACACAAGGTTGCACGTGGGCATCCTAAACAATTCATTTGGACAGAAGTCTCACATGGAGGAAACATATCTGCACCAAGAAAAAGCAACTAGGTCTGCAGTTCAGAAATATGTATTTGTTAATGGGCCGTTCATCAAAACTATCTCTGGATAATAATTGCTGCTCTATAAGGCAATACTTATGCCAATCTGGACATATGGGTTGGAACTATGGGGAACAGCCAGTCACTCCAACATCGAAATCATCCAACGCTTCCAATCAAAAACCCTCAGAACCATCACTAATGCACCTTGGTACATCAACAACAGAATGATTCATCGAGACCTTAAAATGGATATGGTACAAGAAATCATTACCAAACGTAGCGCTGCGTACATTGCCAAGTTGGAAGATCATGAAAACCAGTTTGCACTTAACCTCCTAGACACTTCCCAAGAACAGCGTAGGTTAAAGAGGTTCAAACTACTGGACTTACCATTTAGAGTAAACTTTTAAACTCATTAGTTAGTAGTTATAAAATGTAATTCTTTTCTACACAACTTTATAAGAATTGTACTTTGATTTTACCAGTGGGTAAAATCGTTCTTGTCCTTAGTCAATGTCATTACTTTTGTTTATTGTTGACACT
Organism: Diabrotica virgifera virgifera; assembly: GCF_917563875.1. NCBI lineage: Eukaryota > Metazoa > Arthropoda > Insecta > Coleoptera > Chrysomelidae > Diabrotica > Diabrotica virgifera. The sequence continues at coordinate 177,443,013 of NC_065449.1, read as the reverse complement.
CAACAGATTGCAAAATACTTTTAAATTAAATAAAAAAAAATCTTTTTTTTGGGACGGCCCACTGACCTTCATTATCCTTATTACAAAGAAAGGCAAATTGTATCCGAACGTCTGTAGTCCCTCCGATGAGATGTGTCATTATTCAACAATATGTTGCCAATAATTTAAAGTCGATGTTTTAGAAAGAATTATGCTAAGAGAATGAACACCTGTTCAACTAGCAACAAGAGTGTTTCCCAAAGTTACCAAAAATTTATTACTTTGTAGTATTTTCAGAATATTAATCACATCTGCCCATTCGAATAGTATTTATAGAGATTATTCAACACTGGATGATCGATAACCGACAGAACATTTAATTTATTTCAGTTTGTGGAATAAATTTTTTAGTAACTAACCATTTGTCCGAATAGTCGCCTCCCTCTCTTTCTGTCTCTCTCTTTTGCTCTGTCTGAAAAGCCCATGCCAAACATACATCTTTTATTTCGATGCATTTCGCAGATTCACCAGCTTCACTCATCCGCAAAGTTGTGGCCACAGGTGACAAACAAACTGCCTGCAAGGCTCAAATCATGTTAAAGTGTTTCTATTCTAATTTAGTTTATCCGTCCCTTCATCCCTTTCTGTGTTTTGCTTATAAATCAAACAGAGCCGTTAAAACCTTTTGGAAAAACGTTCGCTGATTTACATATGGGAGTGAGCGGTTGAAGTTGAGATCGATACGCCCCAGGTGAATTATACATAAATCATGTACAGGGTGAGCAAAAGCAATTAGGTAGGTCTCTTACGATTCAACCCTCGTACTTTATATTTGTTCAGAGACTGTTGCTTTTCAATTATGTAGAAATACCACGGGCGATTCCAACTTGGGGCTGTGATTGGAAAGGGTTATGTGTAAAGAAGTAAACATAGCTTTTGTTGAATGCTCGCTTGGTATATAATTTTGAGAATAATAAATTAGCTAAGTTGGTGCATATTCTTAAAAATAAATACTCAAATAAAGAACTATATTCATTGTGAAATTAACCTGTTTATTGTAGAGTATAATAAACACTGCTCGTCTTTTTTACAAAAACCCGCGGTAACAACTAATTACACTTTGTTAGTAAATTAGAATCTTTTTCTACGACCGTTTAATAATATTATGCTCATTATTCACTATTTTTGAACGTCCATTACTTTACCCGTGAGTAATAGTTCATTACTCAAGGGCTGAAGTTATTCATTGGTCATTACTCACGGGTTGAAGTTAGATTCAAGTGGTGCATGTCACTTTTAATATATAGTTGGTTCGCTAAACTCAGACACAACTGACTAGTGATTTTAGAAGGTAGTTTTTTTGTTTTGACCAATTTTGAAAAAATTGGCAAAATTACTAACTATTTAGTGATTATTAATTATTTAGTAATTATTTTTTTGCCAATTTTACTAAATTGGCAAAATTACTTACTAAGCTCACTAGAAAGTTGTGTCTGAGTTTAGCGAACCGACATACTTATTATTGTTAGCAAATAAAATTACTTTAACTTGCTTAATTAATAAAATAATCATTTTAATTTATATTAACAATTAACTTCGAAAAATGTTTAGAGTTTAGCGAACCGACATACTTATTATTATTAGCAAATAAAATTACTTTAACTTGCTTAATTAATAAAATAATCATTTTAATTTATATTAACAATTAACTTCGAAAAATGTTTAAAGGATTTTTGACTGTAACAAGTGATCAGTATATTTTTTCCGTTTAAATTTCAACATTTGACATTTTAAGATTGACGTTAGTTAAAGATAAATATAAACAATGGGTACTAATTCCGTAAAAGGGTTTACGGATATGAAATTTATATCAATGAATTCTGTTTCACTTACTGTTAATTTTACAATAGGTTTTTATTGGGAGCAAACGTTCTTTTTCATGTAATTGACTTAAAATATGTATTATTTTTAAAAGCCACCGCCATTATATACCATGACACTAATGACAACTGTTTCATAACAGTGTTGCCATAGTTATATAAAATATGTTTTCTTATGAAAAATAAAATCTTTCTATTTTAAATAATGTTAGTAGTTGATAAATATTTTTTTTACTAATCCAAATAAAAGAGGTCGTAGAAAAAGTATAGTATTCTACTCTCATGTAATGGCTATTAATAACTCTGATGAATTACGACACTCGCCTACGGCTCGTGTCGCAAACTTCTTCATTGTGAGTAATAGTAATCATTATATGCTCGTTGAATATGCTCGACTATTAAAAACAATATAGGTAAGGTTATCGATACTGTTATTTTAATTTAAAACGTCTTAAAGACTGTTGGGTCTTATTCTTCTCCTTAGACTTCTATCGTCCATTTTTGAATATAGACCTCTCCCAACTCCTAGTATGTATCTCTATCCTGAGCAACATATTTTCAATTTGTTCCAGATATTCTTTATACGTCAGCTACCCATCTCATCTCTGGTCTTTCTCTTGACTCTCTTCCTTTGTAGGGTGGAGTTTCAATGTTGGTCTTTTGGTCTATCAGTGTGGCCTGCAAGCTCCATTTGAGGTTCGTAATTTTTGTTGTGATATCCTCGACTTATATTTTTGATCTTTTTTAACGAGTCGTTCTTCATTTTACCTGACAGTTGTATACTAAACATTGCTCTTTTCATTTTCCTTTATATTGGGTAAATGGTATATAATTCTGTGATTATTGAACTTTTCGTACTCTTCCACTAGCACAGGTTTGACTGAAAGGAGGGAGCCGTACTCATCAAAAATTGGACGTTCTTCTTTTTTAACGAATGTTCAGCGTTAAATGTTCAATGAGAAAACTGTATGGTCCAATTTATTTTTTATCTACTAAGGCTTTGATGGTGTCGATTTCCATTTATTGTTCCAGTTTTCGAACACGTGCTTTATGAAGTAGCTATTTGGATCCATATTTACAGATTGAAGTGACATGGGGATACCAACTGTTATACTGTTATAGTTTATGGATCTTTTGTCATTTCTGCCTGCCGCTTCATTACCTGCTATTCCAACATGTGATGGGATCCAGAGAAAAGTTTTTCCTTTATTAGTAAAATTAATGGATGCAGCGTGTTTAATTATATAATCCGTTACAATTAATATTTTGTTTAACTGGAAGAGGAGCACACCAAGTGGAGTCTTATAATATTAGTAACATAATTGATGGATTCGACCGTTACTTGATGGAAGTTCATTTTATCTCACAATAAAACACTGAAAAACGTTTGCTTTTCTATACTTCCACAAAATTTATTACAACTATGTTATTACTACAGCTGTTTCGGCAAAGTGCCTTTCTCAAGTGATATATTTTACAATGTGTTTGCCTTTTTAAGTCTTTAACTGAAGAGGTTGAGGAGTGGGGAGCTGTTTGTCTCGAGTTGGTCATTCAGAATTATATCTGTATTTTTCCATTTATTAATTTCCATTGATTCTAAAAGTGATAGCTTAAGGTCTTTATTTTGAATATGTAGAATTTGAAACTCTTCATTGAAAGAATGATTATGATCTAGAAGTTGATGTTATGATTCAGTTAAAGACTTAAAAAGGCAAACACATTGTAAAATATATCACTTGAGAAAGGCACTTTGCCGAAACAGCTGTAGTAATAACATAGTTGTAATAAATTTTGTGGAAGTATAGAAAACAAACGTTTTTCAGTGTTTTATTGTGAGATAATATTAGTAACATACAATAAGCCGAGCGTTGTAGGGGAAAAACCGAAAAGCTTACACATTGAGATGAAAATTATAAAGTTACTGAAGCCTTTAAATACTTGTAGTAAAAATACTACCAAAAACAGAGAATAACGAAGAAATACATTCCAACATTGGCCTAACAAAATCAGTTAAACAGTTACAGGAATTATTGTGGAGTAATAAATAACAAAAGAAAATAAAAAACGCTTTATTAAAACAATAATAGAAAATATTGGATTGTACGCCGCCGAAGGCTAGGAAAAATCAAAGAAACAAATAAAAAATTAAGACCATAAAAATTACATACTGTATATAGTATATAACGTTGCTGGCTCACTAAACTTGATAGGGTGGGGAACGAAGATTGAGGAATACAATTAAAGCTAAAATGCTAAACTGGTATGAACACCTGCAAAGAATGCCTGAAAATATATGGTCAAAAAAGATGGCTTTGCTCCATATCGTAGGTCTAGGTTTATTATGTGTTTCTTTATACGTGAGCACGTAAAGGTTGGAATAAATTCATTATCTCGTGAATGAAAGATTTTGGAAAGAAATTCCGAAACAGGTCGATGTTTATTTTTAAATTATGACTTTTTGGCATACACATCATACTAGTTACGTCATCCATCTGAGCGTAATGACGTAATAGATGATTTTTTAAAATGAGAATAGGGGTCGTGCAATAGCTCTTTCGAAACATTTTTCAATTCTCTATTAAGTAATATAAACATTAATATAATTAATTATACAGGGTGCTCAAAAGAAATTTTTTTGAATTAAATTAATTGAGACAAAAAGAAGAATGTATGTAATTTATTTAATTGTACTGCTGTGACAAAAAAGGAAGAAATGCTTATTTGAAAAATTAATATTATTTTTCGCTGAAATTCAATGTTAAAGCTGCGACTCACCTGCCTCTTGGTAGTTTGAACACTTAATTTAAGCGAAAAGCAATTTTTTTAAATAAACATTTTTTTTTTCTATTTCTGATAGCAGTAAAATATATTTTGAATTAAATAAATTACATACATTCTTCTTTTTGTGTCAATAATTAATTAAATCTAAAAAATTTTTTTTTGGACATCTTGTATAAATAATTATTATGTTAATGGAAGTTAAAATTTTTAATCCTAATAGCAACATTAATAATATTGAAAAATATTGAAAATATTACTAGAAGATTTTTAAATTGAAAAACTTATTGGTACACTTTCCTGGTGACACCTCCAAGGCTTCTAAAGTTTGCAAGCCAGACGGATGCTGCAGTGAAGACAAAAGGAGGGAATTCAAAAAGTTGCAATTCACAACCCCCGTCTGCAGCTTGGTAAAGTTCCAACGGAAAATGGACCTAGTTACTCTATAGGAGTAATACTAATATAACATAAAATAAAAATGTATACCATTTTTATTCAGTTGCAATGCGAAGCAAAACACTTTACCAAGCTGCAGACGGGGGTTGTGAATTGCAACTTTTTGAATTCCCTCCTTTTGTCTTCACTGCAGCATCCATCTGGCTTGCAAATTTTAGAAGCCATGGAGGTGTTACCAGGGAAATGGACCAATAAGTTTTTCAATTTAAAAATCTTTAAGTAATATTTTAATATATTTTTCAATATTATTAATGTTGCCATTAGGATTGAAAACTTTACCTTTCAATTGCCAGATGACGCTAGTCACCTAATCCTGAAACACGCTGAAAGTCCTCCGTTTAAATATTTGAAATTTCGACCCAGTAATACTTTCGCTACGCCCTGTATATCGATCTTCCGCATAGGCAGAGTATGGCGTTATTCAATTCTCACGGGATTTGGATGTTTATTTCGGTTCTTGCGATTCTTTGAAATTTGGTGTACAAAGGTGCCCCAAATTGTTTATATCCTACGCATTTAAGAAACGGAATATTTTTCAATAAACCCTTGAATTGTTGTAGTTTACAAGGTAAAAAGGTTTTTATGATATTTACAGTTTTGGTTTGTCGGTTATATGTTCGTCGGTATATCCAAATAGCTAGAGGAAGGACCCCTGCTATGCTGTTAGGCTGTTGCAGTCTAGAAGATGAAAGATTTTTATGACTTTCTCAGACACAAATTTATTGAGGGTGTATTGCAACCGGAAGGCTCAACCTAAAATAAGCCGAGGTTTTTAGTAAAGCTCTTAAATATTGGTTCTAAAAACTAACTGTAAAATTATGAGTCATCGCATTTCGTGTAAACTCGAGAGATTTTGTTGTTGTGAAGTTTAAGTGTTTGTAATTGGTTGAGGGTAAAACCATCATGGCGTTCGAGGGATGTTTTGAGAGTTTTACTGACCATTTGATTGGTAGAGAAATATCTGGTATGATTCCTATTGGTCTAAGTAGGAAGTCACTTTTTTTTTGGGAGAGGAACCCAAGTTTTAGAAGGATCGAGTTAGCGGTCCTAGTGATCAGTTCCGTAGAAGCCATCATCATGTTCAGTTGAGTTCCACCAGGGCCACCATCGAGTTGAGTTTAGTTTTGGTTCCCTTAGGGCCATCGTCATGGAGTTGAGTTCCATTAAGTGTTTCGGAATGTAGTTTTCCAGTTTCCCAGCCGGCTAGGTTAATTCCAGCCCGGTGAATGTGATGGTGTATCGTGAACTCCGGCGATTTTCCCGCTGTTTCTAAGCAAATCGTCGTTATCATTTTATACCAATTTTGGTATCCACTAATTTCATTTAAGCAGTCAGAATAAGAAGTAGGAGAGAAGAGTTTCAATTTTCTCATTACTATGTTTAACAGTGCAGTTAAAACATGTAGTATGCTCACATACTTTATTTTGGTCAAAGTTAATGAACTTTCAATAATCACGTTCGAGTCTAACTAAATAATTTTATTTGAGTAAAAGTAAAATTTGATCCAGTTTAACGAACTTTTAAACTATTTATCTTCAAGTGAAAGCTGAATTTTTCTATAATAATGTTTGTTTATAAACAATGTACTGTTTGCTGTTTGCTGTAATTAACGACAGTGAAGTAAGTGTTTCGCGAGTGCAATAGCGCCTTGGACTTTCGAATCAAGCTACGAGGAAGAAGCCAGGACACTAATTGTTAAGGTATAATTTTTATATTTGTAAAACTGTTCTTTTCATCTTTGATTAATTGGTAATCTGGTCTCTAATTATAACAGAGAGATCAGAGATTAATTTTTTTTGTTTTTAATAAATAATGTTTGATTTTCAACCTATAATTTATTATTTCTTTCCTTCTCTCTTGAATCGTAAGAACGATAAAACATTGACTGAGTATATAATTTTGAGTGTAAAGTAAAGGAGGTAAGTTACATTATAACATTTTGTATATTATGTATATTTTTTTATTTGACTATTTTCTGTTTTATTTTGATTTAATACCATTTTTCTTTTAATATTTGTTTTTTTTTTGTATAAATTCTGGTCCTTTAGGTAACCAGTGGCGCCCAATATTTTATTTTTTTCTTTATTTTTTATTTCACATCCATATTCCGATTTTTCTATCTTTCTAATTTTTCTAAGCCAATAAGAATATATCATAACATCTATTAAAGAATCCACTCCCTAAAATCTCTGAGACAGTAGCAACCGAGGTACTTAATAAATTATGTAGCACGAATTTTGTCCAATTCTTAATTAGTCATGTTTCATAAAACAACAGGGGCTATCTTTTGTCTTACATTAAAATGGCCCCATATGACTTCCATTCTTTGTCGTGTTTCATAAAATGGCTTCCATGCGTGGGGCTGTTTCATAAAATTAATCGTGCTACAATCCATACACGTCAGTTGCAATGTGGGGATAAGCTTTCATGGTTGGTCACTTCGAGTAGAGAGCAGCAGGCCTACGCCTCTCCGATGATGACTCCAATAAGAGTCGAAAATCGTCGATTCAGAGTCTGGACTGCGCTCCCTGTTCTAAGTGAAAAATAAGATTGTTTTGCGTTCGCATTGCAACTGAATAAAAATGGTATACATTTTTATTTTATATTATGTTAATGTTTATATCACTAAATAGAGAATTGGATAGCCTTTCAAATGAGCTATCAGACGACCCCTATTCTCATTTAAAAAATCATCTATTACGTCATTACGCTTAGATAGATGACGTCACTAGTATCACGAATATGCCAAAAAGTCATAATTTTAAAATAAAAATCGACCTGTTTCGGTATTTCTTTTTAAAATCCCCATTCACGAAAAAATGAATTTATTCCAACCTTTACGTGCTCACTGTATAATTCTTCATATATTTTTCATTATCTGATGCAATTTTCTTACCTGCTAATATGCAGGATTTAATGAAAACATTGGTAACGTTTTTTTTCAAATACATTAAATACTTCATTCCAATACTTCTGAAAAACGCTGATGATACTATGACGATAAGAGTTAGTTAATCAACAAATACCGATTTAAAAAATAATAATCCTAATGACTGTCTGATTTACAAAATTGGAAGTCCACAATTTAATGAAAGTTACGTTCCATCCATTTCCTGTGAGGTTGGAAACAAGAAACAATTTGTATCAAGCTTTCTGCAATTCAGTGCGCTCGTATATCTCCTTTAAACTTTTCAGCATTTTATTATGTTATATTACAAGTTATTACCTGTTCTGACTCTGTTCCTTGTGTTGTTTTATAGGCTTATCATGGCTTTTCTGAGCTTGGTGTCTATTTATCAGTTGTTAATAACCAATTGATTTGGAGTCGTTTGCCCGCTACACAAAAGGGTGATCAATTGGAATGTAGAAACTATAGGGGAATAACCCTCCTTAATACAGATTACAAAATATTTTCGAGTATCTTATATGGTCGCCTAAGTGCACATTCAGAGCAGCTGCTTGGAGAGTATCAAAGTGGTTTTAGGCCTGGTCGATCAACAACAGACCAGATCTTTGTGCTAAGGCAAATACTGGAAAAAACCAATGAATTCAATATCGACACATACCATCTTTTTGTAGATTTTAAATCGGTCTATGATAGTGTCCTAAGAAATAAATTGTATGAAGCCATGGATGAATTCCACATCCCTGATAAACTGATAAGATTGGTTAAGGCTACAATGCGTAAAGTCATTTGCAAAGTTGAAATAAAGGGCGAACAATCACAGGCGTTTGAAACAAATGTTGGGCTGCGACAGGGAGATGCGCTGGCGTGTCTCCTCTTCAACATAGCTCTGAAAAAGGCGGTCAGAGATGCACGAATAGACAACAGAGAATATTTTTAATAAATCATCCCAAATTTTGGCATATGCAGATGACGTGGACCTAGTTGCCCGCAAAACACGCAAACTAGAAGAAGTGTATACCACCTTCCCAAATGCTCAAAAAATATGGGCCTTAAAGTAAACGAGGAGAAAACTAAGATGTTGGCATCAACACCCAACAATAGAGCCAGAAACATCGGTCACCAATTCACTGTTGATAACTCTACCTTTGAAGTGATGGACAAATTAACATACTTAGGCTCCCTGATCACCAAGGAGAACGTCATGACGGACGAAATCATGCGAAGGATAATCCTAGCAAACAAATGCTATTTTGGACTGAGTAGACAAATGAGAAGCAGAAACTTAAGCCAAAAAACAAAAATAACCATATACAAAACCCTTATACAACCAGTGTTGACATATGGATCGGAGACATGGACCATCTCCAAGGCAGATGAAAACCTTCTGCTTATATTTGAACGAATGATCCTGAGAGGAATATTTGGTGGCATCTGTGAAAATGGTATTTGGAGGAGGAGGTACAACTACGAGGTATACCACAGATATAAACATATATTTGGTGGTAAAGACTTAGTATCTCTTATAAGAATAGGAAGACTAAGATGGGCAGGACATCTAGCAAGATCACAGCACAACAACCCTCCTAGAAGAATCTTTATGTCACAACCTGTGGGAAGTAGAAATAGGGGTAGGCCAAAACTTAGATGGAAGGATGGTGTAGGTGAGGATGGGAGAAAAATAGGCGCAGCAAACTGGCAACGGTTGACAATGGATAGGACTGACTGGCGTAATAGACTTGGGAAGGTCAAGGCTCTTTCATAGGGCTGTAGCACCATTGATGATGATGATGATGATGATGATGATGAATAACCAATTGATTAGGTGGTAGTAGTGTAACGTTTGACCAAAATACGAGACACATCTAACTTATCGTTCAAAAGATATGACGTATATAAATTTTATTCAAAATTCATAACTCGACCTGTATAGTATTATGTATTTATGTAAAGTTCCTGATGACTGACACTGTATAATCTAGCCGTAAAACTAGTAAGAGTAATAATGATATTTTGAATAAACTGATATTTTAAAATATAAAACAAAATGGATATTTCAAAAAAATTTTGAAAAAATTCCCAGACTATATATGGCGAATGTTTTGCCCCCTGATAATGTCACCTGGCCCCTAGTAAGTATTTCCAAAGTAAAGGCTGGTATTGTAATTCTAATTTTATTTTTGGTTTCTATCTTTTTGATCTTTGTTCAATAATTGGTACAATATTGCATTTGTTTTGATTATTACTATATAACTCAATTATTTATATAATAACTTTGTGAAGTAATTTTTAAGGATTTATGCCATTTTTTACAATTTCTAACTTACAGATGTTAAGTTTGTGTAATCTTCGTCTTTTATGATACTTCGCTTGTATATCACCAGTACTATTGCTTGTATAGGATGGTGATAACTATCAGACTCTGGCCTCTAAATACTCTTAGATCCAATGGTTTTAGCTTTTAGCCTCAATAATTATCTATAATTTATCAATTATAAATTATTTATCATATGATTATATTTATAAATTATTTATAATGAACTAATATAATCTATAAAATTTATAGCTCAAAAATTAATTTAAATATAAACTGCAAAATAAATTCGGCGATGTTTGGCAATCTTCCAAATCCTTGTTGTAAAACAATCGATACTGTTTGAGAACTAAGAGCAGCAACATATCCAACTCGTTAAATTTCGGTTGAAAACTTACATCCTTCAACCGTTGGATCGGAATTTGAGGATAGAGCATAAAAGGCGTGTACAAAAAGATCAAAGAACTAGGAAAATGCACACCGACTCCTCATGTCTACCGGACATAATTTTATTACGGAGCAGAAAAGCACCAACTTGTAATGTAACATAATAAAACTCTGAAAAGTTTAAAGGAGATGTACGAGCGCACTGAAATGCAGAAAGCTTGATACAAATTGTTTCTTGTTTCCAACCTCACAGGAAATTAATGAAACTTAATTGTGTTAACTTTCATTGTTGTGGACTTCTTTGAAACTCCCAATTTTGTAAACGAGACAGTCGTTTTGATTATTACTTTAAATCGGTAATTGTTGCATGTAACTCCTACATTGCCTGGTCCCAAGTCCAGGATGAGAAAGAGGAGGGTTGTGCGTTGGGCTGACAACCCAACCACATAAAAATATTTTATTATGGAATCGTCAAGATGCCTCGGAAGTGGACTGCATAAAACGATCACGACAAATGCTATGGAAATGGATACGAGAAAGGTTATATACAGAGAGGATCTAAATTATGGAATAAATTCATTTTCTCTAAAATGGACGACTTTAGAGAAAAATCCCGAAATAGGTCGATTTTTATTTTCAAATTACAATTTTTTGGCATATATTTCATACTAGTGACATCATCCATCTGAGCGAGGTGACGTAATCGATGATTTTTTTTAATGGGAATAGGGTTCGTGTGGCACCTCATTTGAAAGGGTGTTCAATTCTCTATACAGTAATATAATCATTAATATCATTATTTATACAGGGTGGCCAAAATAATAATTTTTGAATTAAATTAATTTACGAAAAAGGAAGAATGTATGCAATTTAGTTAACTCAAAATAGATTCTATAGCCGCGCCGTCAGAAAATAGAAAAAAATGTTTATTTGGCAAATAAACATTGATTTTTGCTCAAATTAAATGTTCAAACTGCCAAGTGGTAGGTGGGAGGCTGTTTGTGATTTAATTTAAGCAAAAAGAAATGTTTATTTGTGAAATAAACATTTTTTTCTATTTACTGACAGCCGTACAATGAATTTTGAGTTAAATAAATTACATACATTCTTCTTTTTGCGGCAATTAATTTAATTCAAAAATTATTTTTTTGGTCACCCTGTATAAATAATGATATTATCGTTTATATTACTGAATAGATAATTGAACACCCTTTCAAATGAGGTGCCACACGACACCTATTCCCATTTAAAAAAATCGTTGATTAAGTCATCAAGCTCAGATGGATGACGTCACTAGTATGAAATATATATGCCAAACAATTATTGTAATTTAAAAATAAAAATCGACCTGTTTCAGGATTTTTCTCCAAAGTCGTCCATTTTAGAGAAAATGTTTTTTTTTCCATAATTTAGATACTCTCTGTATATGGGCTGCTGGAATGTTAGAAATATGTATGAGATCGACAAAACTAGTCAGGTAGTAGCTGAGATGGACCAAAACAAAATAGAAATCCTAGGAATAAGCGAGGTAAAGTGGAAAGGATGTGGAAAAACGAAACTACTAAATGAAAAAATAATCTTATTCTCGGGACATACACAGGAAACTGCCAAACATAGGGCGGAGTGGCCATAATGCTGGGAAAAATACGCAGCACGAGCATTAATAGATTGATAGATTGGCAGGATGTGACATAGGATTATAGTAGCAAGGTTTTTAAAATGAGATTTTGCAACCTCTCAATAATAAATGTTTATGCACCCACCAACGACAAAGAACAGGTAGTGAAAGAAAAAATTTATGAGCAATTGCAAGCTGTATATGATAGTATTGAGGCAAATAATAAAAGTGATATTGTAATAGTGATGGGTGATATGAATGCCAAAACGAGATGGTGGAGATAATGAAGGAAAAGAGTTTGTAATGGACAGGGAAGGCTTAGGAGAAATAAATGAAAATGGTAAAATGTTTACGGACTTCTGTAAACTTAATGATTGGCTGAAATATCTTTCCACACAAGCGCATACACAAGATAACGTGAATTTCTCCAGGAGGTGAAGTACAAAACCAAATAGATCACATTAAAATAAATAGACGATGATGGAAATCACTACTGGATGTAAGATTTATGAGAGGGGCAGATGTAGGGTCCGATCATATGTTAGTGGTAACGAAATTTATAGCTAAACTGCGAGCAGCAGCAAAGAGAACATCGAATAGAGAAAAATACAATGTCCACTGGATCAGAGATCGAAATGACATACAGAATAAATTCAGAGATAGAATGCAGAATAATTGAAGAACGGCCGGTGACATGGGAGAAGCCACTGTTGAGGAACTGTGGAACAAGTATAAAGAGACTTTAAAGAAAACGGCAGTGGAAACAGTTGGCTACAAGGAAAAGAGTAACAAATCCTGGATGAAAAAAATAACTTATAACAAGATACAAGGCAGTAAAAAAATTAAAGTTACTAGGAATGAAAGATGACGATGAGAAGCAACGATTAGAACATAAATACTAGGAAGAAAACAAATAAGTCAAAAGAAGTGCAAGAAATGATAAAATATCACACCACAACGGACTTATTAATGAAGCTGAAAATGGGGTAAGAGAAAACGACCTAATAAAATTGTATGACATCACAAGAACCTTGACAAAAACAAGCCGAAATGGTAGCACTAAAATAAAAGATAAAGATGGTGTCCTACTGAAAACAGAACAACAAATTCTTACTAGATCGATGAAGTATTCAAAAGAAATGTAAGAACTCAACTTGTCTCGCAGACAAAACTAAAAACTGTATCGCGGACCAAACCACACGGTCCTCGCCTCAACTTAACTCTCTCCTAGCTAGATCTTGACTGACTTCCCTCGTCCTAATTCAAGACAAGATTTCTCTCTCAAACACAGAAATTACACTCCCATTTTGACAATCACCAGATAGTTATCCAATTAAAAGAAACCAAATATTTAGGGTGTTACTAAGTCACATCCCACTAAAATCGTAAATCTTCTTTTGACGAATCAAAATCAGATAGCTAGCTCAGCTATGGCTTTCGTGTTTCCCACAGAATTGCGATCGTACACACATTACCAGCTGCGGTAGTCTGATCTTATTGAGAACTTCTTATCAACAAAAGCTTAGACTCCAGTCTCGAAAAATCATTAAATCCTTTTGATAATTCGCCGAAGATAAACAAATTCTCTACTTGACCGGGCAACGAAAAATACATCTTTGTGAAAAAAAAAAGGATTGCGTAATACACATACTTCTAATTTATTCGTCACCAGGGTCGGACCTAATATATTTATACGACGATGAAAACATATTTGTTATATTTTCCTTGGGACCGTTACAAGACATAGCGGGACAATCTCTAGAATACACACCACATGGAAAGAGAAGATCAGGTAGACCCGTAGAAACGTGGAAAAGAAGTATAGAGAAAGAAATTATTGCTATTGGGAAAACCTGGGCAGAAATAAGGATCAATGCATGGAGTGAAGAGGAATAAGTAAGTAAAAGAAAGCAAAAGGTGTGTACAAAAAGATCAAAGAACTAGGAAAATGGACACCAACTCCTAAAGTCTACCGGACATAATTCTATTACGGAGTAGAAAAGCACCAACTTGTAATGTAACATAATAATAATGATCAGAATAATAATTTAATATTGGCTTGATCTTTACCCTTTGATTTCAACCAGACCACTTAACTAACTCTGGTTTTTTGTTATTTGTAGCATTTAATTTTACTTTTACCGTGACCTGAAGATGCTGTGAATATTGTAGACAGCGAAACCGGTCGTCAGTTGTAAAATAAATTGTTTGTGAGAACGTCACTTTTTTCTTTACTGCAATAGTATGGACTCACACATGCAACCCATTCATTATTTTAATAATAATGAATTGCAGAAAGTTTGATACAAATTGTGTCTTTTTTCCAACCTCACAGGAAATTTATGAAACTTAACTGTGTTAACATTCATTATTGTGGACTTCTTTGGAACTTCCAATTTTGTAAACGAGATAGTCGTTTGGATTAATATAAATCAGTATTTGTTGCTCATCTAACTGTTATATTCGTAGGAATTGAGAAAGTAGCGAAATGAAAGAAGAAGTCATAAAAATCAAAAATCAAGTGAAAATAGTCACAAATAAAAAGTGAGAAGTAAGTAGTGAAAGACGTACTAATACATGTGAAAAGGAAAATACAGGAGTATTTTGGTTATACCATTAAGAAAGACTACCACACCAACAAAAAGTTATTCTACAAAACTCGGAGAACTTGAACAACAGAGAAAGAGCAACAAACATAACAAATCTGTAGCGTTTTAGCAAAAGTTGATATGTCCATCTAGCCTAATTTTTCAGTAAAGCATTTTTAAAGTTTGAAAGGCACTCTAAAATCTTGGAATTTTCAAAGCGGCTTGCCAATGTGATTTTCAGCTTACCACATTCACGGTTTAACGAAATTTATTAACTGGTATTAGATCGTTGTTTGATGAATACCTTTTTTTAATAATTTTCTTCAGAATACCCGAACCCAACCCAAAAACGGATGTGGATCTATCTATATAAGGATCTGGGCAACCTGAGAGAATGGGTACGGATGTCCATCAAATGAACTTTTGATAGTAGCCGCCTCTAAATTCCAAATAGCTATGATGATTCCAAATAGCTTTATATATTCGTTTAATAACTTATGAAAATTAAACTTTTAATGTAATATTTTAATATTTTTATTTATCGTTAAAATATTTTTTCCGCTAAATATTTGCAACATGAAGAACTTGGTGAAATTGTTTCATTGAGTTGTAGCCTGCCAGCTTTTATGATTTTTTTGCAGCTTCATCAAAACTTCTACATGCAAAAGTGGTTTCCAAAAAAAAAACTCTACAGTTCAGGCAATTTCATATGCGATGGGGACTTAAATAACATTAACTGTAAGTGTCTTTTCACCAAGTAAATGGAAAAAGCTAACCGAGGCAGTCTTTAAAATTGAATTATATTGTAGTAACTAGAATTGAACCGAATTAAAAAACCTAATTCACCTTAATTCAACCAGTTTCTGCTTTCAAAAAGACAAGTGTCAAATGACTTTAAAACAAAAATCCATTATTAAAATATGCACCAACATATTTTCCAGATTTCAAGTGGAATAACATATTTCATCCCGTTTCCATGTAAAGCAATTTATCACAAAATGTAAAAAGAGAAAAACGGATGAGTAATTGAAAAAGTAAACAAAGATGGATGTCACCTGATGATAAAAAGATTTTGGATGTACAAATACCGGGAATTGAAAAGATAAATTGCTTTATAAAGCTCGCCGAATGAAAATGTGAAAATGAAAATAGAGAATCGTGGAATCCCGGAAAAATTAAGACATATGCTAGCAGTAAACCTAAAGAACACGACAGCAAAGATCAGTTTCAAAGGAACAACTTCTAAGGAAATCAAAGTAAACAAAGGCGTGATACAAGGTGACTCTATATCCCCAACACTGTTTAACCTGATATTGGAAGTAATAATAAGGACAAATAGAAAATATAGTCAGATACATAATATCTCTTTACTTTGCAAACAAAAACATTATTACAGATCAACTTCAATTAATAGCATATGCAGATGATCTAGTCATCATACCGAAAACAAAGATGACACTTATAAAAGCAGTGGAAAAATTAGATAAGGAAACGAAGAGAATAGGGCCAGAGATAACCAGTACAAAACAAAATACATGTCTCTAGGGAAGGACGACACAACAACTCAGAAATATCTAATAACACAGAACTATAAATCTGAAACTGTATCCATCTTTAGCAACTTGGGAGTGACAATAGGGAAAACCGGAAAAGAGAGAACAGAGGAAAGCATTCTGAGAGGTAAAAATACATGAAATGAATAGAAATCTGCTGAGAAGCAAGACTCTAAGTAAGAGAACAAAAGATGAACATAATATAAAACCCTAATAAGATCTGTAGTTGCATATGGGATGGAAGCAACGGCGATTAATAAGAAAGATGAGGAAAGATTTCTGAAATTTGAAAGAAAAGTAAGGAGAACGATACTGGTCCACAATGTAAAAAGAGATAGAGAAATAAGAATGAAAACAAATGCCGAAATTGAAGAGGAGTTAAAGGGAAAAAATATAGGCAGATACATAAAATCTCCGCTTGGAATGAATAGGACATATACAGAGACGCCCACACTCAGATATGTTGAGAACCGTAGCGAACTGGACACCACTATGGCTCAGGTGTAGAGGAATAAAAGAAGATGGCTGGATACTGGATGATGTAGTAGAAGACATAAGATAAATGAATGTTAAACACTGGAAAGTGTTTAAAAAGTGTTTCAGTGCAAAGAAAGAAAGAGATGAAAAAGAGTCACCACAGCAGCAAAGACACACCTCAAGCTATAAATGACAAAGAAGAGTAGCCCACCTCAATCAAGAATAGGATTTTGAACGCAATAGCATTAGCTATAATCTCTCGGGATTGTAATACTTCGTGAATGAATGAACGAATTTGCAACATGAAGAATTTGGTAAAAATATTTCACTGAGTTTTGGCCAGCCAGTTTTAATATTTTTTTTTGCAATTTCGGCAAAACTACTGCATGGAAAAGTGGTTTTAAAAAAAATCTCCAGTTCAGATAATTTTTTATGCCATGCGGACTTGAGTAATATTAACTGTAGCTGTCTTTTCTCTTTTCACCAGGTAAATGGAAAAAGATAACCGAAGCAATCTTTACAATTGAATTATAGTGTAGTAATTAGAATTAAACAGAAATAAAAAAATCTAATGCACCAGTAATCTAATGTCAACCAGTTCCTGCTTTCAAAAAGATAAGTGTCAAATTACTTTAAAATAAAGATCCATGCTTAAAATATGCAAGAATATATTTTCCAGATTTCAAGTGGAATAACATATTTCATCCCGTCCCCATGTAGAGCAATTTATCACAAAATGTAAAAAGAGAAAAACGGATGAGTAATTGAAAAAGTAAACGAAGATGGATGTCACCTGATGATAAAAAGATTGTGGATGTACAAATACCGGGAATTGAAAAGATACATTGCTTTATAAAGCTCGGCGAATGAAAATGTCTGAACAATTTGTGGAGCCTGAATAATATTCTAAAAGATTTATAATAAAAAGGTGAAAAGTCTCTTTCTGTTCTACAGATTTACAGGTAGAATAATTACTAACAAAGAAAAAATAAAAAAAAATTCTTTACTTATTTTATTTTATGTATATGATAGGGAGAGAGATAAGGAGAAATAATAAAAAAAAGAAAATACTATGTCAATCTTTTAATCAAGGCTTTTAACAGTCGCGCCCTTTTATATCTCCTCCTCCTAAGTGCCTTCTCTTTTGAGGTTGGCGATCAATATGGCAAATGTCTACGTGTTCTGGGCTTGATGAATTAAGGGCAGCCAAAGTCCGAATATTGAATTTTTTAAGTTTTTTGGGTTATGATTGAAAATTATTCTATGAAATCTTCTCTTTCCAACGATATAGTCGAGGAAATGAAACTGAAAAAATGGCAAAACCTCGCAATTTTTTCGTCCAGCATCGATTTGTACAAAAATTTGAGATTAAGATTATTTCACCCTCTAGTTCATTTTCTATATTGAGCCGTTGTACGCTTTTGGTTTTTTAAGGGTGAAAACCACCCCTAAAAAACTACTTGTAAAAAATTATAAAATAACATTTTAAACATTAATATTGTCAACATTTGGTTCTTATTAATTACATAATGATTGTTTTATGCTTTAAGATTATACTATCATAATATTTCAACCCTTAAAACCACCCTTGTTGGAGCGGAGCTGTTGAAACTTTATTATATAATCCAAATTCTAATCTTTGCTTTATTACGCCCCTAAAATTATGTCACATTTAATACACGATTTTGGCCTTCTTAAAAAATCTATCTCAAAAAATGAGTGACAATTCCTAAATAAAATATTTGTCAATGTTACATATATTTAGAAAAACGATAGCTTTTTCAATTTTAATAGTTCATAATTAAGTCCAAATTAATATTTGGGACTTTTTTTGTACAATATTAATTCTCGATGTGTCTGGCGTAAAAGCTAAACTTAGCTTTAGTAAGTGTAGTCTTTTTAAATAAACCAATTAGGAAAAAGAAGTAATTTATTCTACAACCAAGAGACGGAGAAAACGATTTGGGAATTAATACCAAAGCGATATTTCTTCATTTGGCCTACATCGAGCCGGATTTTTGACCAGCATAAAACTTATGGAAAGTTCTTCAAGATTATTTGCCGACACAACAACAAAAGGATATACTGGGTGAGATAAGTCCATTTATATACCCTTTGTTTCATTATTCTATTTGGCTATCAGTTATTCAAAGACATTAAAATCAATAAATTCTGTGATTCAAAGACATTTTCGTGTTCCAATATATTTAATAAAAATGGATGAGTTCAAAAAATATAGAAAAATTGCTAAGTCTTCTCTAACTCGTATGTATAACTGGTTTATAGCCAAAAAAGACGTAGAATTAGATGTTACCCAGTTCGAGACGCGATTAAGTAGACTTCATTTAATATTTCATGATTATGAAAAAGCACAAAATGAAATCGAATTCCTTGCATCAAATACAGGCAAAGAAGAAAAAGATAGAGAGTTTACAGAAAATCAATATTTCAAACTTGTAAGCGATTTGACCGCTTGTGTTAATAAATTAAAAGCTGCACCTTCTCAGATAAGATCTAGTTCATCCAGTGAGGGTTCTTGTAGTGCTCCAATAGCAGTTCGTCTTCCGGATATAAAAATTTCACAATTCTCAGGTCATATTAGAGACTTTCAATCGTTCATCGAGCTCTTCGATGCGCTCATAGTGAAAAATGAGACATTAACAGATGTCCAAAAACTTGTGTACTTGAAGAGTTATTTAAAAGGTGAAAGCCTTCAACTTATAGATTCATTACCGATAATTAATGAAAATTTTGTAATCGCGTTAAATATTTTAAAGAAGAGATACGAAAACAAATTCGCCATAATAAATTCTTATTTGCAAGCAATTTTTGATTGTAATAATATTTCTAAATATAAGTCAGACACATTAAGAGAATTAATCACTACAATTCAAAAGAATATTTTGTCACTAAAAAATTTGAATTTAACTTCCGAAAATTTATTTGACTTAACACTTATATTCATTCTAAAAAAGAGGTTAGATTTTCAATCGGCTAAGGCATATGAATCTGAGAGGAATCACGATGAAATACCTACTTTAAATCATTTCTTAAAATTCTTAGAAAAACGTGCAGTAATTCTGGAAAATGTAGAAATTTCTAGTCCTAAAACTACCAGAAAAAATTTCTCATCTCATTCGACAATGCATGAGGCAACTTCAAATCGCCAATTTCAATTAATTTGTATCTACTGTAACAAGGAGGGCCATAAAATTTACACTTGCTCTGAGTTTAAAGATATATCACATTCCGCCAAATTGCAATTTATTAGGGCAAAGAATTTATGTATAAATTGTTTTGGTAAACACAATTTGAAAGAGTGAAAATCCTCTAAAAAATGTTCTTTTTGCTCCAAGTCACACAATTCGTTAATGCACATAAAAATCGGCGAAAATCAACATTCTCCGCCAATGACTAGTAGTAAGCGTCATTCACATTCTCTATATAATAATGGTTCAAATTCTCAACCTAATAGCTACGCAGGTAACCATAGCTCTCTAATTTCATCTAATAGTTTTTATTGAGATAATACTGCTCATGTTCAAAATGGTAATAATTCATCTTCTCATCTCGATAGTCATTCAAATCTTCAAACCCGTTCTCTGGATATCCAACCAGTACAGGAAAATTCAGGAATAACAAATTTTCAAGGTCCTTCGAGAAATTTTACGGAAAATAACCCTACCGCAAATAATCATTCAGCGAATCACTCTGTTCAGTCAGTAAAAAATAGTCATATTCTTCTGGGTACTGGAAAAGTAACCTTACTTGGTAAAAACGCTAATTTCTGCATAGCGAAAATTCTTTTGGACACAGGATCCCAAAATTCATTTATCGTAGAGAAGCTTGCGAACAAGTTACAATTAGATACGTATAACAAGTCAGTACATATATCAGGAATAGGAGGGAGTGGCTCGACTTGTACTAAAATGTCAGATATAACCATATTTTCCAATTATGATCGTCGAAGAAGTTTTCATTTTTCAGTAGTTGTATTACCCGAGATTACTTGTGCTCTCCCTCAATCAAAAATACTAGTGAAAAAATTAAATGTTCCGGAACAATTCTTTCTAGCAGACGACGAATTTTTTAAGCCGTCTGAAATTGACATTCTAATTGGTTTGGATCTTTATTACGATATTGTTTTACCTAACTTCGTAAGACTTGGCAAAAATCTTCCAGTCTTACAAGAGTCTCACTTAGGTTTCGTGGTAGCTGGTACAGTTCCTGATCATTTTACTGTATCCAATATATCTGTTACAGACAGTAGTTCAAAAGTTTTAACTGAATCTAATTCACTTCTTTCCACATTACAATTAGACAGCCGTTTGAAAAAATTCTGGGAAATCGAGGAAATTCCCAATAAATTCTATCTTTCAGAAGCTGATGAGGCATCTGAAAACCTATTCCGTTCTACAACCAAAATTTTACAAAATGGTAGATTTCAAGTAAGTTTGCCGCTGAAATCACCTTCAGAAAATCTAAAGTTAGGAAATTCTTATTACATGGCCAGAAAGCGTTTCATTTCTTTAGAAAATAAATTTAAAACTAATTGCAACTTTTATCAAGACTATAAAAAAGTTATTGATGAATTAATTGAACTTAAACATGCTCATTATGTACCCCTAACTCTGCTAAATGCCAAATCTGAAAATAAATATTTTATTCCGCACTTAGGTGTAGTTAGAGAATCCAGTTTAACAACGCGTTTGCGCGTTGTCATGGACGCCAGCGCCAAAGGTCCTCAGGGTATTCCTTAAACGACGTGTGTTTAAAGGGATATCAGGTCCAGCCAGAATTGTATGACATTCTATGTAGATTTAGACTTTTTCCTTTTGTATTCACGGTAGATATTAAAAAAATGTTCCGACAGGTCCTCGTGAACCCGGAAAAAACTTTTCTTCAAAACATTTTATGGCGAGAAAACCCTGATGAAGACTTTAAATGTATCCAACTCGATGTTGTAGTTTTTGGAACCAATTCAGCCCCGTTCTTGGCAACAAGGATTCTTAAAGAAATTGCTTGTCTAAACTTTTTAGAATTTCCTCTTGCGTCTGATGCAATTCTGAATCAATTCTATATGAACGATGGCCTTTGTGGTTCATATAATCACAACGAACTTTTCAATTTATACTCTCAATTAAATACCATCTTAAATAAGCATGGGTTTGAGTTGCATAAATATTGTTCAAATAGTGATTATTTTCTTAAAAATATTTCCAAAGACATTTCGGAAAATCAAAAAGCTGATTATGACATAAACATAGATGAAGTCCCAAGTAAAGTTCTTGGGCTAAAGTGGAGTACAGCAGAAGATACTCTTTGTATTTCCGTGCCTCAAGAAATCGTGCACGGTCCAGTTACCAAAAGAAAAATACTTTCTATCTTAGCTCAATGTTATGATCCGTTAGGCTTGATAAATCCTGTTATAGTAAAAGGTAAGATACTGATGCAAAAATTATGGTTCAAAAAGTTTCACTGGGACACCGTAATAAACGACGCTTGCATTCTTAAAGATTGGCACAATTTTATTGAACATATCCCCTTGCTTTCACAGCAAAAAATAACTAGACAATATTTTCGCCCGAAAACTATTAGCAAAATAGAAATTCATGGCTTTTCTGATGCAAGCATAGAGGCTTATGGTGCTTGCATTTATTTTCGAGTTCTTTATTGTGACAATGATATTTCTTCTACTTTAGTATCTTCAAAATCTAGAGTCGCCCCACTTAAATCAATTACCATTCCAAGGTTAGAACTTTGCGCTATGCTCTTGCTGGCGAAACTTGTAAACAAAATTCTACAAGTCTTCGAAAATAAATTAGAGTATGAATCAATAAATTTGTGGACCGATTCTCAGGTCGCTTTATGTTGGTACAGGGCACACCCTAGTAAATGGTCAGTGTTCGTATCGCATAGAGTTGCTCAAATTCAAGAACTGACGCAAAATTGTCAGTGGCGATACGTTAAATCAGCTGAAAACAGTGCTGACATTCTATCACGCGGTTTATCAGCCCAAGAAATTCTGGACAACAAGTTGTGGTGGTCCGGTCCTGCTTTTCTTCTTAATCATTCTTTAGAATTCTCTGATGAACCCCCAATAGCTGATCAGCTAATTACAGAGCACAGAAAAACTCGTTCCAATATACTCACAAACGTCAACTCAAAACCTCCTTGGGAACAATTATTTCAAAAATTTTCTTCTTTTTCTCGATTACGTCGTACTATCGCATATGTACTCAGATTTGTCAGTTGTTTAAAAGGAAACAAACAATCTGATCCCCTCACTGTTGAAGAATTGGACCAAGCTCTATATTTTATAGTTCGGCAAGTTCAGCTAACCAATTTTTCTAAAGAAATTTCCGAACTTTCTGCAAATTAGCAACTATCAAATAAACAATTATTATCTTTAAATCCATTTCTCGATGAATTATCAATGATGAGGATCGGCGGACGGCTTTGTAACGCCTCCATTCCCTACCAACAGAAACATCCCTTGCTTTTGCCACCCCATAATCATACGACCTCCCTCATACTAGAGTACGAACATAGGCGGCTCGGGCATGCTGGTGCTCAAACCGTTCTGAGCAATATTCGTTTACGTTTTTGGCCCCTTAATGGGCTCAGAGAGATCAAAAAAATCATTCGAAATTGCAATATGTGTTTTCGATTCAATAATCAAGTCTGCCAACAGATTATGGCAAGTTTGCCCTCTGATCGTGTAAATGTTTCTAGACCATTTCAGAAAGTTGGAATTGATTTCGGAGGATTCTTTCAAATAAAATCCTCAAGGCTTCGTAAATCTCCACTCATAAAATCATACATTGCGGTTTTTGTTTGCATGGTCACCAAGGCAGTTCACATAGAGCTAGTTCTTGGACTGTCTACTGACTCCTTTCTGAACGCTTTAAAACGTTTTGTCTCGAGAAGAGGAAATCCGTCAGTGATCTATAGTGACAACGCCACCAATTTTTTAGGTGCAAAAAATGTCCTACATGAGTTGTATCAATTTTTCAAAACTAATAATAATGTAAATATTATCTGTGACTTTCTTTCACAAAATGAGACCAAGTGGAAATTCATTCCACCTCGATCTCCGCATTGGGGTGGAATCTGGGAATCCGCCATCAAAAGCGCAAAATTTCATATCAAGAGATTGGTGGGTAATGCTTTGTTCACTTCAGAAGAGTTTAACACTATTCTTTGTCAAATCGAGGCAATACTAAATTCTCGGCCCTTAGGTCCAGTTTCTAATGACCCTACAGATTTAACCTGCCTTACACCGGGACACTTTCTGATAGGGTCTCCTCTCACCGCTTATCCTGAAAAGGATCTTTCACATTTAAACGAACATAGACTTTCCACCTTCCAGCAGATTTCTAAAATTCAACAAGTTTTTTGGAAACGTTGGTCGGTTGATTACTTAAGTCGCCTTCAGAACCGGCCTAAATGGGCTGAAGAATATTCTAACCTGCAAGTAAATAAACTAGTTTTACTCAAGGAAGATAATGTACATCCAATGATGTGGCCGTTGGCGCGCATCATTGAAGTATATCCTGGTAAGGATGGCAAAGTCCGTGTGGTTAAGCTCCGTACGGCTTCCGGAGAGTTTATCCGATCCATTTCAAAGCTTTCTTTATTACCAAATCAAACTCAACCTTAAAACGACCAACATGCTTATTTCTAGTTTTGTTACGTTCTTCCTAACACTTGGTTTTTTCTGTTTCTGTTACTGTGTAATTTAGTTGAAGCAGGGATGCTTCAACGCGGGGGAGAATGTTGAAACTTTATTATATAATCCAAATTCTAATCTTTGCTTTATTACGCCCCTAAAATTATGTCACATTTAATACACGATTTTGGCCTTCTTAAAAAATCTATCTCAAAAAATGAGTGACAATTCCTAAATAAAATATTTGTCAATGTTACATATATTTAGAAAAACGATAGCTTTTTCAATTTTAATAGTTCATAATTAAGTCCAAATTAATATTTGGGACTTTTTTGTACAATATTAATTCTCGATGTGTCTGGCGTAAAAGCTAAACTTAGCTTTAGTAAGTGTAGTCTTTTTAAATAAACCAATTAGGAAAAAGAAGTAATTTATTCTACAACCAAGAGACGGAGAAAACGATTTGGGAATTAATACCAAAGCGATACTTCTTCAGGAGCTATATATAAAAAATTACTTATCCTAAAAGAATAATTTCGGCTTGCATCGATTTACATAAAAATTTAGGATTAGGATCACCTCACCCTGTACTTCATATTCTATAACGTTCTCAAGGGAGTCGATTATTTTTAGGGGTGTAAACTACCCCTTATTTTCAAAAATTATATAAAAATATTGTAAACTTTAATATGGGTAAAATTTGGTTTTGATTGGCTAAAAATAATGATTGTTTTATGCGTTAGGATATAATATCATAATATTTCAACCCTTAAAAACCACCCTTAAGAACATTACAATTTTTATAAGTAGATAATTTAGTAGATCTATACAGAAAAAAGTAGAATGAAAGAATTAGAAAAACATTTATTTACACAAAAATATGAATTTACAAATATGTAGAAGTACAAATACAAATAGTTTTTAAGTCATCTTCCAGTATACGAACCAGTTCTGTGGTATTATACATGCATTGAAAATGTTCCATAAGCGGACTATTTTTCAATAATTATTTTGTAGGATTTTTGAAGAGCTATAAGACTGTGTAAATTGTGTTTAAAGGGCTCGAGTAAGGGGGTGTTTGCTCGTAAATATAGGTTTTAAACAGCTATATCTCGCTAAATGTTCACTGTAATGAAAATCTATGTACAATATAATTTTTCTACGAGCGTGCAAAAATATCTACTTTCGCGCAGGCATTTTAGTTTAGAAAGTTTCACTTTTCCGCACGCGTGTTACTTTTCCACACGCGGTTCTTACTTTTCCACACGCGTGTTAATTTAGATATGTTAATATGGCCTTAAAGTAATTATAATACATGCAATAAACTAATATTTAGATATTATTTACTAATTTATTTCAAATAGATCTTATTGTGTTCCTGTTTTAATGAAATTAACGCGACAATTCGATGAAATAAAATTATTTTGACATAATATTCGAAAGCCAAATCGGTAGACAATAACAGTCGTTTTGAATCATCGTCATGGAAACCAAGATCGTCGTCATGCTAACTAATTATATTGAAAGTTTGGATTTGACAACCTTGTCAAAGAATTAATTTGTGTATGTATTTTCATATTAATTAAATTAATTGATTAAGATTTGGTAATTTTTTAATGACTCTTAGAAAAAATATTGTTCCTGCCTCTTGCAGAAAGTCTCTTTTCCGCACTCGACTCCTTGCCGAACTCCCGCTTCGCGTCGTTCGGCAAACTGCAGTCGCGTGCGGAGAAGAATGACTTTCTGCACTTGTTAGAAAAATAACTATTTTATCATTAAAAAAGCTACAATTTAGTAATCTATAATTTTTTTCGTATTTCCAGTATTTTTGGAGATATTTTGAAGTAAAAGGTGAAAAATACGAAATTGCAAAAAAATAATTTTTCTTTAAACTCCAATTTTTCTAAAATTAGGCCTTTTAAATAGGTCAAACTTCTTGGGTGTATTAACAATGCAAATATACAAGGAACTACAGAAAGGTGAAGACCAATTTTTAATGAGGAGGGTAGTTAGGGGGTTATTTTCACGTAGAGAAATTATTTTTCGGAATTTTTTCGTAGAGAAAAGTAGGTACCGACCTTTTTTTGATCATAAGTCGCTCTATTTTCATGCTAGAAATTTATTATTATTATTATTTGAAAGACTTAATTGTATACTTAAAAAAAGATAATTTAAGTTTTCCTCGAAAATCCAAAGTTGTCCCGTTCTTTTTCTTTGAATATTTCAAATTATACATTTGACGAGAAAAGCTAACTTTAACATGCCGTATCTCGGTTTGTATTGGTTTTAAAGATATTATAGAAAAAGAATTAGTTTGTGTTACTAAAAGATACAATTTTGTTATCTACAGTTTTTTTAATTAAATGCGTATTTTTCGAGGTATTTTTAAAAAAACCCTCTAAAAAAGTCGATTTTTTCGACTAAAAGCTGTTACTTTCAAGCGCGAATAACTCGAAAAATATTAGTTTTACGAAGAAAATGTAAAAAAGATTTTTTTCTTAGAATTACTTTTTACATCGATTTACATGGTTAAAATGTAATAAGAAATTACCACCCCCAAGGTTTTATCGTACAGCGGCATGATATAGAAAATGATCCTTGGACTATTCCCTAACTTCTGTGAAAATTTCAAGTAAATACATGCTGGACGAAAAAATTGCGAGCCAAAATGCTTCATTTCCTCTAATATAATTATAACACATTATAGTATAAAATATCCATGGTTACAAAACTATTTGTTTTCTGAACGTCTGCACTCAACTTACCGTGTACCGGTAGCTTTATAGCCTATTAGAGTGTTTTATGTTTTTGCGATTTCCCGAATACTACGTTTTTAGCTTTTGATGTCAGATATCTCTGGTTCCTTAGATGATAGAAGGTCCAAATTTTTACAGTAATTGTAGATAATATCTAGTCCCGTGTAAATTGTTATTGAAAAATAAACAACAACAAGTAAAATAAAAAATAAAATCTAAACTTTTTGGGTTTTTTTGTTAGAGTATTTTTAAAAAATTTAAAATAAATGTTTCTTTCACTCTATCTTTACAAAAATCTACTCTGGACTGAACAATACATGTAGTTTCAAAATCATTAAAAAATTAGGTCTCTAAATGCTTTGGTTACAGAGCTATATGACATAATGTTAACATTGTCGTTAAATGGGACTTTGGGTGCCCTTAAGTCATTCCCTGTTGTGTGGGTCCAATCTCTGATGTTTCGTAGCCAGGATTTTTCGTTCTTCCTATACCCCTTTTACCTTCCATTTTGCCTTCTAATATTACCTGGAGCTGTTCAAATTCTCTATGGCGCAATATCTGTCCTATATATGATGTTTTTCTAATTTTGATTGTATTAACCAGGTGAGGACGTGTGTTCACTATTTCCAGTACTTCTTCCTTTGTAGTTCTGCTGGTCCAGCTTATTCTTAGCATTCGGCGGTACATCCACATTTCGAATGAATTCAGTTTGTTGACGTCATACTGTTTTAGTTTCCAGGTCTCACAGCCATATAGAGATCACACATAACACTTTAGTGTTCTCAATCTTATTGTGACTGATATCTTGTGATTATAGAGCATTTTACGCATGTTCTTGAAGCCAGACATTGCTATTTCAATGAGTCTTCTAATTTCTTTTGAAATACTAAGTGAAATAAGAAGTTTATATGTAACAATACACATTTAAAACAATTTTTTTTGTAGTATTCTTATTTACTTGTGTTAAAAATATGTATTTCTAACAATTATTAAAAGAATATAAATTTAAAGGAAAACTCAAGGGATACCAGAAAACGGAACAAAAATGCTAAAATAAAAGATAACAGATATAGTCCAGAGAAATAAGGATTTTCTCGGGACACTCAAAGATCCAGGTACCTGACTACTTTTTTAGTTATTGTAGGCCTATAGGAAGAAAACCTACCTGTTTACTGCCTAGAGTTGGCGTCCGTTTTTTAATTATTAACAATTTAGTGCAAAAATCGCGATTTTTTCGATTTTTTGCACCCCATTCAAAAGCTAAATAGTTGATATAAAATTACAAAATTTAATTTTTTAGAACATTGATAGACTTTCAAAATTCCGATTTTTGAAAGTTAAAAAGTTAATTTGTTGATACGAAAACTGCAAAATATGTGAAAATCGTTATTTGTTAATAACTTTTACTAAAACTACCTTAGAACTTTAGTGTTTCCGCAAAAGTTGGGTATTGGGATTCTTAACAAATTTTAAAAATTTGAGACCGATCCATTTTTTAGTTTAAGAGTTATTCTATTTGTTTATCCCAGAGACCTTTATTTTGCAATAGCGTAAGACAGAAAATAATAAAGATACGGCAATTATCTTCTTCTTCAGGTGCCATCTCCGCTACGGAGGTTGGCAATCATCATAGCTATTTTAATTTTTGAGGCAGTAGCTCTAAATAGTTGTTTTGAGCTGCATCCAAACCATTCTCTGAGGTTCTTCAGCCATGAAATTCGTCTTCTGCCGATGCTTCTTCTGCCATCTATCTTTCCCTGCATTATGAGTCGCAGGATGCCCCAGGATGCAGGATGCACGGCAATTATGAGTATGCCTAATGAAAGTAGAAGAGTGATAGTATCAAAATTTATTAAAAAAAGACAAAAAAATTATCTAATATACTTAGTCAAAAATCCTAATACCAATTTTTGAAATTTTGTAGTTTATAAACACTTAGAGTAACTTTAAAAATGTTGTCCGTAGAAACAATTTTTTTATATATTCACTAGTATTTTAACACAAATTTTCAAATAAAAAAATTTGGCCTGGGTACATTTGGGACAAAGTTAGCAATGCGTTTTCTTTAATTAACAGCTAATGTGCTTATAATAATTAAGGAATCTTATGGGTGACATTTTAAAGAATGGGATTTATTTATTTTCTTAAAAAATTTGCACAAACATTGTACCTTCACAGCACCTTCTACGATTTTTTAAAAATGTAGTTCAAACGATTACTAGGGGAACCTACAAATACACCGAGTTAAAATACCGAAAAAGCAATATCAAACTATAGTCTGGGCTGATTATCGGAGAATAGGCCATTTTTGGGAAAAGTTATTTACCAGCAATTTTATTGCTGGAATCGAATTATAAGATCCTATATATTAATAATATAGGTATGCAAAGTCCTCAGATAGTGTGCTACTCTTTTTATAAACAAAATGGCGCACGAAAATCGTGTTTTTTTCAATTATTGCTCTATAACTCCGAAGATTTTAACTTTACAACAAAAACACTCAAATAAAAATTCACCGTGATTAGATTCTGCATAGAGATGGGCTTTTTCCGATTTACTTCAACGAAAACTTTCCCTGGAAAAAGCGGGTTTTTCCAACAAAATCTTTAATTTTAAAATAAAGTTTTAGATAAGTAATTATCTACCAATAATTAAATAATTTGTTAACTTAAAAGACTTTTTGGTTTAGATTATAGTTCCAGAAGCTGATGAAAATTAAACGAATATTTTAGCAACAATTCAATTGTAAATTAATAATTTACGGTCGCAATAATAACCAAATTAATTATGATACACTGATCAAGCTTTGAAATCTTATAAAGATGAGATGCCTATTTAATATTTTGTCGACAAAATATGAATTTTTTATTTTTTTGCATAATCTTTAAATGTTAAAAAAAAAATAGTTATAAACAAATTAACGTTTCTCAGAAAGTTTTTATTATATTATAATTTAAAAACATACCTTAAATGGGCATTTTAAATATCTTTAAAATGAATGCTTTAAAACTTTTTTGCAACCATTTGTAAAAAAGTTATGAAACAGCAAAGTAATCATACGATTACTACTGTGTTTATACTTTTTTTTTAATTCTTTCAAAGCGTAGAAGTGAGTTTAAAGTACAAGCTAATTATTTACAAAAAAATATCGACTATCAGTTTAATAGTTATTTTTTAATAAAAGATTATAAATATATTTTTTTGTAATTTACACGCGCGAAAGTAGAGTAACACAGTACCGTAGCTAACATTTTCACTCGGAGCGACGACCGGCCGCGTGATGTACACTTTTAATAAATAAGGCATGCTGCGTGTCAGTCGCTTCGAGTGAACATTTTAGCTCCGACTCTGTATCAGGCCTACGTTTGCGCTAAAAATTACAAAAAAAAGTGTTTTTCATCTTTGATTAAAATATAACCGTTGCAGTAATTTTTGACATTCTTTGTAAGTAATTAGGTTGTACCATAGACTCACTTTTAAGCTTTGAAACAATTAAAAATAAACAACGGAGATTTCGTATATTTACTTTGCTGTTTCATAACTTTTTTGCAAATGGTTGGAAAATTTATTTAAAACATTCATTTTCAAGACCTGTGAAATACGCATTTTAAGTATTTTTTTAAATTAGAATATAATGAACAATTTCTGAGAAATGTTAATTTGTTTATAACAATTTTTTTAAACATTTAAAGATTATGCAAAAAAATGAAAAATTTATATTTTGTCAACAAAATATTAAATAGGCATCACACCTTTATAATCTTTCTAAGTTTGATCAATGTCTCATGATTGTTTTGGTTGTTATTGCGACTGTAAATTGTTAATTAACAATTGCATTGTTGCTAAAATATTCGTTTCATTTTCACCGGCTTCTGAATTTATAATCTATAACAAGAAAGTTTTTATTTCACCAAGCTATATAATTATTGGTAAATAATTACTGGCCCAAAAAATTTATTTGAAAATTCGAGATTTTGTTGGGAAAACCCACATTTTCCGAGGAAAATTTTCATCCGAGCAAATCGGGAAAAACATGTCTCTATGGAGAATTAAATTGGGGTGAATTTTTATTTGAGTGTTTTTGGTGTAAAGTTAAAATCTTCGGAGTTATAGAGCAATAATTGAAAAAAATAAGATTTGTCGGCGCCATTTTGTTTATAAAAAAGTAGCATACTATATGCGGACTTTGCATACCTATATTAATAATATATAGGATCTTATAATTCGATACCAGCAATAAAATTGCTGGTAAATAACCTTTCTTTGTACTTTACTAATTAGACCAGCGTATTATAACTATTTTTTTTCAAAATTTGAAGATTATGCAAAAAAAAGAAAAATTTATATTTTGTCGATAAAATATTAAATAAGCATCTCATCTTTATAATCTTTATAAGTTTGATCAATGTATCATGATTATTTTGTTTATTATTGCGATCGTAATTTGTTAATTAACAATTGAATTGTTGCTAAAATATTCATTTAATTTTCACCGGCTTCTGGAATTACAATCTATACCAAGAAAGCTTTGATGTCACTAAGTTATTTAATTATTCATTAATAATTACTTACCTAAAACTTTATTTGAAAATTAGAGTTTTTGTTAGGAAAACCCGAATTTTCCGAGGAAAATTTTCGTCGGAGCAAATCGTGAAAAACATATCTCTATGCAGAATTTAATTGCGGTGAATTTTTATTAAGCTGTTTTGGTTGTAAAGTTAAAATCTTCGGAGTTATAGAGCAATAATTGAAAAAAATACGATTTGTCGGCGCCATTTTGTTTATAAAAAAAGTAGCACACTATCTGCGGACTTTGCATACCTATATTATTAATATATAGGATCTTATAATTCGATTCCAGCAATAAAATTGCTGGTAAATAACTTTTCCATGAATTTTGCTAATTAGCCCAGAGTACTAATACAATTTTCTGCATCTCCGGATCAACTCGATGGATTTTGATCTTTTTTTTTTTAATTCGTATGTAATTTCTATGTACATTACAAATATGCAATTTGTTTGTAAATTTATTAATTAATAAACAGTCTAATTTGTTTAAACAATTCTTGAAAAAATATTTTTTTTACAAAAATCTATTTTTTTAATCATAGTATCATTAATGATCATAGAAAAAGTTAAAGTACACTTTAATAAATAAATTATTTTTATTGGATAATTATTTATTGAAGATAATTTATCTATTACCAGAGAACGGCAGTTCTCGCCAGTGGCGCACACCTACACCCCCTACATGCGACACTATATATACACACGAAATTTTCGACTTTCTAAATCTGACTGAATTGAAAATTGGGCCAACCCCCATCTTAAAGCTCAGGAAAAGACTCACCCATTCATATGTCCATCCATTTTGGTCCAAGGGTGTGGATTTTACGGCCCTTCCTATTTAGGGTCTGTTTTTCGTTCTCATTCCCAAAACTCCCAAAAAATTCGAAAATTTAACTCCGACCTTTGCGGTTTCTAATAGTACTGATCATTACCTTTCCAACGCATGTTTAATTTTGAAAATCGGTTATACCGTTCAAGAGTTACCGAGCTCAGAAATATAAGTCAATGTTTATTTAAAAAAGGGAAAATGTTTGTGGATATGTATGTATGTATGTGTGTGGAAAAGTTAAACCGATCTGAATTATTTTTTCTGTGTTTGAAGAGGGAATGAGGGCCGATTTAGAACCGGTATAGTTTGTAAGTTTTGACTACCCATAAGCCAGCTATAGGACTTGGTAGGTACAAAACGGCATATTTTTTGGCGGTATATATCTTCGGTTCAAGAAGAGACAGGAGAACAGTAAATACACCAAATCAATAGTGTTGAGTTAAGCTTTCAAATGGTGTCTAAGCTGTCAGGATCAGACATACACACGGCTCAGTATAGCCGAAAAACTGAAAAACTAAACTTTGAAAATTTTGGTTTTTCGACAAATACTCAAAATTTCAACCTACGAATTACGCCAATAACTGAGTATTTGTAGAAGGACTCTAGACGAATCTAACGGTGTATACCTTATATCCGGAAAAATTCGAATTTTTAAGTTATAGGCTTCATAAATATGATCAAATCTATTTCTTATGGAAAAAACGGTTTTGCAAGCTCAATAATTTCTGTAATAGCTTCAGTTATCATACTTGACCTTAGATGCATAAGATACTACTTGTCAATACGTTTCAAACTCATGTTTAGTGAACAAAATCGGTTAAGCCGTTTAGAAGTTATTAAGCTACAAAAGCATAATCCAATTAACGATTATTCCCTAAATGGTTTATGTAGTTGTAGTGGTTACGACGCTAAATTTGATCTGG
Source organism: Diabrotica virgifera virgifera (assembly GCF_917563875.1). Taxonomy (NCBI): domain Eukaryota; kingdom Metazoa; phylum Arthropoda; class Insecta; order Coleoptera; family Chrysomelidae; genus Diabrotica; species Diabrotica virgifera. The sequence continues at coordinate 177,409,329 of NC_065449.1, read as the reverse complement.
CAACGGGCAATTCAAGTTCATTCACCGGCCATCCGAATATTTTTTTCAATATGTTTTGAATATAAAAAAAATCTACTGTACATTCGATGGACACTACATCATTTGGGAGATAATGCGACAAAGGCGACCATTTATAAAGCTTAATGTGTAATCGAGAAACATTGCATTCAACTTTATACATTTAATTTATAAATAACTTTGAAAAACTCCTCATACAAGAATAAAAAACCGCTAAACACCGTAAAAATGAGTGGCGCATACAATATTCCAGCTACAAAAGATCTGATATGAATATTACGTGGCGCGAAAATGTATTTTCATTTTGATTCAAAACAAAATTCTATTTTAACTATTTATAATGGGAAATAAGCCACAATATTATTAAAAAATGATTTTTATTAACGTTTCGACGCCCAAATCGGGTGCCGTTGTCAAAATACAAAATACTATTGTAAATACAAAATAGTATTTTGTATTTTGACAACGGCACCCGATTTGGGCGTCGAAACGTTAATAAAAATCATTTTTTAATAATATTGTGGCTTATTTCCCATTATAAATAGTTAAAATTGTAAAAATGCCACAAGAAAATAGCTTCAGAACAAAATTCTAGTTTTATTTTAAAAGATTTTTTCATAATATTTGCTAAATTTGAAGTAAACGCGCCACAAAAGAGTTTCAAAATTCAAACTGTATCGAAGATACTCTTTTGTGGCGCGTTTTACTTCAAATTGGGCAAATATTATGAAAAAATCTTTTAAAATAAAACTAGAATTTTGTTTTGAATCAAAATAAAAATACATTTTCGCGCCACGTAATATTCATATCAGATCTTTTGTAGCTGGAATATTGTATGCGCCACTAATTTTTACGGCGTTTAGCGCTTTTTTATTCTTGTTAAAGTATACCTTAACTTTTTCTATGATTAATAATGATAGTATGATTAAAATCATGGATTTTTGGGAAAAAATTATTTTTTCAAATATTGTTTAAACAAATTAGACTGTTTATTAATTAATAAATGTCTAGACAAATTTCATATTTGTAATGTGCAGAAAATTACATATGAATTAAAAAAGAACAATCAAAATATATTCAGTAGATCCCGAGATATAGAAAATGATAGTAGTTTTCAGTTGCCTTTTTTAGTTTTTGAACTCGTGCAATTGTCGGCTCCCAGCCCCCTTCACTTACCACGACTAGTCACCAATTGAACTACAATTTTAAAAATTCGTGTAAAATACCAGCTTTTCTAAGATGTAAAAGGATTTTTTCTACGGAAAATATTTTTAAAGTTACATGTTTATAAACTACAACATTTCAAAAATTTGGTAAGTATTAGGATTTTTGACTATATTAGATAATTTTTTTATCCTTTTTAGTACATTTTAATAGCATCAGTTTTCTACTTTCATTTGGTATACTCAGAATTGCCCTATCTTGCTTATTTTCTGTCTTATGTTTTGCAAAGTAACGGTCTATGGGATAAACAAATATAATAATTCTTAAACTAATAAATGGATCGGTCTCAAATTTTGAGGGTTTGTTAAGTACCCCAATACCCAACTTTGGGTGAAACACTAAAGTGATAAGGTAGTTTTAGTAAAAGTTATTAACAAATAACCATTTTCACTTATTTTGCAGTTTGCGTAGCAACAAATTAACTTTTTAACTTTCAAAAATAGGCATTTTGAAGGTTTTTCAATGTTCTAAACTAAAGCATTAAATTTTGTAATTTTATATCAACTATTTAGCCTTTAAATGGGGTGCAAAAAATCGAAAAAATCGCAATTTTTGCACTAAATTGTTAATAATTAAAAAACGGAGGTGAAGTCTAGGCAGGAAACAGGTAGGTTTTTTTCCTATAGGTCTACAATAATTATTGTTTGGTTTTTAACCAAGAGGAGTGATTCAAATTTACCGCGCCGTAATGCTTGTTTCGTTTCTAATTGGTCCAACCTCAGGCAAGTTTACTCCACTGATATTAAATTTTGACACTAATAAAATTTATGAAATTTTGGCACTTCTGTCATTTTATAGGTTAATTAAGTATATTGGCGATTTTTGTGTTTTCTGTATTATTCCTTTAATTTTTAGATTTTTAGTCTAATTTATTTAAAAACAGTTGTTTTTAGAACTCTTTAGCGATGTGTTAGTATAATATAATATGTATGGATTATCATCGAAAGCTGATATGATCAACGAAAAAAGAAGATGAATTTGGTGACTTTTGTAGTAACTTTCTTAGGTATGAATCTGTCTTTTTAGTTTACTCCTCTTGGTTAAAAAATCAACTATAAAAAAGTAGTTAGCTACCTGGATCTTTAAGTGTCCCGAACATAGTCTATTTCTAGCTTATTTCCCTGGAGTAATACAAAGAAACGGAAAAAACACTAAAATATGAGCACAGTATGTAATTCCACTGGTATGTCGGGCTAATTTTTGGGTAATATGTCTACAACTGTTAATTTATGGTTAAAGCAGAATGTAGAGTTCGTTTAACTATGTATAGATATCTGAGTACAAAAAAAACTTACACATAATACTAGAAAATTATACATTAAAAATGTATAAACATTTTCAATTTCGTTGCAACCCGAAAATGCAGCAGCATTTTATTCTAGTTCAATCAGAGGGTTCAGGAAGAGTCTATGCCGGTTTCGGGACTTTTTTGCCCTTCATCAGTAGACACATATCCTTTTCTCTCTGATTGAACCAGGATACTTCGACGCGTGCCGTCCCGGATTGCAACGAACGAAATGGCTGGGGTGTCGTAGTAGAAACTAAGTTCTCAATTTAATAATACATAAACTGACAATCAATATCGTTCTACATACCACCAGATTCAAAAAAAGGTGGAAACCTATATGGCAACAACCTAAGAGGCTTTTAAAAATTATAAGCCATGCGGCACCCACATGGCTTAATTTTAAATTCCCTCATCTTCTGATCGTCTTAACACCCGCATAACTTATAATTTTTAAAAGCCTCGGATATTGCTACCAGAGAGGTTTCCACCTGTTTTCAATCTGATGGTATGTAGAACTATATTTATTATCGGTTTACGTATATTATTAGATTGAGAACTTAGTTTGTTTCTTAGCAGAGGTCGCTACGACACCCTAGCCATTTCGTTCGTTGCAACACGGGACGGCAATTCTCTCTTGTCGAAAACAAGAGGGAATTCAAAAACTTACAATTCACGACCCCGTCTGTTTAGCTGGTAAATTCCAACAGAAAATGGACCTAGTTACTCAAAGAAGTAACGACCAATATAAAAATAAAATAAATTAAAAATTCCATTTTTATTCAGTTGCAATGCGAAGGCAAAACAATCTTATTTTTCAATTAGAATGCGGAGCGCAGTCCAGTCCTCTGAATCGACAATTTTCGACTCTTGTTGGAGTCTCATCGGAGAGAACGTAGGCCTGCTACTCCATACTCCAATTGACCAACACCGAGAGTTTATCCCCCACACCGCAACTGACGAGAATGGACTAGGTGGCTAGCGTCATCTGGCAATTGAAAGAGGAAGTAGTTTTCAATCCTAGTGCAGTCCAGCCCTCTGAATGGACGATTTTCGACCCTTGTTGGAGTCTCATCGGAGAGAACGTAGGCCTGCTACTCCATACTCCAATTGACCAACACCGAGAGTTTATCCCCCACACCGCAACTGACGAGAATGGACTAGGTGACTAGCGTTATCTGGCAATTGAAAGATGAAGTAGTTTTCAATCCTAATAGCAATATTTTTGCTTTCACATTGCAACTGAATAAAAATGGAATTTTTAATTTATTTTATTTTTATATTGGTCGTTACTTCTTTGAGTAACTAGGTCCATTTTCTGTTGGAATTTACCAGCTGAACAGACGGGGTCGTGAATTGTAAGTTTTTGAATTCCCTCTTGTCTTCTTCGCTTCAGCATCCATCTGGCTTGCAAATTTTAGAAGCCTTGGAGGTGTTACCAAGAAAATGGACCAATAAGTTTTCAATTTAAAAATCTTTTAGTAATATTTTAATATTTTTAAATATTATTAATATTGCTATTAGGATTGAAAACTACTTCATCTTTCAATTGCCGGATGACGCTAGTCACCTAGTCCATTCTCGTCAGTTGTGGTGTGGGGGATAAACTCTCGGTGTTGGTCAATTGGAGTATGGAGTAGCAGGCCTACGTTCTCTACGATGAGACTCCAACAAGAGTCGAAAATCGTCGATTCACAGGGCTGGACTGCGCTCCGTATTCTAATTGAAAAATAAGATTGTTTTGCCTTCGCATTGAAATTTGGTAGGTTTTAAGAGATAGTTATTGCGCATTTTCTGACATGCAATTAAAAATTTTATATTTTCCATTGACGCGCATACGGGTCTTCTGCGCGTCAGGGAAAACGGGACAACCACAAAATGGGTCATTTTTGATGTCTCAAATTTCCTAAACCTGTTGTCCGCTTTAAGTGATTTTTTTAATATGTTATAGCCTTATTCTTGGTCAATATATCTGTAAGAGTATTGCTGCTAAACAGGTAAACTTTCTTTGTATACCGCGTGTACGAATCAAACTGTGTTTTTTTCTCAAAGTTCGCAACACCCTGTGAATTTGACTGAATTTGACGCGATAAAAACTTCGATAAGATGCTGGTTAAGTGATTACAACGTGTGAAAGATATTGAATTTATTAGCTCTAAAATCCTAAATTAAACAGTAAAATATAAGATAAGTCCGTTACACTTTGAACTGTCTAAAGTTTTGATAAACACGACACGACCACTTTGAAGAGATATGCACGCTAAGAGGGATTGTCTCACCCATATGAATCGGCCGTGGGGTTTGAAGACGTATGCTTTACGAATCTTTCTTTGCGGAATGTGCTGGGCGACTGCCTCTATCGTATGATGACATGTGGATATATCGATATAAAAATACCACATTGCCACGTCATAAGAAAAAGGCATTAAATTAAATAAACTAGAATAGGGCATAAACACCATGTGGAAAATTCTAGCATTTATAAAATACTGAAATTAAAACCCAACTATAGCCTCAGGTTTTCTTAACATTCTGTTTTTTGATTCATTCGCTTATGTTAGTGCATAAACTTGTATCAATTTTAATTTATACCTCGAATTCAACTTTAAGATTAGAGTGATAACTCTGGAGCTTACACTTTATATTTTTAATATGTTTGGTACATGTTGTTTGTGTACGATGAATCCAACTCCCCCATTCGATGAATCGTCTTCTCCTTTGAAATGAATGGAATAAGTGGCCAGATTTAAGAGTATATTGTTCTTCTCCTCTTCTTCTAACTTCGCTGAGACCAATTACGTCCCACTTTATTGATTTTAGCTCTTCCTCCATTTTAACAATTTAGACTTTGACAACATTGTTCTCACATTATATGAAGCAATATGCATGGGTTGTCGTCTATGGTAGCCTAATTTTACAAGGGGATTCTTAGCATCTTAGCACCCTCTACCCCGTCTTTCTTCCGACCGCTACCTTGGTCGGAGGTAGTGGAGTCGCCGGGCACTGAGGGCCGATCATTTACTGAATTTTCCATACATGCATAGAAGAGGGGGGTTTACCCATTTCACTACCGCGCGGGACAGTGCGTATTGGTAGTGGGTTAGGATGTGATATGGATAGAAACGAATTTGATGGAAAGTTTGGTTAGGACATGACTTCTCCTTGGTAGGGGACTGCGGAGAAAATCCGGTTGCGTCCCTTTAGCAGATGTCTTCTACTGGGGTCGTAGAAAAGTATTGTAGTGGAAGAGAAATCTTGGCCGATCCCCGTATAACAGTAAACACCTCGAGAATGACGTAATCGGATGTGCTAGGCCTCGCCGGAGAATTCTGGAAGGTACGTCACGTAGGCGGAACAAGCCGATAGCTCGAGATGGGAGTCGATTGTTCCAGAATAACAACTGGGTATAAATACGGGCATATTTTGTGAATAAGTTTAGTGTATAAGATAAATTCGTCTGTAACTTATATAAATAAAGTCGTATATAAATTACGAACCGCTAGTTTTATTGTAATTAGAAGTAATTACACTAATCACGCTACAGTTGGTGTCGGTGTTCGGTAAAGTTAGTGCGATATAAATAAGTGAATTACAGAGAGACTTTAAAAGACTTTTGAACTTTATTCGTCGGGAATAACCATAGTGCGTTAATTGTTCGGTATTCGGAAAGACTTTAAAAGACTTTTGGACTCTATTCGTCGGGAATAGTTAAAGTGCGTTGATTGTTCGGTATTCGGAAAGACTTTTAAAAGACTTTTGGAAAGTACGTGTGTGCCGACCAAAGATGTTGCTACAAGAACTTACAGTAAAACAGCTCCGTGAACAGCTAGAGGAACGGGACGTGGACAGCAGTGGGCTCAAGATAGTCCTACAAGCACGACTCGAGGAAGTCCTCAAGGAGAATGGAGATGACCCAAAGACGTTCCACTTCCAATCAGCAGAACAAGCGATCTTATCGAAATTTGAAAGTATTTCTCAAAAGATCGATGAAACTTCTATAAAGAACAACGAGAAACTTGAAGAAGTTAGTAGAAAAAGCGACGAGAAATTTGAAAGTGTTTCTCAAGTAATTAAAGACGTTTGTAGACAGAATGACGAGAAATTTGAAGAAGTTTCTAGAACATTCGATAAGATGCAGAAAAGTGTAGAGACCGTAGAAGAAAAGATCAAACAACTAGAGAGCATGATAACCGATACAAAAGTACAACCATCAGTTAATGCAGCAGCGTTAGATCCGGTAGTGAAAGATGAACTACCGAGAGACGAAACGTCGCATAATATGAGATTCAAATTACCACCATTCGATGGAAAGTCCTCTTGGTCCATATATCTTAGACAATTTGAAGCTATTGCGACCGCCAATCATTGGACCGAACAGGAAAAGGCTGTTTCCTTGACTGCTGCTTTGCGAGGTGATGCTGCAGATATATTAAGATCAATTCCTAAGGGTCAAGAAAATTGTTACCAGACCTTGTTCACTCGTCTAGAAAAACGCTATGGAGATGCCCATCTACAACAAGTATACAAAGCACAACTGCGAAGTAGAAGTCAACGAGCAAGTGAGAATCTTCAAGAATTTGAAGCAGATGTGGCTCGTGTGGTGCGGTTGGCTTATCCAGAGGTGCCAGACAGCGTTTTAGAAGAAATTGCAGTAGATACCTTCGTCAATGGGCTGAAAGATAATGAACTACAGAAAGCTTTACGACTAGCAAGACCGAAAGTTTTAGATGAAGCACTTGCTATTGCCTTGGAACACGAAGCAGCTAGCCAAGCTTCACGAAACAATCGAGTAATAATCGTGGAAAAAGGCGATAAGAGAAAAGATGAACGTTTGGTGGAAATGGTACGGAGGGTGATTCGTGACACGATGCCGAAGAGACGCATGAAGAGGGCTGGAAGAGTTGGTTCAAATACAGATGCTTCCTCGATACGGCCATGTAGTGAAAGTTGTAATCACCGGCTTAAAGTAGATAAACAGCTTTGCCCTGTGAGACGAACTACCGTCGTTAATGAGCAATGGCAGCCACAACAGTTACAAGAAGCCCAAGAAGACGATCCATGTATAAAAAGAGTATTGGATTGGATGCGTCGAGGTGAGAGACCTAGTTGGCAAAACATTAGTGCATGTAGTCCGGAAGTCAAGGCCTACTGGAGCCAATGGAATTGCCTGATACTAAAAGATGATCTTCTGTACAGAACCTTTGAGAACGATGATGGTACAGAATCTAAGCTTCAGTTGATTGTACCTAAAAGTAAAGTGTCAGAAGTATTGCGTCAGTTGCATGACGGTACATCAGGTGGACACTTTGGTATTACGAAGACTCTGCAAAAGGTTCGAGAACGGTTCTATTGGGTGAACTGTAAAGATGATGTAAGAAGATGGTGCCAGAAATGTGAACTGTGTGCATCCGGTAATGGTCCAGTTGGTAAAAAGAGAGCACCCATGAGACAGTACAATGTTGGCAGTCCTATGGAAAGAGTAGCAATCGACATTGCAGGTCCATTTCCAGAAACTGATGCTGGAAATAAATACATCCTGGTAGCCATGGATTATTTTACGAAATGGACCGAGGCCTATGCATTACCAAATCAAGAAGCTGCTACCGTTGCAGAGGTACTTGTTAAAGAATTCTTCAGCCGATTTGGTGTTCCCTTGGAGATCCACTCCGACCAAGGGCGAAACTTTGAGTCAGCTCTTTTCCAAAACGTTTGTAAATTGATTGGTGTCAATAAGACCAGAACAACACCCCTGCATCCTCAATCAGATGGGATGGTCGAGAGGATGAACCGAACGATGGGTAAACACTTGTCCAAAGTTGTATCTGAACATCAGCGAGATTGGGACCAACACATTCATTTATTCCTGATGGCCTACCGCTCGGCCGTAAATGAAACTACAGGTCAAACACCAACCTGCCTGATGTTGGGTCGTGAAGTTCGGTTGCCCTGCGACCTAGAGTTTGGCTGCGGACCTTCCGAGGAACATGTTGCAGGCGAAGACTACGTTGACCGCCTGAAATTACGAATGAACAACATTCATGAACTTGCCCGACAACACATCCAGATAGCCAGTGACAGAATGAAAGATCAATATGATTCTCGATGCAAGAATGAAAGCTTCGAAGTAGGTGATCTTGTCTGGCTTTATAATCCGCAACGTCGTCGAGGCTTATGTCCTAAACTGCAAAGACAATGGGAAGGTCCATATGAAGTTAAGAAGAAAATAAATGACGTAATATATAGAATTAAGAAGTTGCCAAACGGTAAACCAAAAGTTATTCACATAAATCGTCTTGCACCATATGCTGGCTCAAATGAAACAGAAGAAGCACGAGTCCTCCAACAGGAGATGAAAGATGTCGCACAGCCAAGTTTTAATCAATTTATGTCAAATTACGCAGCGAGAAAGAGTGCTAGATTCGGCGTGACCACAGAAGTTCAGCAAGATCTGTTTGGTGTTCCAGAAAACGTCTCTCTGGCCCACTGTGTTGCCCAAGACCTCGAGATGACTAAAGGAATATCGTCCGTATTCAATAGAAAGTTCGGCCGCCTGGACGAGTTAAGAAATCAGCAGCCTAAAATTGGAGGAGTACTGCGATTGGAAGATGGTCCTCGATCTTTGCTGTATATGGTGACCAGAAAGTCTTATACGGACACGCCAAGCTACGAGAACATATGGCGTGCTCTAACTAATTTGAAGAAAATCGTGTGTAATTATGACATCAAAAATTTGGCTTTACCAAAAATAGGCCATGCAGTAGAAAATCTGGATTGGAAGATTGTGAGAAGCATGCTTGAAGTGGTCTTCAGAGGAACTGGTGTACAAATCACTGTGTGTTGCATGAACCCGAAGATGTCGTACCCTTCAAAGACAGTAGACTGTTATTTCTTCTTGAAGGGTGTATGCAGAGCTGGAGAGTCGTGTAGATTCCGCCATCCTGGGCCTTCATTTAGAGTTGCTGATCGAGACGCTCAGATCTTAAGAGGGGAGCAGTGTAGCGGAAGAGAAATCTTGGCCGATCCCCGTATAACAGTAAACACCTCGAGAATGACGTAATCGGATGTGCTAGGCCTCGCCGGAGAATTCTGGAAGGTACGTCACGTAGGCGGAACAAGCCGATAGCTCGAGATGGGAGTCGATTGTTCCAGAATAACAACTGGGTATAAATACGGGCATATTTTGTGAATAAGTTTAGTGTATAAGATAAATTCGTCTGTAACTTATATAAATAAAGTCGTATATAAATTACGAACCGCTAGTTTTATTGTAATTAGAAGTAATTACACTAATCACGCTACAGTATCTACTTGCTACCTTGGACTGACTGCAAAGGATAAAACACCTTTGGGCGGTGGGGTCGCTACATCCATACGCCAGAAGTCCTTAAGATATCACATGAAAAATATAATACAACGCAGAGGAGGAAATACCCAGTATTAATTTGAAATTTTTATAATTTACTTTTAGATTCGTTACACAATAACTTTAATTCATAACATGTTTTCTCACATACAATATTAAGTTATCTTATTTTTGTTATGCTCTTTAGTTACTAACTTTATTACTATTGACCTCATTGCAATAAAAATTACTTCTTTTCACAATATTTTACTTCTAATTTTATATATACTTTGATAGGCCTAGATCCCGCGTACCAAAAAAAGTTGATTAATAGCAAGCAGAAAATTTGTTAATAGCTTAACGGTGTCTAGTCATACAAACTTTGATGTACGGGAACACTAGAACAGGGGAAGTTTTAATTGTGGAACAGTCTAAAAATTTGAAACGTCAGATTACGAAAACGTCCCATGTATTTTATCGGACAGAACATCCAATTGATTTGTTACCCTTTCATTAAACTCTCATGCAAAAATCAGACTGCTATTACTAACCAACATGATTCCTGTCATTTGACATGTTCTTCTTGTTCCACTCATTAAAATGCAAAGTTGGTAATAAACACCAGTCTGATTTTTGCATCAGAGTTTAATGAAATAATAACAAATCAATTGGAAGTTCTGTCCGACAAAATACATGGAACGTTTTCGTAGTCTGACGTTCCAAATTTTTAACCTGTTCCAGTATTCCCATACATCAAAGTTTGTCCGACTAGACACCGTTAACTATTAACAAATTTTCTGCTTGCTATTAATCAACTTTTTTTTAGTACGCGGGATCAAGGTCTATGATGTTGATAGACACTTGCCAAACAACGTAGTAAAAAAAATAACTTATTTTACTTTTAAGTCGATTTTCTCTGGCATCCATCCGACGCCATCAAGGGCACTAAGAATTATGAGAAAGAAGAAGAAGAAGAAGTCGATTTTCTTTGCTCCCAAGTGACTGATATAACTGATTTAATAGAAAACATCTTATATGTATTTACGTAAATAATACATTCTTTAATAAATTTAGAAAAGTAAATTAGAAATTGAAATTTTTTGCCTCCGGCCAAATTAGATTTACATTTCCGTCCCAAACGTTTGGGAGGACTATATTTACCTTCTAATTTATTTCGTATCTGAAGGCTATGCGGGATAAACGATATTTTTTCTGTGTCACATCCACTCGCATTGTTGATTACTTTTGTTTTTACGAGAAAATACTTATGTCTTCTTTTTTCCTAACGTACGTTGTCTAATATGATTATTGTAAATAGACCAGGGCGCATCTGTAAAAATATTAGTACATTTGGACGTTGACAGGTGACTCAAATTGTTTTGCAGAAATTGCTTAAAAATAACTCAAATAATAATATTTGAGTTATCCTCCCTCTCAAAAAGGTCCGGAACATTGTTTAAATAATCAAGATGTCAAACAATTAAGGAAAAATTCGATTTTTTTCTCCGTTTTTTGATTATAACTTTAAGAGTATTCATTTTAGAGAAAAGTTGTATTGCCATAAAAGTTGTGTAATTAAATTTTCTACAATATAGAGTTGGCTGAAAATTTAAAAAATAGTCACCCTTGTTGCAAAATAGCAATAATTGGAAAAAAAAACTATACAAAAACAAGTATTCGCATTTTACGTTTTTCAACCATTTATGCTAAACTTAGGACCTCCAAATTTCACCCAGAAAACTATATGATACAGTTAAACAGTACTGTCAATTTCATTAAGATCGGTTCAATAGATTTTGCAAAATAAATTTTGCAATCCAGCTTTCGCAAAAAAAATTAATTTTTTCAAACTGTTACAGGACTGAAAATAAAGCAGATAACAAGTTGCATTTTTTTGCTTATAGAAGTGTACTGTACCTTTCATTTGCAATTTGCAAAACTAAAATCGATTAACTACCACGGCGTCAGGAATTTTTTTAAATAAACATTAATTATTGGTGTTGCGCGCAGGACACCGGATAGTTTGCTCTGATTGGGTATTCCAATGACCTTTGATAATTATGGATACATTTTAATTTTTATTACTTTCGATATAAATAAATAAATTTGTTTATTGCAAAATAAAAACACAGGCTCTATCCTTTGAAATAACACTTTTTTTAGCAAAAACTTTCTTTGTTCATATATTTTAACTTGAGAATAAAAGTTTATTATTTTTAAACATATACAATTGTTTAAACAATATTTCACAAACAATAATAAAATTAGTTTGATTTTTGTGGAATTAAAATATTAAAATACAACAAAATATAGAGTAAGAGAATAATGTATTAGATGAAGATTGGAAGAAATTTTGGTGGAAATCAACTTCATGTGAATCGAACACCGCTGTCCTGCGCGTAGCACCAATAATTAATGTTTATTTAAAAAAATTCCTGACGCCGTGGTAGTTAATCGATTTTAATTTTGCAAATTGCAAATGAAAGGTACAGTACACTTCTATACGCAAAAAAAATTCAACTTGCTATCTGCTTTATTTTCAGTCCTGTAACATTTTGAAAAAATGAATTGTTTTTGCGAAAGCTGGATTGCAAAATTTATTTTGCAAAATTTGTTAAACCGATCTTAATGAAATTTACAGTATTGTTTTACTGTATCATAAAGTTTTTCTGGGTAAAATATGAAGGTCATAAGTGTAGCACAAATGGTTGAAAAACGTAAAATGCGAATACTTGTTATTGTATGGTTTTTTTCGCAATTATTGCTATTTTGCAACAAGGGTGACTATTTTTTCAACTTTTAACTAATTTTATATTGTAGGAAATTTAATTACACAACTTTTATGTCAGTACATCTTTTCTGGGAAATGAATACTTTTGAAGTTATAATCAAAAAACGAAGAAAAAAATCGAATTTTTCCTTCATTTTTTGACATTTTAATTATTTAAACAATGTTCCGGACCTTTTTGAGAGGGAGGATAACTCAAATATTATTACTTGAGTTATTTTCAAGCAATTTCTGCAAAAAATTTGAGTCACCTCTCAACGTCCATCTCAAAACAGATGGGCCCTGGACTAAAAAGTTAATGACATATTATATTAAATTTAGTCGCTCTAAATACTACAACGTTGTTCAAAGGGGTTCCGAAACTGTTGTCTTATGACATGTTTAAGTTAAATATTATTTAACTAGCAGTTTTGTCCGTAACCATGCAACGGGGATCCATTGTACAGGGTTATTCACTATATTTTAACCCCCCTGTAAACTGCTTTATTTACAGAATTAGAAAAAAAATATTAAATGCAAAAGTTATTCGATTTTTAAATTATGATTTTTTGACATATATTTATTTATTAATAACAGATACAAACAGGTTTCCCTACTTACATGTATCCGTATCTACAATGACAACAGTTTAGTACAACATGCACATAATGTAATAATTCGAGGTAATAGAGACAAAAACGACAGATGTTTACCAGCAAAAACGTTAAAAATAATAAAAAAACCTCTCTTTACATTATTCATGCAATAGACGTTTAAATAATTGCAAGTTTATTCCAAATAATTCCAGACAAGTGGTTGTTGTTAAATCGTTGTAAATTTAGCACATTTTATTAAGTGTGCTAGAAGTATTTACAAAAAATAATATGTTTCTTGGACGGGTTCTGTGATCCGGGATATAAAATTGTATTTGTAATATAAAATTTTATATATATCATACTAGTGACGTCATCCATCTGGGCGTGATGACGTAATCGACTATTTTTTTTAAATGAGAATAGGGGTCGTGTGATAGCTCATTTGAAAGGGTATTCAATTTTCTATTCAGTAATATAAGCATTAAAATAGTTTTTTATACAGGGTGTCAAAAAATTTGTTTTAATTAAATTAATCGACACAAAAAGAAGAATGTACTTATGTAATTTATTTATTTCAGAATATCTTCTACTGCTGTTAGAAAACAGAAATAAAAGTTAATTGCACAAATAAACATTGCGTTTTGCTTAAATTCAATGTTTAAACTGCCAAGAGGCAGATGTGATACACCCTGTATAAATAATTATCTTAATGTTTATATTACTGAATAGAGAATTGAATAACCTTTCAAATGAGCTAGCACACGACGCCTATTCTCATTTAAAAAAATAGTCGATTACGTCATCACGCTCAGATGGATGACGTCACTAGTATGATATATATGTCAAAAAATCATAATTTAAAAATCGAATAACTTTTTTATTTAACATTTTTTTCTAATTCTGTAAATGAAGCAGTTTACAGGGGGGTCAAAATATAGTGAATAACCCTGTACCACACCACACTCAATTTTTTCAAAATGATAGGATCACCAAAGTTTCAAAGAATTAAAAATATATTTTTTTAAGTATAAACGTCTTGCATGTAAACTAAAAGTTACAGAAGTCGTCAGAACAGTTAAAAATCGCAAACTTGAATATTTTGACCTTGTTATGCGACACCCAGAGAGATATGACAAGGTAGAGAGAAGAAGAGGGTCGGGTCGAAGAAGAGAGTCATGGCTTAGAAACCTGAGAAAATGTTAACAGTTCCTCTGCATCCCTTTTCCGAGCTGTCGTCAACAAAATTATCTACTATAGCCAATTTGATAGCCAACGCTCGATAATCGAGCACGGCACATGAAGAAGAAGAAGAATGTAAACCAAGTAAATATAAAGTAACATAAAGCTTTAAATTATTTTTCTTAATAAAGTGACCAGTAGTTGTGTCAATTTTGCGAAAAATTTAATTACTAATGAACTAGTAAATATTTCGAGTAAGGATAATTGAATCGTTAACGTAAAACGACATGTAAAATAGATGGAAGAGCCAATATGTACATATCCTAAATATATTTATAGTGGAACCCCGATAAGTCGGCCTCCGATAACCCGGAATTCCGGCTAACCCGGACCGGTTTTCATTAGACAAGACAAACATTTTTTCACTTTGACTGAGTTTTTACCAAGAAATATACAATGCTGTACACAACTGTACGCAATTTAGATGTACCGTGCATATGAATTTCATGTTTTTGCAATTATAATGTGTATTTGTTTATTATTTATATGTGTTTTATTAATTTTTACCATATTCTGCGGCTAACCCGGATTTTCGATAACCCGGATCGGCAGTGGTCCGACTTATCGAGGTTCCACTGTAATTTGTTTTTAACCTGTGTTTTAGTGAGTCTGTCGTCCTAAAAGATTTACCCGTCACAGGCTTTAAACTTTGATTTAGTCACTTTCTGACTTTCATAATAATAATTTTTAACCGAGTTATTAAAGGTCGCGGCATATTATCATGCACGTAGTGTTTCCAGCACGTAGCGTAGTCTCCGAAAAACCTGATTTTACTAAGAGGTGTCTGGTATAGTCGATTCGCTAAGGCTAAACTCTAAATCACTAGACACAAATGGCTAGTGATTTTAGTAAGTAATTTTGCGAATTTGGTAAAATTGGCAAAAAAATAATTACTTAATAGTTAATAATTATTAAATAGTTAGTAATTTTTCAAATTTTAGCAAAATTGGCCAAAAACAAAAAAATTACCTACTAAAATCACTAGCCAGTTGTGTCTGAGTTTAGCGAACAGACATGCGACATACGATAGGTTCCAGACAGTGTGAATTGTACAGCTGGTTCCTAAAAAACTGATACGACTCTTAAAGCGTATTTTGTATAAAATTGAGCAGTGTATTTTGAAGGACAAATACTTATTTACATACTGTCACTGTCACTGCCAAATCTTAAAATTTAATATATTGTTGGGTTAAATCGTTTGTTTTATTCGTTAAAACATAAAAATAATAACAACAACCCTATTTTATGTAAAAGCTATCGTTTATATACTCTTACATAAAATGTATGAATCAACATACGTAATCAGTAGTTTGTTGTTTGTTTGTTTATTTTATTATTTGTCTGTCACTGTCATAATAAATATAAAATAATGTCAGATCAATCAAATACACTGCTCAACATGATTAAATCTTACTAAGAGTCGTATCAGTTTTTTAGGAACCAGCTGTACATATTTAAAACCAATAAAATCAATATTTTTCGGAAACTAAACGCTACGTGATGGAATCGCTACCTGCATGATAATATGCAGCGACCTTGTGTCTTGAAAATGGCCATTTTGGCGTTTTTCAAATTTTAAATCGCATATAACTCGACAACTATTACTTTTAGACAAAAACTAAAAGAAACCTTTATTGCTCAAAATGACTTTGTACGGAGTAAAAAAAGTTTGAGTTTTTGAATTTGTTTAAAAAAATTTTTTAAACAATTTTCCGATCGTGGAACCTCCCGGCACCCTGTGGATTTGTTATAAGGACCATTTTTTGAGTAAGTTTGTGCAAAAAAAAAACGAATCCGAATAATTGAGGAGGTGTCAATCAAAATCAATCATGTCCATAAAAATCAAAAATGAGATAGCAGCTGTTGTAACAAGTATAAAAATACTAAATACTAATATAAAACATAAACATTAAGTCCTTTTCAGTAAAAGGAAAAACAATTAAGATAAATTTGAAACAAGCATTAAGCGGATAACATAATTGAAATCATAATCATAAAGTTGAAACACTCGTTTTATTTTAAACACTCTAAACAATTTGTATGGAACGCACAAGATTAAAATTTATTATGAATTGTTTTTCGTTGTTGCTGATTACTTCATTGTGTCTACGGCAATTTTCTTAATGGCAAGACTTACACTGTGTTGTTTGTATTTGGTCCACACCTCCACACCCCGGTTTTGACTCAAACTAACTCCCACAGTAACGTTAAAAATAAATTGTCGTTGACTTATGATAGACCTTTCATATGCGGGTCGTAGGGGATGGGCAGTATACAATATTTTTTTTCCGAAATGGTTTTGCAACTATTTTATTGTGGCATGTTTCAAAATTAATATTTTTAGTGCAATCGGTTTAGTAAATCATGGTTTTCCATAATTTTTAATTATGGAAAATCCAATTCGTAAATCGCGCATATGTTGTAATTGTCACGGTATTGTGTAAGAAGTATAGTACTCCAGGGAAATAAGCTAGAAATAGACCATGTTCGGGACACTCAAAAATTCAGGTAGCTGACTACTTTTTTAGTTATTGTAGACCCATAGGAAGAACATCTACATGTTTCCTGCCTAGAGTTCGCGTCCGTTTTTTAATTATTAACAATTTAGTGCAAAAATCGCGATTTGTTCGATTTTTTGCACCCCATTCAAAAGCTAAACAGTTGACACAAAACTACAAAATTAAATTTTTTAGAACATTGAGAAACCTTTAAAATGCCGATTTTTAAAATGGTAACTTGTTGCTACGCAAACTGTAAAATTAGTGAAAATTTTTATTTGTTAATAACTTTTAATAAACCTACTTTAAAACTTTAGTGTTTTGCCAAAAGTTGGGTATTGGGGTACTTATTAAACCCTGAAATTTTGAGACGGATCCAGTAATTAGTTTAAAAGTTATTCTATTTGTTTTTCTCAGAGACCTTTATTTTGCAATAACATAAGACAGAAAATAAAGAAGATAGGGAAATTCTGCGTATGTCAAATGAAAGTAGAAAAGTGATTCTCTCAAAATGTACTAAAAAACTATAAAAAAAATGATCTAATATAGTCAAAAATCCTAATGCCAAATTTTTGAAATTTTGTAGTTTAAAAACATTTAGAATAACTTTAAAAATATTGTTCGTATAAAAAATCATTTTAAATATTCGAAAAGTTGGTATTTTACCCGAATTTTTAAAAATGTAGTTCAATTGGTGACTAGTCGAGATAAGTGAAGGGGGAGCTGGGAGCCGACAAATGCACGAGTTCAAAAACTAAAAAAGGCAACTTAAAACTACTATGTGCTACTATCATTTTCTATATCGCGGGATCTACTGAATATATTTTGATCTTTCTGTTTTTAATTTGTATGTAATTTTTGTACATTACAAATATGCAATTTTTATATTTGCAATTTGACATTTATTAATTAATAAACAGTCTAATTTTTTTAAACAATTTTTGAAAAAAATAATTTTTTCCCAAAAATTCATGTTTTTAATCATACTATCATTATTAATCATAAAATAGTTAAGGTATACTTTAATAATTAAATTATCTTCAATAAATAATTATCTAATAAAAATAATTTATTTATTAAAGTGTATTTTAACTTTTTTTATGATCATTAATAATACTATGATTAAAGAAATAGATACAGTAGAACCCCGTAAATCCGAACCCCACGAATCCGATCTTTCAGCAAATCCGAACCAACGGAAAGCGAAAAAAATTTAAAAATTCAAGACAAAAACTTAAAAACATGTTTATTATACAGAGTAAAGCCAGAAAATTGGACAATGTAGGATTACTAGGACTTTGACATTTAAAATTTCTTAAAAATAAATATTATACTGTAATATATAGGTTTGTAAAGTGTTTATAAAGGTTAAACACAAACTTACTTTGGTTCTCTCGTAGTCAACTTGAGTCCAAAGATATTGTCCACACTCTTGCGAGAACGTTTGGCTACTCAAAATCACAATGAAAGCTTTGAACTACTAGTTAAGGCTAACTTTCGGATAATCCGAACTTTTCGGAATCCGAACAGGCTGTCCCCCCAATTAGTTCGGATTTGCGGGGTTCTACTGTACTTGTAAAAAAATATTTTTTCAAGAATTGTTTAAACAAATTAGACTGAATATTAATTAATAAATTTATAAACAAATTTCATGGGTATTCTTTCATTTTTCCGACTGTACGAATTAAAAAAAGAAAGATCAAAATCCATTGAGTTGAAACCATTGAGATTTAGTTTGAAATTGCTTTTTCGGTGTTTTAACTCGGTGGATTCGTAGGTTCCCCCTAGTAACCGTTTGAACTACATTTTTGAAAAATTGTAGAGGGTGCTGTGAAGATGTTTGTGCAAATTTTTTAACAAAAAAACAAATCCCATTCTTTAGAATGGCATCAATGAAATTCCTTAATTATTATAAACAAATTAGCTGTGAATTAAAAAAACACATGGCTAACTTTGTCCCAAATGAACCCAGGCTACACTTTTTTGTTTGAAAATTCGTGTTAAAATTCGAATATATAAAAAGATTGTTCCTACGGAATAGTTATTTTCCTAACTAGTGCGGAAAGTGATACTTTCACGCACGAGACTGGCGTTAACCCGAACGACGCGATAGCGGAGTTCGGGCAAGCAGTCGAGTGCGGGGAAGACACTTTCCGCATGAATTAGGAACAATATTTTTTATTTAGAAGTGAAAATACACAAATTATTTCTTTGACAAGGTTGTCAAAACCAAACTTTCAATATAATGGGTTACCACGACGACGATATTGGTTTCCATGACGACGATTGAAAACCATTGTAATTGTCTACTGATCTGACTTTTAAATATTATGTCAAACTAATTTTATTTCATCGAATTATCTCGCTAATTTCATTAAAACATGAACATAATAAGATAAATTTAAAATAAATTAGTAAATAATATCTAAATATTAGTTTTTTGCATGTATTATAATATATTATAATGCCATATCACAAGATATTGTACTTTCCCGCACGCTGTGCGGGAAAATTTACTTTCACGCACGCCGTGCGGGAAAGTGCTACTTTCGGAAACGAAATGCGTGCGGGAGAGTGGCTCTTTTAGCACGGCCGTAGAAAATAGTGGAGGAAAGTGCTACTTTTCCTCCCGAGAATGAAGTTTACCGCCCGACGCGTAGCGGAGGGCAGTAATCATTCAAGGGAGGAAAAGGCACTTTACTCCCATGTTACATATATGGTTTTTCCACCTTCCTCAAATAAAAAGTAATTTTTCCATTTTTACTTAATTTATTTATGTAACTAACCAACAAAATTTATTAGAACTAAAACTAACAAGTAGGTACAATATAAGTGTCAACTGTCAAATATAAGTCAAATTATTAATGTAAACATTGTTAAATCAGAATAACAATTTACTGTTTTTTACCATTCTGCCAAATACAGAGTGTTTTTAAATAAACGTTAAAATGTATAGATACTTACGTAATAGAAAATAGATATTGTACAGGGCGTCAATAAGTTATATTTTATGAATAAAATACCATGACGTCACTTTTACTTTTCCTCCCTAGGGAGGAAATATATTTTCCTCCCTAGGGAGGAAAAGTACTCGGAAAAGTACAACTTTGCTCCCTAAAATCAGGTCCGGATAAGTATACTTTCGGTAGAGGTAGGTGGAAAAATATTTTTAACGTTATTTTAAATGTTTATTAACTACAAAAAATTTGGCATTAGGATTTCTGATTATATTAATCAATTTTGTTATCTTTTTTTAATACATTTTGATAGTATCAGTCTTCTACTTTCATTTGGCATACTCAGAATTGCCCAATGTTCATTATTTTCTGTCTTATGCTATTGCAAAATAACGGTCTCTGGGAAAAACAAATAGAATAACTTTTAAACTAATTAATGGATCAGTCTTAAATTTTGAAGGTTTGTTAAATACCAAAATACCCAACTTTGGGTAAACCCCTCAAATTTTAAGTTAAATTTAGTAAATGTTATTAACAAATATCGACTTTCATTTATTTTGTAATTTGCGAAGCAACAAACTAACTTTTTAACTTTACAAAATCGGCATTTTGAAGGTTTTTCAATGTTTAAAAAAAAATTAAATTTTGTAGCTTTATTTTAACTGTTTATCTTTTGAATGGGCTGCAAAAAATCGAAAAAATCGCGATTTTTGCACTAAATTGTTAATAATTAAAAAACGGACGCGAATTACCTATAGGCAGGAAACAGGTAGGTTTTCTTCCTATAGGTCTACAATAACTAAAAAGTAGTCAGCTACCTAGATCTTTGAGTGTCCTGAGAAAATCCTTATTTCTCTGGACTATTATAATCAAAAGATACACAACTATACGTTCGATCGTTACAAAATTTATAAAGTAGGACAAAGTAAAATAACGGAAGTAGATCGAAGGGCGTTAAGACGCATTCTAGTGAAAAATCTCCGTGCAACTTATCTAGAGTTAAGTGTTTTGTGAAGTGACGTTATTGGAAGAAACTTTTCTAGATCAGCATGTCACCGAGAGGCCGACACATTGGAATGGGCTACAAAGTAAGTTATAAAGATGAAAAAATCAGTGCTAGTTATTTTTTAAAATAGTTTTATTTTGCTTTAAGCTAAAGAAAAGCCACTTTTAACATTATAACAAAAATAACAAACAAAAATAGATTAAAATGCCCAAAAGAGCGTAAATATTAGACATATTTATGATGGGATGCAATACAATGAAGTGACTATTCCAGATCTGAAGTGTGCGACGGAGGCATTACGAGCCGCGTTGTCCGCAAAAAATGAAGCTTCTCATGAAATGATTGTGGAATAAAATTTAACATCAACGGAAAATTTTGTCTGCCAACAGAACGGCGTCCTGGACTGAAGACCATTTCTGGAATGGGTTTCTAACAGTCACAACTTATACCTAGTGTGACCAACTCCAATTCAGTCGAATCCGGGACAAAGCTGAAAAAAATACCTGAAATCCGGGACTTTTCAATGAAAATCGGGCCATTTTTTTTCAGAAGACGATAATTAAATACAGAAATAAAAAAGTGCACCGTTTTAGTTTTCATAGAACTATAATACCACGATATAAAATGCATGCGTTTTGGATGTGATATTAGTATTACACTCTAGAAATTGTCGACTTTTTTCATCTGACCAATTCAATTTGATGTGAATTGTTAGAAGAATAACGTATTCAAAATTTCAAAATATAATTTTACCAAAACGTTGAAAATTCGGATGGCCCGGAAGCCTTGTCCGGGACTCCGGGACACGACTTCGTAATTCGGGCCATGTCCCGGAGTTTTCGGGCTAGTTGGTCACACTACTTATACCTGATAAAAACTTTGTGGCGCGAACTATATAAAACATTGAGGAACAATCCTGCCAGGTCTGTCCACCAATGCAAACAAAAATTATAAGAAATATGAAATTCATTTACATTAGAATTTTGTCGGAACTTAGTAGAAACTATACCTCCAAGAATTTTGGATGTAATTAAAAATAATGCATCTGCCACACAGTAGTAAACTTTTACATTTTTGAAAATGATAGACAGCTTATCAGCTGTCCCAAGTAGAAACACTGTATATTCATTTTTTTCAAAATCACTTTTATTGCATTTTTGGATTTAGGGTGTTGTTATCTACCAAGTACCAAGGAAGAAAAAAATAAAAAATTAGTAGAACCACAATTTAACATTGCTATGAAACACATTATATCACATTCCATTTTCACTTCACCAATTTAAAACACATTATATCCACATCCCCAAGTATCATCATCATCAGGGCTTTTCATTCCAGGTGGAATGTTTGCCGCTCTTACTTAGAGCTCTCAGATTCGCTTATTGCGGTGAATCACTCCGCATTCCACTTGTATGTTGTCAAAGTTTGTTGTATGACTTGGCTTTCGTTACTATTTTCTTCCACTCATTTCGATATGTGCAGAGTTCCCTCCAGTTTCTTACTTCCAGAATTTTGATATCTCTCATGACCTGGTCCTCCCATCTCTCTCTGGGTCTTCCTCTTGGTCTTTCAGTTGCCGGTTTCCATTTGGTGATCTTCTTAATCAGTCGGTCGTTTTTCCTTCTTTCTATGTGTCCCAGCCATCTCAGCCTCTGTGATTTAATAAATCTAACTATATCTTCTCCCATCATTATGTCTCTTAGTTCATGGTTCATTCTTCTTCTCATTTCTCCGTTGTCCATTCTTATCGGGCCCATAATGTGTCTGAGGATTTTCCTTTCGAATATTCTCAATTTTTCTTCATCTTTTTCCGTGAGGCACATTGTCTCAGCTGCGTACGTAACTACTGGTCTGATTGCAACTCTGTATATTTTCAGTTTTGTATTTCTGGATAAGTTCTTGTCCTTCATAAGCCTGTGATATCTCCAGTATGTTTTGTTGCCTGTTAGTATTCGTTCCGTTACTTCTTCACTTCTCTTGTTTTGGCCATTCACTATTACTCCCAAATATTTAAATTGTTGGACTCTTTCAAAAGTGTAGTTTTTTATTTTAATTTCTCTCATCCTGTTATCTTCTCTTCTAAAGCAGAGTAGATATTTTGTTTTTCCTTCGTTAGTTTCTAGACCTCTTTTTCGAGCTTCTTTTGCCAGGATTGTTACTGCTTCTTTTAATCTTTCCTTGTCTCTTCCCATAAGAACTAAATCATCTGCGTATGCAACTATTTGTGTTGAGGAGTGGGCTATAGTTCCTTTAATTTTGCTGGCCTTGACTGTTCCTTCTAGTGCTATGTTGAATAATGTGGTTGACAGGGAGTCGCCTTGTCGCACTCCTGTTTCTATTGCAATTGATTTTGTGCTACCTTCTTCTGTTGTTACTTTGGCTCGAGCTCCATCCATGGTCATTTTTGTTAATCTGATTAATTTTGCTGGTATATCTTGATTTTTCATTTCAATAAATAATTTATTTCTTCCAATACAGTCAAAGGCTTGTCTGAAGTCTACGAAGAGGATGTGGAGTTCTATGTTGTGTTCGTGGCATTTTTCGATTATTTGTGTAACTATGTGGATCGCATCTGTAGTGGATCTGCCTTCTCTGAATCCTTGCTGGTAGTCCCCAATTTTCTTCTCTGTGAATTGATTAAGTTTTTGTTTGATGAGGGCTGTTAGAATTTTATATGCTGTACTCAGTAGAGATATTGCTCTATAATTGTTACAGTTTGTTACTTCTCCTTTCTTAAATATTGGTATAATTCTGCCTTCTTTCCAATCCTCGGGCATTTCTTCTGCTTCCCATATTCTAACTATTAGGTTATAGATGCTTGTTAATAACTTTTCCCCTCCGTTTTTAATTAGCTCATTGGGAATTTCATCTGGGCCTGGTGTTCTTTTCTGTTTCATTTTTTGAATGATGGCTAAATATTCATCATGTGTTGGCATCCCTATTTCATTATCTCTAATGTCTTCCATTGCGCCTACCTCCTCTTCCGGGCTTTCTTTGCATCTATATAGTTCTGTGAAGTGTGTTTCCCATGATCTATTGTCAATTTTAACTACTGGTCTGCCTTTTCTTTGTTGAGCTTTTAGGTATCCAAATAGTTTGGCGCTGTCTTTACTATTCATTTCTAGTTCCTTTAACAGCTCTTCAATCCACAGTTTTTTTTGTTCTTGCAACAATTATCGGCTGCTTTCTTTTTTTCTTTATATTCGTTTCGATGATGCACTTCTTTAGTTGATATCCATTTATCTCTTGCTTGGTTTTTCTGTTTGATTTTGTTTTCGCATTCTGCATCAAACCACTCTTTCCTTCTTTTTATTTCCCTCTGTCCTAGCACCTCTTCAGCTGAATTCAAAATGGATTCTTTTATATTTTTCCATATGTCCTCTGTGTTATTTGCTTGTGTTAGGTTTTCCTTTAGGGTTTTCTCATATTGTTCTCTTAGTTCCTGTACTTTTAACTTCTCCAGATTCCATCTTCTTTTGTTTTGTCTTGTTCTCTCTGCTTTAATTATCTTCATTTTGATTTTTCCTATTACTAGAAAATGGTCTGTGTCCGCGTTTGCTCCTCTATATGATCTGACATCGTGCATTATTGCTTTCCATTTTTTGGATATTAGTATGTGATCTATCTGATTGCCATCTGTTGTGCCAGGTATCAACCATGTTACTTTATGCTCTCTTCTGTGCACGAAGTTTGTACTTATAATGTAACTGTTTGTTATTGCTGCTAGTTGGCATAATTTTCTTCCGTTATCGTTTGTCTCGTCATGAATAGTTTCTTTCCCTGCTACTTCCTTATACTGGTTTTCTTTGCCTACTTTTGCATTGAAGTCACCAACCATTAGTACTATATCATTTCTGGGTAATCTTTCATATAATTCTTCCAGTTGTTCATACAATTCAATTTTATCATTTTCTGGTGCATTTTCTGTGTATCCCCAAGTATAAACACTGTAAATACGGGATATACAGTGTTTTTATTTGGTTTTTAGGATTTACAGTGATTTACCGTGGGAATCGCATGATTTACATTTTACATTCGCCAAGACCATTGATATTTCCAAGGCAGTTTTTAGTTGTTTGTTAGTTATTGATGGTTATTGTGATAAGTGCAGTAGAAATTTGTCGTGTATGAAATCTTTAAGTTTATTGTATTAATTATTTAAAATATATTTTTAAAATTAAACTGGGTGTTACCTATTAATTATCAAATATGAATAAAAATCTAATAATATTTTGACCTGCTGAATTCGAATTTATAACTTTATTTTGCGCCGAAAGTGACGAAAATTTATTATAAACAATTTAATTGTTTAAGTTATTATAATTCGTAGACTAACAAATATAAATAGTCTTTACAAAATTAATTATGTTCTTAAAAAATCTACAAAATAATCTTTGGTAAACCTTGACCAATAATTTGAAACACAGATGCTGCAAAAACATTTCAAAATTACAGAATTTAGTCGATTTTTCACTTGTAAGTCGGCTGAATTTTGAGTAAGATAACTTTATAATAGCCCAAATTAATAAAGAAAAACTACAAGCTGTAAAACTAAACCTTAATATATATATTATACAAGGTGTCCCAAAAGTAGTGGAACGGTCGAATATTTCGCGAACTAAACATCGGATCGAAAAACTGAAAAGTATATGTTCAATCATTTTCAAAAATCTATCCAATGACACTAAACACCAACCCCCACTATACCCCCCCCCCTGGAGGTGGGGTGGGGGGTAACTTTAAAATCTCAAATGGTAACCCCCAGTTTTTCTTACAGATTTTAATTCGTTACGTAAAAGTAAGCAACTTTTATTTAAGACATTTTTTCGAACTGTGGATAGATGGCGCTATAATTGGAAAAACAATTTATCCTGATACCATAGGTAAATTATAGAAACGGTCTAATATCTCACGAAATACACCTCTAAATGAGAAACTAAAAAACAGATTTTTAATCTTTTTCGAAACCCTTTCGAATAACACCAAACGTGACCCTCCAACCCACCCCCTGGAGGTGGGGTGGGGGGTAACTTTAAACTCTTAAATAGCAACCCCCACTTTTTATTACAGATTCGGATCCGTCATGAACAATTAAGCAACATTTATTCGAAACATTTTTTAGAATTGTTAATAGATGGCGCTTTAATTGAAAAAATACGATTTATTAGCACCATCTATCAGAAATTTTAAAAAAAGTTTCGAATAAATGTTGCTTAATTTTTTATGACGAATCCGAATCTGCAATAAAAAGTAGGAGTTGCTATTTAAGATTTTAAAGTTACCCCTCACCTCACCTCCAGGGGGTGGGTTAGAGGGTCATGTTTGGTGTTATTCGATAGCTTTTCGAAAAAGATTAAAATCTGCTTGTTGGTTTCTCATTTATAAGTGTATTTCGTGAGATATTAGACCGTTTCTATAATTTACCTATGGTATCAGGATAAATCGTTTTTCCCAATTATAGCGCCATCTATCCACAGTTCAAAAAAAATGTCTTGAATAAAAGTTGCCTATTTTTACGTAACGAATCCAAATTTGCAAGAAAAACTGGGGGTTTCCAATTGAGATTTTAAAGTTACCCCCCACCCCACCTTCAGGGGGTGTAGTGGGGGTTGGTGTTTGGTGTCATTGGATAGATTTTTGAAAATGATTGAACAAGTATTTTTCAGTTTTTTGATCCGATGTTTAGTTCGCGAAATATTCAACCGTTCCACTACTTTTGGGACACCCTATATATACAAAGTTATACCAATAAACGAAAATTTTCTATTAAAAACTGCATAATTTAATTTGTTTATATAGAGAATTTAATATAATTTGTAGAAATATGTACCTAGACAGAAATAATAGAGAAACTTGTTTCTTTGATGCCTGAAAACGGATGATCGTTTTGGCGTAATTGGTCGGTCTTAGAGACACTAGTGGACAAGCTTTTCCTTAACCCTGGATGACAGCAATTACATGACCCAGACACTGACCATTAAATTGTTGCAATTTGTTATATATTTGTTAAAGGAACTTGAATAAAGTATTATTTGTGGTACTTAGGGCCGGTTGTTCGAACGCTAATCAACAATGATCACTATCAAATATTTAATTACTGTCACAACTGTCAATGTCAACTTTGGTTGGGCTGCTCAAAACATAATTGATTATGATTATGAGATTAGTTAATCAATTAACATAACAATTACTAACATAATTGATTAAATAATTTCATAATTGTAATCAATAATTATGTTTTCAGCAACAAAATCAAAGTTGACATTGACAGTTGTGACAGTAATTAAATATTTGATAATGATCATTTTTGATTAGCGTTCGAACAACCGGCCCTATATGTCTTTAAAAAGTGGGAAATGTTATACTATATTTACAGGTTTCCCAAATAAAAAAACGGTTTGTGTTCAAAACCTAGTCAGGAAATAAAATTCAGACATAAAAATATTTACTGAAAAACAGGAGTATTTTTTATTAAATTAATGTGTTAGGTCTGGATCCCGCGTATGAAAAAAAAGTTGATTAATAGCAAGCTAAAAATTTGTTAATAGCTTATGGGCCGGTTGTTCGAACGCTAATCAACAATGATCACTATCAAATATTTAATTACTGTCACCAAAACTGTCAATGTCAACTTTTATTGGGTTGCTGAAAACATAATTGATTATAATTATGAAATTAGTTAATCAATTAACATAACAATTATTAACATAATTGATTAAGTAATTTCATAATTGTAATCAATTATGTTTTCAGCAACCCAAACAAAGTTGACATTGACAGTTGGTGACAGTAATTAAATATTTGATAATGATCATTGTTGATTAGCGTTCGAACAACCGGCCCTAAGAGTGTCTAGTCGGATAAACTTTGATATATGGGAACATTGGAACAGGGACAGTTTTAATTGTGGGACAGGTTAAAAATTTGGAACGGTCAGACCACGAAAACGGCACATTTATTTTATCCGACAGAATAGACTTAAACTCTCCGAACAGAGATTAAACTCTCATGCAAAAATCAGACTGCTATTTGTCACCTGTCATAATTCATGTCATTTGACATATTCTACATGTTCCACTCATTAAAACGCCCATTTGGTGATAAATAGCAGTCTGATTTTTGCATGAGATTTTAATCTCTGTTCGGAGAGTTTAAGTCTGTTCTGTCGGAGAAAATACATGTGCCGTTTTCGTGGTCTGACCGTTCCAAATTTTTAACCTGTTCCACAATTAAAACTTCCCCCGGTTCCAGTGTTCCCATATATCAAAGTTTGTCCGACTAGACACCGTTAATCTATTAACAAATTTTCAGCTTGGTATTAATCAACTTTTTTTTCATACGCTGGATCCAGACCTATGTGTTCACTTTTATTTCAAACACAATAGAAAGTTGAAAAGTTGAGTCCTTTACGTTTTCTACTCTGGTGAACATATTTCGAATTGGCACTTACCGTGTTTCTACTTGGGACAGCCGTTATATTTAAACTCTTCCAGAGGTGAGCATCATCCTTCTACGTACCTTTCTAATAATTCGATACAGACGCTGTAGCGACATCTACGTAAAACAGTTAAAAGCTTTCCATCGGAAGAACTAAAATCTTCTATTGGGACCAAATTCTGGTAAAACAACCTGAAAATGTGCTTTCTAAAACTTGCAAAGCAAACAAACGATGAATTAAAAGAAGAAGAAGAGGACCGAAAAATGAGTTGCAACTAGAAGATGATATGGTTATCGATGAGTTGCAACTAGAAGATGATATGGTTATCGAGCCAAGCTCTGATTAATTTATACCTTGGAACGAGAATCCAACAAAGTGGAAGGACAGAATTCGAAATAGAGGAAATAATTATGAAAGGAAAGAAAGTCATACGAGCTTTAAATTCACTACTTTGCTCAAAAACCATATTAAAAAAAAAAGAAAACAAAGCTATATTAATAGCATCTTTAAAAGCGTTGTACCGTATGGATGCGAAACCTGGCAACTGAATAAGCGAACAGAACGGAAGTTGCTCACACTGGAAATGGATTTCTGGCGAAGATCCGCCTGCAGCTCTAGAGTCTCACACATAACGAATGAACGAGTACGATATAATATTATGAATAAGAAAACAAACATAATAGAAGAAATCCAAGAAATACAACTTTGTTGGTATGGCCATGTACAAATAATGGAGGAACATCAACTCCCAAAGTTGATAACGGAATGGCAACCCCCGGAAAGAGGGATAAGGGGCAGATAGAAAACTATCTGGATAAGTGGAGTCCAGAAAGCAATATTTAAGAGAAATTTACGACCAGGAGATTGGACAAATCTGAACCTACAATAAACAACTTGCAAACTAACTCCCACAGTAACGTTAAAAATAAATTGCTGACTTATGATAGACCTTTCATATTAGGCGTTTTGTAGGGAATGGACTGTATACATGGGTTTGAAACTTTTTTCTTGTGACATGTTTCATAGTATTATTATGCAATGAGCATGCGGCGAGTTTCGTATAGAGTACGAGCTTCATAATGATAATTAAATGCAAGTTGTATACACTATTTTTTCTATGATCATCCACAACAAAAAATATATTCAAATTTATTAATTTTGTAACACAAGTAAATTCAGTAGTCTGTCAGTTTGACGGTTTGTTTACATATTGAGAACTGTCAAAGCGTATGTATTTGACTCGCCATTGGTCACTACGGGTGTACAACCTTTATCGCGAATGCCATATCGCGATTCTATTGGTTAAAAATCTGTATCTTAGTGAAAATCTGTGTCATAATGAGGTTCATTATGAACCTCATTATGATACAGGTAGTGAAGTCATAATTGATATATATTATAATATGAGAATAGAAAATAGCATATTATTCAACGAGCATGTAATGATGGATATTACTCACGATGATGAAGTTTGCAACACGAGCCGTAGGCGAGTGTCGTAATTCATCAGAGTGAGTAATATCCATTACATGCAAGTAGAATACTATACTTTTTCTACGACCTTTTTTTATTTGGGTTAGTAGAAAATATAATTATCAACTACTAACATTATTCAAAATCGAAAGATTTTATTTTTCATAAGAAAACATATTTTATATAACTATGGCAACACTGTTAGAATTGCCCTCTTTAAGGAGGGGGTATGGTTTGAAATCAACATATCAAGCACATTTTTGTGAATTTTTTTTCGAAACTATGGTAGAATTATTTTATTTTTAAATTAAATAAACACATTAAATACAATTCAAAGAATATTTAAGAAAAAATTCAATCCAAAATATTGAAAAATACGCCATTGGCGACAAATTTTGGCAGGCAGCTAAAAAAAAAATGGATTTTGCGGTGGACATCAGAACTCATCACTGGATTATACGAAACAACAAATTCAAAAAGATTTTATTAGCTTATGAGTTTCACGAGGTAACAACGTCGAGTTTTTTTATTTTTAATGATTTTTGAATTTTTGGTATCACTCAAAAGTCAAAAATACGAAATTTTTGATAAAAATTTTGTGAAAACCAACAGATTTAATATTGTTAAACAAAAAATAAGCACAAAACGAAAAATTTCTCGACGTTGTTACCTCACGAAATGTATAAAGAAAATCTGTGCAAAATATCAGGTAGATCGGCCGAGTAGTTTTTCAGTTACAATGTCCACTGCATTTGAAAAAGCAGTTTTGAGAAAAATGCGTTTAAAGTTTTGACAACTGCATCTTCATCTTCTTATTTGTCTGCCAAATCGTAAAGTGATGAACATTGCAATATGTTTTTTAAATTGGGGAGTAATCTACAAAAGAGAAGGCGAACAGTTGTTTAACGTTTCTCACTACGCTCCGGCGTGCTGGCGCGAAGCCGCGGCAAAGCGAGTCGAAGGTAGGGATATTCAACACCCTGTATCTCTGGTAATTTTACTCCGATTATTTTGAAATTTTCAGATAGTATTCTTGAAAGTATGCACTTTTATTTGAAATAATAAAAAAATTTAAATATTTCAAATCATACCCCCTCCTTAAGCTTACGAAACAATGAAACAGACAGTTGACATTAGTGTCATGGAATGGAGGTGGCTTTTAAAAATAAGACATATTTTATGGCAATTACACGAAAAGGAACGTGTGCTCTCAATAATAATTTATTGTAGAATCAACAGTAAGTAAAACAGAATTCATTGATATAAATTTCATATCCGTAAGCCCCTTTACGGAATTAATAGCGACTGTTTATATTTACCTTTGAATAACGTCAATCTTAAAATGTCAAATGTTGAAATTTAAACGTAAAAAATATACTAACCCATTATTACAGTTAAAAAACCTTTAAACAATTTTCGAATTTAATTGTTGATATAAATTACAATGACTATTTTATTAAATAAACAAGTTTAAGTAATTTTATTTGCTAATAGGTATATTAAACGTGCCATGCACCATTTGAATCTAACTTCAACCGGTGAGTAATGACCCGTGAGTAACTTCAGCCCGTGAGTAATGAACCAATACTCACGTGTAAAGTAATGGGTATTATTATCTATTCAAAAACAGCGAATAATGAGCCTATTATTATTTTACAGTTTTTGGGAACATAGATACCACAATGATTGCAATTAAAATTAAATTTGTTTTGGTTTTTGAGAGCAAAATTTCAATCCAAACTTTTGGCACAATGATCAAAAGTCAGTCGATCTATACTAGTCAAATCCGTGCACATATATTGTCCAGCCAATACTAGGTTTATAAAGGTTTATATTATATTCTTTATAGTTTAAAGCACTTTACATCCGCTTATAAAGGTTACTCTGTAAATATATGAGGATGGATTAGTATAATATATGGACCCCATAATATATAAAAAAAACTTTTTTATCTGAATTCATTATTTTTTGCAGAGGAACTTATCCGGTTTTTCACCGGTTATTACTTTGATAATAAAAAACCGGTTGTAACCGGGACAAAAAAAGACCAGAAAAACCGATTATTGCTATGTAAAAAACAGGTTTTAGGTTATAATTGGTAGGTTTTTTCCCGATTACGAGATTTATCATTATTTAGATTTTAGAGATAATTATGTGTTTATTTCCGGCCCATCTTGGCGAGAGAACATATAGTGCATATTTTGTTCACTTTTTAAAATCATATTAGTGGGTTATTTTTTTCATAATTTATTTCTATATGATTTAAAAGTGACTTAATTTCCTATAAAAAAATTTGAAAAGCTTTCATAGTAAAGATATCGGATATCACCAGAGGCGTAGAGTTTCGAATATACAAATTATATTACAATTTGTACCCCAACCAGCAAGGAATTATTTATCACTATACATACTATTAAATATGATATTTTTATGCAGAACGACTTTTATGTTTATGCAGAAAATTATTATGTTATACATTTAATATTGAACCAATTGTAATGATTTTTTCAGAAACTGCTCCAAGATCAAAAAATTTTGTGGAAAATAAGCTGTTTCATATATTTCAGAAACCATTAATTTATTAAAGTTCTTGAACATACAAAAACAAACAAAGTATCGTTTCTTTCAACAGCCATTACCTGTTCACCCCTGGGCGTAAGGCTCCCTTGGCGTTTTCATTTGAATTTGTCTCTTGCTATAAAGCATGTCTCTTGCTATAAAACAAGAGAAAAATCCCAAAATTTTCCAAATAATTCCATTTTCTTCCCGCCTTTTCTTTCACGTCGTTCAGCCATCTTTTTGGATATTTATCCAAATGCAGTTAAAAGCAGCATTGAATATTACTTTTATTGAAATAAGTGATGGAACATCTAACAATATTTAAGAAATTTTGATAAGTAATAAAATTTCCAATGATTTCTGAAATTTTTACCATTTCTTCACGATCCAAAGATACAATTTTATTTGTAGTAACTCCATCTCTAAATGAACATTCTAAATACTCTGTTTTTGTCCTACTAAATTTTAAACCTTTTTCCTCCATAGCTTGTCTCCAGTGTTCCAGTTTTTGTTCTAAGTCTCTTTCACTATTTCCTACTAACACGACATCATCAGCATATATTAAGCACCATGGAATATTACCCTGTAGTTTCGCTGTTATCTGGTCCAAAACTAATTAAAATAAATAAGGACTAAGCACCGAGCCTTGATGCAATCCTACTTTCACATGAAATTTATTAGTCTCTCCCACACCTGTCCTAATAATAGTCGTTTCTCCCTCATACATATCTCTCACAATCTTTACATATTCACCAGGGACTCATTTCATATTGACTGCCCACAACAGAATCTCTCGAGGAACTCTATCATATGCTTTCTCAAGATCAATGAATACCATATGAGCGTTTGTTTATATTTCTATTGATTTATCAATAATATCCCTTTTAATTACAAGTGCCTGTCTAGTATGATTCGAGCTTGGTTGAGCTTTATCACTGTCTGGTCCGACTTATCCTGTCTAAGTTCCTTTGTACATCTGTTGCATTCGATTTTCGTATCTACCTCTTGACTTTTTTTACTGTTTTTTCTAATATTCAGAATTTATGCAAAATCCAGTTTTATTAACACAAATATATAGATATTCTTAATACGTGTCTTTCACTCAATCTTCCTAGTTGAAATATTAACATTAATCACCTTTCTGTTTTCTCATATTTCATCTCTTGGCAGATAATGTACTGTAAAATTACAGATTATGTTGGATATCATAAAAACAAGCTCAACATGCAACATTTTAATTTTCCTATCATCTCCGCTCATTTAATAGATGTCACGATACGCCCATGAGGTTATGTATAAATACGTCACCAGAACCTGAGAGAATTCATAAATTAGGCAGCGGAACTGTCGCACCTTTTTTATGACGGATTTTCAAAGTAGAGTGAGTGACACATACACAATAATTTAGTGCTCTAGAGGCACCCGCTAACTCAAAATAACTACTAATTTCAGTCAGTGGCTTACGATCTTGTTTATTTCAACTACGAGACGCAGACAATATCTAGTAGTTATGTCGTCAAGTTGGCAGTAAGGCCTTATTGTGTTATAAACTACAATTCTCATGCACGCCAATTCATTTGCAATTGGGGAATCTTATCGCAGACCATAAAGCCTAAAATAGTTGGATCTTGTCCAACTCTTCTACTTATACAAATTTGACATATATCCCAGATTCTTATATCCTTCAAGAAATTTTTTCTTCTTTGTTTATTTTGTATGAGATTATAATATGATTTCCCTAATCTAATTACCATATACATTTATCTGAAGATTAAAATGAATGAATAATGAATAACATACCCATGTTTTTTTCTTGACAAAAGTTGCATCTCTAGTCAATTTTCATCGATTAATTATCTCACCTACATATATTGTCCATAAACGCCTACACACATCCCGACCTAACATTCTGACACGACATAATTCCCCCGACCATTCTTGTCGGAGTCAGGTCTACACACGTCACGATCAAACTATCTGACAAAAAGTTAATAGCCAACTGCATAGCGCATTTTTTTTAATGCAGCCTTAGTACAATTATGCCAGTGAAGTATGGTATCGTGTATCGATTTTGGCAATACTTTCTTATAAAAATATCGTATTGATATTGATTTCGATACGATATCTATACATTACTCGATAAAATATCGTCATAAAAAGGTTTAAACTAATAAAAAAAAAACTACTCTATATTCATTTTTTTTATTAAAAAAATCTCTTAAAATGTAAAAGAAGTAGGATAAATTATACAGGGTGTAACAAAAATACAGGCCATAAATTAAATCACATATTCTTGGACCAAAAATAGTTCGATTGAACCTGACTTACCTTAGTACAAATATGCATACAAAAAAAGTTATAGCCCTTTGAAGTTACAAAATGAAAATCGATTTTTTCCGATATATCGAAAACTATTACAGATTTTTTAATGAAAATGGACGTGTGGTATTCTTATGGCAGGAACACCTTAAAACGAAATTATAGTGGAATTTGTGAACCCCATAAAAATTTTATGGGGTTTTGTTCCCTTGAACCCCCAAACTTTTGCGTACGTTCCAATTAAATTATTATTGTGGCACCATTAGCTACACACAATATTTTTAAAACTTTTTTTCCTCCTAGTACTTTTTCGAAAAGCTAGTTTTTATCGAGATGTTTTGAATATTTGTTAAATCCACCACATATTTGTATACTGACAAGAGACCTGGTAGTACATTATACAGGGTGTCCCGAAAAGATTGGTCATAAATTATACCACACATTCTGGGGTCAAAAATAGTTCGAATGAATCTAACTTACCTTGGTACAAATGTGCTCATAAAAAAAGTTACAGCCCTTTGAAGTTACAAAATGAAAATCGATTGTTTTCAATATATCGAAAACTATTAGAGATTTTTTATTGAAAATGGACATGTATCATTCTTATGGCAGGAACATCTGAAAACAAAATTATAGTGAAATTTGTCCACCCCATAAAAAATTTATGGGGATTTTGTTCCCTTAAACCCCTCCAAACTTTTGTGTACGTTCCAATTAATTCACTATTGTGGTACCATTAGTTAAACACAACGTTTTTAAAACTTTTTTGCCTCTTTATATTTTTTTGATAAGCCAGTTTTTACCGAGATGCGGCTTCTTTTTCAATATATTTACGTAAAAAATTTATGGGGGTTTTGTTCCTTTAAACCCCCCAAATGTTTGTGTACGTTCCAATTAAACTATTATTGTGGTACCATTAGTTAAACATAATGTTTTTAAGACTTTTGCCTCTTAGTCTTTTTTTATAAGTCACCTTTTATCGAGATGTAGCTTCTTTTTCAAAATATACCTAAAAATGTAAATTATAAATAAATTTTCAGATTATTAACAGTGCTCTATTATAACCGTACTTAACCATATACAAATATGTGGTGGATCCGACAAATATTCAAAATATCTCGATAAACACTGACTTATCGAAAAAGTACTAGAGGTAAAAAAGTTTTAGAAACATTGTGTTTAACTAATGGTGCCACAATAATAATTCAATTGGAACGTACACAAAAGTTTGGGGGGGTTTAAGGGAACAAAACCCCATAAAATTTGTATGGGGTGCACAAATTTCACTTTAATTTTTTTTTAAGACGTTGCTGCCATAAAAATGCCACATGTCCATTTTCAATAAAAAATCTGAGAGTTTTCAATATATGAAAAAAAATCGATTTTCATTTTGTAACTTCAAACGGCTGTAACTTTTTTTGTGTGCACTATTGTATATAGGTAAGTGAGGTTCAGTAAATCTATTTTTGACCCCATAATCTGTGGTATAATTTATGACCAATCTTTTCGGGACACCCTGTATATGTAATATGAAAATTTATTTATAAATTACAGTTTGAGATATATTTTGAACTATATTAGAAAAGAAGCCATATCTCGATAAGAGGTATCTTATCGAAAAAAGACTAAGAGGCAAAAAAGTTTTAAAAACATTGTGTTTAACTAATGGTAGAACAACAATAATTTAATTGGAGCCTACATAAAAGTTTGGGGGGGGGGGTTTAAGGGAACAAAACCCCCATAAATTTTTTATGGGGTGCACAAATGTTACTATAATTTCTTTTTAAGATGTTCCTGCCATAAGAATGCCACATGGCCATTTTCGATAAAAAATCTATAATAGTTTTCGATATATTGGAAAAAATCCATTTTAATTTTGTAACTTCAAAGGGCTATAACTGTTTTTGTAGGCATATTTGTACTAAGGTAAGTTAGGTTCAATCGAACTATTTTTGGTCCCATAATATTTGGTTTAATTAATGACCTGTATTTTTGTTACACCCTGTATTGTAACTCACAAATATTATTCTTTAAAGAGCTCTTCATCATAAAAGAGCGTCTTTTATTCGTTAGTACAAGCGCTGCTTCAGAAAAAGCCGCTCGACTGGTACGGTACGCTTGGACACACAAAATATCTCTAGCGAACCGAGATAAAACGGGGAAACCAGTAGGTACTATATGATTTCGAACATAAGTTTTTTCTCGATATCCATATTCTCAATAATATCGAGGCAAGCGCATCGACACTACAAGAGTATTGTATTGGTTTCAGATTATGAGTATCGTATCGACATTATTATTGCTAAGGTATGTATTGTGTCGGTATCGCATTGATTTTTATTGAATATCGTGAAGCTCTATCACATACCAATATATGTTTTGGTGTAAGCCATTTGTTTTTTTATTTATAATTTTAAACTGGTGTATTTGTATGTTAATGAACATTCGTATGTTAGCATATAAAGAACAAAATAAACAACGTATTACCAATATGAAACATGGCATACGTAAAATTAGTATTTTACTTATAGCAGGGGAGCTCAAGCGGGAATTTTTTCAGTTACTTGAGCGCGTCAGAATATTACATGGGGAGAAACCTTGTACCCTGAAAATGTACCTGAACCATATCTTGCTCATTAATGCAGGGGAGTTCGTTAAGGGGGGCCGAAAAAAAATCTATCCTTAGAAAAACTTGAAATCGTCAGATTAAGATAAGGTAAGTTAAGAACACGCAAAACAGTGTATATTTAAAAAATGTGACGATTTGAGTGGAGCGTAAGGAAATGGGTGGGTCCCAAAGTTTCACAAGAAAAAAGAGAATCCACGAGGAAGAATTTCCTTTAGCTGGCTGTATACCTTAATTACAAGTAAAATTTAATAAAAAATTTTTATATTAGTTTAAAAAGCCCTCATAGGGCTACAAACATAAAAACAAAACGTTTTCGCTCTGTAACAAGAGCATCATCAGTGTTACAAGAACGTGGTGAGCCAACAAAAAAATACAAAGTGCAAAGCTTTTCAAAAACAGACTTAAAGTCTCATATAGATGCAAACATGTCAAAATCCAAAGGATGGATTTAATTACTATGGCTACGGCCCTAGGGCAACATATGACTCCCACACGTGGTGAGTGGGTCAATAGGTAACAATTAGGTCATTATGTTACAAGAGGTTGCCTGTCACCTCTAATGTAATACAGCCTGAACTCAAATATTGTTTTGGATAAGTATAAAGTAAGATACTTCGGTATTTCACTGTAGGGTTTTTGGAAGCTTTGAAAATGCAATATGGTCATAACTGGGAGATGTGGCGATAATACACACCGCGGCAATAAAACCGATGTAATTCAATACGGCCACAACTGCAAAAATTGTTAGGTCATTGGTACGATTTTATAATTTTATCAGTTCCCAATTTTTCATGCACAAGTAATCAACGTGTTTAGTATAAAACTATTTGATTTAAAACCTGAAAACAGTGTATAGTGATATTATTATTAACTTTATATCAAACATGATGTCAAAGGCAAGAAAAATTGTTGGGCTATCTTTGCAAATTAAAGATGATGAGAATCTGAGAGATAATTCAGAGGTTTCTGAGGTCATCAATGAATTGCCATGTTTTGACGGAGGTTTGTATTTCAATAGAAATCACAGTGAGGTTTTACTTAAATATGTAATTTTTTAGCTTACTCCAGTTGCGTTACCAGTTTACAGGCGGTCCTTCCTACACCTTGTGGAGATGTTTCAAGCTTCTACTATAAATGCCGCTTGAACTGCTTCAACTTTACAATTTTTCAGATGGTTCAAAAGAGTGGTTACTGTTATTTTTGGCACGAAGCTCTTGCTAAGCGCGGCTCAAACGAAATAGCTACGTGTCTGTTTGATTATCTTTCAACTCATTGTAATGATAAAGACGTCATATTTTATAGTAGTCTAGTAAAATAAAATTACACTACATGTAAATCAAAATGTAAATTCGTACAGATTGAAACAAATTTTATATCAAAGTTTAGGTGGGTACAAAAGATATTTTCAAGAAAGTATCCAAATCATACAAGGGGATCATTGTTTAAATAATTAAAAAGGGGTCATTTTTGCAAAAAAATTACTTTTTTAACAGCTGAGGTCATTCAATTACTAATGAAGGTCTATAGGATTATTTTATGCAAAGCTGAAGGGCAAATCTTTCACATAAAATTTACTAAATTAAATTTGACCCCCTATTTATTTAAACAATTATACATAAATCTTTAAAAACAAATTTGCAAAAAATTATTTTTAGCGTTTTAAATAAGCACTATAAAATATCTTATTTTACACGAGAAGTTGCACTATGTTATCAGTATTAAATATAAAAAACTGGTCCAAAAATATTTAATATTTTTTGAGATATTGGATTTGTTTACTAAATGTTACTCTATTTTCAATTGCAAAAACGCGGTTGTTGTCAAAGAAATATTCACCTGTATTAAATCTGACTATTTTTATTTTTATGTATGTTTTCGATAAATGTATTGATAAATTCAAATTACAATTAAACTTCCCCCTAAAATGGCATTTGAAAATTATTCAAATTTGTTTATAAATTGTTTTTTTAATAACGTCGTGGGGATTAAATATTTTGAAATGCCGTTTCGATAATTGGGTTCCTGGGAATTTTTCACTAATTAACAAATTTTTTTGTCCTTTTTTCCTCTCCTTTTTTTTTCTTGGAGTTATATTACTACGGGCCCTTTTAGGGTTAAGTTTCATTAAGAATGTTGAATCTCTAAGTTGTAGATTCTAGACCTAAAAATATTAAGATTGGTCTAAAACTACTTAAATAAAATGTGGCTACTTACTGAGTTACAGGGTGTTTTATTTAAAAATTTAAAAATGATTTTTACCAAGTACTTTCAAACTATTTGACGTATACTTATCATACTTGGCAGAAAGTGTG
This sequence comes from Diabrotica virgifera virgifera, assembly GCF_917563875.1. NCBI lineage: Eukaryota > Metazoa > Arthropoda > Insecta > Coleoptera > Chrysomelidae > Diabrotica > Diabrotica virgifera. Next base: position 177,369,667 of record NC_065449.1, on the reverse strand, counting down.
GGTACTATACAGTCTACTAAATTGTAATAAATAAAAGTTTCTAGCTACTACCAGAGGCGTACGACAGGGGATAGTTAATGGTTGACCCTTCCCAAATTCTACGCCACTGAGAGAATGACTATTTTAGCGAAATTTTTCGATTCTCCAATACTTTCTATGTAAATAATACACTCTATACTGGTAACAATTAAGTCATTAGTTTTCGAGATATTGGACGTTAAAAATGAAACGGCATAGTTATTTTGATTCATCCATTCATTCATTTTAAACTTCCAATATCTCTCAAACTGATGACTTTATCGACACCAATAAAGTTATTTACACACAAACTATTGGATAATCGAAAAATTTCGCTAAAATAGTAATTCACTCAGTGGCGTAGAATTTGGGAAGGGTCAATCATTCACTATCCCCTGTCGTACGCCTCTGGCACTAGCTAGAAACGTTTATTAATCACAATTTAGTGGGGTCTATAATAGCCACACTTTCTACCAAGTATGATAAGGACACGTCAAATAGTTTTAAAGTACTTGGGTAACAATAATTTTTAAATTTTTAAATAAAACACCCTGTAGCTCAGTAAGTAGCCACATTTTATTTAAGAGATTTTAGCTAAATCTTAATATTTTTAGGTTTAGAATCTATAACTCAGAGATTCGACATTCTTAATAAAATTTAACCCTAAAAGGGCACGTAGTAATATAACTCCAAGAAAAAAAAAGAAGAAGAAAAAACGACAAAAAAATTTTGTTAATTAGTAAAAAATTTCCAGCAACCCAATTATCGAAACGGCATTTGAAAATACTTAATCCCCGCGACGTTATTAAAAGAACAAATTATAAACAAATTTGAATAATTTTCAAATGCCATTTTAGGGGGGAGTTGAATTGAAATTTGAATTTAACAATACATTTATCGAAAATATACATAAAAATAAAAATAATGAGATCTTAAGCAGGTGAATATTTCTTTGGCAACAACCGCGTTTTTGCAATTTAAAATATAGTAACATTAATAAATAAATTCAATATTTTAAAAAATGTTAAATATTTTTTGACCAATTTTTTTTTTGCTTAATACTGGTAATATAGCGCAACTTAGTCTGTAAAATAAGATATTTTATAGCGCCTATTTAAAACGCTAAAAATAATTTTTTGCAAATTTGTTTTTAAAGTTTTATATACAATTATTTAAATAAATAGGGGGTCAAATTTAATTGAGTAAGTCTTATGTGAAAGATTTACTCTTCAACTTTGCAGAAAAAAATCACGTAGACCTTCATTAATAAGTTAGTTACCTCAGCAGTTAAAAAAGTATTTTTTTTGCAAAAATGACCCCTTTTTAATTATTTAAACAATGATCCCCTTGTATGAATTGGATACTTTCTTGAAAATATCTTTTGTACCCACCTAAACTTTGATATAAAATTTGTTATAACCTGTACGAATTTACATTTTGACTTTTTTTATTTTATTAGGCTATAGCGACTATTTCACTAGACTGTTTTTAACTGATAAAACGGCATAGCAACGCTTCGTTTCCTACTGACAAAACTCCTTAAGAGGATCGGAACGTATTTTCGGCTGCAATGCAATTCAAATGGGGATTCATTTTTTTCGAATCCTGAGAAAACTAATAAGTATTTTTGAAAAATTTAAACGCAGAATGAAAGATTACGTTATTAGCGAGTGCCGAAAGTCCCTGAGAACTTCTATAATGTTTATTTTAATAAGTTACAGGGGTGAAAATCTAAGAGAAAATTTAGTGTGATTTTTAATTTCAAATATATCATTCAAAATAAAATTTATATTTATTTTAAGGGACTTTCGGCCCTCGGTAATAATTTAGTCTTTCATTCTGCGTTTAAAATTTTCAAAAATATTTATTGGTTTTTTCAGGATTTGAAAAAAATAAACACAATGCCGTGGTAAAATTTTCCAAATCTATCTTTGTCTTACAACGCACTCAGCCGAATATAATATTGTCAGCATATATTGTCAGTCAGACACTGACAATCAGTGACAATTTTAAATATTTGACATTGCATCGGGAATATGTTGAGTTATTGATTAAATATTATTGAAATATAGTGTATTTGATAAATAATTGATTTAAGACGTGAACTTAATAAAAAGTTATTTATTGTGTACTATTTGTGGGAGATCCAAGCAGAGAATACATCAGGATAATATATTCTGTGATACAAGTATTTTGTTGTTAAAGATGTTCAAAATTGTAAGCTTTCCATAACAATATATTATTAAAAAAGCACTTTAACACTTTTCCTCTTTTCTCGATTGAGTATTAGTCTTTGTTGTACAAATAAATTATTACAATCACTGAATACATAGTTAGTGAAAAAATTATCACATTTATTAACTGAATTAATAATTTCCAATTATAAAAATAACAGTTATCCAAGAACATTCAAAACCCATCGCTTGAAATTAATAATGACATTTTCAAGTAGAATGACATTCTAGTAATATTTACATATCCATACCAGTGTGAATTTTACTACGCGTAATTTGCCGTGTAAAGACAGAAAAAGAAGGGATACACGTAAAATATTTGCGAATTATGTACCCATAGCCTTAACGACGGGAAATCTCAGCGACAAAATTATGACAGATAATAAATAAAGATAAATAAATAAATAAAGAAATAAAGATTATATTTCGTTGATATGGTGCATTAATTGTCTCGTGAAATAGTATTGTCGAATATCATTCGAGAGACAATTATTTCCGGCAAAATTTTCTCCTGGTTTCATTCAAGTTCGTTGCCTTTTGGTAATTTTTGCTTATGAAATTTTGACAAAATCACTCGACTGACGTCTCGTTATTTAAGTCAAAATTTAATTAGCGAAAATTGCCAGGCAACAAACTTTCATACCAGTCGAAAATATTGCCGGCAAAATTTTCTCTCTTGTGATATTATATACGACAATTGTGTTGGACAAAATAAAAATAAATTTATAGTTACTATTAGTCCAGAAAGCCACTGCGCATCCGCTAGGAAAAATATTCTAATTCGGATTTTTTGCACAATCTTACTCAAATTTTAACAAATTTGCATGTTGCCAGGACCAAAAGGTGGTCAAAAATTTTTTAAACGTTTTTGTTTTGTTTTTTTCCTAAAATTATTTTTTTTGCATGGAACAAATTTTTTTTTAGGTTTCTTGGATCATTCCAAACAGAAAAGGTCTTTAGTGACTTTTCCCTAAAGTTGATAGTTTTTGACATATAAGCGATTAAAAATTGAAAAATTGCGAAATCGGCCATTTTAACCCTCAAAAACTATGTGAAAAACTGAAAATTTTAATGTTGCCAAGGTAGGTAGATATTCTTTAAACATCGATTGATGAAATCTCGAAGAGTTTTTTGCAATACAATATCAAAAACCCCTTTGTTTTTTTAATTGCCAATCAAGCTTGCGCGACACTATTTTCCACCGTTGCATATGTATATGTTAGAGTTCAAGTTGATTATCCAGTTGGAGTTGACTCCAACTAGTTGGAGTCAACTCTAACGGCTGATTTCAGTAAAAGTTGATTATAAATATAAAATGAAGATTTATATTCAACATTTACTAGTAAAAGTAGACTCCAACTAGGAAAAGTATACTCTTCCCAATGCCATTTAGTAAAAGTTGATTCTGATTCACACAAACAGCCGATTCTAGAAATTAAATGGTACTGAATATGTTCAAATTAGTCTAGGCTGTATCGTCGCCCCCGTTAGATAAATTACTCCGATTCGAATTTTTTGCACAAACTTACTCAAAAAGAGGTCCTTATAACAAATCTACTGGGTGCCAGGCAGTACCTTGATCGATAAATTGTTTAAACAATTTTTTTTAGACAAATTCACAAAAATAATTTTTTCACTTCGAGTATTTTTTTTTTAGATCATTTGGGTTATTCTGAGCAAAATTTTGTGATTTTTCTCTAAAATTGATTGTTGTCGAGTTATACGCGATTTAAAATTTGAAAAATGCGAAAATAGTCATTTTCAAGGCTTAATAACTCGGTTAAAATCCATTATTATGAAAGTCAGAAAGTGACCAAATCAAAGTTTATGGCCCCCTCTACAAGATCCAGCAGAAATTTTTGTCACTATTTTATTACTAAGCTGTATCTTTAATTATTAACAATGAGCGCTAAGTGCGTATTAGGCGGCCGTCAATGGTGAGTGCTAAAGAGATGCACCATTCCGGCCGTCCAATGGTGAATCTCACTCACACTCACATTGACGGCCGCCTCAATACACGCTTAGCGCTCATTGTTGATAATTAAAAATAATATCTTATTAATGAAAAAATGACAAAAATTTCTTCAGGATCTTATAGAGGTAGCTTTAATCTTTGATTTTTTTTAGTTTCTGACTTCACTAAAATCATTCATTATTGTACTCATTTGCCCTCATTTTCGGCAGTAAAGTAACATTTTGTTGTATTGAAAGAAGAATGTTACTTTACCTGCCGCGATTATTAATCAAATTAACCGAGATTGAATGTAAGTGGTCAATGGTAGCAATCGATTATTTATTTGAGTGAAATTAAAATTTATTTACTTTAATTATTAAAAATATTGTACAAAATTTATTTTATTATTAATAAAATTTATGTCAAAAAGTAAAATTCTGTAGTGTTTCGCAATTATATTCATACAAAATAGATTCTTACTTCAGACACACTTTAAACCCTTCATGTACTGCTATCTATTTTTACAATTTTCACACAATAAAACCTTTACTTACATAATATGAGATAGAGTAGATAAAAATTAATTTTGTGATTTTGGTTAACAAAAATTGGTTAAACAATTTTTCGACCGCGGTACCGCGTGACACCCTGTGTATTTGTTATAAGGATTGTTATACGGATGTATTTCTTTGAGTAAGTTTGTGCAAAAAATCGAATCAGAATAATTTACCTAACGGGGGCGACGTTACAGACTATACTAATAAGTAGTTGAAACGGTCAAAACAAAGAAACGCACATTCATCAAAAATGCACTTGAGATTCTCGTATAATCAACATTTACTGAATCGATCCAGGAAGAGTCAACTCCAACTAGTAAAAGTTGATTTAAATTTTTAAAATCAACTTTTACTGCTCGTTTCAGTTGGAGTTGACTCCAACTAGTTGGAGTCAACTCTAACTGAGAATCAACTTGAACTGCAACATATACACTATACAGTATGGTGCAAATGAAAGGAATAAATTCGTTATTTCGTAAACCGGTGACTTTAAGGAAAAATCCCAAAACAGATCGGTTTTTATTTTTAAGTTATGGTATTGTGGCATTTATAGTATACTAGTGACGTCATCCATCTGGGCGTGATGACGTAATCGATGATTTTTTTTAATGAGAATACGGGTCGTGTGCTGGCTCATTTGAAAGGTTCTTCAATTCTCTATTCAGTAATATAAACATGTACATAATTATTTATACAGGGTGGCCAAAAAATTTTTATTAAATTAAATCATTTGACAAATTGACAAAAAAATTCAATTATTGGACACCCTGTGTAAATAATTATGTAAATGTTTATATTACTGAATAGAGAATTGAAGAACCTTTCAAGTGAGCTAGCACACGACTCCTATTCTCATTTAAAAAAATTATTGATTACGTCATCATGCCCAGATGGATGACGTCACTAGAATACCATATATGTCACAATATCATAACTTAAAAATAAAAATCGACCTGTTTCGGGATTTTTCCTTAAAGTCGCCGGTTTACGCAATAACGAATTTATTCCTTTCATTTGCACCATTCTGCATACACATGCAACGGTGGAAAATAGTATCGCGCATGCTTGATTAGCAATTAAAAAACAAAGGAGTTTTGAATAATGTATTGCAAAAAACTCTTAGGGATTTCATCAATCGATGTTTAAAGAATATCTACCTACCTTGGCAACATTCAAATTTTCAGTTTTTCACATAGTTTTTGAGGGTTAAAAATGGCCGATTTCGCAATTTTTCAATTTTTAATCGCTTATATGTCAAAAACTATCAACTTTAGAGAAAAGTCACTAAAGACCTTTTCTGTTTGGAATGATCCAAAAAACCTAAAAAATTTTCCATGCAAAAAAAATAATTTTAGGAAAAAAAAACGTTTAAAAAATTTTTGACCAACTTTTGGTCCTGGCAACATGCAAATTTGTTAAAAGGGGTCCTTTTTGAGTAAGATTGTGCAAAAAATCCGAATTAGAATAATTTTCCTAGCGGATGCGCAGTGGCTTTCTGGACTATATGTATCTCTATGCAATTGCAAAAATTAATATTAAATCAATTACACACAAATTCTTAACAGTGGGGAATACCTAAAATGAAGGGGACGCCATGCACGCAACTATTGAAAGGCAAAAGAAGCAAATACTTAAAACAGGTCCCATTTATGTGCCTGCCCAATGGCCTGTTATCATAAGGTCTGCAAAAAGAAGGAAATCAGTACAATGTAAAGGAAATGTCAACAGAAGACTTTTATGACTTTAAAGATCTCAGTTCAAATATTTGAGGAAACTTTACCAAGAATACAAAAGATGAAAAGGTAATCTGGAATGATATCCAAATTATTGAAGTTGACAAAAGCAATCCTGGGTCTTTCCTCTATAAAACAGATTATAATGCCGACGAATTTAAAGAGGTCCATCTTAAAAGATCTACAAGGGGGCGTGTATTATGAATAATACAGGGTGAAATTTTGAAATTAAAAAACTATGGAAACTACTTATGGAATAAAATTGTTTATGTCCTTATTTTAGAGAATTATAAAAAATACTGGAACATGTCAACTTTTAAATTCAAATGGGCGCTTTAAAAACATAAATTTAAACATACAGGGTGAATCACGTAAGTACAGCATAGTCCATGATCTCTAGTTCCAATGGATCACCCTGTATATTTTTATGTTCCTAGAAGCTACTTTACAGCCTCATCTCAAAAAAGTGAATTATGTAGGGTCCTTTATGAATAATACAAGGTGAAATTTTGAAATTATTTATAAATTTTGTCAAGACTTTAAATACAAAACCCAATAGATTTATACTTAGTTTGGAAAATGTACGTCTTTATTGAGCTAATTTAAAAAATAATACCATTATTTAAAGTATGATAGATTATTAATATCAAAATTTTATGTAGGTATTTAAAATTTTAACGAAAATTATACATAATTTTAAAATTTCACCTTGTAATATTCATAATAGGCCCTACACTTTTTTAACGTGAGGTTGTTTAGCAGATTCTAAAAACATAAAAATATACAGGGTGTTTTATTGAAATTAAAGATCATGGACTATGCTAGACTTGTGTAAATTACCCTGTATATTTACATAAATGTTTAAACAGTGCATATTTGAATTTAAAAGTTGAAGTATAGCAGCGTTTTTTATAATTTTCTAAAATAAGGACACAACGATTTTATTCCATAAGTGATTTCCACACAATAATTTCAAAATTTCACCCTGTATTATTCATAATACACCATATATGATAGGTTCGTTGAAATCAGGTTGTTAAGCAGCTTTTAAAAATATAAAAATATATAGGGCGTCCAATTAAAAATAAAGCTTATGGACTATGCTAGGCTTGCCTGAATCACCCTGTACATTCAAATCTAGGTTTAAAAAGCGTATATTTATATTTAGAAACGGACGGGTCTTAGCGTTTTTTAAATTTGTTAAAACAAGGACAGAAATAATTTTATTCCATAAGTGCCTTCCACCCTATATAAAGTTTGCTATTAAATAAACTTAAAAATAAGATGCTTGTTTTCCCAATCATAAACTTGTCAGGATGACAGGATGACATGTTCTACAATTAAAATCACGTTTCACAATTAAAACTTTCCCTCTTCCAGTGTTCCCATGCATTTAAGTTTGCCCGACTAGACACCTTTTTAAGCTATTATCAAATTTTCAGCTTGCTATTAATAAACTTTTTTTGGTACGCGGGATTCTGGCCTATAAGCGTTTAAACATTCTTAATTCAAATACTCGTTATACACTATTTAAACATAAAAAAGAAAGTCTAATAAATAAGGTAGTCATTAAAGGCACATTGAATTTAATCCAAACTGTATACCGTAACGCTGTGACATTGAATAATTAATCTCTTTTAGACTCTAGTTGCAAATCTAGTACACCCCAGACGCTAATTTGTTTTATTTCAAAAAAAGTAAGAAATTGATCCTGCATCAATATAATACGCTGAGCATTAAATTGATCAGAGGAAACGGGACAAGACCTGTATTTTTAAAATGCATTTGGTTTAGTAATAATAAAAAAGCGATATTCTAGAAAATCTAGAATCTAGAGGATATCTAAAAAATTAATGTATAGATATGTCTGTGCTTTTAAAATTAATTGGGGGTCTATTAAAATCGACAACTAATAATAAGTGATGAATTGGACCGTCGTCGTTGCTTGATCGAATATCATTTTATGTAATAATAAACCACTGAAAAATTTTGTTTTATATACTTCCACAATAGTATATTGTGCAACAAGTGCAGAAAGGTACTAATTTCTCACGAGTTTGAAAGGTTTCGTAAAGTGCCGCAATTCAAACGAGTGAGACATTACCTTTCTGCACGTGTTACACACTATACTTTTTCTACAACCCCCGTTTTTGCTAAAAATAAAAATCACAATTTCCAAACGAAGATTTATTATAATAATAAATTATACATTTTAAACTCTATTTCATTAATACTAATCAATTTAAATTCGTTATACCTATACCTAAACAAATTACACAGAAGTCAGTTAAAAAATTAATGCACTGCCTTAATTTGTTTGAATTTAAACTATTTTAAATAAATTATTACAAAATAATGTCACATTTTGACCTTATATTTATGCAGTAACGGATTTCCACCAGACCTACTTCATTCGACGTATCTTGCTGAGGTTGCTAAATCCTTATTGGTTAATTGATAATTAGAAAATGTTTATTAAGAATAAAATTGTAAAATAAAACAGTTGTAACTTCCATAATTTAATGTTTATTCGATTATTAAGTATAATAATTGTCTTACAGGTCGTATATTTGTATACATTTTAACCACAGATGTTAACAGAATAAATAACGTTACTCAGAATGAGATAGATAGATAGATATGGGCCATTACACGAACATATGCCTGTTTTGGATTACTTCGACAACGAATATTTTACTGTGCAACATAAGAAGTACGAAAGTAAATGGCGCTAATAATTATTCCAATAAACAACAATGTAATTTCCAATTTACTTTCGTTCGTCTTATTTTGCACAGTAAAATATTCGTTGTCGAAGTAATCCAAAACAGGCGTATGTTCGTGGAATAGGGTATAGATAATTTATTTGGCTATAAGTTACACAATAATGTTTATAGCAAGTCAGTAAACATATAAAAGTATAGAACAAACAAAATTAAGTATTTAAAACATTAAAATTACATACAAAAACATACAATACAGGGTGAGTCATGAGGAACTGTACATACTCCTACCTCGTATGGAGGCCCCTATGGGGAATAACAAATGACCATTAAAAAGTGTCTGCTCCCATTGTTTAATAATATAAAGGGCGATTTGTTAATTTTTACAGAAATTTATATGCGTCATAATTTTTGAACGGTAAGAGATGTGTCTCTTATTTCGGTCAATTGTTACACTATTACCACCCAATCAACTGATTTATTCAAACTAGAAAAAAATCAGGTTCGGCTTTAAAAAAATAGTTCGTTTTGGTCTTAGAAAAAAAATTTCTTAAATGATTTTTGAAAACACTAATAATAATTTTTCAAATTAGACAAATAGGCAATTAAAATGGCATATTTATTTTTTCCCCACACGATTACTTAATTTTTTATAAAAAAATCAAATTTGACCATGAATTAAAAGTTTGGTAAAGTGAACCATTGACTAAAAAAATGAACTTTTATTACAAAAAATAATTTTTTTTTAACAAATATTTAATTTATAAGTTACCACCCAATCAACTGATTTATTCAAACTAGAAAAAAATCAGGCCCGGATTTAAAATTTAGTTCGTTTTGGTCTTACAAAAAATTTTACCCTATATATGGTTTTTAAAAACTCTAATAAGACATTTACAAATTACACAAATTAATAGGCAATTAAAATGGTATATTTATTTTTTCCCCACACGATTACTCAATTTTTTATAAAAAAATCAAATTTGACTATCAATTAAAAGTTTGGTGATGTGAACCATAGATTAAAATTTTTTTTTTTTGCAAAATCTACTTTTTTTTGAACAAATATTTAATTTATACATATATATTAATGCTTCCACAGCTTGTGCTAGACGTTGTAAATAATAAAACCCTTTTAGCTAATTTCCAGAACTTCCAAAGGAAGAGGTTGATTTGAATAATACTAAAACGTCGCCCTGTATAGTATTTGTTTAGTAGAACATTGAAAATAAACGGATTTATTTACATGTTTAAGTAAATTTAACAATATGTATGTGTGTAAAACAATTGTATACATATGTAACATAAATGAACTTTTTTTTTTTTTTTTTTATTTAATGGCATAGACATTAGTCATACAGCCAGTTGCAATAAACAAAATACAATCCTAATCCTAATACAAAATTAAACAGAAACAATATAGTAACACAATAAATAATACAATACAATAATAATACAATAAAAACAATAATGGAACTCTGATAAAGTGATAAAATATTTATGACAAAAAAAAGAAGATGCAAATCTGAACTTAAATCATAAAAAATCTCATGCCCGCGTACAAATCTTATAGGACCGTGCGTGTATCTGACAAGAAATCTATAATGATATTGTATATTTGTTGTGAGCCTGTAGCCAGCAAAGACTGTATATTGAATGGTGCATGCATATCAAGTTTAATTAAATTTTTATAGAGAGAGTTTGAATGCTGTTGAAACTTAGTACATTCAAAAAAGATATGATCAAGATCACCCTGCTTTCCGCAATGTTTGCAATTATTGTCTTCAATCACATTTATTTTATATAAATGACTTGGATAGCAAGCATGCCCAAAACGTAATCGATTTATAGTTGTTATATATTTACGTGGAGCTTTAAAACTCTTAAACCATGTACTTTGTGGAATCACTGGTTGTAAAGTGGTGTATCTTGTGGGGTTTGTTAAGCAGTAAAGATTCCATTGATCTTTCCATATCGATAGTTGGTTTCTTTTAAAAATAGTAATAACATCTGATACACATAAAGAATATGACAATAAAGTGCCTGATGTTATACTGGATTTGGCTAAGTAGTCTACATACTCATTATCTTTGAGTCCAATATGTGCCTTAACCCAAATAAATTTTATATTGAAGCCAGAGTCTTCTAACTGCTTTAACATATCCTTTATTAAAAATATGTAAGGATTACTAAATGTTTTGGGCAAAAAAGTATTTTTGATATTCTGTAAAACTGATAGACAGTCTGAAAGAATTAACGTTTTTTTAGTATAAGAGTTTTTAATATATTTCAACGCTTCGAGTATGGCCAATGATTCCGCAGAGAAAATTGAAAACTCATTGGGAAGTTTGTACTTGAATTCAAAACCTCCTGAGGGTAAAAAATACGCACAGCCAGACCCTTCTCCTGATTTAGATGCATCTGTGTATATAACTGTTGCATCACTGTAGCAGTTCAAAATAGATTTCAGGATATTGTTGCTGATTATGTTGTTTTCGTTGTATGTGGGTATTATTACATCAGTTTTATGGAAGAGAGCAAAGTAGTCTAAGTTTTTGTCTACTGTGTTTAATTCCTTTGAAAAGGATTGTTCTGTAATGCAGTACATAAAGGCGGAGATGGTTTTTTAATCCAATACTTGTGAGTAAGATCTGATTCGTTAAGATGACATATACTGGAAAATAATTCGAAATTTGTAGTGTGTGCTTTAAGTACCCATTTTTCGCTTAGTAAATTTCTTCTAATCTGTAAAGGAGGCTCAGAAGCTTCAACATGTATTGGTTGTATAGGAGTAGATCTCATAGCACCTAAACAGATTCTCAAGGCAGAGTTTTGGAAAACGTCAATTTTTCTTAAAAGGTTTTTGGAAGCAGAACCGTAGAGGGTAGCACCATAATCTATAATGGATCGTATATAAGCTCTATAAAACAATAAAGATGTTTCAACATCGCAGCCCCACCACACTCTAGTTGTCATTCTAAGGAAATTAATACCTTTGCTACATCTATCCAGCATATATTGTATGTGTGGTTTCCAAGTTAGTTTTTTGTCCAGAATGAGTCCCAGATATTTGACATTATTTTTAAATGTAAAAGATTGATCACTAATTAATACATCTTGGTTTATAGGAAGATTGTGTCTTGTAAAGACAGATACTGCTGATTTTTTAATTGATAAATTTAAGCCGTTCTCTAAGAACCATGGAAAGAGGGAACTACAAACTGTACTTAGGTTTTGCATACCGTTTTCATATTTCTTGCTTTCCATATAGACACAAAAATCGTCTGCATATTGTATGATTTTGAATGGGATGTTGTTTATTTGCATCTTATGTATGTCAGAGGTGTACAGATTAAATAAAATTGGTGATAATACTGTGCCTTGTGGTATACCGTAATAATTATGTCGAGGTCCTATTAGTTTATTATTATGATCTCTGATGTAAATTACCCTATCTGTATAGAAACCGATTATTGTGTTAACGAAAGCAATTGGCATATGAAAAAAATTTACCATTTTATGTTTTAAGGTTGATAAACAAACTGAGTCATATGCTCCTTCAATATCTAAGAATAGTGCTGCTAAGTAGTTATTTTTAGTTAAGTTATTCTGTACATCTACAACAAGTGTTGTTAAAGCGTCTAGAGTTCCAAAACCTCTTTTGTAACCAAACTGGTTTACTGGAAGTAACCACCAATCTAATCTAAATTTTATAAGCCTTTCTAAAGTTTTAAAAATACAAGACAGTAAGGATATTGGTCTATATGAACTTACGATGTTTGGGTCTTTTCCGGGTTTAAGGATAGGAACAACTAAGATGTCTTTGAAAGAATCGATAACTATATTTTTTTGGATGATATCATTGAAGACATTTAAAAGAAGTTTTTTAGCAACATCTGGTAGGTTGGTTAACATGGGGTATTTTATATGATCGATACCAGGAGAAGTATTTATGCGGTTTTTAAGGGCAAAATCTAATTCAGTTTCAGTAAATGGTTTTAACAGGAAGTGATTATTTGAATGATGACTTTATGTAGATCGTGTAGGTGAATTTTGAGCAAAAGGAGGACATACTTTATTAAAAAAGTCGTCTAATAGATTATCGTTGAAGGGTTTTATACTAATAGATGCTTTTCGATTCATTTTGTTGGCCTGTGACCATATCTCCTTAGAGGAGGTATTTTTGCTTAAATTAGAACACCATTTAATCCAACTAGCTTTGGCTTTTTGTTTCAACTGCTTTTTAGTATGAGCAGTAACTTTCTGACAATTTAGATAATTATCAAGGCTTGGTGAACGTTTATACAATGCTAATGCTTCTTTTCTGTCATTGATTATCAGATCGCATTCTGGGTCCCACCATGGTGGAGGCGATCGATTTTTAGATTTAAAAATTTTGTATTGAGGAATAGATCTAATTGCAGCATCATTAATGCAATCTAATAGAAAACTATAATTTTGATAAGTATTGAAAGAGCTATTGTAGTTGGAAAACATGTTTTCAATTAAGGATATATACAGGGACCAATTGGCTTTCTTGATATTCCATTTGCTTTTTGGATAAATTATTTCTTGTGAGGTGTTGGTTATTGAAAAATTCATAGATATAGCAAAATGATTCGAGCCTAAGGTGTCAGATAAAACTGACCAAGTAAATTTACTGGCTATATTAGCTGTGCAGAGTGAAATGTCGATCATAGATTTTTGAGTACCATATCTAGGAAGATATGTAGGTTCTCCATTATTCAAAATTACAAGATCTAGGTCTTTGATACTGCTAACAATTTGGTTACCAACTGGATCATTACGCAGTGAGCCCCATAGTGAGTGATGAGCATTCATATCTCCGCCAATTAAAAAAGGTGATTTGATTTGTGAGAAGATATTTATCCAATCGTTTTTGGATGTACTAATATTTGGAGGTCTATATATAGATAAAAAACTTAATTCTATTGTGTTACATTTAACGATAGCACCGCAAACTAAAATTCCCTCATTAAAATTGTTTCTAATATTTATTTCACGAAATGGTATAGTTGTTTTAATTAAAATTGCAACACCTGCATACCCGTCATTTCTATCTTGGCGAATTACATTATAACCTTTAAATGTATAATTTTGATTTGGTTTGAACCAGGTTTCACTTAATAATACAATATCAATATTTTCAGTTATTAAAAAATGAATTAAACTATTTTTATTCGAAACAACGGATCTACCGTTCCATTGCAAAATTTTTAATGATTTAAGTTCTGGGAACATGTTATTTATGAGTGATATCCTCTAAAATCGTTTTTATACCATGGTAAATACTATCTTGACTCATAGTTTTTATATCATCTACAGTTTGAATATTTGTAATCAAATTAAAAATATAATTGGAAATGAGAGTTTCCAATACTCGTTGATCTGATTTGTTTTGACAAATTGGGGGTTTTAAATTAGCAGGAAGGGGTTTGGAGGGCCCAAAATTAAAAGGGAACATGGGTGAATTGTTTTGTGTTTGGTTTGGTGATATTTTTCGTTTTTTAGCTATATTATAGTGGCTTGAGGAGGGTTGGGATTGGGATGTATTATTTGAAATGTTTTGATTTTTATGTGTGGTAGTAGAAGGGGATGATTTTTTTGAAGATGTTGGGAGGGGAGGAAAACTGTCTTCGATATTGTCTAGTGTGGAATATCTATTCTGAATAAACAATCCCGAGAAGGACGATTCACAGTAATTTTTTGCCTCGATAAAGGAAATTTTTTGCTCAATCATCACGTTCTTTATCTTCTTTTGATGTTCGTATTTTGGACACTTCTTGGATTTGGAAACATGATCTTTACTATCACAATGTATGCATTGAACATCATTATCTTGACATGTATGATCTTCATTTTTGATTTTTCCACATTTTATGCAATGTGCTTGTGGACTGCGACACTGCTTGGAAATATGTCCAAATCTTAAGCAATTGTAACACTGTGTTACTTTGCCAATGTAGGTTTCAACAGGAAAAAATACACTATTTATTGAAATGTAGCTAGGAAGAATATTTCCTTCGAAGGTGACTATCATTGTCCTTTTGGGTACATAGTTAGTTTTTCCATCGGTGTCAACTTTTCTGCAAGTTCTTTTAAAGGCTATTATGGGGGAGGGAGATTTACTATTATCTAACAAATACTTTTCATCGTATTGAGTATCAATATCTCTTATTAGGCCTCTTATTTCTAGTAAATGGTTAGGGACATATGCTACTAAGTTTTGGTCTTTTAATTTTATATTTTTAACTAAATTATTTGCATCTACGATTGACCTTAACAAAACTTTAATTCTGTTTTTTCCAATGGCTTTTATTTCAATAATATTAGGAATGTTCAATTTTTTATGCAAAATGTCCGCAACAGTAAGTGGATGTAAACGGCCAATATCCTGATTGTTTGATTTTTCTATATATACATAAACATTATCAAAATTGTACTTATCTGATGCAACGTTGAACAATTTTTTCTCTACAACTTTTTGCGGAGGTGGAATTTGTTGTGTCGGCACTTTAATAACATCTCTGGTTTTAGTTGTAATTTTCGCAGTAGAATCATCCAAATTTTCTATTAAACTTGATTCAATAATATCCATTTCACTATTCTCACTAGCACCTGAAAAGTTTTCACCTAATGGTGTCCCTGGGGAAAAAGCTTCCCCCATTGGGGGTCGCTTATAGCACTGTTTATCGCACTCAATCAATATCAGGTTTTAAATCACACCAAGTGTCCTTTTTTCTACTAATTAACTCGCTAAATAGTTAATTTTATTAAGAGCAGATTTTAATGGGCACTGTCAGCTTGACGTTTTTGATTATGGACGATAAATGAACTTAAGAAACAAATAAAACAAATATTTTTTGAGATTTATAGCAGACGTGAAGATTTTGCACATTACATTTTGTATACTATGGATCAAGGGCGCAACCAGAAATTGAGTTTGGGGGGAGCCAATTACATTACATTACATAACATATTGTTTGTACCAAAGGAGGAATATTTAACAAAATTTTAGATTACCTGGAAAAGAGGCACAAAATAAAAAGGCTGTTGAAGCAAAGGAGACCTATGTTCAGCAGTAAAAGTCTAAAGCTGGATTACGATTATTTTATTTAAATAACAAATTCAAGTCTCCTAGGTGATTCCTTTAAGATTTTTAGAATATCCTTAAAGTCCACAGGAATCTCACGTTTCGCTTAGAATAATTTGTACGATTTTACAAATGCAGAAAAACATTTTATTTATTTTCGCTGTAAGGAGTTATTGTATGAAGACATTATAAAAGATTCCTCTGAATATATGAATTTTATTTCCACATGGTTCATTATTTTTTTATAATAAGTAATATTAACATAGTTAACAGACGAATTTAAACAAAGTCGAGGTTACAAATGGCTACTTAATTTTTTAAAAAATATCATAGAAAAATAGTCGAATCAAATAGGTAGTCTTTAGATTTTTTGTATTACCAGAAAGCACACTGTAAGTTATAAAATTTGTTTAATAAAAAGAAACTGTTGCTATGGGGGAGGGGGGCTTGGGCCCCCTTGGCCCCTCCTTGGTTGCGCCCTTGCTATGGATAACAGTACATATATAGTTTAAAGCATCCGAAAAGCTAGGGGCCCCTGCCCATGGGTATGGGCGCCTATGCTTTTGTGTTCTGCTATACGTTTGTTACAGGTTCTACCAGTTTGACCGATGTAAGTTTTCGGGCAGTCACCATATGTAAGTTATAATATTTGCACGAATCTGCCGCCCTACCCCCAAAATAACGTTTATTTCTCAAGATACTGACCACGGGGTGGTGGTGGTGAATGGCTAATTTTGGTCGTACTTTATGTTTTTGATTGTGCTGAAAAGGCAAATGAAGTTTATTTTCAATTTTAAGTGGGGGACATTGTCAGAATCGCAATTTTACCTAAAAATAAAAAGAAATCACGTTTTTTGCACCACTTTTTGTCTATAAAACATTTTGATCTATAACTTCCCAGAAAACTTCTTTATGCTCAATATTTTACCATAAACGTAAATAAAAAGCTAAATTTCAAATTTTGTCACTCAGATTCTGCGACGTTTGCAATTCACGACTCTGCACCTTTTATGTTAAAAATACAATAAATATTAGATATTAGAATAGGATTAATTACTTGAAATAGGCCACGTAATCTTCAGAAGGGTAAAAAATAAAAAATATATGCTGTAAAAATTTCAGAAAAAAATATTAAAGATTAACAGAGTTGTAGTGAGTTAAACGTCGAAAAACGTAATATATGTTTTTTTTTATTTTTAGGGTAAAATTGCTTTTCAATGTTCTACCACTTAAAATTCACATTAAACCTCATTTTCGTTTTCAGCACCATCAAAAACATATTAAAGTATGACCAAAATTAGCCATTCACCACCCGTGGTCAGTATCTCGCAAAATCAGCATTATTTTAGAGGTGTCGATAGTAAAAGTGGCACCCTTTTTTTCTAAATTTCTTTGTGCCCTATATTTTGACATAAACGTGATTAAAACGGTAAATTTCAAATTTTGCCTCTCAACTTTTGCGATTAAATTTTGCAATTCAGGAATCTGCACCGAAAGCTTGAAAGTGGCCCCATTGTCTTCAGAAAGGTGAGAAATATATACTATAAAAATTTAAGAAAAAATATTAAAATGTAACAGAGTTAAACGGAAAAAGCGTGATTTAATTTTTTTTATTTTTAGGGTAAAATGCGATTTTGACAATGTTCCCCCATTTAAAATTCAAAAGAAACTTCATTTTCGTTTTCAGCACCGTCAATAACATAAAGTAAGACTAAAATTAGCCATTCACCACCCATGGTCAGTATATCGAAAAATAAGCGTTATTTTGGGGATTTATAACGTCAATGATTAAAGTTGCACCATTTTTTTTTCTATAAAACATTTTGATCTGAAACTTTGCAGAAAACTTCTTTGTACTCTACAAATATTTTAGCATGAACGTGATTAAAAAGCTGAATTTCAAATTTCGTCACTCGACTTTTGCGTTTAAACTTTGCAATTCAGAAATCTGTACCTTTTATTTACAAAAATCATAACTTTTATTAGAATAAGAATGAAAGCTTATAGCATATATTAGCATAAGTAATAACCTCATTACCTCATTACTATTTTTCAAATTTTCCTATGTATATATGTATAAAGTTAATGATAAACAATTAGGAGCGTCGGTCGCCTATCGCATATGACTGTCGTAGTTGTAGACAAATCGTCAGATAGAAATGATCCCCAACCATTGTCAAAAACCGGAAAAACAATGTACAGTAAGGTCTCTTTTTATGCGGATTTTTTAATGCGATTTTGAAGTTGTGCGGTTTGTATTTGATCCAAAAATTTCCATTATTAATAACTACATAGTATAATTAATATAAACTATTCCCATGCAGATGCAGTGGCGTAACTAGTTTGATCTGCGCCCCAATGCAAGTATTCCTCGTGC
The DNA here is from genome assembly GCF_917563875.1 of Diabrotica virgifera virgifera. NCBI lineage: Eukaryota > Metazoa > Arthropoda > Insecta > Coleoptera > Chrysomelidae > Diabrotica > Diabrotica virgifera. Next base: position 177,350,957 of record NC_065449.1, on the reverse strand, counting down.
GCCCCTATTCCCAGACTTAGTCTCCCCCCCCCCCGCCAACCTCCAACGAAACTAACAATCCAATCAGCAAAGTCAGGCAAATATGCAGGCTTACTTACTTTCCGTGTCCGGAACACCAACAACTTTAAATTCTGTATTTCCAATGGTTGGCCACACAGATGGCCCTGTCATTTGCTATAATTAAGTCTTCTTTTGTGCAGGTCTCTCTCATCTCTGTACATGATAGTAGATGCAGGCTGGTCTGAACCGCGCCACAGTCGCAGGTATCGTCCTCCTGGTATCCCCATTTTTTCAGGTTACTAGCACAACGTGAAACGCCGGTTCTTAGTCTGTTTAGCGCTTTCCAAGTCGGATACGGTAAATTCCAGCAGCCATTTCCTCTGAGGGAGGAAAATGTGTCGCGGTAGCTGACGCTTGATATTTTCAGGAAGCTTTTCCGAGATCTTAGTCTGCTTAGCTGAGTTTGGTGGTCATATAAGGGGTGTCTTCGGTCCGTCTCCTGCTTTTTTCGTTCTACCTCTGACGTGACCTTAATCCTGGTAGATGGTGGAGCAATCCCAGCTATGGGGTATATCTCTTTGATAGGTGTCGGTTTCAGGCAACCCGCTATTATACAAACCGTTTCATCGAGCCGTTACGAGCCACGGCGACGTTCTTTGCGTGAGGAGAGTTTGCCCATACTGGTGCTCCAAACTCCGCGGCCGAAAAACATAATGCTAAGGCAGAAGTGCGGAGAGTGTGTGGTTGTGCTCCCCATTTTGTATTAGTTAGCTTGCGGATGATATTATTTCTGGCACTTACTTTCTTCTTGACATCTTGACAGTGGTATCAGAGTTCTATCCAGACGGAGGCCAAGGTATTTTGGCGTTTCGTTGTGTTCCAGCATCTGACCACGCCATTCCACCTCCAGCGGCCTTCGGGCATGCTTGTTTCTAAGGTGGAAAGCACATACCTGGGTTTCTGTCGGATTGGGTTTCAGATGGTTTTTATCGTAGTATAGAGCTGAGTCTCCAAGGGCATCTGTCAGTTTCACTTTGACTTCATTGAAAGTTCTTCTCTGAGCTGCCACAGCTGTATTGCCTTGTTTGTTGGTGTATGGGTTGGTCGTTGGTGTATATGTTGTATAGAATCGGCGCGAAGACACTTCCCTGTGGTAGCCCGTTTTTTGGTCCCTCCACCGACTGTTCTTGGACTGGAGCGTTACGTAGAAGCGTCTATTCTGGAGGAGACATTTCACTAACCTTGTTAGTCGGAAATCCTTTGTAGTTTCGTAGAGCTTTGCGAGTAGCCGTTGATGGTTAACTGTGTCATAGGCGGCAGTTAGGTCTATGAACGCTATTCCTGTTATTTCTTTCCATTCAAAACCATCTTCAATATGTTGGGTGAGATTAAGAATTTGACTGCAGCAGCACTTTCCGGGTCTGAATCCTGCTTGTTCTGGAATAATTTTAGTCTCCACATATTCAGCGATCGGGTTCAGTATCATTCTTTCAAATGCCTTGAAAAGGTGGCACAAAAGAGAAACAGCTCTAAAACTCTTTGTATCTGCTGGTATACCGCAGAATATACAGAATCAACCTGGTTTCTTCTTAAGCTTCTTTCATTTGGAATATTCCAGTTGCGGTATTTTATTCATTCCAAGAAACATGCGCAATTCGTTTTGAAAATCTATTATATGCACCGTATTTTTAAATATACCACTATATGCAAAATTCAAAATCAGAGAAAGATTATTCAAAGAAATATAACAGTAATTTTAAAGTTAATTATTAAAAAACATTATTATTCAAAAAATTAATTGAAAGTAAAATTAAGGGGCTATCCTAGTGTAAAACTACGAAATTCACGTACTTTTTTGTCAATTACTAAAATAAAAAGAACTGTACCAATTGTTTTGAAAATTTGCATAAGCATGTATTATAAAAAGAAGTACATGTAAAATCATTTTCATAAAAAATTTCGAAAATTAAACGATTTATGCGCCATCTACTTGCACCGTGAAAATAAAAACATAGCTCCACTGCTGCAGTAATAGGGACTAATAGAGACCCTGAAATATGAAATTTCAAAGTTATTGAAATATAAGTTATTTTCTATACCATCAACTAGTGGTATTTGTGGCCGGCCACAGTTGCTCGTCTGTGATGCAACGTCCACGCCACATATAATCCGGTCAACTTAGACATCAAAATGCTTTTCAAATAACAAAAATTGCCGGAGAGCCAAATTTTGGTGGAGAGCTAGGGTATACCATAACAAATAAAGTTTAAAAAGTCCCCATAGATCCCATGTGTGCGTCAAAAGTTATTCGGGGTCAAAGGTCAAAATTTGAGATTTTTTGGATTTTTTTCGAAAACGGTAAGTTTTATCAAAAAAAACCTCAAACCAAAGTTGTAGATCTTAACATTCTCTACAAAAATTGTCCTTACAATTTTTTTCCTAAGAGTTACCATTCCTGAGATATCGCGATTTTAAAAGTTACTTTGTACATTATATGCACATATAAGCCACGTGGCCCTTAAGACAAGTATAAATGCCTATTTTTGTCTCTTTTATATAGTATATTATACTATTCTGAAAATATTTCTTCAAAAGGTAATCAGTCCCAAACTGAATTTCCTCTATCCACGTGGCCTTGAAAAACATTTGGCTATACCATTGTTTAAAAAAGAACAGATTGTCTATTATAGGCAATTGCTACAGTATTGTCCGTAGGTCTGGTTCATAATATTATCTGTTTCTTTTAGTGCTAAAGGTTCAGTTCAAGTGAATATAAGTACTTATTACAAGCGTCTACCATTTAGTACCGTTACCGTTATTTGTACAGTGACAGTGGTATTTGACGGCTACAATGACTCGACAAAGAATATTAAAGCTGCAGAACAACGTCGTCGAACTACAAAAACATCATCGGGTTCCGAGATTATCTGTGATGAAAATATAACAGTTCCAGCGAATCAACAACAATTTTTGGCCAACATTAATAATAAATCTCGTTTCATTTCCATGTTAACTGACAAATTAACAGCTGTGAATATTGAAGTGAAACAAGCTAAAAATGACGCAGATGTCCTTATAATTGAGACAGCAATTGAAAAATTTAAGGCAACAAACACAACAATTGTAGTAGGTGAAGATGTTGATTTGTTGGTACTGATTACTGCAAGGACTCCAGTAGATAAAGTTATTTATTTTCTGAAACCTGGAAGGGCGCAACAGCGAACAGAGATATATTCTTCGAATAGTTTATCGGCTTATCCCAAAAGCCAAAAGTACATTTTATTTTTACATGCGATAACCGGCTGCGACACTACGTCCGCAATGTACAGAAGGGGCAAAACGTCAGTACTTAAATTATTCGAAAAAAAAAAAAGATTTGACTGACTGCTGTAAAGTTTTTACAGAACTTGATTCTACACCGCAAACAATAATTACGGAAGGAATTCGCTTTCTTCTTGCGGTTTATGGAGCTCCAAAAAAATTATTTGTCTTGATAAATACCAATACTTAACTTTTGTAAAAAATACGCGAAACAAGAAACAAGTACAACTATCATGTCTTCCTCCAACATCAGCATCTGCTTTTCAACATTTGTATCGAGTATATTATCAAGTTCAAACATGGCTAGGCAATGAACTGAATCCAGAAGACTGGGGTTGAAAATTAATAGATAATACTCTGGAACCGATTAAAACCTTACTCCCACCTGCTCCAGAAAAACTCCTTAACACTATTTTTTTCAATTGCAAAAAAGGTTGTAGTGCCAAATGTGGATGTCAAAAAGTCGGGTTGCTGTGTTCTCTAGTGTGTACCAACTGCCAAGGTCAGTCTTGCTCAAATGTCCAGTTTAGTACAACAGAGGAAGACTTCTGTGATTTTAATGAAGAGACCAATGACTCAGTCACATTTGAACAATTTTTGAACATCCAGCAAGAGGAAGAGGAAGAAGATGAAATCGAAGAAGACTTGACTGTTGAAGTAGACTTTCAAGAATATAAATCTGATTAAAATATCTAAAGAAATCAAAACAATAGTTAACCTAATAATCAAAAGCAATATCAATAATCAATATCAATAATAAGGTAATATCTAGAACTTGACCGGTATTGTTTCCTTAAATTATCCTAAAATTGTCAAAACAGTTAGTGGAGTAGGCCTACAGGGGAAACCACGGTAAAAAAAAACGCGCCGAGTACACTACCTCACAGGTGGTGTGAAAACGTGTGCATATCATGTATAATGTGACTCTTTGAATCGCGATAACTCAGGAATGGCAACTCTTAGGAAAAAAATAGTAAGGACTATTTTTGTAGAGAATTTTAAGATATACAACTTTGGTTTAAGGTTTTTTTTTTGATAAAACTTACCGTTTTCGAAAAAAAAATCCAAAAAATCTCAAATTTTGACCTTTGACCCTGAATAACTTTTGACGCACACATGGGATCGATGGGGACTTTTTAAACTTTATTTGTTATGGTATACCCTAGCTCTCCGCCAAAATTTGGCTCTCCGGCAATTTTTTTTATTTGAAATGTCTATATAGACCGGGTTAATAACCCACGCTCAATCATCAGAAACTATTTTTGTGGATCCACAGAGTGCCCGGCCGCGAATTTACAAAACCTATACCATTTCAGTCATGGCAGCGACTGAATTCGAATAGGGTTTGTATGCAGAATATTAGTTACATATCCTGTCCTATACTATTTCGGTCACGGCAGCTACTGAACTCGATTAGATTTTTTATGCAGAATATTAGTTACATATCCTATGCCATTTCGGTCCAGAAATTAACTGTAATAGTGTAGGATTTGAAACCGAAATTTTTTATTATTATTGAGCATTGAGCAAATGTCTATACTGTTTCAGTCATGCAAGTAAAACTAATCAAATATTTACTTAGTGCATTTATTATTATATCATAAAATTTAGATATGTTTTGAAAATTAAAATTAATAATTATATATTTTGATAATATTAAAAATTAAAAACAAATGAGTGTACAAGTTTAAAAAACAAATAATGTACGAATATATGTATACAGTATGTCCCTGTAAGTACAGTCGAACCCGCTTATTATAATACCGGTTATTAGAATATCTCGGTTATAGGAATACTTTTGCTTAGAAAGAAGGCTATTCCAATTAGAGGGTTCGACTGTACTATTAATAAAACTTAATATCAGATGATTATTGCATCTTCGGTTTTAGTCCATGCCGAACTTTTTATAAAGACTATCTTTTTTTCGTAAAATCAATAACAAAAAAGTTTTCCACATGGTTCCAACTTACAGGGACATACTGTATACATATATTCGTACATTATTTGTTTTCTACACTTGTACACTCATTTGTTTTTAATTTTTAATATTATCAAAATATATAACTATTAATTTTAATTTTCAAAACATATCTAAATTTTATGATATAATAATAAATGCACTAAGTAAATATTTTATTAGTTTTACTTGCATGGCTGAAACAGTATAGACATTTGCTCAATAATAATAAAAAATTTCGGTTTCAAATCCTACACCATTACAGTTAATTTCTGGACCGAAATAGCATAGGATATGTAACTAATATTCTGCATACAAAATCTACTCGAGTTCAGTAGCTGCCGTGACTGAAATAGTATAGGATATGTAACTAATATTCTGCATACAAACCCTATTCGAATTCAGTCGCTGCCATGACTGAAATGGTATAGGATATGTAACTAATATTCTGCATACAAACCCTATTCAAATTCAGTCGCTGCCATGACTGAAATGGTATAGGTTTTGTAAATTCGCTGCCCGGCCACAGTCGCCCGTCTGTTATGGCGCTAACGGAATAAAATACCACGAATATTTTTTTACATTTTTTATTTTCGGGAAGCTACAGGGAGTTTTGCTTCAACATATTTTTTTTGCTAAAATATTTCCAGAATATCAGTTTTTACGCCCCCCTAAGGCCTGCGCCCCAATGCACCGCATTGGTTGCATTGGCGTTAGTTACGTCAGTTACGTCAGTTACGCTGAGGGTTTGCAATTCGGGTACATATTCCCCTTGTTACATGATGTAGCATGTAGCTATTACATCAATCTGAGTTTCGCATTGAAAGGTATAACCTGTAATTCTTTTGAAATTCAATTTAAATGTTTAAGTATTTAAGAGTTTAAATGTTGCTGATTTCAAGTTGCAGTATAATAAACAGCACATTTTGATTTCTGGATTGAAACATTTAATTAAGTGTCGTAAAGTGTTATGTTTCATTAGAAGAGGTTTTTGCAATCTCAGTATCGTTAGTCTGCGTTTTTAATTCCTTCTAATTCCTTCTGCGATTTTATTTAGCCTAATGGAGAAAAAAACATCAAACACATACAATTTTTGGTGGACAAACTTCCACCATTTTATGTGATTTTAGAAAACTACGGAACGTATCCCTACTTTTTCAATGCAAATAAAGTCTTTTTTTATGCGATATTTTATATGCGCTTTTTTGTAGAATATATCTGTTACGGTCAATGATATAAATCGGACATTGACGTTAGTGGCCGGGCATTGTCGTGAATGTCCATTTTCCTTGGTTATTAACGACAATACCCGGCCATTAACGACAATAACCTTAAATATTGGTCAATGTTGTAAAAACTTAACGTAAAATTAGATTTTTCATCAATAACCGGTCAATAACGACAGTGGCCAGAAGCAAATGGCCAATGTTGATAAATCGATGCCTCAGAAGCCAATCGGTGTAAGTCAATAAGTGTTTAAAATGAGATATTTAACTATTATTAATGGGAATAAGCCACAATGTTACAAAAAAAATGATTTTATCAAAGTTTCGAAGCCTAAATCGGGTTTCGTTGTCAAAATACAAAATACTACTAAAATAAACAAAAATGTTGTTGCTAAGTAAAAAAATTCTTCTAATAATTTATTTAATCTGACTCATTTATATTGGTAATTCAGACGTATATTATACATTTTAAAGTAGAAGACTTTAAAATGATATCGCCAATATTTATGAGTTGCGTTCCTGGGACGACTTTACTAAAAGATAGTTCATTCGATTACATGAAATCAATCCCAACTCAAGAATATCCGTCACAAAGGATCATAGCATGTGATCTGTCTTTAAAAAGACAACCAAATGCAACGATGACATTAAAATTCTCGCGTTGGAGATTCCATAGTAAATCACGAGGGAAAACCAGGCAAAAAAACCTCGTGATACTATCCCGACATCGTAAGTATTTGGTCTTATATTTAATTTACTTTAAAAAAAAACTAATACCAAATTCTGAATTTAATATGTTTAAAAATTATAAATAATGTTAATAATACATAGATTTACAATAAGTAATACTAAAATATAAAATTTGTACTAACTCGATATGTTATTGACTTACTAATCGTGGTATTTTCTTTCTATTGACTTCCTCTTTAAGTATGGGTAACCACATCCTACTGCATTCTACCGAGGAATTTGCGACACAATTGGTGTCATTTAGCATAATTAGAGCCGTTTCTTTGATTTTTCTCTTTTTACTATCCGATTCTTTCAGGACTATACTTGAATCTCTCCACTGAACTCTATGTTCATTATCCCATGCGTGTTGACATATTTGAGATCTATCAAATTCTCTATTTTTAATATATTATGTTTATAGTTTATATGTTTTAGTCTCAAAGAAGGATACTGGATATGGGACTCAAGTGTATAGAAAACCAACACACACCAACAGATATCTCAATTACAAATCAAATCACAACATCAACGTTAAAAAGGGAATCATTAAATCCTTATATGATAGAGCCAAAATTACTTGTTCTAACGAAAATTCATTTTTAGAAGAAAAATAATTGTTAACATCTGTTTTATTAAAAAAATGATTATCCTTTATCGTTTATAAATAAGGAATTTTCAAGATTGGATCGAATGGAACAACTTAGAACGGGATTCTACAACATTCACAAGAAATAATACGAGAAAAATATCAATAGGTACCATATATAAAAGGACTATCTGAGAAACTTAAAACAATTGGAAATAAATTCAACATTTCAACAACATTCAAAACAACAAACACATTGAGATCATTGAAACATCAAGACCATTAAACGTTAGAATAAGTGAACATCAGTCTTATATTAAAAATAGAGAATTTGATAGATTTAAAATATGTCAACACGCATGGGATAATGAACATAGAGTTCAGTGGAGAGATTCAAGTACAGTCCTGAAAGAATCGGATAGTAAAAAGAGAAAAATCAAAGAAGCGGCTCTAATTATGCTAAATGAAACCAACTGTGTCGCAAATTCCTCGGTAGAATGCAGTAGGATGTGGTTACCCATACTTAAAGAGGAAGTCAATAGAAAGAAAATACCACGATTAGTAAGTCAATAACATATCGAGTACAAATTTTATATTTTAGTATTACTTATTGTAAATCTATGTATTATTAATATTATTTATAATTGAAACATATTAAAGTCAGAATTTGGTATTAATTTTTTTTGAAAGTAAATTAAATGTAAGACCAAATACTTACGATGTCGGGATAGTATCACGAGGTTTTTTCCTGGTTTTCCCTCGTGATTTACCATGGAATCTCTAACGCGAGAATTTTACTGTCATCGTTGCATTTGGTTGTCTTTTTAAAGACAGATCACATGCTATGATTTTTTTGTGACGGATATTCTTGGGTTGGGATTGATTTCATGTAATCGAATGAACTATCTTTTAGTAAAGTCGTCCCAGGAACGCAACTCATAAATATTGGCGATATCATTTTAAAGTCATCTACTATAAAATGTATAATATACGTCTTAATTACCAATATAAATGGGTCAGATTAAATAAATTATTAGAAGAATTTTTTTACTTAGCAACAACATTTTTGTTTATTTTAGTAGTATTTTGTATTTTGACAACGAACCCCGATTTGGGCTTCGAAATGTTAATAAAATCATTTTTTTGGTAAAATTGTGGCTTATTCCCATTAAAAATAGTTGAATATAAAAAATGCCACAAGGAAATAGCTTCAGAACAACTTTAAAATGAGATACTAAGATGTTTCTGAAAGTTGTTGCAGAAATATAAGTAGTTATTAAAAACAAATAAAACGTCTTTATTTATCATAATATGGGTAACAAATTCATAAATACAAACAAAGAAATAATAATATTTTTATATACAGTATGGTGCAAATGAAAGGAATAAATTCGTTATTTCGTAAACCGGCGACTTTAAGGAAAAATCCCGAAACAGGTCGATTTTTATTATTAGCTTATGATATTTTGCATTATATGGCATACTTGTGACGTCATCCATCTGGGTGTGATGACGTAATCGATTTTTTTTAAATGACAATATAGGGGTCGTGTGCTACCTCATTTGAAAAGTTATTCAATTCTCCATTCAGTAACATAAACACTTACATAATTAATTATAAAGGGTGTCCAAAAACATTTTTTTAATCAAATTATTTAACAAAAAAAAAAAGAAGAATGTATGTAATTTATTTAATTCAAAATACATTTTACTGCTGTCATGGATCAGAAAAAAATGTTTATTTCACAAGTAAACAATGGTTTTTCGCTTAAATTAATGTTTAAACTTCCAAGAGGCAGGTGGCTGGCGGGAGCTGGCTTGATCATTGAATTTCATTCTATAGTGCTTTGTTGTTTTTTAGCACCCGGTGTTCTCAAAATATTTTTCGCTTTTTTAATTTCACTTATTCGGCTATTAGGTCTGGATCACGCGTATGAAAAAAAAGTTGATTAATAGCAAGCTGAAAATTTGTTAATAGCCTAAGGGTGTCTAGTCGGACAAACTTTGATATGTGGGAACACTGGAACAGGGAAAGTTTTAATTGTGGAACAGGTTAAAAATTTGGAACGACCAGACCACGAAAACGGCACATATATTTTGTCCGATAGAACAGACTTAAACTCTCCGAACAGAGATTAAACTCTCATGCAAAAATCAGACTACTATTTATCACCAAATGGGCGTTTCAATAAGTGGAACATGTAGAATATGTCAAATGACAGGAATTATAACAGGTGATAAATAGCAGTCTGATTTTTGCATGAGAGTTTAATCTCTGTTCGGAGAGTTTAAGTCTGTTCTGTCGGACAAAATACATGTGCCGTTTTCGTGGTCTGGCCGTTCCAAATTTTTAACCTGTTCCACAATTAAAACTTCCCCTGTTCCAGTGTTCCCACATATCAAAGTTTATTCGACTAGACACCCTTAAGCTATTAAAAAATTTTCAGCTTGATATTAATCAACTTTTTTTTATACGCGGTATCCAGACCTATATTGGATTCGTCACAGTTTAAAAATGATTTATTGTCATCACGTTTTGACTTGACTATTAAGTTTATATAAGGTTTGTTCTAGCATCAGTTTCAAACCGTTTGAAACCATCAGCGAATAGTCGACCAGTGCGAGTAGATGGGATAGCACTGGTGTATTATGTTCTCTCACTGACCAACTGTTTGCTGACGGTTTCTGACTAGTTTGACTGTTTGCTAGATCAAACCTATAATTATTAAAACAAGTGCGCACATCGTTGATATCCATGATAACACTTATTAAATAAATTTACGAGTAATTTCAGCACGAAAACAATACACAATATTCACACATGAAGTAAACAATAGTAAACCTACACATACTTTTAGTCAAAAATTCAACATTGACCGATTAACAACATTGTCGACATTGGCCGGGCAATGATATAAATGTTATCAAGAATTTAAAATTATCATCAATTTCCAGTTTCTATGGACAATAACGTTAATATCCGGCCATTGTCGACAATGACCAATTCAACCGGCCATTGTCGATATTGGCCGGCCAATAACGTTATTGGCTGGATTTACGTCATTGTCCGTAACATATCCACCGCATAAAACGAGACCTTACGTATCAATACAATTTAGTTACTAAACTGAGATCCAATATAGGTAGGTATATTTTTATTCGAAAATTAACTGCGCGACGTTGAATAATCAACTCTTTCCGGGGTCAATTCGCAAAACTAATAGGCCCCGAGCACTAATTTGTTTCCTTTATGAAACGTAAAAAATTGCTTTGCGTGCCATTTTTGAAATAAATACAAAATGTATGTCGTGCATATGAAGAATGAGATAGCAAGAGTTTAATCAGCTCGTTCGACCTTTGTTCTACTTTGAGTTTGTTTTATGTGTTCTATTAAACGGAAGATGATGTTTATTATGAAGTGCATTATTTCACGATACTAATTATACTTGTGAGTAATTTTCTATCGTGAATAGTTATTGTAAACTGATACTATGATAGAGTACCTACTATTTCGTAAATGTAATTATTTCTTATAATTAAAAGGTATTGGATTTCATGTTTTATGTTTTGTTGTTTATGTTGTTATATGTTTTGAAAATAAAATAATTATCTGACAAGTCCTTTTGTGAAAACCTTTTATGTAATTAACTTAAAATGGGAAAGTTTTTAGATGTATAAGAAAGTTATAAAATTTGACAATGATGTAAAAAATTAAATACCCTTTTATGGGCAATGTTTTGAACTAACACAATGTGTATTTAGTTAGAATTGTAATTTTCAAATTGTTTTCTTGTTGCATGTCTAAATTAAACATTATGTTTATAGGTATTAATCCACAAATAATTGTAATAAAATAGTTGTTTTCCTAACTAGTGCGGAAAGTGATACTTTCACGCACGAGACTGCCGTTGACCCGAACGACGCGATAGCGGAGTTCGGGCAAGCAGTCCAGTGCGGGGAAGACACTTTCCGCATGAGTTAGGAACAATATTTTTTCTGGGGCCGTACGTTTGGAAAAAAGCCACAAAAAATAGAGTTATGTCAATTTTTATTTAGAAGCGAAAATACACAAATTAATTCTTTGACAAGGTTGTCAAAACCAAACTTTCAATATAATGGGTTACCACGACGACGATATTGGTTTCCATGATGACGATTTAAAACCATTGTAATTGTCTACTGAACTGACTTTTAAATATTGTCAAAATAATTTTATTTCATCGAATTTCGCGCTAATTTCATTAAAACATGAACACAATAAGATAAATTTGAAATAAATTAGTAAATAATATCTAAATATTAGTTTATTGCATGTATTATATTATATTATAATGCCATATTACAAGGTATTTCCACACGCCGTGCGGGAAAGTGCAACTTTCGGAAACGAAATGCGTGCGTGAAAGTGGCTGTTTTAGCACGGCCGTAGAAAAACTACATTTTTCAACACTGGAAATTTTTTTTCGGAATTGAATTCGGAATATGGTGGAGGTAGATGACGCATATGTAGATTATACTATTTGACCTCACGGACCAGAAGTATTGAAAATTTTCTAATGGACATCCACCGCAACGAAGAATTAATCAAATTCACCATGAAGAAAGAAAGCAACCATTGACTTCCTTTTCTGGATGTGTTAATCACAAAAGAGGATAAAGGATTTTCAACCAAAGTTTACAGAAAACAAAGGTATTTAAATTACCACGCAAACAAAAACGTAAATATAAAAAGGATCAAATCATTATATGATCGAATCCAAAACACCTGCTTTAATGAAAATGCATTTTAGGAAGAAAAAAACGTTTTATGCTAATAAAGGTTTTAACATAAAATAATTACTGATTATTATTTATAAACAAGGAATTCCAAAATATTAAAGAAAGGAAATAACCAAACACCACAAGTAATCTAGAAACGCTCACAAGGAGGGATTTAAAGATGAAAACAATATTATATCTAAAAGGAGAATAAAAAAAATAAAAAAGGGTAAGTACAGCATCACAACAACATTCAAAACTGCCAATACACTGAGATCTACTATGTCCAAAGCCAAACTTACTGTGACTCCAACGACTTCTATGTGAGAGAAATCGCAAGACCACTAAGTGTCATATACAAGCATGAAACATACATAAAAAATAAAGACGTTGACAAATCACAGCCAAGCAAACATACCTGGGATAATGAACAAAGACTACAATGTAAAGATGTATCAATAACCATGCAAGAAATAGACATGTAAAGAGAAAAATCAAAGAAGTGACTCTCATCCTACTTAATAAGAAAATATGTAGCAAAACGTCAGCAGAATGTAGCATGCTCTGGTTGCCAATACTAAAAGAAGAAGTCAACATAAAGAATATACCAACTAGTGTTGCCCAAATGCAAGACCAAGACGAGACTTAGATAGTCTTGGTCTTGGTCTTGCGCCAGTACACCTGGTCTTGGTCTTGGTCTTGGTATTGCGCTCCCGGTCTTGGTCTTGGTCTTGGTCTTGCAGCAAGAGTCTTGCAAGTCTCGCAGTTGGCCTTATATATAAGGCTATATAGCCGTATTCTTTAACGATATCGCTGGAAAAATATTGTTGCTAGACAGGTAAAGTGTCATTGTATACCGGATACCGGGTATACCAATCAAACTGTGTTTTTTTCTCAAAGTTCGCATCATTTTGTGGAATATTCTAGCATATAAAATACTGAAATTAAAACCCAACTATAGTCTAATGTTTTCTTAACATTCTGTTTTTGATTCATTCGCTTATGTTGTATAACAAAAAAGTTAGGTATTTTATCAACTAGCCATGTTTTTCATTAATACAGTGTGTTTTTAAATAAGTATGGCAAACTTTAAGGGGAAATTCTAAATAAACGAGTCATGTTAAAATGACGTATGCATGACTTTTACGTATGCATGCCACTGGTGAATATTAAATTCTTAATTGTATGTCAAAAATGCGCAATAACTACTTCATAAAACTCACCAAATTTCATTTGCATATCTCAGCAGGTTTTAGAGCAATAAATAAATCCTCAGTTTGTAAGAAAAATTTTAATACCCGTATTTCGGAAACGAAGCATTTGCGGACATACCCTCCTATTAGAGGTGAAACTCACAAAGTGCTCTTTTTTGAGATTTTGACATTTTCATCAATTTGAACTCAATACGGTACTGTCCAGCTCTGAAGAAATCAACTGGGGCTCTATTCTAATTGCTGAGATAATTTATGGTATACTTCACTAAGTGCATGATTGTGAATTTCGGTTTCAAGGTAAAATCATTAAAACTTATTATTGCCCTTAGTGAATTTTTCCTTACAATCTGGAGTGCCGAATCGGTAATACATATTATTTAGTGTTCTTTCAAACAATATATTATTAAACATAACTGTTTATTATTTTTGTGTTCATTATCTATTCGGCGATTGATTAAAGAAATGAGCTTAAATTATTTCTTTGTAGCAAATATTTTACATAATCTATTTTGCGATCAAGCAGGCGACTTGTGTGTTATATTGTATTGTTGAAACTGTATATTATTCGTGTGCATTATCTGTTCGGCGATTGATTAAAAAATATGGGTTTAAATTTCTTTGTAACAGATAGCTTACGCTTACATAATGGGTAACATGATCTATTTTATGGTTAAGCAGGCGACTTTTGTGGCTGTCGCCGAAAATAATGGCATTTATTTTCAAACAACGAAACTTATTGTTCATTTTTTAAAGAATAGACTGTTATTTTTGATAGATCAATAGTAGTTGTAAGTCAGCAAAATTTTGTATAGGTACCTTTGTATGTATAAAATGGATGTTGATATTTTAACAGTAACATTACTTCTGTTTCTATCACATGTGATTTTCTATAGAGGCAACTGTTTTGTATAAAGTTATTTATGTACTTAATAATTATTTATTAACATTGTATTCATTACCTATTTCATTTTGAATCCCAACGTCATGATACTTTATGGAGATAAATTCATTAACTTCTCAATATCCAATAATTGTGTTCATGGAAAAACTCATCAAGTACAAAGTGTAGCTATTGAATAAAAATGTATACCATTTTTATTCAGTTGCAATGCGAAGGCAAAACAATCTTACTTTTCAATTAGAATACGGAGTGCAGTCCAGTCCCTTGAATCGCGATTTTCGGCTCTTATTGGAACCTTCATCGGAAAGAACGTAGGCACTGTTCTCCATATTTTAACTGATTCGCATCGAGAGGTTTTCCCACCCATTGCAACTGAAGTGATGATAGTAGGTGGCTAGCGCCATCTGGCATTGAAAGACGAAGTAGTTTTCAATCCTAGTAGTAAATTATTAATATTGAAAGTATTAAAAATATTACTAAAAGATTTTTAAATTGAAAACTTATTGGTACACTTTCCTGGTGACACCTCCAAGACTTCTACAATTTGCAAGTCAAATGGATGCTGCAGTGAAGACGAGAGGGAAGGAATTCTACACTATGCAATTCACATCCCCCGTCTGCAGCTGGTAAAGTTCCAACGGAAAAATGCACCTAGTTACCCTACGGAGTAATACGACTATAAAATAAAAGTGTATACCATTTTTATTCAGTTGCAATGCGAAGGCAAAACAATCTTACTTTTCAATTAGAATACGGAGTGCAGTCCAGTCCCTTGAATCGCGATTTTCGGCTCTTATTGGAGCCTTCATCGGAAAGAACGTAGGCACTTTTCTCCATATTTTAACTGATTCGCATTGAGAGGTTTTCCCACCCATTGCAACTGAAGTGATGATAGTAGGTGGCTAGCGCCATCTGGCATTGAAAGATGAAGTAGACGAAGAACAGTGCCTACGTTCTTTCCGATGAAGGCTCCAATAAGAGCCGAAAATCGCGATTCAAGGAACTGGACTGCACTCCGTATTCTAATTTAAAAGTGAGATTGTTTTGCCTTCGCATTGTAACTGAATAAAAATGGTATAAATTTTTATTTTATAGTCGTATTACTCCGTAGAGTAACTAGGTGCATTTTTCCGTTGGAACTTTACCAGCTGCAGACGGGGGATGTGAATTGTATAGTGTAGAATTCCTTCCCTCTCGTCTTCACTGCAGCATCCATTTGACTTGCAAATTGTAGAAGTCTTGGAGGTGTCACCAGGAAAGTGTACCAATAAGTTTTCAATTTAAAAATCTTTTAGTAATATTTTTAATATTTTCAATATTAATAATTTACTATTAGAATTGAAAACTACTTCGTCTTTCAATGCCAGATGGCGCTAGCCACCTACTATCATCACTTCAGTTGCAATGGGTGGGAAAACCTCTCGATGCGAATCAGTTAAAATATGGAGAACAGTGTCTACGTTCTTTCCGATGAAGGCTCCAATAAGAGCCGAAAATCGCGATTCAAGGGACTGGACTGCACCCCGTATTCTAATTGAAAAGTAAGATTGTATTGCCTTCGCATTGCAACTGAATAAAAATGGTACACATTTTTATGTTATAGTCGTATTACTCCGTAGAGTAACTAGGTGCATTTTTCCGTTGGAACTTTACCAGCTGCAGACGCACGGGGGATGTGAATTGCATAGTGTAGAATTCCTTCCCTCTCGTCTTCACTGCAGCATCCATTTGACTTGCAAATTGTAGAAGTCTTGGAGGTGTCACCAGGAAAGTGTACCAATAAGTTTTCAATTTAAAAATCTTTTAGTAATATTTTTAATATTTTCAATATTAATAATTTACTATTAGGATTTAAAACTACTTCGTCCTCTGTAGCTATTGAATTTTACCTCTAATAGGACATACCTCTGTTTATAAATCCAATCAAACTGTCATTATTTTTCGTGCTAAATTACCTTGTAAGGTTACCATACTTATTTAAAACACCCTGCATTAATGAAAAACATGGCTAGTTAAAAAAGTACCTAAGTTTTTTATTATCCAACATAAACGAATGAATTAAAAAACAGAATGTTAAGAAAATATGTATTTAAAAACGCAGTTTGATTGGTACACTCGTACCAAAAACCTGGACAATCAAGTTCAGAGCAAAGAAATCGTCTGCTGTTAAAGATGTGCAAAATATTTTATTCTCCTATATACTCCCTAAAACGACTTTCAGTTCTAACCGCAAGACGCAAGAGTCTCTAAGGCTTAGTCTTGTTCTTGCTTAAGTCTTGCATGCTAAGTCTTGGTCTTGGTCTTGCTAAAATTAGGCGGTCTTGGTCTTGGTCTTGCGAAAACGCAAGAACAAGACCAAGACTGCAAGACCAAGACCGATTTTGGGCAACACTAATACCAACATTAACAGATTAATAGAAAATCGGAGACACATCGTCTATAATTATACATAATAAGCATACTGACACCGTAGACTTAAGATGGTAAGGTTTCTTGATCTTACCATCATCAAATATTCGTTTTATATAATGTAATTTTTCGTGTGAGTCCTTTGTGCTTGTAATAGATGTTTTTAACTTTTCCGACCTCAAAAACAACAGCAAAGTTGAGCATTTTTCAACAGTCAGAAAAGGTTTTTTTCCATCAATTTAAAAAAACTGCATAAGAAAATAGAAGTATTTTTATATCGTACATGGGATCCATCTCTCTTCATAGTGGTATTTTGAACCTTTAGGCCATCGCTTTGAAGATGGCTTTATAAGCCGAAAGCGCTCAGCTAGGAATTGTTTAATTTACACACTTCAAATGTACACTTCTCCCTATTTACCTGTATAATTTAAAATGTTTCTTCAATATATATTAATATACAAACTGGAACATGAAGTAAAAACCACTTCTATGTAAAAGGTATATTTACTAAAAATTTTTTAGAATCCCAATGGATTCAATAAAATGAGTTCATCAGAACGTTTTCAAACCTATCGGTCCATCATCAGTGAATTTGAATACTTGCAAAATAGCCCCAGAACCAAACAATGGTTGTGATTATAAATAAATCTACATTATGTTGAAATAAATTTAAAATGGCTAAACGCCGATGTTCAGGGATTAAACCTCTGGGAACATGGTGAAACTCTACCCGAGGACCCAATCAACCATCTTCGGTCAACGATGACTACTAAGTGTACTACTCACTTAGTAGTCATCGTTGACCGAAGAGGACCCAATCAACCATCTTCGGTCAACGATGACTACTAAGTGTACTACTCACTTAGTAGTCATCGTTGACCGAAGATGGTTGATTGGGTCCTCGGGCAGAGTTTCACCATGTTCCCAGAGGTTTAATCCCTGAACATCGGCGTTTAGCCATTTTAAATTTATTTCAACATAATGTAGATTTATTTATAATCACAACCATTGTTTGGTTCTGGGGCTATTTTGCAAGTATTCAAATTCACTGATGATGGACCGATAGGTTTGAAAACGTTCTGATGAACTCATTTTATTGAATCCATTGGGATTCTAAAAAATTTTTAGTAAATATACCTTTTACATAGAAGTGGTTTTTACTTCATGTTCCAGTTTGTTTAACTATAAGGTATACAGCCAATCCAGGGAACTACCCCTTTTTAGTTTATATATTAATATATTATGGTAGGGGAGCCCAAGCGGGGATTTTTGCAGTTACTCGAGCGCGTCAGATTACCATATGGGGAGAAACCTGGTGCCCTGCAGATGTACCTCTACCATATATTAGCTCTTTACACAGAGGAGTTCGTTAAGGGGAGGCCGAAAAAAAAATCTATCCTTAAAAATTGTCAGATTAAGATAAGGTAAGTTAACGACATGCAAAAATGTGTATATTTTAAAAATCTGACGATTTGAGCGGGGCGTAAGGAAATGGGCGAGTTAAAAAGTTTCACAAAAAAGCGACTAATTCGCGAAATGAACGTTAGATCGAAAAACTAAAAAATACGTGTTCAATATTTTTCAAAAATCTATCGAATGATAACAAACATGATCCCCCACGGGGAGGGGTGACTTGTAAATTTAAAATTTTAAATACAAATACCGCAATATTTCGCAAAATAAACATTAAATCGAAAAACTGCGAAATACACTTAATCAATATTTTTGAAAAATCTATCGAATGGTACCAAACACGACCCCCCACGGAGGTGGAGTGGGGGTACTTTAAAATCTTAATAGGAACCTCAAATTTTTATTCCAGATTTCGATTCTTTACGTAAAAATACGCAACTTTTATTCAAAACATTTTTTAAAATTATGGATAGATGGCGCTGTAATCAGAAAAAAAAAATTATTGGAAATGGAAAATTAAATTAAAATTGAAAAATCTTCACTAAAATGGAAAACTTTACTTAAGCTTTTTTTGGTTTTGGGACCTACTCTTTACAACCCAATAGGTTCTCAAATAGCTTGAGTGACTGCACATTTAGCATACTTCGCTCCCCTACTATTACTGAAAATCCACGAACAATATATTATGTTTACTAGATTTTTCCGCTTTCAAAGCATGTTGGCCATTTTTATTGCATGTATTATCACAATAAACGGCTGATATTTCAAATTCCCGTAAATTCTCGTTTCTATCTTTTGTAGAAATGATCCAGTAATGCAACCCTGTGAACTTAAAGTATTTTTAGTCATGCTAGTGGTGTTACACGAAGGTTTTTTCATTTGTAACTAATTCATTATTTAATAAAATTTGAAAAATAAGAATAATAAAAATCTCTAATAATTTAGAAAAATAATTTGTTTCAGAATAAATTATTGTTCGTTTGAAGGTTTGACAAGTTTTGAAGGTTAGTTTTTTTGTTTGTTTATTTTGTGTCACATGTGTTACTCGACTGTAACATATCACGTAATGATAAGTTAATTATACAGTAAGCTCCACCCTACTAGATACATGGGTAGGTACCTAATTGCTATGCTTATGGGCTAATCCGGTCCGTTCTTATGTATATGTGACTTTCATCCCTGTCATGTTACTGTAAGAAAATATTTAAAATAATTGTTTTTCAATACAAAAAATACATTAATTAATAGCATTATTACTCTGCTTTAAAATAACTTTACTTAAACACTTTACACTTTTACAATACTTTAAAACTTTTAACACTTTAACAAAACAACACCGATAAACGTCAACATTATTTGTTCTGAAGCTACTTCTTTGTGGCATTTATGTAATTTATTATTCTAAATGGGAAATAAGCCACAATTTATTTAAAAAACTATTTTATTGAACTTTCGACTTCCAACTCGGACGTCGTTATCAAAATACAAAATATTATATTATTATAATATTATTATATTATTATATTTTGTTATACAGTGTGGGCCAAAGAAAACAGTCCACCTCGATATTTGACAGTAGTTATTATATTTTAAGGAAATGCCGAAACAGGTCGATTTTTGATCTATGGGGACACATTTTTACGGTACATATATCTGTCATTTGTCAACACCCTCCCTTCCAGTTCCGCACCCCTTATTTTTAAATAGGGAATAGGGATCGTGTGCTAGCTCATTTGGAAGGTTATTTAATTCTCTTTTCAGTAATATTAACATTGACATAATTATTTATACAGGGTGTCCAAGAATAATTATTTTGAATTAAATTAATTGACACAAAAAGAAGAATGTATGTAATTTATTTAACTCAAATTACCTACCTCTGACAGAAAACAGAAAAAATGTTTATTTGATAAATAAACATTGTTGCTTAAATTCAATATTCAACCTACCAAGACACAGATGGGTGGCAGCTTGAACACTGAAATCAAGCGAAAAGCAATGTTTATTAATTTATCAAAAAACATTTTTGAAGTTATACTTCTTTAGGCGCGATTGAGAGTAAAATTTCATAATACTGCGCGCATGCGCACACAGACAGTATGGCGTTTAGTTGCTATCTTTCAAGTTATGTATAAATATATCAGTGCAAGAAAAGGCGTGAATAGAATATATTAGTGTTTTTACTAAATATATTTATTATAATTTTTGTGTCTTTGGCTTTGTCTTCCTCAGGAGTAAAATGAGTATTATTAAAACATTTTATTGTATATTTATTCACCTTGTCTGTTTGTTACCGTGAATTGTCATTAGGTACGTCCGAACCGATGCAGACACAGTCCTCGTACTCGTAGCGTATTTGGTATAGCATTTAGTCGAGGCATTGAAGGATCGAAGTGTCGATTTTTCGAATGTTCTGTATAAATGTACCTATTTACGAATGTTTCTTCTAAAATTTAGGAATATATTAATTTTATAATACATTTAAGTATGTAGTAATTTCCTTTACAATTTTTACTTACCTATTTGTTTTTGTTTATACCTAATATCGCCCGCGTCTAGCAAGTGTTTGCGTAGGCTAGCGGTATGTGTATCTAGTTATCTAGTTACGGACGTGTTAGTACTTGATTTGATTCCCCATAAGGAAAATTTTTTTGTTTATTATTAATGGTTATTGACATCTTAGACTTAGGGCCGGTTGTTCGAACGCTAATCAACAATAATCACTATCAAATATTTAATTACTGTCACTAACTGTCAATGTCAACTTTGATTGGGTTGCTGAAAACATAATTGATTATAATTATGAGATTAGTTAATCAATTAACATAACAATTATTAACATAATTGATTAACTAATTTTATAATTGTAATCCATAATTATGTTTTCAGCAACCCTAACAAAGTTGACATTGACAGTTGGTGACAGTAATTAAATATTTGATAATGATTATTTTTGATTAGCGTTCGAACAACCGGCCCTAAGACTATTATATGGACTTAAAAATGATTAAAAATAATTAAAATAATTAATCGGGATGTTGTCCAACTATTTACCGAGTTGCAAATTTATAATAATTGCTTATTTCAAAATGCATTTTTCTTATGCACAAATGCAATTTCATATTTCTTATTCATTACATTAGTTCACAAAATTTCCTGACATTCTCACGAATCCAACGCACCAAACTGCATTAAAATCCGTCTTACTGCGCCAAAAATCGACAGTAAGGCCTTTTTTTGTACTTCAATGCCTCGACTAATTCGGCCAGAGTTCGAGAGGTCTTGAGTTCGAATGCAGTGCAATCCTATGCTTTTTTTATTTTTTTGAAAGCGGTAAGCACAAAATTAGTTTGGTGTTTAAAAAAAATTAAAACAAACTGTTTAAAGTATATTTATTTTTAAGAAATCATATAATAGAAGTATAACTTCTTACGTGCGTACAAAGTACACACACATTCTTTTTTCTGTTTTGTGACAGCAGTAATAAATACATTTTTGAAGTAAATAAATTACATACATTCTTCTTTTTGTGTCAATTAATTGAATTAAAAAATGTTATTCTTGGACACCCTGTATAAATAATTATGTTAGTGTTTATATTACTGAATAGAGAATTAAGTAACCTTTCAAATTACCTAGCACGCGACCCCTATTCCCTATTTAAAAATAAGGGGTGGGGTAGTGGAAGGCAGGGGTTGATAAATGACATACGTAATTACCGTAAAAATGTGTCCCTCTTAGATCAAAAATCGATCTGTTTCGGAATTTCCTTAAAATCTAATAACTACTTCCAAATATCGAGGTGGACTCTTTTCTCTGGCCCAAACTGTATAATATCATCCATTTATGTTATTGACTTACGATTAGTAAGTCAATAACGTGTGGAGCATAATACATAACACTGGGGAACAATTTGAAACTTAATTTCTGTTGATTTAGATTTTTTAGCTGTTTTCTATAGAATTAGGTATGCTGGTTTTAAAACTGTTTTTAGTTTTCTTCTATCACGTCACGTTCGTTTTCTATGTGGGTGGGAGAAATGACGCGCTGATAACTGCAACTGGTCTAGACATGCATGTTCTTTTTTAGTTACGTCTGTTATACTCAGTTAATATTGTGGTAAAACGTTGTGTGTCGGTTAGCAGTATTTACTATTTCGTTACTGAAGTGTATAGAACTACTTAGTGTGTTTGAACCGAATCGTTTCCTTATGGCTACCTCTGCTCCTACACGTCGTAAGTGCGAAAATAGGCCACATTCGTTTTGTTATATATGTGGCAGTTTTACCATTCCCAGTCAAAGGACAAACATCAGTACGTTTATCAGACAAGCATATTTTGCCTATTTTAAAGTGAAACTTGGTGATAAAGATAAAGCATGGGCACCTCATAAAGTAAGATATGGCCACTCAATGAGCACCTCAGTTTAAAAAGTTGACGTGATAGACAAAATCTGAGGTTATTCTTAGATTCGGACGCCAAAAATTAGCGAAAAACAAGTGTCAGATCTAACTCAACAAAAAATGTGTTCCCCAGTGTAATTTATATTTTAGTATTATTTATATATCTATGTATTAATTATTTATAATTTAAAATAACATACATACAAAAAGTTGGGCTGCGAGAGGGAGATACGCTGGCGTGCCTCCTCTTCAACATAGCTCTGGAAAAGGCGGTCAGAGATGCACGAATAGACAGCAGAGGAAATATTTTTAATAAATCAACCCAAATTTTGGCATATGCAGATGACGTGGACCTAGTTGCCCGCACAACACGTAAACTAGAAGAAATGTATACCACCTTCTCAAATGGCTCAAAAAATATGGGCCTGAATGTAAACGAGAAGAAAACTAAGATGTTGGCATCAACACCCAACAATAGAGCCAGAAAAATCGGTCACCAATTCACTGTTGATAACTCTACCTTTGAAGTGGTGGACAAATTCACATACTTAGGCTACCTGATCACCAAGGAAAACGTCATGATGAAAGAAATCAAGCGAAGGATAATCCTAGCGAACAAATGCTATTTTGGACTGAGTAGACATATGAGAAGCAGAAGCTTAAGCCAAAAAATAAAAATAACCATATACAAAACCCTTATACAACCAGTGTTGACATATGGATCGGAGACATGGACCATCTCCAATATTTGAACGAAGGATCCTGAGAGGAATATTCGGTGGCATCTGTGAAAATGGTATTTGGAGGAGGAGGTACAACTACTAGGTATACCACAGATATAAACATATATTTGGTGGTACAGACATAGTATCTCTTATAAGAATAGGAAGACTAAGATGGACACGACATAACCTGTGGGAAGTAGAAATAGAAGTATGCCAAAACTTAGATGGAAGGATGGTGTAGATGAGGATGGGAGAAAAATAGGCGCCGCAAACTGGCAACGGTTGGCAATGGATATGACTGACTGGCGTAATAGACTTGGGAAGGTCGAGGCTCTTTCATAGGGCTGTAGCACCATTGATGACGATGATGATGACATATAAAATCAGAGTTTGGTGTTAGTTTTGAGATTAAACTGAATGTAAGACTAAATACTTACAATGTCGGGATAGTATCAGGAGGTTTTTTTCCTGGGTTTTCCTCGTGATTTACTATGGAATCACAAACACGAGAATTTTACTGTCACCATTGCATGTGGTTGTCTTTTTAAAGACAAATCACATGCTATGACTTTTTTGCGACGGATATTCCAAGCTAAAGTTGATTTCATGTAATCGAATAAACTATCGTTCAATAAAGTCGTCCCAGGAACGCCACTCATAAATATTGGCAATATCATTTTTTAAAGTCTTCTAGTTTAAAATGTACATATAATATATTTCTGAAATGCCGATATGGATGAGTCAGATTAAATTAAATTATTAGAAGAATTTTTTTACTAAGCAACAACATTTTTGTTTAATTTAGTAATATTTTGTATTTTGATAACGACGTCCGAGTTGAAAGTCGAAACGTAAATAAAATCATTTTTTAAGTTAAATTGTGGCTTATTTCCCATTTAGAAAAATAAATGATCTATTATTTGTCAACTGTCTATGTTAACAAGAATAAAAAACCGCTAAACGCCGTAAAAATGAGTGGCGCATAAAATATTCCAGCTACAAAAGATCTGATATGAATGTTACGTGGCGCGAAAATGATTTTCATTTGATGCAAAACAAAATTCTAGTTTTATTTTAAAAGATTTTTCCATAATATTTGCTAAATTTGAAGTAAACGCGCCACAAAAGAGTAACTTTGATAGTTTGAATTTTGAAACTCTTTTGTGGCGCGTTTACTTCAAATTTAGCAAATATTATGGAAAAACCTTTTAAAATAAAACTAGAATTTTGTTTTGCATCAAATGAAAATCCATTTTCGCGCCACGTAACATTCATATCAGATCTTTTGTAAGTGGAATATTTTATGCGCCATTCATTTTTACGGCGTTTAGCGGTTTTTTATTCTTGTATCAGGAGTTTTTCAAAGTTATTTATAAATTAAATGTATGAAGTTGAATGCAATGTTCCTCTATTACACGTCAAGCTTTATAAATGGTCACCTTTGTTGCATTATCTCCCAAATCATCTAGTGTCCATCGAATGCACACTAGATTTTTTTCTATTCGAAATAGATTGAAAAAAAATATATTGAGATGGCCGGTAAATGAAGTCGGATTGCCCGTTGCCAGATTAAATTTAGCGTCGTAACCACTACAACTCATAAACCATTTGGGGAATAATCGTTAATTGGATTATACTTTTGTATCTTAATAACTTCTTAACGGCTTAACCGATTTTGATCAGTAAACATGAGTTTGAAACGTATTGACTAGTATCTGATGGATCTAAGGTAAAGTATGATAAATGAAGCTATTAGGTACAGGAATTAGCTTTCGAAACCGTTTTTCCCACAGGAAATAGATTTGATCATATTTATGAAGCCTATAACCTAAAAATTCGAATTTTTCCGGATATGAAGTATACATCGTTAGATTTGTCTTGAGTCCTTCTACAAACGCTAAGTTATTGGCGCAATTCGTACGTTGAAATGTTGAGTAATTGTCGAAAAACCAAAATTTATAAAGTTTAGTTTTTGAGTTTTTCGGCTATACTGAGTCGTGTATATGTCTGATCCTGACGGCTTGGACACCATTTGAAAGTTTAAGTCAACACTATTGATTTGGTGTATTTGCGGTTCTCCTGCCTCTTCTTGATCCTAATATATATACCCCCAAAAAATATGCCGTTTTGTACCTACCAAGTCCTATAGCTGGCTTATGGGTGGTCAAAAGTCACAAACTATACCGGTTCTAAATCGGCCCTGACCCCTCTTTAAACACAGAGAAAAAATATCAAATCGGTTTAACTTTCAAATACACATACATACATATCCACAAACATTTTCCCTTTTTTAAATAAAAATTGAGTCACATTTCTAAGCTCTATAACTTTTGAATGGTATAACCGATTTTCAAAATTAGACATGCGTTGGAAAGGTAATGATCAGTTCTATTAGAAACCGCAAAAGTTGGACAAATTTTTAAACTTTTTGGGAGTTTTGGTGACGAGAACGAAAAACAGACCCTAAATAGGAAGGGCCGAAAATCTACACCCTTGGATCAAAATCGATGGTTGACATATAAATTTGTGAGTCTTTTCTGAACTTTAAGATGGGAGTTGGCCCAATTTTCAATTCAATCAGATTTAGAAAATCGAAAATTTTGTGTATATATAGTGTCGCGTGTAGGGTGGTGTGGGTGTGCGCCACTGGCGAGAACTGCCGTTCTCTGGCAATGTTCAAAATTAGACATGCGTTGGAAAGGTAATGATCAGTACTGTTAGGAACCGCAAAGGTCGGACTTAAATTTTCGAAGTTTTTGGGAGTTTTGGGGACCAGAACGAAAAACAGACCCTAAATAGGAAGGGTCGTAAAATCGACACCCTTGGACCAAAATGGATGGTTGACATATGAATGGGTGAGTCTTTTTCTGAACTTGAAGATGGGAGTTGGCACAATTTTCAGTTCAGTCAGATTTAGAAAATTGAAATTTTCGTTTATATAATAGTGTCGCGTGTAGGGGGGTGTATTTCTGCGCCACTGGCGAGAACTGCCGTTATCTGGTAATCTTTCCGATATAAAACTAACAGCTTCGATAACTAATAAATCGAAAACTATTAATTTTATCAAAAAAATGTATAATGAAAATTTTTTGTTTATAATTAATATTTTTACCAGCATTTGCGGTCAAAATATAAAAAAAAATTTCCATCCTCGAGATGAAGTGGCAACCACCCCATGGTAAAAGCGTCTTTGGGCATCATATAGATTTTGATCCTTGGACTATCCACTACTTATTGTCAAATTTTTAAACAAATCTATCCATTCTGTAAAAATTGCGAAGTGAAAAATTTCAGTTCCTGGACTAATTATACTTTTGGAGCTCTATAACTTCTGAACGGCTTACCTGATGTTGATCACTAAACATGAATTTGAAACGTATTGACAAGTAGTATCTGATGCATCTAAGATCGAGTATGATAACTTAACGTATTACAGGAATTATTGAGCTTGAAAAACCGTTTTTCCCATAAGAAATAGATTTGATCGTACTTATGAACCCTATAACTTAAAAATTCGAATTTTCCCAGATATAAGGTATACACCGTTAGACGCGTCCTGAGTCCTTCTACAAACGCTCAGTTATTGGTGCAATTCGTAGGTTGAAATTTTGAGTAATTGTCGAAAAACCAAAATTTTCAAAGTTTAATTTTTCAGTTTTTTGGCTATGGTGAGCAGTGGGTATATCTCACCTTGATCGCTTAGGCGCCATTTGAAAGCCTAACTCAACCCTATTGATTTGGTGTATTTGCGGTTTTCCTGTCTTTCCTTGAACCTAAGATATATATGCCCAAGAAATACGCTATTTTGTATTTACCTAGTCCTCTAGCTAACTTACGGGTAGTCAGAAGTCAAAAATTAGACCGGTTCTGAATCGGCCCTCACACCCTCTTGAAACACAGAAAAAAAATTCAGATCGGTTTAACTTTTCCACACACATACATACAAACATACATATCCACAAACATTTTCCATTTTTTAAATAAAAATTGAGTCATATTTCTGAGCTCGATAACTTTTGAATGGTATAACCGATTTTCAAAATTAAGCATGCGTTGGAAAGGTAATGATCTATGCTATCAGAAACCGCAAAGGTCGGGCTTAAATTTTTGAAATTTTTGGGAGTTTTGGGGACGAGAACGAAAAACAGGCTTTAAATGGGAAGGGCCGTAAAATCCACACCCTTGGACCAAAATGGAGAAGTAACATATGGAGGGACGAGTCTTTTCCTAAACTTTAAGATGGAATTTGGCCCAATTTTCCATTCAGTCAGGTTTAGAAAATCGAAAATTTCGTGTATATATAGTGTCGCTTGTAGGGGTGTTGTGCGCCACTGATGAGAACTGCCGTTCTCTGTGGATATTCAGTTTCTATACATATTCTGACGTTCTAAACGTCACTAGACATAAAAATATACATTACTACAAGTGAAGGGTCCAGTACTGTAATAGCTCAATGTTCCTATGTATCTAGTAGGGTGGCACTTACTAACATTGTTTAAACTGCCGAAAAAAAAGTCGAAACCGTTTATTACATTGCACGGTCAAATATTGTGTTTATACGGGATTAGCCACATACTTCAGGGAAATAGCAAAAACTGGACCATGTTCGGGACACTGAATAATCCAGGTAAATAGGTGACAATTTTTTTAGTTATTATAGACCTACAGGAAGAAGACCTACCTGTTTTGTGCTTACAGTTCGGGGCCGTTTTTTAATTATTAACGATTTATAGATATTTTCGATCGCTTGAAGTAAGACTTGTCTTATACTTTTTAGTGGCGTAGAATGTTTGATGAATGTGTTGAGATGCAACAGAGATGATGCCCTCGACTTCGTCTTACTTCATAGTGAGCGTAGCGGGTGCCTGTAGTTTTTGGGGAGTCTTTTTTAAAATATATAATCTTATATGTACTTAACACTACACTCATATCCTTTGTACATATTTACATTATTGGCAGCGTTTCCCCCTAAAACCTCCATCGTAGTGGGGGGGGGGGGGGCAGAAATTAACATTAACAGTCTTATTCAAAATTATCTGAGCTAATTTCTTGTTTGGAGGTTTTGGTGTGGTAAATCGATGTTTTCCCTCCCCATACGAGTTGGGGTTTTAGGGGGAAGCCCGGGGGTAGGAGTAGTAAACAGGACACAATATTGATAAAAATTGCCCCTTTCAAATTTCTCATTGTAGAATTTGCATTAAGATAAGACGTATCTACGCTTGAAAAGAGCTAGTTTATGCCTTAATCCTAAAATTAGCATCTCAAGTGTCGTTTTATAGTTACGCAATAATAATTGTGCAACTGTGTACTCAATTATTGAGGTGTTGTTTTATTGTTGCACGATTGGTACTTAACGATCTACATTGTGGCTTTATTGTTACAAATTATTAATGTAATTAAAAGTAAATTGGCCATCGAAGCAGTTGATTAAATATACAAAAAGTTGTTTTGTTATCGCTAAAATGAACTATAAGTTCAGTGACGTAACTAGTCTCACAGGGGCTCACATATCAAAGTTTTTCGCGGGCCCTTTTCCACGACTGATATGAAATAGTGCTAAAAAATTTTCAACAAAAGAAGCAAACACGCTTAAAAAATAAAATATTTATTAAATAACTTAATCATCATCATCATCCTCTTTGCCTTATCCCTATGCGGAGTTGGCTTTCCTAATTGCATTTCTCCACACAATTCTATCTTGGGTCATATCAATATTAATCCCCTTTACCAACATGTCCTGCCTTATCGTCTCCCCCAGGTCTTCTTTGGTCTTCCTCTCCTACTCCTTCCAGGAATCTGCACTTCAGCTATTCTTCTTATTGGGTGATTAACGTCTCGACGTTGAACATGACCAAACCGTCTTAACCTATGCTCTCTCATTTTGGCATCAATTGGTGCCACACCTAGACTTCCCCTAATATACTCATTTCTAATTTTATCCTTCTTTGTCACTCCACTCATCCATCTAAGCATTCTCATTTCCGCCACATGCACTCGTTGTTCCTCTTTCTTTTTCACTGCCCAACATTCAGTTCCGTACATCACAGCCGGTCTTACGGCTATTCTATAGAATTTTCCCTTCAGCTTCATTGGAATTTTTCTGTCACACAACACACCACTCGCTTCTTTCCACTTCATCCATCCAGCCCTAATTCTACTGCATGCATCTCCATCTATTTCTCCATTACTCTGTAATACCGATCCTAGGTACTTAAAACTATTGCTTTTCACAATCAATTCACCATCCAAAGGTACCATTTTATTTGTAGTAGTTCCATCTTTAAATGAACATTCCAAATACTCTGTTTTTGTCCTACTAAGTTTTAAACCTTTTTCCTCCAGAGCTTGTCTCCACTGTTCCAGTTTTTGTTCCAAGTCTCTTTCACTATTTCCTGCTAACACGACATCATCAGCATACATTTGAATTCAGCAAATTGATTTGCAGGATTATTACTTTCGAGTACTTTATACATATTTGCAGCGGCATAGAACTTTTGATTTACTTTCCCTTTCCCTTTTCCTCGTTCGCCTTCTTTTTGCTCTGACGTTGTATACATATTGTTTGCAAAATTTTAAATTTTTTAATGTGTACTTAATAACTATAAAATTATATTAAGTAGTATAACTCACGCCATTTACTTGGTGTCTGTTTCTGTTTTTGTTTTGTTTGTAGTTCTTTATTATTTTGTGTTTTTTATTGTATTTTTTATTTTGTATAAGCTTTGTCCACAAATTGGTAAAATTTTTTGACAATAAAGCATACCTTACTTACTTACTTACTTACTTACTTACATTAAGCACCATGGAATGTTACCCTGTAGTTTCGCTGTTATCTGGTCCAAAACTAATAAATACGGACTAAGCACAGAGCCTTGGTGCAATCCTACTTTCACATGAAATTTATCAGTCTCTCCCACACCTGTCCTAACACTAGTCGTTACTCCCTCATACATATCCCTCACAATCTTTACATATTCACCAGGGACCCCTTTCTTATTGAGTGCCCACCACAGAATTTCTCGAGGAACTGTATCATATGCTTTCTCAAGATCAATGAATACCATATGAGCGTTTGTTTCTTTACTCCTGCATTATTCCATCAACTGCCTTATAATGAAAATTGCATCTGTTGTTGATCTACCCTGCATAAAGCCAAATTGATTCTCGGATATTTCGGTCTCTTCACGTATCCGTCTATCAATTACTCTTTCCCATATTTTCATGGTGTGGCTAAGCAGATTTATAGACCTGTAGTTTGTACATTGTTGTATATCTCCCTTGTTTTTGTAAACAGGTACCAGTATACTGCTTCTCCATTCGTCTGGCATTTGTCCAACTTCCATAATACTATTAAATAGACCTGCTAGCCACCTTGTTCCTGTCTCTCCCAATGCTCTCCATACTTCCCCAGAAATATCATTTGGTCCTACCGCTTTTCCTTTCTTTATTTTTTGAAGCGCTTGAGCCACTTCCTCGTTGGTTATTTTGGTGACCATTGCTGCTACTGTCTCCGTTGACTCTACAGGCTGTCTGTCAAATTCTTCATTTAATAAGCTGTCAAAGTACTTTCCCCATCTCTTTTTGACATCCCTTTCGTGAACTAGTATTTTATTATTTTCATCTCGGATACATCTAATCTGATTAAAATCTTTTGCTTTCTTTGCTCTCTGTTTGGCTATTTTATATATCTTCGTTTCGCCTTCCCTGGTATCAAGTTGATCGTATAGGTTTGAATACGCTTATGCTTTGGCTTTTGCTACTGCTACTTTCGCTTCCTTTTTCGCCACCATATAGTTTTGAAGATCTGTGTCGGATCTGGTTTCTTGCCACTTTTTATATAATTTTCTCTTCTCTTTTATTTTTCCTTGTACTTCGTTTGACCACCACCAAGTCTCTTTATCCTCAAACTTTTTTCCTGACGTTTTCCCAAGTATTTCAATAGCACTCTCTCTAATACTACTGGCCATTTTTCTCCAAATTGTATTAGGGCTTCCTTTCATGTTCCAACATATTTTTTCTACTATTCTTCTCCTGAATAGACCTTCTTTCTCATCTTTCAGCAGTCATCACTTGATTTTTTGTGATCCTCTCCAATATTTTTGTTTAGTTTCGTTTTTTACTTCGATGTCCAGAACAAGCAGCTTATGTTGTTGGCTTACTGTCTCACTAACTATTACCTTGCAGTCCTTGCATTCACGTATGCCTTCTTTCCTTATCATGAAGTAGTCTATTTGGGATTGATGTTGTCCACACAATTTGTATCCTTCACCTAGTTCTTTCGCCCTTTGTCCTTTCCACCTAGTTTCTTGAATACATACAATTTGAACTCTTCTTCGTTTGAGCGCATCCACTAACTCCAGACTCTTACCTGTAAGACTACCAAGATTCCACGAACCTATCCTGATTTTTATAACCTGCAATGGTGTTCCCCCTGAGATAGTCCTCACCGGGAAATCCGAACGGAGGCTCATTTTACTTCCGGCACATTTTACCTCAGGAGATGCCATCATTTCAATATCAGTTTTTTTTTATATCATTGGAGAAGGTATTTTCATTATTATGGCCTGAAAAGATTTTGTTTGGATATTTGATTCCTGAGTGTCTTTTCTATCAGCACCATACCCTGCCCTGCACGTTTAGCCAATACACCACCAATGCAACCAAAGTGCAGTATTAGTCCAGGAACTGAAGCTTTTCACCTCGCAATTTTTACAGATTGGATCGATTTGCTTGAAAATTTGAGAACAAGTAGTGGATAGTCCAAGGAATAAAATCTATATGATACCGAAAGGCGCTTTTACCATGGGGGTGGTTGCTACCCCATCCCGGGGGTGGAAATTTTTTATTATATTTTGACCGCAAAAGTTGATACAAACGTTCATTCTAAGCAAAAAATATTTTATACATTTTTTTGATGAAATGAGTAGTTTTCGATTTATTCGCTATCGAAAGTATTAGTTTTGTATCGAAAAAATAAGTGTTTTTCAATAATATACTAATTTACGATTCACTCGATTTTTGTCGTAGAAAAAATTTTCACAAACCAATTTCTTGAGAATTAAATAACCTACAATTTCATATTTAAACATTTTTTCGTATCTCTGATCCTAATCTTTCTATTCTGAAGAATTCGACATTTTTACCAAACTACAAAAATTTGTTATTCGCTTTTAACTCCAGTTTTTTAAAAAATAATCTTTCTAAGCCAGTCAAACTTCTAAAATCTATTATTGATACATAAATAAAGAAGAATGAATAAGGCCAATGACTAAAAACACCGCTAAGTTACATTATTATGCTTCCAATTGGATTTCTCCTTTTTTGTTAAAAAAAATATATTGATTTTTTATTCGTAACTTTTCTATTTTTTATCTTAGAAAGTTTGGCAAAAAAGAATTTTATAGGTTTTTATAAGGTCTATAAGCCTATTAATCCTAATTCTTTTTAAAATCCTCAGTCCCAAAAAGAGGTGATTTTGAATGGGTTGGTAAAGGTGGTTTTTGCATGTTATTACAAGTTTTAATTATCAATAGCTCACTCAGTTTCTTGAGAATTAAATAAGCTACAATTTCATATTTAAACATTTTTTCGTATCTCTGATGCTAATCTTTCTATTCTGAAGGAAAATCCATTTTCGATATAAAACCAACACTTTCGATAGCGAATAAATCGAAAACTATTAATTTTATCAAAAAAATGTATAGAACATTTTTTGCTTAGAATGAATGTTTTTACTAACTTTTGCGGTCAAAATATAATAAAGAATTTCCACCCCCATGGTAAAAGCGCCTTTCAGCATCATATAGATTTTGATCCTTGGGCTCTTAACTACTTATTCTCAAATTTTCAAGCAAATCGATCTATTCTGTAAAAATTGCGAGGTTTTGTCCTATTTTAAGCTTCATTACTTGGACTATATTACCTCACACCCGCCTGCATTTTTCTGTATAAGCCAGGATCCCTACTGTAAGGACTGCCCTATAAGCCAATCTATTGTTGCCCGTATCCCGCCGCTAGGAGGCACGTACTTTATTCGGGATACCGAATTATTAAATAACTTAATAAAGTATACAAACACATATAGATAAAGAATACATTACACGAAAATGCTGATACCGAAACAATACACACTGTTTAAAACGACCTTATAGTGGAATGTAGAATATTTTCTTTAATTTTTTTAAATGGAATTTTTGTTTCAACATGCTGGAGCCACTGAATTCTGGGGGCCCCGTATAATTGATACGGCAGTAGCTACGCCTCTGTCTAAGTTTCTTATAAACTAGTTTGATTTATGTGAGAGTGTTGTCCACTTTTTCATTTACCACACTAAATATTTTCCAAATCTAATCGGCGGGCTGAAAAGTTCGTAGACTGACACATAGATAGCGCTACTGGTATTAAATCTATATGATTTTTAGTGAGTCCTAACCTTTAAAAGATGCGTTTTAAATTTGACAGCTATCCAGGGCCGCGCCGTCCACGTGTGCAATGTGATGAAGGGGCGCCACTAGAGTTTTCACAAAAATTTTAGGTGGGTCTAAATAACACTTACCCATTTTTTTCAGGTTCTACCAAACGGGATATTATAAAACAACACTTTTCAAGTCTGGCTTAAAAGCATTTACCTAATACACGTTGGTCCAGCAGAATTGATGCTTTAAAGCCATTATACAAAAAGTTGTCAGAAATTTATTTTGCTTTATAGATAAAATATCAACATTTACATTCATATGTTCAGTTGCTCCGTCTATATACTTATAGTAGAAAGTTAACCCTAGGATGCATAACATGAGTCTAAGAGACTCGAGCGTACATTTACATCTTCGTAAAATGTGATTAAATTCATACCAATCATTGCCGATTTAGGAATTCGTTTTTCACATGTATGACTGTTTGTTAGTGTATAAAAATTTAAATAGTATGCACAAAAAAACTAAAAAAAAAATAATTTCCATTCATACCCCCATAATGCATACCATGAGTCCGGGAGACTCTTATCGAATTAGTGGTCAAAGGTTTGTCGTGAATCACCGCGATCCTTCGGTACTATTCCATTACGCATATTTATCTATTGCCTAAAAGTAAAGCTAAGAAAAAGGAATTTAGTCACGTTTTGAAGGGTCAAGGTATTAGCGTTAGTACGTTGTCTGCTTTCATAGTTTATATTTGTGTTATTTGGATCATTATTCAAGTAAGTGCACTAATTTTTAATCAGTTATTACTTAGTCAATAGTTTCATCCACAATTTTATTTTTATAAAAAAGTAAAATTTATTTTTACAAGTGAGGTAGTAGAAAATTGATAATAAATATTTTTTGGGCTCACATAGACTCCTGTGTTTTTGTTTTTACAGATATCAAAACAGAAGCAGTATACAAAAATTAATTTACACATTTCATCAAAAAGGAAAAATCATGTTATATCTTCTGTGTTTTTGTTTTTACAGATTATCAAAACAGAAGTAGTATAAAAAAATTGTATTTTCAAATGCAAAAAGTTGTCTTTCAAGTAAAATACTCTATATTTTCAGGCCAGCATTATGGCATCCTCGAGTAGAAAAAGATCCGTTCACCCCAACGATAATAGTTATGAGGAAATCTTACGTACGTGGTATGAGAAGGATGACAACGATTCCATAACTAGTGAAAGTGAAGTATTGGAAGCTGATCAAGAATACGAGCAGCCTGCAGTATACAAAGATAGTTCAGACGAGTATTCCGAAAATTCTTCGAGTAGTGATGATATGAACTTGAATCAAAATAATTCAACAATTGAAACAGCAGGTACATCATTTATTAGCAGAAACAATTTTGAATGGAGATCCACGCCTCCTTTGCAAGGAAGAACAGAAATTCACAATCTATATCGTTTCACGGCGGGACCGAAAGTAAGAAACGAAATGTTGTCTCCGAAAAATGCTTGGGATACATTTGTGACTGCTGAAACGGTTGAAGAAATAATAATATGTACCAATAGAGAAGCCAACCGAATATTGGAGGCCAAAGGTAAGGTATGGCCAAAAATTGAAAAAGACGAAATGAACGCATTTTTTGGCCTGCTGCTACTGGCTGGTGTCGAGAAGAACTGGGATACGCCTGTCAGAGAGTTGTTCTTAGATAAATCATCAAATCCACTGTATAAAGCTACAATGGCAGTAAATCGTTTTGCAACTAGGTTGGAAACTGACAAATTTACTTATGTCCGGTATGTATGGGAGTTGTTTTTGAAACAGTGCCGAACAGTTATGGTACCAGAATTGGATGTAACCATTGACGAACAGTTACTTGCATTTAGAGGTCGTTGTAATTTTATTCAATACATGCCATCGAAACCTGCAAAATATGGCATTAAATTTTTTTGGCTTGGTGAAAGTAAAACAGGATATGCAGTTGATGGGCAGATATACTTAGGTCGTCAACCTAGTGAAAATATTCAACAAAATGTAGGAAAAATGTTGTTAGGTCCTTGACTGCTTCCATAAAAAATTCTAGTCGCAACTTGACAATTGACAACTTTTTTACTAGCATCCCTTTAGCATAGCATTTACTGTATATAGGAATAACTTGTGTTGGGACATTACGAAAAAATAAGAAAGAGATCCCCTACGAATTTCAAGCTTCAAAAGAAAGATGCGCTTTTTCCTCTATTTTTGGATTCAATGAAAATTTGACGTTGGTAAGTTACGTGCCAAAGAAAAATAAAGCTGTCATTCTTCTTAGTTCAACGCACCATGATCAATCTGTAGATATTGAGAGTCATGCAAAGAAGCCCGAAATTATCAAATTTTACAACCAAACAAAAGGTGGGGTTGATAAAATGGACCAGATGATCGGTAACTACACGGTAATGCGTCAAACTAGACGTAGGCCTCTTGTCGTTTGGTACAATATTATGGATGTAGCAGCTCTTAACGCGTTTCTCCTTTATACAAATCAAAATAAAAATTTTGCTGCAGGAAAAACAAATAAAAGACGATACTTTCTCAAAGATTTAGTAAATGAGTTAGTTTTACCATTTATGAAAAGAAGGGCTAGAAACCCTAAACTTACAAACACAATCCGAAGACATATGGGTAATTTTATCGAGTTTCCTCAAGAAAATTTAGGGATAGATTTGGCTCATAGAAAGAAAAGGAGATGTTCCGAGTGCCCTTCACACATTGCGAGCACACAAATTTGTCAGAAGTGTAAGTGTCCAATTTGCAAAGAACACAGCCTTTTAATATGCAAGAATTGTATTGAGTAGTTCCTTACAAGGTATTTATTATTTGTTTATGCTTGTATTATTATAAATAAAGAAATATTAAATAAATATTTGACAACAATTAAAGAAAATATCTATTTTAGTACTTTATTTACAAAGCGAGTCTGCGAGACTCATGTTATGCCATAACGTAGAAAAATTTGCGTATGCATCCTAGGGTTAACTAAAATTTTCCAATCAAAAACATGAACATGCAGCTGACCTTAAATTCTTTACAAGAGATAAAACAATTGTTGCTCGAGTTTCGGACAGATAGCAAATTTAATGATGTTATTACTACAGAAAATTAAACTGCAGAGAAACTGATTTTCATATTGGAAAATCATGTTAATTCTTTCAAATTTTTAATAATTTAGAAATTTGAAAAAAAAACTAAGATTTAATGATCATCTAGAATCTATGTAGATATATAGAGGGAGACGATTTGTTTGAAGAATTGTAGGTATGAATTATACAGCTTCAGCCTTTGTTAAAAGATTTAAATAATGATGTTTGTAAAATTTTAAAATATATATATTTTTAAAAGAATTAAATGCTTCTTCTTCTTGATGTGCCTAGCCGTGACGAATGTTGGCGATCATCATGGAAATCTTTATCTTAGCTGCAGCTAGTCCACGGGATTTTAAGAATTATACGATAGGTGTAACCACATCTCAAAGCTTCCAATTTTCTACACATATCTTCGTTCAAGGTCCAAAATTCAACACAACAAAAAAGAACAGAGACAGCATTCTTACTTTTATACCAAGAGAGAGGTTGTGGCTCTTGAAGAAAATCCCCATACGGTTGAAGCTTTTCCAATGCGCGCTTTTTCATTTTATTAGGGTGCCGAGGTAGTTATGTGCGCCACTCTTTCTACAGCGGATTGGTTGATTTAGAGTTGCCCTTCTGTTATCTTTTTCTTGCTAATGATGAAATGATCATAAACTTTGTCTTCATTACGTTTATTATTGAGTCCATATTGTTGACTGTAATATGTGATTTTGTTCATAAGTACTTGTAGGTCTTCTAAGTTGTCCGCAAATATTATGGTGTCATCTGCATACCTGACGTTATTTAGCAGGTACCCGTTTAGTAGAATTCCTTTTTCAGTTTCGTTTAAAGCTTCGATAAATATTCTTTCAGAGTAGAAATTGAAAATTAGAGGGTAGAAATTACAGCCTTGCCTCACTCCACGCATTATTGTTACGTATTCGGTGTGTTCACCTTTAACTCTCAGGTTTGCAGTCTCATTCCAGTAAATTTTTCTAATTATTTTTAGATTTTAGTTGTTAATTTTTGCTTCTTTTAGTATTTACGTTATTTCAGCGGCTGTACCTACTCGATCAAACGCTATTTGGTAATCAACCAGATCTGCATCTCTGGAATAACACTTCTATTGAGAAGTGGAACAATATTTGAAATACTTTAAGTTTAGCAAATAGCCCAAAATTAACAATAGCTCTTCGCATTCTGCCCATATCTGTTGCCACTGCTGAACGATTTCTCTCTAAACTGAGTCTCTCTGAGTAAACATCTCTATAGAGTCGTCAATATTAGATTATATTCACCATCACCATGTTGATGGTTTATCGAATTGCCTGGAAGGAATTGGTGAAACAAATGCAGATAAGCAGAATAAAGCGAGAGCAAAGCTTTGTTTTTGATCGATCGAGGCAGCAACGGCTTTGGATGTGTGGAGGTGGAGAACAATCAAAAAACTGTATGGTGAAAAAAGTTTTACACGAAAAATTTATTTACTTAGCACTTTCATAAGTTTGCGGCTGGATAATAATTGTGACAGTATGGAGCAATTATGTTGGCAGATAATTGAAATAAGCCAGAAATTAACTCGAATGCGTATTTTTGGGCGCCATTAAATGTTTTGCACACAGGCGTTAACACGTGCTGGCGCGGCACTGCAGCTATCGATCTATTATGTTTATTTATTAGTTTATGGGATATAGCATTTAGAGTGAAGCAACTTATGTTATTTTAAAAAATTGATAAAAAGGTATTTTGTACCTTAATAATTGATTGCTTTTTGGAGAAAAAAAATACTGCTAAAGCCAAAGCTTGGCTTGATAAACAATATTTGGACTCTGCACCAGGAAAATCAACCGTTAAGAAATGGTTTGCTAAGTTTAAACGAGGCGTAGTGAGCACCGAGAGCGATGCATGCAGTGAACACCCTAAAGAGGCTGTTACCGATGAAAATATCAAAAAAGTCCACAAAATAATTTTGGATGAGCATAAAGTGAAGTGGTTTGAGAAAGCTGAGACTGTAAAGATATGAAAGGAATGTGTTGGATATATTGTGCATGAATATTTGGGTATGCGGAAGCTCTGTGCAAAGTGGGTGCCGCGAGAGCTCACAGTCGATAAATAACAACAACAAATTGGTGTTTCTGGGAAGTATTTGAAGCTATTCAATCGTAATAAAATCGAATTTTTGTGTCGATATATTATAATGCATGAAATATGACTCCATCATTTCACACCTGAGTCCAATCGACAGTCTGCCGGGTCGACTGCACGTGATGAACCGACTCCAAAGCGTGGAAAGACGCAATAGTGGGCTGGCAAGGTTATGTCATCAGTATTTTGGGATGCGTATGGTATAATATTTATCGACTATCTTGAAAAGGAAAAAACTATTAACAGCTACTATTACATTGCGATATTGGGGCGTTTGAAGGACGAAATCGCGTAAAAATGGCACCATTTGGAGAAAAATAAAGTGCTGTTTCATCAAGACAACGCACCGTGTAACAAATTAATGAATATGATAACAAAATTTCATGAATTGGGCTTCGAATTGCCTCCGCAGCCACCATATTCACCAGATATGGCTGCCGGCGGCATATTTACAGATGCTAGCGTGTGTAGACACCAGGGTGTTGAAATCAGTTAGGGTTTGGAGATACAGTACATTTACAGATGCTAGCGCGTGTTGACACCACGGTGTTGAAATCGGTTAGGGTTTGGAAAAACAGTACGTTTACAGATGCTAGCGTGTGTTGACACTAGGGTCTTGAAATCAGTTAGGGTTTGGAAAAACAGTACATTTACAAATACTAACAGATTTGGACACCAGAGTGTTGAAAGCAGCTAGCTTTTTTAGTGGTTATACATGCATATGCTAACGGATGTTGACATTGATTTTATATACCTACTGCTGTGGAAAAATATTTAAGTGATTTAGGTATTAATAAACAATTAAACGTTGTTGGGATATAAACAATAATACATTAACACAAAAGAACAACCTAAAAAATAATGTTGTTCTGAAGCTATTTCCTTGTGGCATTTTTATACTTAACTATTTAGATGGAAAATAAGCCACAATTAAATTGAAAAAAATAATTTTATTAACGTTTCGACGCCCAAATCGGGTGTCGTTGTTAAAATACAAAATACTACTAAATTAAACAAAAATGTTGTTGCTTAGTAAAAAATTCTTCTAATATTTGAAGACCTAAGTGAAAAAGGAGGTATGTTACAAAGCCTACCTTTTTAGATATGGGCAGTTAAAGTTTTTATTCCTCTACTTTTATCATGAAAATATTGTTTGTGTTATTTGGTTTTATTTATATTCCTATAAGCATTCCTTTACATATAATGTTGATAATTTGTTTTGATTTTTAGTATTTTTTCTAAAAATAAATAAAAACTGTACATACCGCCTTCTTCCATTAATTTTAGCTTGTATAACTATCCTTTATCTGAATGAATGAAGGGGGTATGTGGCATGAAATAATGCTCTATATTTAGTTTTACAGAAATGTATGTAATTGAACACAAAATAATCTTCTTCATGTTGCTATGTTCATGTTGGCTATCAAACTGGCTATAGTAATTTTGTTAATGGCAGCTCGGTAAAGGGATGCAGAGGATCTGTTAAACCATTCTTACAGGTGTCTAAGCCATGACGGTCTTCTGCGACCTGGACTTTCTTCTTCGACCTGGCGTTTCTTCTTCCGTCTACCTTGCCTTTTTTATTAATAGCTACCCTAGCCGTAGCTACATTTATAAAAAAATGTAAACAAATTAAAAAAATCAATTTTTCAGCCTGTGTACATTATTTTAGGTTCTTTTGATCATTGTAAACAAAAAAGGTATTTTGTAATTTTTCTCTAAAGTTAATAGTTTTCGAGTTTTCGAGTTATAAACAATTTAAACCTGAAAAAGACGAAAAATGTTTCATACCTCCTTCTTCCATTCAAGAATTGTATTCTACATGTTACATAGGAACAGACTAGAATCCACTAGTTCATCCACTAGAATATCTCTTATTAAGCTTTTTAGAGGTACAGTAAAAGTGGCATAATATGATAGTTAAGTTACATACCACCTTCATTCACTAAGAAACTCAAAATTTTAGAAAATGTTACATACCCCCTTCTTCCACTTAGGTCTCCAATTTATTTAATCTGACTCATTTATATTGGAAATTCAGACATATATTATACATTTTAAAGTATTTTTTACTAAGCAACAACATTTTTGTTTAATTTAGTAGTATTTTGTATTTTAACAACGACTCCCGATTTGGGCATGGAAACGTTAATAAAATAATTTTTTTCAATTTAATTATGGCTTATTTCCCATCTAAATAGATAATTATAAAAATGTCACAAGAAAATAGCTTCAGAACAACAGTATTTCTTGTTGTTCTTTTGTGTTATTTGTAAATGTACTGTTTTTCCAAACCATTATTAATTTCAACACCCTAGTGTGAACACACGCTAGCATCTGTAAACATACTGTTTTTCCAAACCCTAACCGATTTCAACACCGTAGTGTCAACACGCGTTAGAATTTGTAAATGTACTGTTTTTCCAAACCCTAACCGATTTCAACACCGTAGTGTCAACACGCGTTAGCATTTGTAAATGTACTGTTTTTCCAAACCCTAACTGATTTCAACACCGTAGTGTCAACACGCGCTAGCATCTGTAAATGTACTGTTTTTCCAAATCCTAACTGATTTCAACACCCTGGTGTCTACACACGCTAGCATCTGTAAATATGCCTCCCGGCGACTACTACCTGTTAAGGCGCATTTAAATCAAAGCGAACACGAACGAACGAACGAGTTCGTTCGTTAACTTTATTGTATTTGTACAGCGAATCGAGCACGACCGAACGAATTCGTTCGCATTCGCACATGTTCCAACCGATGTCGGTAAGTTAGCGAATCATCAAAGGATATCGTTGTTCAATGTGGACAGTGGATAGACGGTAGCGAACGAATTCGTTTAAAGTACTGATTTAATTTATTTACAAACATTAGTTTGAGAGGGTTGTTTATTGTGTAGACGTGAAAACATAATTTTGCAATATGGAATGGACAAATCAAAAGATACTTCAATTAATTGAGTTATATAGAAATGAAGAGTGCCTATGAAACCCGATATCGAAGCTATATAAAATAATAAACAGAAAAACTGATGCTTGATATAATATTTCTATAAGAATGGGTTGTGATGTCTCTGAACTAAAAAAATGAATTAGTTTCGCTCTCTATAGGTTGCAGAGCATCATCAGGTCAACGGTTACAAGTCACTAAATTATTCGGTTACAAGGAGCTATAACCTCATTATTCCATAACATGATGTTTCTGCTTAAGTTATGCCAACGGGATATGGTGGAAAAGACGGAGAATGTTACAGGTAAACAAGTTTATGGTATTTGGGATTTCTTGAGGGTGAAGAGATAGTTGTTGAGAGACAACCAACAAATCTGTGTCTATTCTTGTGTTTGTGAAGTAAAGTAGTGGATGTCATATATACAATTTTTTAAAATGTTTACTGTTTACAAAAATTTTTTGGAGGTTTTATTGGTTTTAAAGATTTATATTTTTACTTATTAAAGAATTTGTTTTTATTATTTTATTTATATTTATTAACAGATTTTAAACATTTAATAAAAACAAATTCTTTAATAAGTAAAAATATAAATCTTTAAAACCATAAAACCTTCAAAAAATTTTTGTAAACAGTAAACATTTTAAAAAATTGTATATATGACATCCACTACTTTACTTCACAAACACAAGAATAGACACAGATTTGTAGGTTGTCTCTCAACAACTATCTCTTCACCCTCAAGAAATCCCAAATACCATAAACTTGTTTACCTTTGTAACATTCTCCGTCTGTTCCACCATATCCCGTTGGCATAACTTAAGCAGAAACATCATGTTATGGAATAATGAGGTTATAGCTCCTTGTAACCGAATCATTTAGTGACTTGTAACCGTTGACCTGATGATGCTCTGCAACCTATAGAGAGCGAAACCGGTCGTCGGAAGTACAAAATTAAATGATTGAGAGTACGTCTGTCTTTTTCTTCATTTAAAATGAACTCTCACATGCAACCCATTCAACATTTGCCTAATGTTTTTATTGGATAAATTTCAACCCAGAAAGACTAATGAGGTAAGCAAATTAAATTAATTGCTAAAATTAATTAAAAGCAAATTTATTTTGATACACCAATTTTACAATTTATTATTTGAACATAATATAGTCATATGTAATACCAAGAGCAAGCAACTTTTTCGAGGAAGAATTTTAAGAAGGCTGGTTCTTTAATATATTATTCTCTATGCTCCCTCAAAAGCGTACAATACCAACTACCTGTCTGCTGATACAGATTGCGTGCATTAGTTCGAAGCACATTATAGAGTTACTACCTACCTACCTAAATATGTTGAATTCCAAAGTATTTTAAGAAGATAATTT
This sequence comes from Diabrotica virgifera virgifera, assembly GCF_917563875.1. Classification (NCBI taxonomy): domain Eukaryota; kingdom Metazoa; phylum Arthropoda; class Insecta; order Coleoptera; family Chrysomelidae; genus Diabrotica; species Diabrotica virgifera. Next base: position 177,307,319 of record NC_065449.1, on the reverse strand, counting down.
TTTTTGTCATTACTTTTGTCATTATTAGAAATATTAATACAAATCATTTGTCAGTAATTTATATGCTAAAAAGTGTTACATTTGACCTGTGCTCTTGTGCGGAATGGAAGCATGGACGTTAAAGGCCAGTTCCATTAACAAATTTGAAGTGGTTGAAATGTGGTGCCTACGTCGAATGCTTAGAATATCATGGACGGACAGAGTCAGAAACGATTAAGTACTAAGAAGAGCGGGTTTACAGGATAGGGAACTTTTTAATTATGTTAATATTGGCAATATTATTTTAAAGTCGTCTACTTTAAAATGTATAATACGTGTCTGAATTGCCAATATAAATGAGTCAGATTAAATAAATTATTAGAAGAATTTTTTACTAAGCAACAACATTTTTGTTTATTTAGTATTATTTTGTATTTTGACAACGACACCCGACTTGGGCGTCGAAACGTTAATAAAATCATTTTTAGGTAAAATTGTGGCTTATTTCCTATTTGAATATACTTGATTATGTTAAAAGTAAGAAGACTGCATACTTGGGGCATATATTACGAGGGAACGATACACTTTTCAGCAACTGATATACAAAGATAGAGGGTAAGAGGGGTTTGGAAAAAAGATGTCATGGCTGCGTAATCCCTACCGCCAGTGGACAAGAATCCACGGCTATGAAATGCTTTGCAATGCTAAAAACATAATATTTTAATAAATTACAGTAATGTTTTATAAACAAGACAATGTACAGTGGACGCCTACGCAGAAATGCACGGCATCTTAAGAAGAAGAAGAAATATGAATTTATAATTGCTAGACATTTTTGGACGTTTTATTTATTTCCAACTTTAGTTGATAATGCCAGATTTAAATAAAATATTAATAAATAAAACTTATCATCAAAATTTTCAACAAAATAATAAAAAATACCTGAATAAATTATTTTTGAGTCTGGAAATAATTTTTATTTTATTTTAATTATTAAAATCAAATTGTTTAAATTAAATACACAGATAATTATTGAATAGAAACAGAACAATATGAAATTATTGAATTCGTATCAAAATTTTTACTTATATTTATGAATATGACATATTTTTTTCCTTACAGAACACATATTGCATTTTATAAGCTATTACCCAACAAGATTAAAATTTACCCAGCAAGAAACAGGACAATAAACTTAAACACAATGTGACTGGCCCATCATACATCTGCGGGCAATATGCACTACGGATCATCAACGAATGCGAACGTTCAATGTAAATGGCCCTACTTTGTAGCGAACGAATGACCAAGCGAACACCTACGAATTCGTTCCTTCGTTCGTTCGTTCGTGTTCGCTTTGATTTAAATGCGCCTTAAGTCGCCGAAACTGAGGCTTATTTTGAGGCTAAAGACAAACTGTATTATAAAAATGGTGCTGAAAACTTGTACGACCGCCATAATCGTTGTATCACCCTCAAAGGTAACTATATTGAATAACAAAATAAAATTTTATCAAAAAAAAATTTCTTTCTATGTTAGCCTACGAACTTTTCAGCCCGCCTTTAAAACAAAATTATATTTGCCGTACGGTAGAAGGATCTCATTGAAATGGATACAATTCATACTGTCTCTAAAGGACTCCCACCCTTGTTATTGTTTAACCGTTACACGTTAGAATCAGAATTTAATAATCGCTTTTCCAGTTGAAACTATGCTTTATCCCTATCCCGTCTTTTTGTCGCTAAAGGAAAGCCCCTCTATTTTCTCGCTCTGTTTTGTCGTACTTCGTCAATCATCAGGGCTAATGGGACTCGTGTGAAATTGTCCTGAGAAATTGTCCTGTTTGACCTTTGGTCCTGCTTTTCGACCGTTAAACGAGAGAACAAGACGTCACAATAACGAGGAGTTGTTAGAGAGTTTGAAAAGACGTGCTTGTTTTACAAATTACACTGTAAAAAATAAATTGAAGTACATTATTTTACCATAACTACAAGGCGTTCGTTTTTTGCTTAATTTAGATTATTGCGTCTGAGATTTACACCTAAGCTCTGAATTGCTTTATTCAGTATAATAATAATTAATTCACTATTGTCTTATTTTAACGACTGAAGATTATTTCCAGCGATCTTTTTGTTTAACAGCCAATATTTTTTTAAAATCCATTTTTCTTCAGTTTTTGTTGTAAATAAAGAGAAAGCTTCTGCGATCGCCACTAAGAAACCGCTAACCGCTAAAAGATTTAATATATTAATTTCTCCAAAAAAGACCAAATCCATGGTTATAACAACAAATCTACTAAGATGTAAATTAGGGCTGGAGGGTCAGATAATAAAACAAATCAGGAAATTTAAATATGTAGGCATCACAGTATCTAGCTACGTAAAACTCGAAAAAGAAGTGGAAGATCAAGTGAATAAAACAAACAAAGCTGCAGTTTGCCTGAAGGTAGTAAGTACAGTTTAGAAGACCATAAATAATAATTTTTTTCAAGAATTTTTTTCTGAGAACCTTTATTAAAAATGAACAAAAAACTTTTTACATAATAAATCTAACTCTTAGAGAGTACAAAAAACATATCTTTTTTCATTTATGCACGTACACTAATATTATAGAGGGCGCAAAAGTCGAGGCCTCGAAAAATGATGGCGGACAGCAGTTAATCTCAGGATTGGTATATCTGAAACAAAAAAATCGTACTGCATTTGAAAAAGAAAGGTTTCTTACGTAACAATTTACCACAATTTGACCAAAAAATAAAATCTAAACATTTTTTAACCATGAAAAACTGAAGAAAAGCAGGCAATTTTTTCAAATTTCCGTATATTCTTTTTTTTTGCGGAATTTTTCACTATGGTAGGTGGTTTCACTATTAGGCCATTAAAATGTTACATTTTTTAAGCCATACCTTGCATTTGTTAGTGGAGTCAATTTTATTTTTTAATATGTAGGGGGATCAGTAGAAGCTTAAGTTCAAGTTTTTGAGTCGCCACTCTTGTCCCCCGGCCGCCCTCTTGGAAATGGGGCGCAAACGCTATATCTCGTAAACTGCCTACCCTACGAAAAATCTAATTAAACATAAAATGTAGCAAATTAAATTTTCTACAATTTTGTTTTTATTACTTTTTGTCGTCAAGTGACCAACAAAAAAGATATAAACCAAAATATGTAAAAAAATTTTAACAAGTTTCCTTTTGCAGGCTATAACTTTTTTTAGTTCTTTTTAAAAAATAACATGTTGGCAATTTTGTAGAGGGTTTTTCAGCGAACAATTTGAACTATAAAGTTGTTTAATTATATTTATTTATATAGATTTTACAGCGCTCCAAATTTGACTAGATTCTCGAATGCTCATAGGGATCAGTGGAGTAACAAACTCCGCCGGGACCCCCCCGCAGAATTGGAAATGGGGCCCCCTTTAAAAAATTACTAAATGCGATATGTGTAATAAATACCTATATGTGTTACAGCCCAGTAAATCAACGTAAAATATGGCGATACCGTGTAATTTTCAGTGTCACCACCGAAGTGTTCAACTCAAGACTTTTCGAGTTATTTATGAGTAAAAATATTTATTGTTCAACCAAAAAACCACGTTTTTAGGGGATTTTTCGCAAATAGTTCAAAGAGTAAGTATTCGATCGAAAAGAATATTGTTAGCAAAAATGTATCTAGCTTATAAAAAACAATAAAACAAAAATGAAGTCTATCGACTCAGTAAAAGAAAACTTGTAGCTCATGAAAAGTTTTTCTTATTCGTCAAATTCCAAATCTAATATTTCAACGTGAAATAACCAAAAAATGAAATACTGTTCGGGGAAATTCATTAGAACTTTTTTAAAGTGATTAAAAAAAGCTTTATTTTTTACAAAAGTTTGTAGCATCAAAACTAAGACAGTTACGCTCAAAATACAGTTAATCCCATTTCTTGGTAAAAAATTGTGAAAATCTCCCCCTATTTAGCACCCCAAATGAAACTAATCATTATCGCCTCATAAATTACCTAACTTATTTATACGACCTGTAAGTTTCACCGGTTCAAAGTGCTTATTTTTAAAAGGGTTCTAGTTGAAGGGCTTGAACGAGTCACTAATCACGAGTATATGCAAATTTTAAACAGCCATGTCTTAACCAATTTTTGTCTTACAGAAAAACAAAATAAAGACAAAATATTTATGAAAGCAAGACCTACTTACATTTCTTTAATCTTTGAGATTTTTCGTATCAACAATACTTTTGTTATTTAAAAAAAAGGCATTTTTCCAAAATAAAAAACTTTTAAATTTTTTCAAAAATAAGAACTTCCAACCGGTCAAACTTACAGATCATATAAACAAGAAATATTTAAAGTAAATGGTAAAGCGCTAATGTTGGGGTGCGAAATAGGGACAGATTTTCAGGATATTTTTTTCCAAAAATGGGGCCAACTTTATTTTGAGCCTAACTTGTACAGTTTTGGTGCTAGAAACTTTTATAAAAATAAAAATAAAGCTTTTTTTGAAATATTTAAAAAAAGTTTTAAGAATTTTTCCCGAAAATTGCTTTAATTTTTGGTTATTTCAGGTTGAAATATTCGCTTTGGAATTGGACAAATAAGAATAATTTTTCATGAGCTTCAACTGTGCTTTTACTGTGTCGATAGACTTCATGAATAAGTACACCATTTTCTGTATCATATAAGCTACATTTTTGCTACAAATATTTGTTTGATATCTAATATTTAATTCGATGAATACTTATTTTTGAGTTATTTGCGAAAAAACCCGTCTGAAAACGTTGTTTTTTTTTGAAAAATAAACATTTTCACTCGGAAATTACTTGAAAAGTATTAGCATAGATAGAGAAACTCTATAGAAGAACAAAAGTTGCTTATAATTAGTCAGTTTATACATTTCCGGACCTATTTTAAACGTATGTTTTTCACCCCAAGCAGGGGTGTCACCTCCCGAATGAAAGCAACTAACGGCATACCAACTTTGAAGTGGAGTGTAACTAGAACCCAAATCTAAATTGTTAAGCAAATACGTCCGTCGTGACGCTGATAATTTCACTCCAAAACTGTCATTTACTGAGGTATTGGTGTATTCATGCATTGTTTATGACGACTTACATTTTTCATCTTTACTGGTATAGAATAAAATAGAACAAAAATTACTAAATGATTACATTAATATTATTCTATAAGATGAACAACTTTCTTCGTGAACTATCTACTATCAGCGAATATATCTACAATTTTATTAATTTGGATGGACAACTTCATTTTCAATAGGTACTTGCACTTCTTAAACAACGTATGTATGCAGATCACATTTTTACATATTGTAGCGGTTATTTACTGTAATTACTTCTAATTACAATAAAACTAGCGGTTCGTAATTTATATACGACTTTATTTTTTTATTTATACAAGTTTACTTTACAAACTTTAGCTTAAGACTATCTCTATTTACAAATATGTCCTATTTATATATGCGATACAGATATTCCAGAAATATCTATATATCTCCAGCTATGTCCATGTGACCGCTTGCACGTCATCGGCGCTGCATCGGCGTATCTCGAAACATCGATAGTGTTCTGTCTGTGCTAAGACGGGAGCTGGTATACGAGGGTAGGTCAATAATTATTTTGTTACACTGCTCCCCTCTTAAGATCTGAGCGTCCCGATCAGCAACTCTAGATGGCCCAGGATGGCGGAATCTACAGGATTCTCCAGCTCTGCATACACCCCTAGAAAAGAAGTAACAGTCTACTGTCTTTGAAGGGTATGACATCTTCGGGTTCATGCAACACACAGTAATCCGTACGCCAGTTTCTCTGAAGATCACTTCCAGCATGCTTCTCACAATCTTCCAATCCAGATTTTCTACTGCATGGCCAATTTTTGGTAAAGCCAAATCTTTGATGTCACAATTACAGACCATTTTCTTCAAATTAGTTAGAGCACGCCATATGTTCTCGTAGCTTGGCGTGTCCGTATAAGACTTCCTGGTCACTATATACAGCAAAGATCGAGGACCATCTTCCAATCGCAATACTCTTCCAATTTTAGGTTGTTGATTCCTTAACTCGTCCAGGCGGCCGAACTTTCTATTGAATACGGACGAGATTCCTTTAGTCATCTCGAGGTCTTGTGCAACACAGTGGGCTAGAGAGACGTTTTCTGGAACACCAAACAGATCTTGCTGAACTTCTGTGGTCACGCCGAATCTAGCACTCTTTCTTTCTGCGTAATTTGACATAAATTCCTTAAAACTTGGCTGTGGTGCATCTTTCATCTCCTGTTGGAGGACTCGGGCTTCCTCTGTTTCATTTGAGCCAGCATATGGTGCAAGACGATTTATGTGAATAACTTTTGGTTTACCGTTTGGTAACTTCTTAATTCTGTATATTACGTCATTTATTTTCTTCTTAACTTCATACGGACCTTCCCATTGTCTTTGCAGTTTAGGACACAGGCCTCGACGACGTTGTGGATTATAAAGCCAGACAAGATCACCTACTTCGAAGCTTTCATTCTTGCAGCGAGAATCATATTGATCTTTCATTCTGTCACTGGCTATCTGGATGTGTTGTCGGGCAAGTTCATGAATGTTGTTCATTCGTAACTTCAGGCGGTCTACGTATTCTTCGCCTGCAACATATTCCTCGGAAGGTCTGCAGCCAAACTCTAGGTCGCAGGGCAAACGAACTTCACGACCCAACATCAGGCAGGTTGGTGTTTGACCTGTAGTTTCATTCACGGCCGAGCGGTAGGCCATCAGGAATAAATGAATGTGTTGGTCCCAATCTCGCTGATGTTCAGATACAACTTTGGACAAGTGTTTACCCATCGTTCGGTTCATCCTCTCGACCATCCCATCTGATTGAGGATGCAGGGGTGTTGTTCTGGTCTTATTGGCATCAATCAATTTACAAACGTTTTGGAAAAGAGCTGACTCAAAGTTTCGCCCTTGGTCGGAGTGGATCTCCAAGGGAACACCAAATCGGCTAAAGAATTCTTTAACAAGTACCTCTGCAACGGTAACAGCTTCTTGATTTGGTAATGCATAGGCCTCAGTCCATTTTGTAAAATAATCCATGGCTACCAGGATGTATTTATTTCCAGCATCGGTTTCTGGAAGTGGACCTGCAATGTCGATAGCTACTCTTTCCATAGGACTTCCAACATTGTACTGTCTCATGGGTGCTCTCTTTTTACCAACCGGACCATTACCGGATGCACACAGTTCACATTTTCGGCACCATCTTCTTACATCATCTTTATAGTTCACCCAATAGAACCGTTCTCGAACCTTTTGCAGAGTCTTCGTAATACCAAAGTGTCCACCTGATGTACCGTCATGCAACTGACGCAATACTTCTGACACTTTACTTTTAGGTACAATTAACTGAAGCTTAGATTCTGTACCATCATCGTTCTCAAAGGTTCTGTACAGAAGATCATCTTTTAGTACCAGGCAATTCCATTGGCTCCAGTAGGCCTTGACTTCTGGACTACATGCACTAATGTTCTGCCAACTAGGTCTCTCACCTTGCCGCATCCAATCCAATACTCTTTTTATACATGGATCATCTTCTTGGGCGTCTTGTAACTGTTGGGGCTGCCATTGCTCATTAATTACGGTGGTTCGTCTCACGGGGCAAAATCGTTCCTCTAATTTGGCACAGTGATTACAATTCGCACTGCATGGTCGTCTCGAAAGGGCATCAGCATTTGAGTGAACTCTTCCGGCCCTATGTTCTATCTCGTAATCATATTCTTGTAATCGTTCTAACCATCTTGCCATCTGGCCCTCTGGATTACGGAATTGTATGAGCCATTTTAGAGCAGCGTGATCGGTGCGAAGAAGGAACTTTCTGCCATACAAGTATTTATGGAAATGTTCGCAAGCCTTCACTACACCCAGCAGTTCTCTTCTGGTAACGCAATAGTTTCTTTCCGGTTTCGACAGGACTTTGCTGAAATAAGCGATGACTTTTTCCTGTCCGTCCTGGATTTGGGAGAGAACAGCTCCTATAGCACTGTTGCTAGCATCGGTATCCAAAACAAATTTTCCTGCCTGTCCCGGGTAGCTTAATATCGGTGCACTGATCAGAGCCATTTGTAGTTGTTCGAAAGCTTTTTGGCACTCTTCACTCCATGTATATTCTTTGCCCTCCTCCGTCAACTTTGTTAGGGGCTTGGAGATATTGGCAAATCCTTTGACAAATCGTCGGTAATATGTACATAGGCCAAGGAAACTTCTAATTTCATGTTTATCTTTTGGTACTGGCCAATCTTTAATTGCATCAATCTTTTCAGGATCAGCTGTTACACCATTACTCGATACAATATGTCCTAAGTACTTAACTTCTCGTCGAAACATGTGACATTTCTTCGGACTTAACTTCAAGTTCGCTGCCCTCAATCGTTGAAAGACGTCTATTAGATTCTTGGCATGTTCATCAAAGGACCTTCCAACCACAATTACATCATCCAAGTAAACCAGGCATGTTTTCCATGTTAGACCTCTTAAAACGGCCTCCATTAATCTTTCAAATGTGGCAGGGGCATTACATAAACCAAACGGCATAGCCGTGAACTGCCAAAGCCCTGATCCTATCGAAAATGCGGTTTTCTCCCGATCGGCTGGCTCCATGTCTACTTGCCAATATCCACTTTTTAAATCGAGTGTGGAAAACCAACGAGAACCGGAGAGAGTATCCAATGTATCGTCTATTCTGGGCAAAGGATAACTATCTTTTTTTGTTACCGCATTGAGCTGGCGGTAGTCGATACAAAAACGCGTTGAACCATCTTTCTTCTTTACCAGAACTACTGGTGATGTCCATGGACTGTTCGATGGTTCAATTACTCCTTGTTTGTCCATATCCTTGATAATCTCTTCGGCCTCATCTCTTTTCGCAAATGGAAGTCGTCTAGGCCGTTGTCTGATTGGCTGAGCGTCTCCGGTATTTATTTTATGCGTTACTATGCTTGTTTTGCCCTTATCCTTCTTATCAATAGCAAAAACATCTTGATACTCTATCAGCATAGACCTTACTTTTTCCGTTCGTTCATAGTCAAGGTCTTGGCATCTTTCAATGATCATCTCGACAAGGTCTTTTGGATACTTTGACTTTGATGATTTCTCATTGGTATTCATAGAGCAAATTGAAGCCACGGGAACACACTGTCCGATCAAAGCTCCTCTACTTAACTTAATAGCAGTTTCCCTTAAATTCATAACTCTTACAGGGATGACATCTCGAACTTTTACCAAAGTTTTCGCCGTTAGGAACTCGACATTTTCTACATCTTCGACCATCCTTAAACTTCCCTCTCGGCAGTGTCCATCAAGCATGGTCATCAGAATTTTCTCACTATTACCGGGTATGGTTACGTCGCATGTAGTTAGTAAGCGGATGACATCTTCTTTGTCGTCGTGAAAGGGCAACTCTTCACCGTTGATCCTGAGAACTCCATTTTGAACATCCAATATTGCCCCCACTTTTCGTAGTACGTCCATCCCCAATATGAACTCGTCGGAGATCTCGGCAATTAATACTTGATGTTCAACTGTGGTCTGGCCAATGGATACTGACATATTAGCCTCGCCATATGTATTAATTAGCTCACCAGTTGCTGTGCTAAGCTTTACTGTTGCAGGTGATAATTTATTATGGTCTCGTACTACATCTGGACGTGCGATAGTTCTCGTTGCACCTGTATCCACCAAAAATGATCTACATCTATTATTGATACGACCTTCGATGTATAAGTTGTGGATTCCACCGGAGGACGTAAGGTTGACAGTTACTATGGGGGCTCTAGTTCTCGAGGTCGGCAGTTGCCCCTTGGTGTCGACCCGCTCTAGTTTTCCGACGGCTGTACGATCTTCTTACAATTACGTCGAATGTGGCCTACGTCTCCGCAGTTCCAACATCTAGGCTCGCGTCTCTTTGGCATCTGATTACTCAATACTCTCCGTATCATTTCCTCCAGACGTTCATCGTTGTGTTCGTCACTTTCTTCAATGGTTCTTACTCTATGGCTTCGTGAAGTTTGACTAGCCGTTTCGTGTTCCAATGCAATAGCAAGTGCTTCATCTAAAACTTTCGGTCTTGCTAGTCGTAAAGCTTTCTGTAGTTCACTATCTTTCAGCCCATTGACAAAGGTATCTACCGCAATTTCTTCTAAAACGCTGTCTGGCACCTCCGGATAAGCCAACCGCACCACACGAGCCACATCTGCTTCAAATTCTTGCAGATTCTCACTTGCTCGTTGACTTCTATTTCTCAGTTGTGCTTTGTATACTTGTTGTAGATGGGCATCTCCATAGCGTTTTTCTAGACGAGTGAACAAGGTCTGGTAACATTTTTCTTGACCCTTAGGAATTGATCTTAATATATCTGCAGCATCACCTCGCAAAGCAGCAGTCAAGGAAACAGCCTTTTCTTGTTCGGTCCAATGGTTGGCGGTCGCAATAGCTTCGAATTGTCTAAGGTATATGGACCAAGAGGACTTCCCATCGAATGGTGGTAATTTAAATCTCATATGATGCGATGTTTCGTCTCTCGGTGTTTCATCCTTCACTACAAGATCTAAAGCTACTGCATTAACTGATGGTTGTACTTTTGTATCAGTTATCATGCTCTCTAGTTGTTTGATCTTCTCTTCTAGCATTTCTTTATTGTCGTCTACACTTTTCTGTATCTTATCGAATGTTCTGGAAACTTCTTCAAATTTCTCGTCGGTCTGTCTACAAACGTCTTTTATTACTTGAGAAACACTTTCAAATTTCTCATCGCTTTTTCTAGAAGTTTCATCGATCTTTTGAGAAACACTTTCAAATTTCTCGTTGTTCTGTCTAGAAGTTTCATCGATCTTTTGAGAAACACTTTCAAATTTCTCGTTGTTCTGTCTAGAAGTTTCATCGATCTTTTGAGAAACACTTTCAAATTTCTCGTTGTTCTGTCTACTAACTTCTTCAAGTTTCTCGTCGCTTCTTCTAGAAGTTTCATCGATCGTTTCAGAAACAGTTTTTAATTTCGATAAGATTACTTGTTCTGCTGACTGGAAGTGGAACGTCTCTGGATCATCTCCGTTCTTCGTTAGGACTTCCTTGAGTCGTGCTTGTAGGACTATCTTGCACCCACTGCTGTCTAATTCGTACTCTTCTAATTGTTCACGGAGCTGTTTTATGGTCAGTTCTTGTAGCAACATCTTTGGTCGGCACACACGTACTTTTCAAAATGTCTAAGTCTTTCCGAATACCGAACAATCAACGCACTTCAATTATTCCCGACGAATAAAGTTTAAAAGTCTTTCCGAATACCGAACAATTAACGCACTCCGATTATTCCCGACGAATAAAGTTCAAAAGTCTTTTTTTCACTTTTCATTTATTTACACTCCACACCGTTAACACCACTGTAGCGGTTATTTACTGTAATTACTTCTAATTACAATAAAACTAGCGGTTCGTAATTTATATACGACTTTATTTTTTTATTTATACAAGTTTACTTTACAAACTTTAGCTTAAGACTAACTCTATTTACAAATATGTCCTATTTATATATGCGATACAGATATTCCAGAAATATCTATATATCTCCAGCTATGTCCATGTGACCGCTTGCACGTCATCGGCGCTGCATCGGCGTATCTCGAAACATCGATAGTGTTCTGTCTGTGCTAAGACGGGAGCTGGTATACGAGGGTAGGTCAATAATTATTTTGTTACAATATATTAGACAACAAGATGGGGCCCTTGACATATTGGTGCCCACCGTAAGCTTTATGCTGCGGGGGCCTCTGTTACGCCTCTGGATAATTGTATCGAAATACTAAACGTAGGTAAAGATTAAAGAGAAAACCCATTTCTAGATTTAGAAATATTGTTCCAAAATTCGGCAAATTGCAATTCTAAAATCTTTCAATAGTCACGTACAAAGCATTACAGTTTATTGTCGTTACCATAAAATTTCGGTAGGCCGGAAGGGATTAAGTTTCTAGATATTATGAGATGATTTACTTGGCAAATACGTCTATTTAGAAATTTACGTTTTTAATTTTAAACACACAACGTAAAATAATATAACAATAACAGATTTTTACATAATATCAGATGACAAGATGGGGCCCCTAAGCGATTGGGCCCCTAAGCGATTGGGGCCAGCGCAAGTGATTGTTAAGCCCCTGATAGGGATACAATAAAAACAGAAGTTAGGCTTACTTTTCTATCTGTATATATTTTTTATTCATACAATTTATTATGATTTTAACATTTCTATGCTATTATTAATCTGTTTCTGACCTTTCTTCCCACTATAAAACTTATAACCCTAAGCATATATAGAAAAGGCCCAAGAAGTTGTTTGAGGACAAATTCGCCGGTTCAGAAGAAGAATTACGCAACCGCAAAATGAAAAATTCTTAAGAAGAGCAAAAAAACGATTTTTGATATCAAAATCATAAAGTATGATCAAAAATTAGCCATTCACCACACCATGGTCAGGATCTCGAGATATAAGCGTTTTTTGGGGTGTGTCGTTTGTTTATGAAGTATGATAAATTTTTTTCTTATTGCATATATTGACTTGACATTTTCCAGAAAACTTCTTCATGAATCATATTTTATTGCTGTGTTGGTTAAACTTTTAATCTAATAAGTTTGTCACACAACTTTTTTAAGTAAACATGAAACTAACGAAATATGATGACAGCAGGGGCGGATCCAGGATTTATGTTTGGGGGGCACCATTGGGGGATCTGGGGGGTTACCCCCCAGAAAGAGGGGGGTTCGGGCCCCCCCCCGAAAATTTTTTGGAATTTAAGCCTCTGAAAACAACGTTTTTAGCACATTTTTGTTCAAAAAGTGCAACTTCATTTTTCTTAAATTCGTGTTTTTTAATGGGTTTATGAAGTTTAGTTTCTTTGGAGCAGTGCCTAAAACAGAGTAGTTTAAATGCACTATCCTTTTTTCGATGTTGAAATAAACCTAGGTGATACTTTAATTTTTTCAATTACTAAACTAATTAAGTTATATGACCAAAAAAACTGAAATACAATTAGTGTCTAAAATAACGTTATGAAAATTGTTTATAGGTACAGTAAATAAAAAACACCGTTTTAGTTAATAGGTAAGTCTATTTACATAGGCCTATTAAGTATTAATGTAGTTAAATATGTATACAGGATTGGACAGTTGTTAAAACCAAGAAATACATAAAAAGAACAACTGAAATAATTAAAACTGTAAAGTAAAAACATGTTTAATGAATAAGGAATTCATTTACTAAATGTTCAATTTAATGAAAAAGACAACTTCCGCTTGTGCTTCCTTGCAAAAAGTTTCAACACTTCATCTGGATCTAAACTGGAAGCTATTTCCTGGTGTATGTGCAAACTTGCCAGCCCATTAAGTCGTTCCTCCGTCATGGTAGACCTTAAGTAGGTTTTTAATCTGCGGAGAGTAGAAAACGATCGTTCAGCAGTACTACTGGTCACAGGTAGTGTGCAAATAAGCTGGAGCAACACTGTTATGTTGGGCAGATCGGATGAGTATTTCATAGCTTCAGCAGGGTGTTTAGGGAAACTTTCTGAACTAGAATTCCACATGTGTTTCCAAATACTCAACTCTCCTTTCAAAGCTTCATAGCATGGGAGGTCATTTTCATACAGTTTAGCCCCTTCTAAAACAGAGTCCTCATAGAGATCTGAAAATTTACCTAGTACTGGTAGAAGCATCTGGAGCTTTCCAATCTGGACCAATTGATTTTTTGGAAATCTATTTTTCATTTCACAGACGAGAAAATCCAAAAAAGGGAGATAAATAGACAATCGAAAGTAGTCTTCAACTGTGTCAGTTTGCACATTTGGTCTGTTTCTTTGAAGACCAACTAATCTTGGTTTTTTTAATTCAGTTCCCATTTTAGAGGCCAGGTTTTGCGCTTTTTCAAACAGTCTTTTGAAACACTCTTCATTGTTTGCCCTTTGTTCTTGCATGCTCTTGAGGGTAGCATCTATCAATGTCATTGCATTGAGTACATCCATATACTCAGCTTGAAGTTTCCTAGCCAGTGGTAGTGTAAGAGTCATAACATTTTCTAAAACCACTAAGCTCACAATGAATTCCGATGAAAGAATGCTGTGTAGCAAGGAAAACGCGTTATTTCCAGCCGCTTGGTCAGAATAAACCATAGTTTCTAAAGTAGCATGTAGTGAAGGCAGAGAACTCAAAAACGTCAACACAGCGTCATGACGTTCTCACCACCTTGTCTCACACATTTTTTTCACAGCCTTTATCTTTTTTGAAAAGAATGAATCTAATCCTAATTGACGTTTCATTACAACCACAAGGTCCACAAAGCTATAGAAATAGAGTTGACTGTTGAGGTTAGGTCAGAGTAACAATTGCACTTGGCAGCTCCAGCTCACTCGACTTAAGTGACACAACTACTAACTACTAACGGTCGAACGAAAAATATCGATTGCTTCCGCGCAGTTGACTTGCGCTGTTGCTCATATTTCCACGACTGTAGAAAGCCGGCCGAAACACGATTTAGGCTTTAACCTTGGACTTGTCAAGTCAGCTGGGGCAGGCAGCTCGCGGCTGACTCACGACTCACCCTAGAGCAGTGGTGGTGATTTATTGTAGCAAGAATTTACGTTAATAATGTATCTGTTTGGATATTATTAGCTACTTGCAGTAAGGTAGCTAAAATATTGTAAGTGTTATTTTATCGGTAAAAAAAACCTTATGAGGGCTTGGGGGGGGGGGCACGTGCCCCCTGTGCCCCCCACTAGATCCGCCCCTGGATGACAGAATGTTTAAAAATTAACAACTCCTTTTTTAATGTGTTTAAACATTTTGGACAAATTTCATTGTTATCTACATACTTCAAAGATGACACAGTAAAATCTTCAAAAGGAAATATTTACAGCGACCAAAAATACAGCGAGGTAAATTTGAAAAATCATCAGAATGATTCTTGGCATTTTTGTATATAATTTGATTTTTGAACATGTTCCACCAAATCTAGATAAAAATAAACTTCATATTCGGATTCAGCGACCTCTAAAACATAAAAATAGACTAAAATTGGCCATTCACCTTAAATTTGATTTTCGTGGTCGGCATAACGGTTGCGATAGAAAAGTATTGTTTTTATTGTATTCCTATGAGAATTCGAGAATCTGGTCAAGTTTGGAGCGCTGTAAAACCTAGACATTAAATAAATTTAAACAACTTTATAGTGAAAATTGTTCACTGAAAAATCATCTACAAAATCGCTATGAAAAAATTTATAACCTCCAAAAGGAAACTTCTTACAAAATTTTCTCTTATTTTTGTTTATAACTTTTTTGTTGGTCACTTGATAAAAAGTAATAAATAAAAAATTGTAGAAAATTTAATTTACTACATTTTATGTTTAACTAAATTTTCTGTAGGATTGCTAGTTTAGGAGATAAAGCGCGAAAGCCCTTTGCATCCCTTTGTCCAATATGGCGGCCGGGGGACAAGGGTGGCGACCCCAAAACTTGAACTTAAGCTTCTACTAAACCCCACTACACGTTAAAAAAATAAAATTAACTCCTCTAAAAAATGCAACCCTAAATGTAAAATTTCAATGTACTACATTAGTTTTTCACTAATTTTGTGGAATTGTCACGGTGGTAAATTGTCACGTAAGAAACCTTCCTTTTTCAAACGCCGGCCGTACAATTTTTTTGTTTCGGAGATCCCAATCCTGAGATTAACTGTCCGCCATCGGAACTACTTTTTTTCGAGGCCTCGATTTTGGCGCATTCTACAATATTAATGTACCCTTATTTAAAAAAAAATATTTTTTGTATTCTCTAAGAATTGGACATTAATATAAAAAAAGTTTTATGTTCATTTTTATTAAGGTTTTGAGAAAAAAAATCTTGAAAAAATGCTTATTTTTGGTCTTCTAAAGTGTACTAGTACCTGAATGAAAGAATATGGAGCAATAAAAATATCGGAATAGAAATCAGAGGCAGAATTTTCAAAACAGTCATCAGACCAATAATAACATACACTGCAGAAACACAACCTGATACAGAAAGGACAAAAAGAATGCTAGAAACAACAGAGATAAAAACCCTTCGAAAAATCGATAGTAAGACACTATGGGATAGAGCTAGAAGTGCAGATGCCTCCTCTACATATCAGCAGACGCGTCTGCGGATGCATCTGCTGATGCATCTGCCGATGTATCTGATGCCTCCTCTACATATCAGCAGACGCGTCTGCGGATGCATCTGCGGATGCATCTGCCGATGTATCATACCCGCTGACCACACATCTGTACACATCTGTAAATTTTTCAGTCTGTGTTTATTCTCGGGAGACGCGATATCTACGCGAGCATTAAAAATGGACGTTGATGTTGAGACTATAGCTGCCGCAGCTATTTACCTATTTAGTACGTTCAACTACTACTTGAGTGTACATCGGAATAGAATCATTAAAAAAAATGGAGAAGACGAAGGTGGTGGATACTGGCTATACACAAAAACAGAACAAAGTAAGTTGAATATAGACTTAACTAAGAAAATTTTGATTTAAACTTTTCTGATTTAGTTATATTGGTAGGTATTAACTTGTACATTAGGTATTTTTTTAAGGTATAGCATGGAAAAGCAACTTGCTGAGCTTTACGCGGAGCCATCTGCAGAATTTAGTAATTTTGTCCGAATATCTTACAGCGATTTTGAATACCTTATACAAAAGATATCTCCAATGGTTACTAAACAGGATAGTCATTGGAGGGATGCAATTCCAGTGAAAGTTCGTCTGGCAGTGACATTAAGATACTTAGCTACTGGAGATAGCTATAGAACCTTACATTACCTATTTAAAATTTCAAGTAAAGTTATATCCATTATTGTCTCTGAAGTATGTTTGGCGCTCAATGACGTGTTAAAGGATTTAGTGAAGGTAAATGACATTTTTATGCTTAAAATATGTATTTATTTTTTATAAAAATGTACAGTTTGAGGAGTCTAATATTTCTGTAAATTACTCGTAACATTTCCGCATCTTTCATAAATAGGGCTTTTCATCTACTGTCATTTGTTTCGAGCTTCTGTCATGTGCCACATAATATTAATATATCTACGCCATATGTCTTTGGTTTGTATCGTTGGTATACATTATTAACATATGACGTAGATATATTAATATTATGTGACACATGACACAAGCTCGAAACAAATGACTGTGAATGAAAAGCCCTATATGTTCTGCTTGTATTTGGATCTGATTCTTGTGCTACTGGCTGACTGGGTGATTGTTGATGGATTGATGTTGATGGAGCCGGAAATAAAGGGTCACCGAAATAAATAGGTGACTGTGCTTGTGATCCGAATGGACTGTTGCTGGAACTAGAACGAAGTTGTGAAGGAGAAGAAATAGTACATGGTATACCCTGAATCATTCTGTTGTACAGACGACGTTTGTTCAACATGATTCCATGTAATTCATACATTATTTCTTCTCTTTCAAATTTTGGAAATTCCCTGATGTGCTTGGCCAACATTTTACAAAATAAATCGCATTCATCTTCTTCCTCTTCTTTTCTTTTTTCTTTGTTGGCCAAGACGCTATTTAATGCCGTAAAAGCAGTATTCATATTTTTACTTGCTTCCTGCAATTCGGGCGGATTCAGAGCACGACGTTTTTGAGATTGAATGTTTGGGTTCCTTTTAGGGGTAGGAGGAACTTCGTCTGGATCATTATCCGGAACTTGTGAATTCAGATGCATTTTCAGATTGTTCCTGGAAAAGAAAATAAAATATAAATTGATTTTTTGGTGTTTTTTTTTTTAATTTTTTGGTTATTTTTGGCAATGAGAGTAATATCAATTATTGGTATGGTAGGTATGTACAGGGTTATTCACTATATTTTGACCCCCTGTAAACTGCTTTATCTACAGAATTAGAAAAAAATGTAAAATACAAAATTACTCGATTTTTAAATTATGATTTTTTGACATATACAGTATGTCCCTGTAAGTTGTATCCATATGGAAAACTTTTTTTCCACCTACCTCTACCGAAAGTATACTTTTCCGGACCTGATTGTAGGGAGCAAAGTTGCACTTTTCCTCCCTAGGGAGGAAAAGTAAAAGTGACGTCATGGTATTTCATTCATAAAATATAACTTATTGACGCCCTGTACAATATCTATTTTCTATTACGTAAGTATCTATACATTTTAACGTTTATTTATAAAACACGCTGTATTTTTCAGAATGGTAACAAACAGTAAATTTTTATTTTGATTTAGCAATGTTCACATTAATAGTTTGACTTATATTTGACAGTTATATTGTACCTACTTGTTAGTTTTATTAGTTTTAATAAATTTTGTTGGTTATTTACATAAATAAATTAAGTAAAAATGAAAAAATGACTTCTTATTTGAGGAAGGTGGAAAAACCATATGTATAACATGGAAGTAAAGTGCCTTTTCCTCCCTTCAGTAAACTTCAGTCTCGGGAGGAAAGTAGCACTTTCCTCCCTTGTTATACAGATAGCTATTATTATTAATTTTACGAAAAAAAGTTATTCTTTATAAAATGTTCTGCTTAAAACCCAAGATTCAATCATCAGATATCAAATTTTATGAATGTTATACGAGCTATGTCAAAAAGTATGAATTTCACTCAAGAGGAAAGTAGTATATAAGTAGTATAGAATTAAAAACTACATTCTAATATGCAATTACATCCGCCTAATTGATTTTTTTTTAAATTATGGATATGGATAGCTAACATTATTTTCAGTTATTTCAATTCTGATAACTCTTTTATTATTAATTTTACGAAAAAAGTGATTCTTAATAAAAAGTTCTGGATGGTCTAAAACCTGAAATACAACCATCTTATATAACCTTTTATCAATTTTATACGAGGTATGTCAAAAAAGATAAATTTAGAACAAAATAAAGTACCTTTATAGTTCAAAATATTTCAAATAGAAGGATGTAATTACATACTGAAACATAGTTTTTTTTCTAAATAACTTTTCATAATAACAATTTTCGATATTGTGAAAAATAAACGTATGTTCCTCTTGAGCGAAATTCATATTTTTTGACATACCTCGTATAAAATTGATAAAATTTGACATAATGGTTGTATTTTAGGTTTTAGACCATGCAGAACTTTTTATTAAGAATCACTTTTTTCGTAAAATTAATAATAAAAGAGTTACCTGAATTGAAATAACTGAAAATAATGTTAATAATAGTTATCCATAATTTTTCAAAAAAACTTTTTTTTTCAATCAGAAAGATGTAATTGCATACTAGAATATAGTTTTTAATTCCAAACAACTTTTCATAATAGTAATTTTCAATATTGTGAAAAATAAAGCTACTTTACTCTTGAGTGAAATTCAAACTTTTTGACATACCTCGTATAATACTCAAAAAATTTGATATTTGATGGTTAAATCTTAGATTTTGGAGCATGCAGAGATTTTTATGAAGAATAACTTTTTAGTTAATAATAAAAAGTTTTCCATATGGATACAACTTACAGGGACCTACTGTATATCGTACTAGTGACGTCATCCATCTGGGCGTGATTACGTAATCGATGATTTTTTTAAATGAAAATAGGTGTCATGTGCTACCTCATTGGAAAGTTGTTCAATTCTCTATTCAGTAATATAAACATTAATATAATTATTTATACAGGGTGTCCCAAAAATAGTTTTGTATTAAATTAATTGACACAAAAAGAACAATAGTCCAGAGAAATAAGATTTTTCTCGTGACACATCCCCCTCCAGGCCGGAACCAAATTTTTTGAGTAGTATGAATGGACATCTATAATAATAATAGTCTGGGCTGATTATCGGAGAATAGGCCATTTTTGGGAAAAGTTATTTACCAGCAATTTTATTGCTGGAATTGAGTCTTATGATTTTATATATTAATAATATAGGTATGCAAAGTTCGCAGATAGTGTGCTACTTTTTTTTATAAACAAAATGGCGCCCGAAAATCATTTTTTTTTCAATTTTTGCTCTGTAACTCCAAAGATTTTAACTTTACACCAAAAATACTCAAATAAAAATTCACCGCAATTAAATTCTGCATAGAGACATGTTTTTTCCGATTTACTTCGACGAAAACTTTCCCCGGAAAAGACGGGTTTTTCCAACAAAATCTTTAATTTTCAACTAAACTTTTAGATAAGTAATTGTTAATCAATAATTAAATAACCTGGTAATGTAAAAGTCCTTTTTGTATAGATTATAATTCCAGAAGCCGATGGAAATTGAATGAACAGTTTAGCAACAATTGAATTGTTAATTAAAAATTTACGGTCGCTATAATAACGACAATAATTATGACTCATAAGAATAATTATGATTTTTTTATAAAAAGACACTATACCTATCTAATGTACTTTACATAATTGAAATTTGAATATTTAAGCGGCCTCAGAAATATTTTAAAATTATAAAGAATATTTTGGCTTATAAACAAATAGAATATCTCGGGAAATATTAAACTAAATTAAATTATAAAAACGGTATTCGAAAAAAAGCGGCAGGACGCTTCTTCTAAAAGAAAAAACGTTTAATTATGATGAGTAGTTCCTGGCATACAACCGGTAAAAGTTGACCGGAATTTACGGCAAAGATATAAACAATAGGATCATAATTTTCAAACCATCACCTTTTTATTTTTGTCCTCTTTCTCCACACTAATTTTCATATCGTTAAAATACTCATAACATATAGTATTATAATAAAAACTATCGATAATACGTGTGAAAATTGCCAAAAATAGCAAAATTCCAATCAAAAATTAGGTTGGAGAAAATGTAACCCTCAAAGTTCAAAATGGGTATACGTTAAAAAAATGCATTTTCTCGGCTTCCAATGGAGCAATTTCCTTCATTCTTTTTTTGTTCCCAAGTAACTCGAGTAGAGCCATCTGCTTCTTCTAGAAGAAGCATATCGAAGTAGAGGTCGTCCGCCAACCAGATGGTCTGATGACATCAAACGGATCGACAGAAACTTGATGCAGACAGCACAGGACAGAAATGCATGCAGAAGACTGAGGGAGACCTATATCCAGCAGTGGATAGATCCGGGTTGAATTATAACGATGATGAATTACAAGACGCCATCTTTAAAGAGCTCTAGCTTTCCACGGAAGCATTTTTGAACTAGGTGAATTGAGTTAAATTTTCTTAAAATTATCTGAGGAATCTCCGGTTTTCGTTTGTTATGAGAATTTCTGGACACCCTGTATAATATAATGGGTAGGTAAATTCCGTACTATAACCAATAAATTGTAAAAATTGTTTAATTACTTTTATTGCGTTTACATAGATAAAAATATGATCTAATCACTTAAAATAAAGATGTTACAGTTACTATTAGATTTGAAAAGTGTGTAAAACTTCCGAGACACTATTCAGAAAAATAATATTTAATAGTATTCGATTGTTTTAATGATATACAAATTAATTTTTTGTATTATTGCGGTTATCCTGCCAAATTTTAAACGGTTTTAGATTAGTGTTTTTAAGCATACTCGACATGGCATGACTCAGAAAATTGTGGTGATATGAATATGTTTGTATAACACCCTGAAATAATTTTACAGACACACAATTTAATTTTTTTATACGAAATAACTGTACAACCATCCTGCCTCTTTGAAAATAGATTTATATTAACCTTCTTGAGATATGTGCGAAATGGCACGACTTAGAAAATCGTGTAATTTTCCACGAATTTTCTTACACATTTTTTAACTATATATAGTAAAAAAGGTGTAACTAAACATCCTGCCATTTTGAATAATGTCTACTGAAATTATTTATTTTATAACGAAATTTATTTTATGACTTAGAAAATCACGGAACCAGAGTGAAAATTTTCCAAGAAAAATACAGAATTTTCCAAGAAACAAGTGCAGTTAAACACTAGATGACGTCATGCCAACTTTTTTTTGGTCATTTTGAAATAAATATGATTAATTTATTAAGTTGGCAGGACTTAGAAAATTATGAAAATTTCATTTTTTTCATTACATATTTGTATATCTGTATACTCCCTTAGTCCTTTTGCAACCGTCCTGCCCAAAAAATTTTCTTCATAAAATAGATAGTATCCTGTTATTCTATGGATAGGGCAGGACTTAAAAATTCATCGCAACTCCCAATTTTTTTTCATGGAAAATCTAATTTTCACAGGAAAATGTCACAGGAAACCAGTGGATTTTTCCACAAATTGTAAGTACCTTCTCTAACCTTCCAGTATTGCAAAGGGCAGGACTTAGAAAATCGTGGTTGAACTTCTCTTAATATCTCCCGGTTTATCTGGAACGTCCTTAATAGTGTTCTCATTTAAAGGTTTATCATTTGTGCTCCGTCTACAAACTAATAGGTCTGAATCCCGCATAAAAAAGTTGATTAATAGCAAACTGAAAATTTGTTGATAGCTTAACGGTGTCTAGTTGGACAAACTTTGATATATGGGAACACTGGAACAGGGGAAGTTTTAATGGTGGAACAGGTTAAAAATTTGGAACGTCAGACTACGAAAACGTTCCGTGTATTTTGTCCGACAGAACTTTCAATTGATTTCTTGCCCTTTCATTAAACTCTCATGCAACTCTCAGACTGGTGTTTATCACCAACTGGTCATTTTAATGAGTGGAACACGAAGAACATATCAAATGACAGGAATCATGTTGGTTAGTAATAGCAGTCTGATTTTTGCATGAGAGTTTAATGAAAGGGTAACAAATCAATTGGAAATTCTGTCGAACAAAATACATCTGACGTTTTCGTAGTCTGACGTTCCAAATTTTTAACCTGTTCCACAATTAAAACTTCCCCTGTTCCAGTGTTCCAATATATCAAAGTTTGTCCGACTAGACACCCTTAAGCTACTAACAAATTTTCAGCTTGCTATTAATCAACTTTTTTTTGGTACGCGGGATCCAGATCTATAATACTAATTAAATAAAATCGGAATTAAGATTGTAAGAATTGAGTAAAACTTAAAATTTATAACGATATCCAATCAGTAGTTTTCAATGATATTCAATTAATTATTCACTTCACATTTAATATAACTTTTAATGAGTTAAAGTGAGTAACTGAACTCTCTAACGGTCTCTGATCCTTTAACCAGGACTATTTAAATCTTCTTCGAACTCTAATTAGGTTAAACTCGGGCTGAGCTTTCGTAATTAATGCTGGCAACTATGCGTCCGTTAAGATCGATAGTTCCAATAAAAATTTTATGGCTCTTCACAATTAGAACATAGCAGAATACTCTGTGCTAATGGATTGACTTGATATGGTGGTTGTTAGATAGCTGAACCTGAACCGAGATTGAAGCAGTACGCGAATTGTTAAACGAATCACCCTTTGTGACAAACAATACTTTACACTGAAAATTTCTAAGTGTCTGGTTTAAATTGTAAAGTTATAAACGTATTATGTTTATTAATGTATATTTAAATAATTATTTTATTCCAATTTCTATCGATTTTATTAATTTCTTAACTTTCCGTTTTGTTTTACTATTTTTTCTTCAAAAAAGTGTCCTCTCTCTTTTATCCGCTAAATATTTTATCCTTATCTTTTTAATTATCTACAATCCTTATCTTTTCCTCACATTACTTTATCGTGTCCGGACATGTGATTCATAGAATTTCAGCCCAGTTTCGGGTTACGTCGCCCAGTGGTTCCAAATACTGAAAACGTGGTCATGAGGTAAAATAAAATATCCCAATTTAGGGATTTTTATGTTTACAGTTATTTTCTCAGAGTCGTAATAAGCAGGTATAAGGATTAGACCTAATCTATTCTTATTCATAACTCCGGGACAGGTGAGCCATGCACGACCTTATTTTGGCCGGCAGTTAAAGTCAAGAACGCCTCTATTGAAAACGCTGTAAAACGTTTTGCAATTTATCAATTTTATTGCTGTAAAGCATATTCTTCTTTTTCAAGTATCTATTAATGCAAGATAAAAGTTGACTAAAGATTTAACCTTTAACTACACGCGCTGGCGTATTTAGTAAGCCAGATATAAGAATTCTACTGCAAATATATTTAAAAATTAAGTTTTTGACCTTGTTTATCTCTCTAACCTGTCACTGGAATGTGCTTTACAATTTTGTTTTAGTTTCGTTATAATCGGCGTTCTGGGAAGATCGTACTTTACAGTTTATTATTTGTTGGTTCGGGTGGTGGACAATATACGCCACGATTATATTAATATAAGTAGTAATATAAGTGCATATTTCAATTGTTTTTTAGTCACTATGGCACAAAATATATTTTTCTTTATAAACAATACTTTTTCTCCTGTAAAAAATCACATTTCAAAAAAAAATTTATTATTAATTGTATTTATCATGGAATCCAGTCATTTCATGATTACAGTTATAAATCCCAATTGGCTTACTGAGAAGGAACTCCAAGTATTCACTGATGCCGAATAAGGTTTATAACAAACAACTAAGTGAATTTTTTCAAAAAAAATAAACAAATCCGCTGTTTTTAAGGTTATTTCCTTGTGGCGTATAAAGTACGCCACGCGTGTAGTTATGTTCTAACTTGATGCGCGGGTAGTTAAAGGTTAATAACATAAATGCATAACATTTGTTAATGAATAAATAGTAGAAATATACTTGAAATAATCAATATATTGTAAAAATACATTCAAAAAGTAAATAATTCTACATAATTCTGCGACTGTTTATTAATCTCAAAATGTACAGTCAGAAGATACAGAATCAAATTGGTTTAACTGCCTTTAACTGCCTATGCATTGATGGCAGTTGTTTGAATACAAATTACATGATTACAGTTGTTTGAATACATGATTAGTACAAAAAGAAAATGTATTGGTAATCAGCAATTTCAAAGGTCCCATATTATACAAAATTTCAAAAAAATATACGTTTAAAATAAAGTTTTCAAATTTCTTTCGGCCATATTGGATCCGCCATTTTATTTTTCAAAAAAAAATATCAGAATCGTAATCAGCGATGCCAAAAACTCTTGAGTACGAAAGTAATTCCGAAGTGTATGAACAATATACGCTTTTAAAAGTTCATGATCTTCGGCATTTGGAACCACAGTGCGTCGGTTCCCAGTGCCGGATTAACCAATAGGCAAAGCAGGCAGTTGCCTAGGGGCCTCGGCCCCAAAGGGGGCCTCGCAGGGCCCAAAATGAAAAAATAATAATTAGATTTAAATAAAAATTATAAATCATATTATATTGAAAGATCCAAATATCGCGCAATAACATAAAATTTATGGTGGACGTATAAAATTACATTACAAGGAAGAGTACTGCCTAACAGTTTGCACGGTTTCTTAGAAAAGTAGTAAGATCAAGAGCAATAAATGAGTCAGCGTCTACTAGCTACCCTCTCCTTCATTACTCATGCCTTTCGCTACATGTGAGGCAAATACAATGGTCTCCAGGCTCATTTTCTAAGATTAACAAACTTGAAATTTATATGTTTTGTGCCGCACACTCGCTTTAATTGGAGTGAATGCTGCTAAAAGTTGCGTTGGTCCCGTTGGAGCAATATCCTATTTTAGATTTATTCAGTCCGTGTACAAATGTTTTTCAGCCTCTATCCACCGTTGGGAAGCTACGATCAAATGCGTAAATGAACTAGGCGATCCCATTCGCCACGATCAAAACCTTGTCCGTAAAAGAACAAGCAGCACTGGATGGACTGCAAGGGCTGATGCAACAAGCGCTTTGTCTAAAGGTTACAATGCCTACAAATCTGCCCTGCATACTCTTGCTGAAGACCTTAATCAGAAAGCTGAAACAGTTAATGAGGCTAAGTGTATGTTGAAAGAACTCATCAACGCTGTCAGTAAATCATTACAGAGAGAAGAGATTATACTTGAAACTGTAGTTCAGCTTCTCAAATGACTTTTGGAGTTCTTAAAATTCCAAAGAGATAATTTTGCTTATTACGAGCAGAAGGTCTGCGATCTACAATACTCTCAATTAACCGACGAGAGTAAACAAACGCAAGCAAGAAAACTACATTTTCATGATGCTTTTTTCAATAAAGTTTTTTTACAAGGTGGAGAAAAGTTTAAGTTAAAACAAATCTAACAATTTTGGATAAGCTAATTATTGAGCTGAGTCGTCAGTTGACAGCGTTCGAGTCAGTAACTCAGTATTTGGTGTTTGTGTGTGGTTCCAAAACTGAGTGATACTCAAATAAAGGAGCGTGCTTCAAAACTACATGAAAACTATACTGATGATGTTGGACCTGAAATTTAAGATGAACTACTGCAGTTCAAATATTTTATAGTCCATCTTCAGGACTTGTAGCGAAAACAATTTATTCCTGCTTCATAGTCTTTTTGGGTTATTTATGAGAACAAATTCGAATCGAAGTTTCGAAATTTGTCAGTGCTTGTAAGATTTATCTTACGCTAATGATTACAAATGCAACAGGCGAACGGCCACCGTTCGACAGTGGCACAAAATAGACTCGCATTAGCGCATTTCTCTCAATTATGGCTACCATTGAGAATGATGTGCTCGAACATTTGGAAGATGAAGATATTTTAAGTAGGTAGTTTTGTTTCTATGAAACTCAGAAAAGTTACATTTATAATATGGTGTATTCCACGAATATACGTCTGTTTTGGATTATCGCGACAACGAATATTTTAGTGTGCAACATAAAAAGTACGAAAGTATTTTGCTCTAATAATTACTCCAATAAACAACAATATAATTTGCAATTTACTTTCGTTCTTCATATTTTGCACAATAAAATATTCGTTGTCGCGATAATCCAAAACAGACGTATATTCGTGGAATGGGGTATAATTTAATTAATTTATAAGGCTTTGAAAACTCAAACTAAATTTAATCCATAATTATTTATTATTACATAATTATGTAATAACAACGAGCATGTAATGATGGGTATTACTCACGATGATGAAGTTTGCGACACGAGCCGAAGGCGATTTTCGTTATTCATCAGAGTGAGTAATAGCCATTACATGTGAGTAGAATAGTATACTTTTTCTACGACCTTATTGATTTCATTATTAGAAAAATTATTATAAGTAGTATATTATACATATATTAAACTTTAAAATGACTCGTTCGTTTATTGATAACTATAACAAAAAAAAACTAAAATATTTTTTTATTTCAAAATTTTATAAATAGTTTCTTGACTATTTCTTTGTTTTATTTCTTCAAGCAACACGTGTTACAAAATGGAACAAAAATTTAAGTTTAAATCTACAATATGTCCACCAATATATCAAAGGAATACATCTCGGCGATGGAGGGGTTATCCGAGGTTTTGGAAGGAAAAGACAAACATTTCTTAGGGGGGCTCCTAGCTTGGGTTGTCTAGGGGCCTCCATATTCTTAATCCGGGACTGTCGGTTCCATCTTTGTTGGCGAGCCACAAATCTTCGAGGGTACACCGATGAGGACAGTTTCTGCATGTAAGATGTTCCATATTTTGTGTTTCTCCACAGTCCCATTTCACGTCATCTGGTCTATTTCCCCCCATTTTATCATGTTTGTTGTTGCTGGAGCGACCCCAATTATTATCCCATTCATAGTTTTCCAAGTTATTTAGTCTAGAGACTGATTGATCCATTGAACCTGGGAAAGAGGAAAATACAAACAATACTTTATGTAGGTATACTGAAAATTTTTAAGAATATTTTACATCATACATTAAAAGTACGCAGGCTATCCAAAAAGTACGTTACGTTGTGGAATGAAAAAAAAAAACAAGTACATACAAGAAAAATATTTTATTATAATTATTATAATACATTTGAAAGATACACTCAAATACTATTTTTCTACATGATCTCCCAACAAATTCAGGCACTTATCATAACGGTGAACTAGCTTTGAAATACCATTGTCATAAAATTCTGCCGCCTGAGACTTCAACCAGGTGTTCAACGCCATCCCGTAGCTCGGCATCGTCATCAAAGCGCTGCGTTGCAAGTCAGGTCTTCATTGCTCGAAACAGGCGGTAGTGGCTAGGTGTAAGATCCGGACTATACGACGGATGAGGAAACACCTCCCACTTGAAGAGGCAAGTTCATCAGTCGCAATGCTTGGCCGTCCACTTTGTTCGTCATCGTGCACATTGGTTCGGCAATTTTTGAATTTAATGCACTATTGACGCACTCCACCTTTAGTGATCACATTGTTCCCATAAACAGCACAAATTTCGCGATAAATTTTAATTGATTTTTGTTGTTCTTAGCCAACAAGAACCGTATTATCGCACCTCACAACTGGCGGGATTTTCGATCGCGGCACACATTTCGAACAGCTGTTGTAAAATAACGAGAAGAGACAGTGACCTCACGCTAGCCTGGCTGGACAGCTACTGAACGGAGGAAGGAGGAACGCCACGATCCACAATGCTACGATGGCCACGCTAGCCCCGCCCCTAGCGGCTACAGATCAAAGCGCAACGAAATTTCTGGAAAGCCCTCGTATATGATCACAAAGAGAATATTTTTTTAGATAGATAGCAAGATTACTTAAAAAAACAAAGAAAAATTGGCCAAAGATACATCATCATCATCATCATTCTCTTTGCCTCATCCCTATGCGGGGTCGGCTTCTCTAATTGCATTTCTTTACACAACTCTATCTTGGGTCATAGCAATGTTAATCCCCTTTACCAACATGTCCTGCCTTATCGTCTCCCCCAGGTCTTCTTTGGTCTTCCTCTCCTACTCCTTCCAGGAATCTGCACTTCAGCTATTCTTCGTATTGGGTGATTAACGTCTCGACGTTGAACATGACCAAACCATCTTAACCTATGTTCTCTCATTTTGGCATCAATAATTGGTGCCACACCTAGACTTCTCCTAATATACTCATTTCTAATTTTATCCTTCTTTGTCACTCCACTCATCCATCTAAGCATTCTCATTTCCGCCATATGCATTCGTTGTTCCTCTTTCTTTTTCACTGCCCAAAATTGAGTTCCGTGCATCATAGCCGGTCTTATGGCTGTTTTATAGAATTTTTCCTTCAGCTTCAGCCCTAATTCTACTGCATGCATCTCCATCTATTTCTCCATTACTCTGTAATACCGATCCTAGGTACTTAAAACTATTGCTTTTCACAATCATTTCACCATCCAAAGATATCATTTTATTTGTAGTAACTCCATCTTTAAATGAACATTCCAAATACTCTGTTTTTGTCCTACTAAGTTTTAAACCTTTTTCCTCCAGAGCTTGTTTCCACTGTTCCAGTTTTTGTTTTAAGTCTCTTTCACTATCTCCCATTAACACTACATCATCAGCATACATTAGGCATCATGGAATACTACCCTGTAGTTTCGCTGTTATCTGGTCCAAAACTAATGATAATAAATAAGGACTAAGCACCGAGCCTTGGTGCAATCCTACTTTCACCTGAAATTTATCAGTCTCTCCCACACCTGTCCTAACACTAGTCGTTACTTCTTCTTCTTCAAATGCAAATCCACTAATGGATGTTGGCGATCACATTTTCCATTAACTATCTGTTTCTTGCAATGTGGATCAGTGATTGTATGTCGGTAATCCCTGTCCATTGCCTTATGTTTCGGAGCCAGGACATTTTCTTGCGTCCTATTCCTCTCTTGCCTTCAATTTTACCCTGGATTATAAGTTGAAGGAACTGGTATTTTTCGTTTCGCATGATGAGACCCAAATACGCCGTTTTTCTTTTCTTGATGTTTTCGAAAAGCTGACGTTCTTGGTTGATTCTTTTAAGGACATCCACATTTGTGACTTTCGCCGTCCATGGTATCTTTAGGATACGGCGATAAAGCCACATTCGTTACTCCCTCATACATATCTCTCACAATCTTTACATATTCGCCAGTGACTCCTTTCTTATTGAGTGCCCACCACAGAATCTCTGGCCAAAGATACATAACATGAATATAAGTCTTCTTCATATTCAATTCGTACTAGGGCGGTTCGATAATAAGTGTATAAGTACTTAGCCTACTCGTACAAAAGGAAAACGAAAATTTCGGAAAAGTGGCGATTTATTTCACAACATAGTCTCCTTCGATACAGTTGACCCAGCGATGGTTCCACTTCTTTATCCGTCTGAAAAATACGTTTTCTCGAGGTCTGCAAAGTAGTCTTCCGTGGAGACGATGACATCCTCATTCGACTTAAATTTCTGCTTAGCGACTGTCTTTTTCAGGACTGAAAGCAAAAAGAATTCGCACGGTGCCAAATCTGGAGAATACGGTGGATGGGGTAACAGTACGACCAAATGGGATCGTGTTTTTTCTGTGATTCGTTCGTCAAATCGGCTCAATACCCAGTAGAGGCCTGTGATTATTTTTTGTCCTTTTGCCCTTCTTCAGATAGTCGATGTAGATCAGTCCTTGTGAATCCCAGGAAATGGTGACCATCACCTTACCAGCCGATAGGTGAGTCTTCGCCTTCTTCAGAGCATGTTCTCCGGGTGCCGTCCATTCTTTCGACTATCCCTCAGTCTCTGGTGTGTATCAGTGGATCCATGTTTCGTCAACAATTCCGAATCGACGTAGAAACTCCTTTGGATCATGCTTAAATTTCCAGAGTAAGCCAACAGCAAACGTGACACCAATCGCGCTAACAGCTTTCTCATCACAAATTTTCATATAGAATATGACCCACGCGGTCTTTTGAGATGCCTACTGTCTCAGCTATCTTCAGTCGGCGGTCTGCCAATACAAGATCGTATATTTTTTTGATTTGATTGTCTTTGATTTCTCTACGTGATTTGCTCTGAATATTGCTCTTTTTCAATTTTACTAAAATCCGCGGACATGATATGTGGTCAAAACAAGACTGTATTTTTTTTTCTGTTGCGATAGAAGCGCCATCAGGCGGCGAGGACTTATCCGCCTTATATTAAGAGGAAGTACTTATCGGACCACCACGTATGGTCTATCAGATATTGTACGAATAATATCATCATTTTCCTCATGATAGACCCTCTCACGTCCACTGCTTCATCATACGCATATAATTTATTTTATTCATACTCAAGAAATTTCTGTGATATGACATGCAAGGTTTCAAGTCTCCAATATGTTCTATTCTCTCATATAACTCTTTACTCTGTCTAATTGTAACTTGGGGGACATGAAAAGAGCCTCCACGTAGACTGTGATCACTTGTGAATACAATAGGGCGTCCCCTGGAAACGAGAAATGTCGGCTAATCCTTTCAACATCGGTGCACCAACAACAAAGATGCAATCAGAATCAAAACGGTCTTTATCAAGGTCATTTTTGATGACGACTTCAATTAATATTGAAGGATTATCAGCAGATAAAGAAGACCCATTGTCTAGTATGTGCACAGAACATGGTGTCGATGTTCTACTGGTTCAAGAAACCCATAGACGTACTGCAAGCCACATACCAAGGATTCGGGGTATGAAGCTTATACTGGAGAGACCACACGACCAATATGGTAGCGTAGTTTTCGTCAGACCAGATATCGACGTAGCTTCCATATCTCTAACAGATCAAAATGACATCGAGATCCTCACAGTGGAGATAAACTCCTGTACAGTTACTTTCAATCGCAGCAAATCAAATTCGTACTGGGTGACTTCAACTGTCACCGTGTCGCGTGGGGTTATAACGAAACAGATTCCAATGTCGAAGAACTAGAAAAATGGGCTGAAAGTATGAACCTAAAACTTATTCACGATCCAAAGCAGCCTGCGTCGTTCAACAGCGGAAGATGGCGCAGAGGTTACAACCCAGACAATATATTTGTCAGCGACAGCATTGGAGACAGGTGACAAACATCGTTGAAAGCTCCCTCTCAAAGACACAGCACAGACCAATAATTTGTCTTTCCAACGCGGCAATCAAATACGAAATTGCTCCTTTCAAGAGAAGGTTCAACTTTACTAAAGCAAAGAAGTTTCCCAGCTAGGACCTTGCCCTGATTCATACGATAAATTTGTAGAAATCGTAAAGCAAGTATCACGAAAATGTATCCCTAGATGTTGTCGAACTGAGTACATATCGGTGGTCAATAAAGAATCTAAACTCCTACTTAAAAGATATGAACAGCTATATGAAGAAGACTCTTTCTCGGAAGCAACAATACAGGCTGGGGAGGAAATGTTACATGCGATATCCGCCAATAGAACGGAAATGTGGTGCAAGCTCGTCACGAGTCTGGACACGAAACAAAACAGCAGACGTGCCTGGAAACTGATTTGGAATCTTGGCAACGATCCCGCTGCTCCGGCAGTCAACACGACGGAAGTCACACCCGATCAGATAGCCCATCGTCTTCTAATGAACAGTAAGACGACATCAAGAAAAAACAAGGTGAGAGCCCAACGGAATATCGACGAAGAAAGAGATGTTCTAGGTACCTCTTTTTGTCTAGAGAAGATGAGATGCGCGATCCTCCAAATGAAAGGTAATAAAGCGGCTGACCTGGACGACATACGAACAGAACAAATAAAGAACTTTGGACTAAAAGCCGTAGAGTGGCTCGTAAAAATGACGAATTGTTGCATCCGTACATTGCAAATCCCCAAAACCTGGAGGAAAGCTAGAGTGGTAGCTCTCTTAAAACCAGGAAAGGATCCGGCGGATACAAAGAGTTTTAGACCTGTCTCTCTTTTGTGCCACCTTTTCAAGGCATTTGAAACAATGATACTGAATTGGATCGCTGAATATGTGGAGACTAAAATTATTCCAGAACAAGCAGGATTCAGACCCGGAAAGTGCTGCTGCAGTCAAATTCTTAATCTCACCCAACATATTGAAGATGGTTTTGAACGGAAAGAAATAACAGGAGTAGCGTTAGTAGACCTAACTGCCTCCTATGACACAGTTAACCATCAACGGCTACTCGCAAAACTCTACGAAACTACAAAGGATTTCCGACTAACAAGGTTAGTGAAATGTCTCCTCCAGAATAGACGCTTTTACGTAACGCTCCAGTCCAAGAACAGTCGGTGGAGGGACCAAAAAAATGGGCTACTACAGGGAAGTGTCCTCACGCCGATTCTATACAACATATACACCAACGACCCACCCATACACCAGCAAACAAGGCAATTTATTTACGCTGATGATACAGCTGTGGCAGCTCAGGGAAGAACCTTCAATGAACTCGAAGTGAAACGGACAGATGCTCTGGGAGACTTAGCTCTATACTACGATCAAAACCATCTGAAACCCAATCCCACAAAAACCCCGGTATGTGCTTTCCACCTTAGAAACAAGCATGCCCGAAGGCCGCTGGAGGTGGAATGGCGTGGTCAGATGCTGGAATACAGCGAGACGCCAAAATGCCTTGGCTTCCGTCTGGATAGAACTCTGTCTTATCGATACCACTGTCAAGATGTCAAGAAGAAAGTAAGTGCCAGAAATAATATCATCCACAAGCTAACTAATACAAAATGGGGAGCACAACCACACACTCTCCGCACTTCTGCCTTAGCATTATGTTTATCGGCCGCGGAGTTTGGAGCAGCAGTATGGGCAAACTCTGCTCACGAAAGAACGTCGACGTGGCTCTAAATGAAACGGTTCGTATAATATCGGGTTGCCTGAAACTGACACCTATCGAAGAGGTATACCCCATAGCTGGGATTGCTCCACCACCTATCAGGAGGAAGGTCACGTCAGAGGTAGAACGAAAAAAGCAGGAGACGGACCGACGACACCTCTTATATGACCACCAAACTCAGCCAAGCAGACTAAGATCTCGGAAAAGCTTCCCGAAAACATCAAGATCCATCCCCGAAGCGCCACAGACGCGCCGAATACACCTAAGGCAAGCATCAGCTGCCGCGACACATTTTCCTCCCTCAGATTAAATGGCTGCTGAAAGCGCTAAACAGACTAAGAACCGGCATTTCACGTTGTGCTAAAGACCTGAAAAATGGAGATACTAGGAGGACGATACCTGCGACTGTGGAGCGGTTCAGACCAGCCGGCATCTACTATCATGCACAGAGATGAAAGAGACCTGCACAGAACAAGACTTAATTATAGTAAATGACAGGGCCATCTATCTGGCCAACCATTGGAAATACAGAATTTAAAGTTGTTGGTGTCCCCGACACGGAAAGTAAGTAAGTTTGTAACTTCACGCAGTCTTCATTCTAATAATCTTTAAATCCAGTTTGCAAATCTGCATTTTTTTTATTTAAATTTCTTCCATTTTCCCCTGCTACGGTATTTCCCTATCTTTTCTTTCACTATTAAGCATATTCATATTCATTATTTTTCAGTATCTGGTCCACACTAAATCTTTGTTATTTTTTTAACTTTCACTGTGTTGGAAAGTTCTCGTCTCTTGCCTATTCTATTCAGCACTTCTTAGTTTGAGGTATCCACATGAAAAACCATTTTTAAAACCATTTATTTATTCGATACATTATGCAAGATAGACTAGCCACATATTTTATCTACTCTATGTCATATTATGTATAAGTTTTTAGTTTGTGAAAACTGTCATTATAGATAGTAGTGCGTGAAGGGTTTAAAGTGTGCTCGAAGTAATAATGTATTTTAAATGGGATTTACTTTTCCGCACACTTTCAATGGGTTTTTTGGCACACTTTCATATAATCAAATATCCTTAACTTTCGCGTTGTCATGGTGATGACAATATGAGCAATGGCTTACAACAAAATTTTTGACAGTTTTGTGGTTTGAAAGTAGTTAGGATTTTTAAATGTCAAAGTTCTAAAAATTGTAGAATACAAATGAATTCCAGTGACGAAGAGTTACAGTTTTTTATTTGTTTTTCGTAGATAAAATATTGTACGAGACTGTGCGTGAAGTACTTTTTGCGAACTTACGCGACGTATAGCACTCGCTCCGTTGTCACTCGTGCTCTAAATATCGCGTGCGTTCGCAAAAAGCATACTTCACGCACTGTTTCATAAATAACTATTATAGGCTTGGATCCCATACCAAAAAAAGTTGATTAATAGCAATCTGAAAATTTGTTAATAGCTTAACGGTGTCTAGTCGGACAAACTTTGATGTACGGGAACACTGGAACAAGGGAAGCTTTAAATGTGGAATAGTTTAAAAAATTTGGAACGTCAGATTACGAAAACGTCCCATATATTTTGTCGGACAGAACATCCAATTGATTTGTCACCCTTTTATTAATCTCTCGTGCAAAAATCAGACTGGTATTTATAACCAATATGATTCCTTTCATTTGACATGTTCTTCGTGTTCCACTAATTAAAATGCCCAGTTGGTGATAGACACCAGTCTGATTTTTGCATGCGAGTTTAATGAAATGGTAACAAATCAATTGGAAGTTCTGTCCGACAAAGTACACAAAGGAACGTTTTCGTAGTCTGACGTTCCAAATTTTTAACCAGTTCCACAATTAAAACTTCCCTGTTCCAGTATTCCCATACATCAAAGTTTGTGCGACTATTAGACACCGTTAAGCTATTAACAAATTTTCAGCTTGCTATTAATCAACTTTTTTTTGGTACGCTGGATCCAGGCCTATTATGTTTAGTGATGCATTTTATGAAAACTAAAACAAATAAAATTTCAATCTCGATTCATAATTGCAGAATTTTAATATGGAATTTTACTCTGATTATTTTTAAAACTCTATCAATTAGATGTTATTGGCAATAACATTTTTCCATAAAACGTTTAATACGTTTTGGTGCGATAACCTCATATTAACTGATTCGAGATTACAGCTTCAACATTATTTCCTATCACTCCAAACGGTTTGGTGTAAAAATAAACACTAACCTAAGTTTCGAAATTCAATTAAATCTATTCAATTTTTATTGAAAAATATTTGGAAATACAGAATTGGATTGAAAAAAACAAAAAAATATTGGCAACGGCCAAAATGCTATTAAACATGTTTAATGAAAATAAAAAAGCTAGTAGTTAATACTTGAAATGGTAATTAACTTCGAGTATTTTTTAGCTTGTGTATTGAATAACGAAATACCTGAATCCCCAATTATGACACTCTCCTTCGTCCTATACTTCTTCCTCGTCCTCTTATTTTTCCCTGTATTATCAATACATTTCATAAATATTGTTCCATTTTATCTTTGCCCAAACGTCATGATTTTTTTTCAAAACATTAAGTGAAACGTACGTCGATGTGTAATATCATTGTGCGACACTGTCGACGCATGGGCCACTAAAAAGTGACGCCATAGTGCTCATACGTTTTCTTTTAGAAAAACGATAAAATCCTTGATAAAACGTATATTTGTTAAAATCCCTAAAAAGGGGGCTACATCACAGAACAGAACTAGTTTTCGATTGGATGACCGATCATCATCAGTGTTAACGTGAATCTAACATGCTAACCATCAAAATAGAAAATATGTGGGTAAAATCCCTTTACAATTGATCCGTCATAGGAACATAGATGAAAAATGTGAAATTAAACATGGATGTCTAAAATATCCAATGTTTTATGCTCTAGGTACAACTGAGCTCGAATTTGACTTATTCACATCATGACTATATGGTAGCAAGTGATGAACATTGGATATTTTAGATATCCATGTTTAATTTCACATTTTTCTTCTATGTTCCTATGACGGATCAATTGTAAAGGGTTTTTACCCACATATGTTTTATTTTGGTGGTTAGCATTTTAGATTCACGTAAAAACTGATGATGATCGGTCATCCAATCGAAAACTAGTTCTGGTCTGTGATGTAGCCCACTTTTTAGGGATTTTAACAAATATACCTTTTATTAAGGATTCTATCGTTTTTGTAATATATGGTATACAGCCAACTACAGTGTAACCTCGGAAACCTTTTTTTGGATGGTGCTAGAAAGGTAGCCAGATGGTTGGTGGAAAGCGAGTCATGGGTTCGAAACTAGCTTTTGGAACGTGGAATGGGGCCAATAGAAGAAATAGGTAAAGATAAGACAAGAGAGGGTAGATTAGAGAAGGGAGAGAAACAGATAAGAAGATAGATGGTTAAATTACCATAGAAGAGAAAAGAGATACAGGGCGCCACTTAACTTTTTGGGGTTACAAGGGGAAAATTAAGATACCTTAGAAACGAAAACAGGTAAGGAAATATAATTAGGTTCTGAGACCAAATACAAGAAAATATATGAACAGTTAATTAGTAAAAAAATAAATGTTGTCAACACACTACATAAAGAAATAATAAATATATTCAGTGACAGTTGTCCACCTACTTACTTACAAAACTTATTCTGCGTGACCTTTCTCCTGGTCGAAGATAATATAGTGATAGGTTATGTTACTTAGCAAATATTTAGAGGAAATCTCCTATCAGGAAACTTATTAAGAGTAGATAAATAAAAATCATGAAATAAACAAAAAAAAAATGATTTATTGAGCAAATGGTTCACCAGAAGGGCGAATCCCAAAAAACAAGTAATAAACACAAATTATATACACAAATGAAAACTTCACCAACAATTAATGTGTGGTTGGATACATGTCTGTAGAAATAAACAATAAATATGATAAAAGAAACACATATATGTATTATATGGTAAAGTCATGCACAATTACAAGCACAGTAAAGAGAGCCTGGTCATTAATTAAAAAAAATCAATCAAGCATCTACCATAAAGGATACCCTCTTTGCTGTTTTAGGGCTTATCTCGAGATAACTAATATTATAAATTTAGCGATGGATAGAAAATATAAACAACAAATATATAATAAAATTAAATGCAAAGCATACAAAGTTAAAAGTTTATTGTTCAAAATTCAAAAACCACCCGCACTCGGTTTTTTTAAGTAAGCCATTCGCACAGCTTTTAATTAAATAGTGAATGTTTGTGATTAATGTTTGACAATCAAAAGTTCTTATTTAATGATTGAAAAGTTCTATTAATGAAATCGCTGTCCTTTAGTGAACTAGATTACATCGGTGGTTAGCCTTAACCATAGATGAAGAAAGGTTTGAGGTAGATAGCCCGTAGATTAGCTCTACTTTTGGAGATAATTGTATGTATGTTTAATTAAGACACTTACAGTAACTCTGATGATGTTGCCTCTTAAATTGCACTGAATCTAACTTCACTTTAAATAGTAATCAAGCACTGAAGTTACTTATATTGTATATTGGACATAATCGGACGTTATATCTAAATACAGAAAGATATGAGTGAATACACACTAAGATAAGATAATAGAGTGAATTCTCACTCACAAGATATATTGCAGATATTAGATACGAGAGACACACGTCTGCACTAGAAGATACTCAGCCACCAAGTCCTTTCCTATTCGCAATCTTTTCGACGCTTTTTCTTAAAAAAGTGGGGATATATCCCCTCTCAAAAAAAATTAAAACTTTGCTTTCGCACAAACCAGGCTGTCTCTCGGTAATCTAAATCTAAACAACATAACAGAACATGCCTAAAAAGCAGAAAACGGTAAGTTATTGAGTAAAAAGGTTTCCTTTGAAATAGAAAGTAATCGGAAAGCAGCAATAAAACTTTGCAGTACACATTCCCGCTTTGAATAGAGTGGAGTATCTAACGGGATCTTAGTAGTAAACTTCTTGGGAGGTTTTTATACTAAACAGATTACAGTAACAAGAGCTATATAAAATAAGAGACTTTCGGTCTCTTTTCAAAACATTGTGTTTTGGTAAAGCTGCAATAAAAAATGGTCCCGTTTATAATATTAAACTCAGTTATTTGCAGATACGGCCATAGGCGTAACATTGTTACTTGTAAAGGGATTTCTAATTAATCTAACAGGTATACTAATTATTTACTAATCTTATTATAAAAAAAATGTTACAACAGGAAAACTTCTTTCTCGTGAATTTTCTTTTAGGTTCTACTATTTAAGTTATAGACTCTTACGCGGTGCCCAAAATGATTAGAAATTTTCACTCATCGCGGCTCTTAGTCAATAAGTCAGTGAAGACAATTTTAATAATAAAAGAAATAAGATAATATACGACGTGTATGGCTAGCGGCCAACACGCTCCCCCGTATTAATAATAAACAGAAATAAAGTCGTCTAAATAAATGATTGGCACTAAATTTCCTGCGATGTACGGAAATTATAAATAAATAACAAGCGCCACAAACTTTGCTCAACGTTCTATTTGAATTCTGAAATAGACTTGACGGATGTGAACGCTCAGCCCAAGTTCGTTCCTCGATAGCTGTATTTATTTTGTTCCATTTCGTTTTACTAAAACTTAAGGAAAATAAAGTGTAGCATTCGCACGAGTTTTATTGAAAAGTCTCCACTTTAAGGATTATATGGGTGGAATTCAGATGAAGTTATTCGATCGTGAGAAAAATGCATTATTGTATACGTTAATGTATTTCTTAAAAGCTATAATATTATGTTAAAAGCAATATTTAACACTCCTTCAAATGTTTGATGTTAGGAGTAACTTGCATATAAGAATTGTTTTAAAAATAGCAGGGCCGGATTTAAGGGGGGCAGGCTGGGCAGCTGCCCGGGGCCCCCACATTTCGGTGGCCCCCACAAAGCCCCAAACATAAGAGGTTCATTTAAACAGATATTGGCAGGAGATACAGGAACTCGACAGTGTATGACAAGTATAAAATGAAGGAGCGTAGGAGTGATAATATTACATTGTTCATGGTTATGTTTTTCACCTTCAACCGGGTGAGTGTATTGCTTCGTTTGTAAATTCTTATCAAATGTTCGTAAACATTTTAGCCACAGAGAATTTTGTGATTGGAAACATGCTTATGTAGTAAACATAGTAGGCTTATGGATCACGTAATGTCTAAAGCACACGAAAGAATTGGGCGTATTGATACTGAAATTGCAAGACAGGCCGAAGAAATAAAGAA
Source organism: Diabrotica virgifera virgifera (assembly GCF_917563875.1). Taxonomy (NCBI): domain Eukaryota; kingdom Metazoa; phylum Arthropoda; class Insecta; order Coleoptera; family Chrysomelidae; genus Diabrotica; species Diabrotica virgifera. The sequence continues at coordinate 177,267,441 of NC_065449.1, read as the reverse complement.
TTATTGGAAAATGGTAACTTAAAAACTAATTTTAGGTTTATAAAGTTTATTTGTGAACAAGATTTAGCATTTAGCAGCTAAAATGAGTTGTCGAGTTCATCACAAAATGAAAATTATTTGGGAATACTCCAGTTATTAGCTGAATATGATCTTTTGAAGCACCATATTTTAATACTCAACTCATATTTTAATACTCAATAATATTCAACCCCTGGAAGCGGATATGTCAACTATCTTTCATCAACCAAATGTGAGGAAATTGTATATCCGATGGATCAAAACGTATTAAATGAAATAGTTTCAAGGATTAAGAAGTCAAAATATTATTCAGTTCATACAAATCAATTAACTGTGATATTTTGTTACATTTTTTCGTTTTTCGTTTTACTCCTGTTGAAAGGTTTACCATATTTTTGCCAAATCGCAGTCATAAAGCAGAAGATATATTTAATTCTCTAATGAAATTTTTGCAAGAACATGATATCGATTTGAAAAACTGCAGGAGACCGTCCTATGTTAATGCGTCAGTTATCAGTGGAAAACACCATTGTGTTCAAGCTGAAATTATAGAACAAAAAGGTACATATCCATACGTGGGTGCTCCGTGCTCGGTGTAGCTGCTTAAATGGATACGGCATGCGCTCCCCTACATATAAACAGCAAACCGGTTGAATCAAAGAGGGTGAGCGTCGAGCGGCGATCACCAACGTATCCACTACATATGTGGAGCTGCTACACCGAGCACGGAGCACCCACGTATGGATACGTACCTTAATATCTTGGAGTTGTGGATTCCTTGTGTCGCCCACTCTCTAAATTTAGTTTCAAAAGCTGCAACTGAGTGTTATCATGCACTAGCATAGAACCGCATTCTTTAATTACTAGAAGAACTAGCTATATGTATTTTTCACTTCCTCTACATATAGATACAACTTAACAGAATGTTTAAAAGCTGCGTCTTAAAGCAACAGCAATGCGGACCGTGGCAAAAATTTTATTGTTCTTAAAAGAGCAAATACTACTAGATGGTCATAGAGGTAATTCCGCAAGAGAACTAGTTAAAGGTTATAATCAGATTAAAGGAGCATTATCCAAAATTTCGGAAGACTATGAGGAACAATTTAAAACTCGTAGCACTGCAAATAGTTTGTTGTACCTATAATCGAATGTGTTTACTGGAAACAGAGAGGATATTAGGGAGGACAAACAGCACAAGTCGTATTCTTCAAGATCCAAATATTGCCTTTAATTCAGGAGTGGCAGCACTTAGATCACTTATATAAACTATACAGTCAAGACGTGACAATTTTGAAAGATATGAGAACATCGGAGAAGTTTAGAACTCAAAATTTTATCGCTATTATAGATCACTTCATTACGTCTAAGTCAGAGGCTTTCTGCAAATGAATCCATTCATTCCAATTTTGGATTTTTACATAATTTTGGAAAATTGGAAAATTTAACTCTCAATGAAATTAAAGCTCATTAACTAAAGCTTACCAACATTTATAGCAATGATTTAGATGAAAACTTATGTGTCCATCTGGTACAGTTTGTAAGATTCTTCAATTCATTTAAAGAGGAAATCAGCTCATCAAATATAAGCAAAGAACTTCAAATGTACCAACTGCTAAAAAAAAAAGAATATGGATGATGCTTTTCCAAATGTTGAGGTGACACTTTGTTTATATTTAGTTCTGATGCTAACTAACTGCAGTGGTTAGAGATCATTCTCAAAATTTAATTTATTTAAAAATCGACTTCGGTCTATGATTGGCCAAGAATGTTTGACTCATCTCTCTACAATGAGCATTGGCCACGATGTCTAAATGCAACTTATGTCCCACATAATCAAGAAATTTTCAATTAAAATATCTCGAAAAGTTCCCGGACTTTAACCATACATCTTACTATTATTTTTAATATTTCACTGTAACAAGTTACAGTTCCTGTACTTTTTATTATTTAAAATTATATTTATAAAAGTATTTCAATATTTTTTTAATGATAGGAGGTAGGGCCCCAACACCAATTCTGCCCAGGGGCCCCCACTGGCTTAAATCCGGCTCTGAACAATAGTATGTGTAATGTTTGAAAATATAATGTATCAATAACGTTGTCGACGTAGCAAAAGTTTCCGACCTAAGGCACGGCTGACAATGAACAAACTAAAAAAACGAGATGATGTAAAGAGCATCATCATCATCATCGTTCAACCCGGATCTACCCACTGCTGGATATAGCCCTCCGCCCTCCCTCAGTCTTTTCCATGCATTTCTGTTTTGTGTTGTTTGCATCCAATTTTTGTCGATCCGTTTTATGTCATAAGACCATCTGGTTGGCGGACGACCTCTACTTCGATATGCTTCTTGTCTTGGTCTCCAGTATATTATTCGTTGCGTCCATCTGTTATCGGACATTCTAGCTATGTGTCCAGCCCAGTTTCATTTTAGGGTCATAATTCTTTCTATGGCATCCGCCACTCCTGTTCTCCGTCTTATCTCCCTGATCGTAAATCGATCCCTACGAGAAATGCCTAACATTGAGCGTTCCATGGCTCTTTGTTTAACACAAATTTTATTTCTTACTTTCTTGGTTATTATTAAAGTTTCTGCACCATATGTAAGTACTGGCAACACACATTGATCAAAGACTTATCTTTTGAGACACATAGGCAGTCTGACTTAAGGACATAGCTCAGCTTGCCGAATGCCACCAAGGTGAGTCCTATGCGTCGGCTTAGTTCGCACGTTTGATTATCTCTTCCTATGCGTATCTCATGCCCTCTGTACTTATAAGAGGTGGATTCTTCAATAACAGGCATGCCATTTACTGAAATATTTTCGCTTAACACAAGATTTGTCATGATTTGTGTTTTTGTATGGTTGATTTTTAATCCAACTTGTAAGGAGGCTAGGTATAGTTTCTCCAGTTGTGATACTGCATCATCGATGCTGTCAGCAAAAAGAACAATATCGTCAGCGAATCTCAAATGACTAAGTATTAAATAAAAAAAATACTTAGTCATTTGAGATGTAAACATAAAAAGTATTAACCTAAGATCGTACAAGAAGTTATTATACCCGTTTTACGGTCTGATAATTAATTCTACGCGAAAGGCTAGGTTCGATATCTCCTGTATAGTATGAATGAAAAATATATATGAATCCATTCAACCGATTGTTCTATTATTACTCTCTCACAGTATTAATGTGGTCTATGCAGGAGCATTCTGGTTTAAAGCCTGCTTGATTAGCTCACAATTCAACTTTGGTTGCTATTCTTTTCAGTATAATGGCAGTGAAAATTTTATTTACGGCGGCCAGCAGGTTATTCCTCTGCAATTTTTGTACAATGTGAGGCTGCCCTTTTTTGGAAGCTTAATAATGTTACCTTTTTCCAGCCTGCTGGAATGCGGTTTGTTTTCACACCTCTCGGATTATGGGAAGCAAAAGTTCAGCAGTTAGATGCGGATCAGTTTAAAGTGTTTCGGCACCAATGTTATCGATTCCCCGGGACGTGCTGTTTCTCAGAGATTTGATAGCTATTATTATCTCCGGTTTGGAAGGGGCCTGGCAAGATAATATATCCAAATTTATATTCTGTGGGTTTTTGACAATTTCATTTGTGTTATCCCTAAAGCACACCTAGCATCTACAGAAAATGCCAATTTTTATGCCTGTACTTGGTCGTCTGTTGTAAGTTACTCATCTGTCTTGGATCTTACAATGTTCGAACAGTTGGGCCCATTTTTCTGTTAGTCGCCTAGTAATAATTTAGTATAGCTCTCTAGTTCTGTTGTGATGTGCAGCTGTTTCTGCTAGTTTTTCTTCGTTTCTGCTGATGTTGGGCCATAAAATATGAACAATATTTCGTAAAAATTTGTTAATTAAGACTTGCATTTTGTGTGTAAGAGTTTCTGTCACTTTTCAGATTTTACATCCGTAGAGTAGACCAGACATGACATTTGACTGGAAATTCGGACTTTTTTCTTTATACTATTCTGGCTAGACGTACATTTCAGGATGCTCAACAGGATTCAGCAGGCTGAATGTTTGTTGAGCTTTTTGTATCCTCATACGACTATCGTATTCTGTACCAACGCTTTCTGTTATGACACTTCTAAGATACGTAAAATGTTGCTGCCTTATTATCCGAAATTTTACCTATAGAACTTAATTGGCACCATTGAGATCAGTTTGAGGCAGAGAGCGTGTCGCGTGTCTACCACCGAATTCTCCTCTCAGCTACTCAACTATGTATTATTTGTAAAGTCGGAAGAGTGCCTTATTTCTCTTTACTCTGGGCTAATTAGCAAAATACAAGGAAAAGTTATTTACCAGCAATTTTATTGCTGGAATCGAATCTTATTATTGTATGTATTAATAATATAGGTATGCAAAGTCCGCAGATAGTGTGCTCCTTTTTTTATAAACAAAATGGCGCCCGAAAATCGTGTTTTTTTCAATTTTTGCTTTATAACTCCAAAGATTTTAACTTTACTCCAAAAACACCCAAATAAAAATTCACCGCAATTAAATTCTACATAGAGATGTGTTTTTTCCAATTCACTTCGACGAAAAATTTCCCAGGAAAAAGCGGGTTTTTCCAACAAAATCTTTAATTTTCAACTAAAATTTTAGATAAGTAATTGTTAATCAATAATTAAATAACTTGGTAATCTAAAAGTCCTTTTCGTATAAATTATAATTCCAGAAGCCGATGGAAATTGAATGAACAGTTTAGCAACAATTGAATTGTTAATTAAAAATTTACGGTCGCTATAATAACGACAATAATTATGATGCATAAGAATAACTATGATTTTTTCATAAAAAGACACTATGCCTATCTAATGTACTTTACAGAATTGAAATTGGAGTATTAAAGCGGCCTCAGGAATATTTTAAAATTATAAACAATTTTTTGGCTTATAAACAAATAGAATATCTCGGAAAATATTAAACTAAATTAAATTGAAAAAAAGTAATCGAAAAACAGCCGCAGGATGCTTCTTTTAAGAGAAAAAACGTTTAATTACGACAAGTGGTTCCTGAGATACAACCAGTCAAAGTTGACCGGAATTTACGGCAAAGATATAAACAATAAGATCATAATTTTCAAACCATCACCTTTTTATTTTGTCCTCTTTCTCCACACCAATTTTCATATCTTTAAAATACTTATAACATATATTATTATAATAAAAACTATCGATAATACGTGTGAAAATTGCCAAAAATAGCAAAATTCCAATCAAAAATTAGGCTGGAGAAAATGTAACCCTCAAAGTTCAAAATCGGTATACGTTAAAAAAATGCATTTTCTCGGCTTCCCATGAAGCAATTTCCTTCATTCTTTTTTTGTTCCCAAGTATATCGAGTAGAGCCATCGAACTAACGTATTATTAAATGTCAAAATTGCTTTTGTTTTGTTATAATAGATTAATTTATTGATAAGAACAGAAAACTACATATTTTTCCAGTTGTAGCCTTTATTTTAGTTAAAATTACTACAGGTGTACCTTTTAAAGTTAAAAACATAAATATTCTCATTTGAAAGCTGTATAGGTATTTAAACAATTTTTATTTAAACAAATTAAAATTTTGTGTTATAATAAATAAATTAACTTATTGTAACAAAACAAAAGCAAGTTTGACATTTAATAATACGTTAGTTCGATGGCTCTACTCGAGTTACTTGAGAACAAAAAAAGAATGAAGGAAATTGCTCCATGGGAAGCCGAGAAAATGCATTTTTTTAACGTATACCCATTTTGAACTTTGAGGGTTACATTTTCTCCAACCTAATTTTTGATTGGAATTTTGCTATTTTTGGCAATTTTCACACGTATTATCGATAGTTTTTATTATAATAATATATGTTATGAGTATTTTAAGGATATGAAAATTGGTGTGGAGAAAGAGGACAAAAATAAAAAGGTGAAGGTTTGAAAATTATGATCCTATTGTTTATATCTTTGTCGTAAATTTCGGTCAACTTTGACCGGTTTTATCTCAGAAACTACTCATCATAATTAAACGTTTTTTCTTTTAAAAGAAGCGTCCTGCCACTGTTTTTCGAATACCGTTTTTATGTTTTAATTTAGTTGAATATTTCCCGAGATATTCTATTTGTTTATAAGCCAAAAAATTCTTTATAATTTTAAAATATTCCTGAGGCCGCTTAAATTATCCAATTTCAATTATGTGAAATACATTAGATAGGTATACTGTCTTTTTATGAAAAAATCGTAGTTATTCTTATGCATCATAATTATTGTCGTTATTATAGCGACCGTAAATTTTTAATTAACAATTCAATTGTTGCTAAACTGTTCATTCAATTTTCATAGACTTCTGCAATTATAATCTATACGAAAAGGGCTTTTACACTAACAAGTTATTTAATTATTAATTAACAATTACTTATCTAAAAGTTTAGTTGAAAATTAAAGATTTTGTTGGAAAAACCCGCTTTTTCCGGGGAAAGTTTTCGTCAAGTAAATCGGAAAAAACACGTCTCTATGCAGAATTTAATTGCGGTGAATTTTTATTTGAGTATTTTTGGTGTAAAGTTAAAATCTTTTGAGTTATAGAGCAGAAATTGAAAGAAACACGATTTTCGGGCGCCATTTTGTTTATAAAAAAAGTAGGACACTATCTGCGGACTTTGCATACCTGTATTATTAATATATACAATCATAAGATTCGATTCCAGCAATAAAATTGCTGGTAAATAACTTTTCCCAAAAATGGCCTATTCTCCGATAATCAGCCCAGACTACTTTTGGGCCACCTCTATTTGTTTAGTATCCAATTTATTCCCACGAGTTGGGACGAAATGCTCCCCAAGACAAGGCACCAATACCGTGGTAAGTCTTTCATCTCGCATAATACTTCAGCGATTCCCTTAGTCAAATGCCCTTTGAACTATGGTGTTATACCATGACATTGAAGATCGTTTTAATCGTAACAAAAATTTCATCGTACAATGAGTCAGTCATAGTGCGGCTATCTGAAGATTATGTGCATGTATGTATATGTATTTTGTGTTTAAGGGGATGGGTACGTATTTTCGGCTGCAATGATATTCAAATGGAGATTAATTTTTTTTTTATTCCTGAGAAAACTAATAAGTTATTTGAAAAATTTAAACGCAGAATGAAAGATAACGTTATTAGCGAGGGCCGAATGTTCCTGAAAACTTCCATAACGTTTATTTTAATAAGTTACAGGAGTGAAAAAATAAGAGAAAATTTAGTGTGATTTCAAATTAGTGAGAAAATTTCAAATATCTCATTCAAAATAAACTTTTTATTTATTCTAAGGGACTTTTGACGCTCGGTAATAATTTAGTCTTTCATTCTGCGTTTAAATTTTTCAAAAATATTTATTCGTTTTTTCAGGATTCGAAAAAATGAACACAATGTCTGTGGTAATATTTTCCAAATCTATCTTTGTCATACAACGCACTCAGTCGAATAGAATATTGTCAGCATGTTGTCAGTCAGACAGTGACAATCAGTGACAATTTTAAATATTTGACATGAATCAAGAATATTTTGAGTTGTTGATTAAATAATATTGATATATAGTGTATTTGATAAATAATTGATTTAATACGTGAACTTTATAAAAAGTTAATTATTGTGTATTATTTATGGAAGATCCTGTGATCCAAGTATTTTGTTGTTAAAGATGTTCAAAATTGTAAGCGTTCCATAGTAACAATATATTATTAAAAAATCACTTTAACACTTTTCCTCTTTTCTCGATTGAGTATTAGTTTTTCTTGTACATATAAATTATTACAATCACTGAATACATAGTTAGTGAAAAAATTATCACATTTATTAACTGAATTATTAATAATTTGCAATTATACAAATAACAGTTATCCAAGAACATTCAAAAGCCATCTCTTTAAGTTAATTATGACATTGTCAAGTAGAATGACATTCTAGTAATATTTACATATCCATAACAGTGTGAATTTTACTACACGTAATTTGCTATGTAAAGACAGAAAAGGTAGGGATAGCCGTAACATATTTGCGAATTGTGTACCCATGGCCCTAAGCATCTATGTGGTTTGGTTATACCTTATACCTTATTCCTAAATATAACCTGAAAATAAGATTCCTAAAATGTTACATCTTCTCTGACATTGTGGACATTATTGTAAGTTATATTGTATTGTATTGTATTGTATTGTATTATATTGTATTGTATTGTATTGTATTGTATTGTATTGTATTGTATTGTATTGTATTTTATGTATTGTATTGTATTGTACTGTATTGTATTGTATTGTATTGTTTTTCATTGTATATGTCTTGTATTGTATTGTATTGTATTGTATTGTATTGTATTGTATTATATTGTATTATATTGTATTGTATTGTAATGTATTGTATTGTTTTGCATTGTATTGTATTGTATTGTATTTATTGTATTGTATAGTTGAAAGCTGGACGCTCATAAATAAACTTTAAGCTTTCGAAATTTGAGTGAATCGAAGGCTGCTATGCATAAACTGGATTGGTAGCATAGCAAATAAAGAGGAATTACAACGTTTAAAAAACAACTCCATGAGTAATGAAAACCATAAAAACTGGAGTTTTTTCCGCATGTCATGCGACACCCAGAACTTATGGTTCTTATCTTATTATGCAGGGCAAACTATGTGGAAAATGAAAAAAACAGGGATCCTGTTCGAAGAAGAACATTACGGCTTTGTAACCTACTTCAGTTATTTAATCAGTCTACGTTGTCCTTTTTCAGAACTGCGGTGAATAAATTCAATTTGATAACAAATGTTCAGTAATGGACATGGTACGGAAAGAAGAAGAAAACGCTTGGGTCTGCTTTTATATTGTTTCCCTTCTCCAATTGGTGCCACAGTTTTCTGTTCTCCTCTTCTTGATACTCTTTCCTCCCCTTGTTTGTGTTCTTTTTCTTGTTCTTGTTTGTGTTTCTTTGTTTGACTGTCTTTATTGAACGAATATTTACTCTCTTCCATCTCAGAATAGGCCTTTGAACTCGGATTATATGTTTATAAGAATTAGATTTTATTTGTATTCTTTTTTCTTATCGCATTTTCTTCTGCTTAAAAATGAGTAATTTAGAATACAAAGGTGTTTAACATTTCATTTACAAAAAAATTATGTTTGCATATTATATGACTAAATCACAAAACAAATTATTGTTTAAACTTACGAAACATTCTTTTCTGAACTTCTTCTTGCAATACCGTCTCCTATCGGAGGTTGGCTAACATCACAGCCATCTTAACTTTGTTGGCTGCAGCTCTATAAACTGCACCCATACCGCTCTCTTAAATTTCGCAACCAGGAAATCCTCCTCCGTCCCACATTTCTCTTTCAAGAGATTTTTCCTTGGATTATGAGTCTTAGCAGAGAGTACTTTTCTCCTCTAATTACGTCGCCTAGATACTAAAGTTTTTTCGTTTGTATGGCTTTTATGACTTCGCATTCCTTCCCCATCTTCAGCAAAACATCTTGATTTGTTACTCTTTCTGTCCATGGTATTTTCCACATTCTCCTGTAACACCACATCTCGAATGCCTCAATGTTTTTGATGTTTATCTTTTTCAGTGTCCAAGCTTCCATGCTGTACAGCAGAACGGAGAAAACATAGCACCTTAACATTCTCGTTCTTAAGTTTATATTTATGTCCCGGCTGCATAGGAACTTTTTCATTTTGACAATCTATTGTCTCGCTATCTCAATTCGCCTCTTGATTTCTCTTGTCTGGTCATTACTATCAGTGAAGCAAACCCCTAAATATTTGTAGGACGTAACTCTTTCAACTGGCTGATTATTTATAGTTAAATTCACATTGGTGTATAGCTTCTTTGTTACAATCATGAATTTAGTTTTTTTGATGTTCAGTTTTAGACCATACTTATTGGTACGAGTGTTTATGTTTTCCATCAAATGTAAATTTGCTAGGTTATCTGTTACTATTAGTGTGTCATCAGCGTATCGTATATTGTTAATTAATTCTCCGTTAATGTTCACACCAATATTTTGCTCTAGGAGCGCTGCCTGACATATTGTTTCGCTATATATATTGAATAGTAGCGGAGAAAGCACACAACCCTGACGCAGACCTCGACGAATCTCAATTTCTTCGGTTAACTCAATATCAACATTGATTTTCGCTGTTTGTCCCCATAGTATGGTATATTTAGACCCAAACCCAGACATCCAAAGTGAAAGTTATCCTCCAACACCAAATTGTTCTATATGGTCCATATAATGTTCAGAAAAAAGTCACACCATTTTGAGCGTCGGGTTTGGGGGGGAGAGGGGGGAGAAATCTCTAAATTCGTAGTTTTTTAGGTTTTTCGTCAATATTTCTAAAACTATGCGGTTTAGCATGAACAACCCTATATACAAAATTGTTCTACATTAAATTTGAAATAGAAAAGGCCCTATACATAACCCTTCTAAAATGAACGGTTCCAAAGTTACGGAGGTAGTATAGTATAATTGGTCCAAAAAAAGGCCTAACCCAGACATCCAAAGTAAAAGTTTTCCTTCGACACCAAATTGTTCTATATGGTCCACATATTGTTTAGTAAAAAGTTCACCATTTTGAGCGTCCGGTTTGGGGGGGGGGGAGATGGGGGAGAAGTCAGCAAATTAGTAGTTTTTTAGGTTTTTCGTCAATATTTCTAAAACTATGCTTTAGCGTAAAGAATGTTCTATAGAAAAATGTTCTACATAAAATTTAAAACAAAAAAGGTTGTATACATAATTGTTATAAAATCAACGGTTCCAGAGTTACGGAGGGTGAAAGTGGAGGTTTTCGATACTTTTTATATTTACCGATTTCTCCCCCCTCTCCCCCCAAACCCGACGCTCAAAATGGTGTGACTTTTTTCTGAACATTATATGGACCATATAGAACAATTTGGTGTTGGAGGATAACTTTCACTTTGGATGTCTGGGTTTTTGGTATTGTTATACCATACATTGCCGAAAAAATATAAAAAGTATCGAGAACCTCGACTTTTCACCCTCCGTAACACTGGAACCGTTGATGTTATAACAATTATGTATACAAGATTTTTTTGTTTTAAATTTCATGTAGAACATTTTTGTATATAACTTTGTTTACGCTAAAGCATAGTTTTAGAAATATTGACGAAAAACGTAAAAAAAAACTACTAATTTACCGACTTCTCCCCCATCTGCCCCCCAAAACGGACGGTTAAAATGGTGTAACTTTTTACTGAACAATATGTAGACCATACAGAACAATTTGGTGTTGGAGGAAAACTTTTACTTTGGATGTTTGGGTTAGGCCTTTTTTTGGACCAGTTATAGTATACTACCTCCCTAACTTTGGAACCGTGCATTTTAGAAAGATTATGCATAAAGCCTTTTTTATTTCAAATTTAATGTAGAACAATTTTGTATAAAAGGTTGTTCATGCTAAACCGCATAGTTTTAGAAATATTGACGAAAAACGTAAAAAACTACGAATTTACCGATTTCTCCCCCCTCTCCCCCCCAAACCCGACGCTCAAAATGGTGTGACTTTTTTCTGGACATTGTGTGGACCATATAGAACAATTTGGTGTTGAATGATAACTTTCACTTTGGATGTCTGGGTTATGCCATCTTTTGGATCAACTATACTATACTACCAGTACAACCTGGATATGATGTTAATGTTGCGACTGTCGATGTTTTTGCTTCTTAGAATTTCATACAGCTTTTGGTGTCTGACTTTATCGAAGACCTTCTCAAAATCTATGAAACCTACGTAGAGGTCTTGGCTTACATCCAAACATCTTTGCATTAACACACTCAGACCAAACAAAGCTTCCCGTTTTCCCAGTCCACTTCTGAATACAAACTGTGGCGCTTATGTCCTCTTCTAATTTATTAAATATTATTTTGTGAATTATTTTTAAAAATACTTTTAGTGTGTGGCTCATCAATGCTATAGTTCTGTGGTCTGAACGCTCTCTGGCGTTATTCGTCTTCGGGATTGTGACAAAAGTAGAGGAGAGCCATTTCTTTGGGATGATGTCTGTTCTATAAATTATGTTAAAGAGGTTCACCATTATTTCAAGTGTGTCGTCGTCTATAAGTTTCAACAATTCTACAGGAATTTCATCTGGTCCTGCAGCTTTACCCTCTTTTGTGCCCTTATAGCATATTATATCTCGCTTTTTAGTATTTCAGGCCCTGTTGTGTCGTCTGTAGGTTCTGCCACTGCTATTTCTGGTCTTTCGTCTGCAAAAAGTTCTTCAATGTATTCTGTCCATCTTGCCAGTTTTTCATTTAAATCTGTAATTATTTTACCCTTTTTGTCCTTTACGATGAATGTTTGTTTCACTTTTTTACCTGTTATTTCCTTGATCTTTTTATGCATGTTAAAGCTATCGTACTTTCTTTCATATTCTTCTATTTCCTTGCAGTTTTCCAGAACCCACTTCTCCTTGGCTTCTCTAATTTTTCTCTTAATCTCACGGTTCACTTCTTTGTATTTTGTCTTGTTGGTTTTATTTCGTCGCCTTTCCTCCATGAGGTACAAAATTTCGTTTGTCATCCATTCCTTTTTCTTAATTTTGCTTGAAGCTAAGGAACCTTCACCAGCTGTCATAAGGGCCTTTTCTATCTCCATCCATTTGTCCTCTACATTGCCTGTGTTCCTATTTTTTGCAGCGAGGTTTTTAAGACTGTTGTTTACCTGTTCTCTTGTCTTTTCCAGTATAGTTGCGTCTTTCAGTTGCTTAACGTCTATCTTTTGTTTGGCTGCATTTTTCTGTAGTTTCTTGAATATTATATTTACTACAGCCACCACCGAATTGTGATCCGATTCTATATCAGTGCCTGGATAGGTTTTTGTCGACATGATGGAGTTTTTAAAGCTTCTGATTAGTATATAATCGATTGGATTCCTGACGATGTTGTCTGCATTATCCCTTGGTGATGTCCACGTGTACAATCTACGGTTTGGTAATCTGAACATTCTGTTTATTACTACAAATTCTTTTTCTTGGCAAAATTGTACGAGACGTTCTTTTCTAAACTACGGAAGATATAAAGCCATTTGTAAATATTTAAGATCGGATGGCAGGTCGAAAATCTGTGTTGTTATGAGAAAGTTTAATGCTGATTTTTAAAAAATCAGTCCCAAATTCGTCTGACAATATAATTTAAGACTAAATTGGACTGCATTAATATACAGTATGGCTACCTTTTACCTAAGGCGCTACAGATCAAGGCAGGCCCTGGCTTCGTCCAGCATCTGCTTCAAAGTATCTCTTCCTTATATTCTCTCCTCCAGTTATCCATTCTGGTTATCACTTCGTTTATCCACCTTTTATTTGGTCTTACCAGTGACCCACGTCTCAATATCATTCCACTAAGCGTTCTAGTAGATGTTCTGTTATTATCCAAGTTATTATCCTAGTATGGATTCACTAACAAGATTTCAGTCCTAAGTTATTGTAGGATAAGTAATGTCCTCTTTTAGAACTGTAATGATATGATGCCCACAGCTAGCGATCGGCAGGCAGGTCAACCGTAGATGATCGATGGAGTATCCATGTTGGCGTATCCTCTTTACATACACCACTAGACGAAACCGAAGGAGAAGTGGCACCGAGAGCATGTTTAAGACGAGGAGGAGAATCGTAAAATCAGTCCTTCTTGACGGATTGAATCAAGAAGGGCTAAATGGCAGAGATGCGGCGGATTGAGTCGGTACTTTGCCGAGGTAGGCGCCTCAGTATTGACGTGACGTGACGTTCCATTGGAACCGTTACCGCAGTGAGCGGTAGTGACGATGGACGTGCGGCTGTGTGTCGCTGTTTAATATTATCGCATTGGATTGAAATGCGATGGCTCTGAGTCTGAATGTGTAGATAGGTTGATTCCGTGTAGCGAGATTGCTATTGTATAGATTGTGTTGTGTATTGTATCATTTTAATATTACTATTATGTTTTGAAAGTATAATGTTATTTTATCATTTGCAGAAGATAGAATTATATTTTATTTTATTTTATTTGAACTGTACATAAATTTCTTAAATATATTTACTTTGTTTTAACCTGCGTTTTACTGAGTCTGTCATTCTGATAGAGCTACCCGTCACAGAACTAGCTGTCAAGCAGAAATCAGTAATGCAGCCATATTAACATAAGACATTCAAGGAAGAAAACATTTTGTCCCAGAACTTGATGATATGATAATATATACGACAAGAATAAATGGCGATTAGGGTATGATAAAGGACAAACACAATGGAACATGCTGTGTAAAGCCACGAATAAGTAAGTAAGTACTACAACTACTACTACTATCGGTTTACAGCGTTCTTTGACGCCTTCCGACTCCTAACCGCCATTCTTCTCTGTTTAACCATAGCCCTGGAGGGATTTCTCTTTCCTCTAGTTCTTTTTCAATTTCCTCCCTCCAGCTTCTTCTCCGCCTTTCTCTTTTTCTTCTCCTTTGTGGTGTCCATGTCAAAATCTGTTTAGGGATCCTGTCATCTGGCATTCTCTGTACATGGCCGTAGCATACCAGTTGTTTTGTTTTTATGTCATCAATTATTGTATGTGTTACTCCCATCATTTCTCGTATTCTCTCGCTCGGTATCCGATCTCTTCTTGATTTGCCTGCTTCTCTTCTCCAGAAGTCCATTTCTGTTACTAGTAACATTTTCTGCGCTCTTTGTTTCAGTGGCCAAACTTCACTGGCATATGTGATTATACTTTTAAGTATACTATTGTATATAAGCTGTTTGTTCGCTTTAGATATTGTCTCGTCCCACAGAATGCCGTTCATCATGGATATGGCTTTTCTACCCTGTATGTTTCTGTCTTTTATAGCAGCATCGAATGTTCCATCTTGAGTTATCTTCATGCCCAGGTATTTGTATTCATCGCAGTGTTTAATTTCTACCCCATCGTCTAATGTAATGGACTGCTTTGTTCCTCCAATATACATGGCTTCAGTTTTCTTAATGTTGACTTCGAGGCCCCATTTGTTATATTCTTCTATTAGCTTCCACGTCATGTAACTTAAGTCGTCATGATCTTGAGCAATCAGAATTTGGTCATCAGCGAAACATAAAGTGTATAGTGTTGTGTCGTCATTGAGAGGGATTCCCATGCTATAACATTTTCTTTTCCACAGCTTGAGTGCTTGTTCCATATAAATTTTAAAAAGGGTAGGCGAAATACAACAACCCTGCTTCAATCCTTTCGTGACCTTAAATCCCTCAGACATCCTTGATCCAGTTTTAATTTTCGCAGTCGTTCCATTATACAGACTTTGGACTGCTTTGGTAAGACCATGTTTAATGTTGGTTTGATGTAGGGTTGACCATAGTTTGCTGAGGGGCACACTGTCATATGCTTTTTGTAAGTCTACGTATACCAGGTGAACTTCTTTATTGACGGCTATTTTTTTCTCAATAACTTGCGTAATAGAGTACAGGTGGTCTACTGTGGACCGCCCAGCTCTAAAGCCAGCTGGCTCCTCTGCTTCGTAATCTCTATAGTCATTTTCTAGTAAGTAAGTAATTTAATGATATCATCAGGCAGACGTCAACGAGTGATGCTAGTTATCAGTAACTGGTTTACTGGCAAGGATCTAGCCAAATCAATCCCCAAGTTATACCTACAAAGGCAGCTCGACACTTTCAATATCACAGCAAAAAAACTTAATATGCGATGCGAATATCAGTAGAAAAAACTAAATGTATGGTGTAAGTAAAGATAGATCTGCCGCGTATATGCAAGTTAGAAATAGACGGCAAAATTGTAGAACAAGTAATGAAATTCAATTACCTAGGAGTAGAGATCACTAGTGACAGGAATATAAGAACAGAGACCACAACACAAGCAACAAAAGCAGCAAGAGTAAGTTGTTGCCGCCGAGAAACCATATGGATAAACAAATATCTGACCACGGAAAGCAAAATAAAAGTATACAAGACAAGAGTAAGACCTATCCTAACATATGCAGAGGAGACAAAGACGGATACAAGAAAGACGAAACAACAAATCAACAATATCGAAATGAAAGTATTAAGATCAATAGCGGGTATATCATTAAGATACAGGCAAAGCAACAGAAGTATACGAGAACGATGCAAAATTCAAAATCTTAACAGGTGGATAAAAACAAGAAAGAAAAACTGGAACGAACATGTAAATCGAATGGAACCAGATATATTAGCTAACATCTGCAAAACAACAAGCCTTATAGCAGAAGACCCGTTGGAAGGCCGCCGAAAAGTGGAAAGACTCTGTACAGTCAACAACAACTGAAAGAGAATATGGAGCAAACAAACAGGAGTAATCCTAGTCGCACGAAGAAGAAGAAGAAGTTATATCTGATGCTATTGCTAGTGTTATAACAATCTCCGGTAATGTTACAATAAAATCAATTTACTTTTTCTATTGAGTATATTACATATTGTAAATAAATTGGGAAATTATGAAACTAAAATTATTGGATGAGAAGCAATAGTCGTTTATTTTATCCGCTTCAATAAAAGCTTATAATATTAACACCAGCCATAACCCTTATAGTTCCCAATAGTGGAAAAGCAACCGAAATCTATTCGCACGTTCCCATAAACCGAATTGGTTTCAGATTATATTCCCTGTATCGGGACATCCTTAATCGATTCTCGTCGGGTGGCCGACTGATGAAATGCAGCACAGATCGACCTCAAAGGGGTTAACGGAGGTCACAAACTCCATTTGAATACTTTACAGTTCCTCCAAGGACGAAAATGCAGCCCTGCTCCATCCAATTCTATTCTGCTTCTTTGTATTTACTCGAAAATAAAAGAAAAACATTCGCAGCTTTTCGATTGAGATGTTTTCAATTTAGCGATCGGTGTAAGTGATGGAAAGAGCAATACCATGCGATATTGGGTGATATCGTTGTTTGAATAAAGAAAACAATACATACTTGCGTAACATGCAAAATAAGTACACAATAACCGAACATAAAATTTCTTTGAATGGTAAAGGTAAAATCCAAACAAAAACTCTTGAAATTTCGTTTAACTCTAGAATAACTTGACACAAGTTTAAGCACGTTTTTGCTTAAATAGATATTGAACTGGGTAAATAATTTAAAATTTTTCATTTGAAATTTTTCTGCTTCATTTTTATAATTCTGCTTAAATGCAGAGTTTGTTTTTTTTTTCGATTCAGAGTAGATCATAATAGCCTCTCTGAAGATTCCTGAGATAGTGAAACGTATGTAAGGGAATGATGATCGCCTCTGAACTGAATTTTTTTATGTAATTATGTTTATTTACAATCTACATCATTAAAAGGGTATTAAGTAAATTTGTTCCATGTTTTTTGGCATGAAGAAGAGACTTCCAATGATGTCTAATCTTATTCTATTTATGTTTAAGTTTTAAAATAGGTCCTGAGGCCAGGTTCTATCTAGTCTCCTTGTGGCAAGGCCATTATGGAATAATTCCCTTACTAACTCATTATCATGGTGAATGGTACGCTCATTTTGTGACTCCGTGGCTCGATGGATTTCTTCTCTGATGAAAGGTATATTTAAGTCTTCGTGAAGTGTTTGATTAGTTACGTACCATGGTGAATCCACTATTGATCTTAGAACTTTAGACTGAAATCGTTGGATGATATTCAGTGATGTTGACTTTGCACAGCCCCAGAGGTGTAGTATGTAGTACCAAATAGGTTTGAGTATTGCTTTGTACTAGAATACAGAAGAATTTTGCTTTGGGTGTTGAGTTTTGATCTGCGTCCAAGGAGCCAATACATTTGCCGGAATTTCAAGTCTAGTTGTCTTCTTTTGGTCTGGATATGTTTTTTCCAAGTAAGACGTTAGTCAAGATGGAGGCCAAGGTATTTAACGACTGTTACTGTTGGTATTCGTACATTTTCCATTTTTACAGGTGGGCATGTGTTGTGGCGGTTGGTAAACGTTATTTGAGATGATTTTGTTTTGTTAACTTTTGTTCGCCATTTTGTGTACCATTCACTGAGTATGTCCAGATGATGTTGCAGGTCTTGTGAGGTTTGTACGTGATCTTCATTTACAGCTAGTATTGCTACGTCATCAGCAAAGGAAGCGATCGTAGTATTATAAGACTCTGGTATATCGACTGTGTAGAGTGAGAACAGCAGCGGCCCGAGAACACTACCTTGCGGAACTCCGGAGTTAATAGGACAGAGGCTGGATTGTTGGTCTTTGAATTTTACTGAGAAATATCTATTTGATAAGTAGAAATATCTGAACTGAAATGAAATATAAATTGTTTTCCAGTTTCACAGTTTACTCATATTGCGATTATACGGAATCAAATTTCGTTGAAAGTTGTACCTAATAGACTAGATGAATGGACGGGCAGTGACAACATATAGAGTTCCTTTAGTGTGATTTATTCATCATCTCTTTGCTTTGTAAATTTTAGAAAGCACAGATAGAGGTTGTAACCAAAGATTAGTTCCACGGTAGTCTTTAGATTTTCGGATCTGGGATTTCTCATTTTGTTATTCATTTGTTTTATTCAAAAATATATGGCGGGAAAGACATGCTTCTTTAACTATCGTGTTGAAGTCCGTTTTATCTGGATTCTCACAGTGGAGTCTTGGAATAAATATTATAGCTTCTCTTCGCTTTATCTCTATCTGGCACAACCCCACGCCTGTATGCCATATGTCATGTCCATACAGGTTTCATTGACTGTTTGTATTTTATTGTGGATTGACAGAGAGGATTGTGTTCCCAATAGCCAATAATCAATAAATTTTATAGATTATTTCATTTATAGATATTCTGACCAATAGAAAGCTACAGAAATAAAAATTACAGCGATTATTTTTTGATGATTTTAACTTCCAATCGTACAGTAAGATATTTGATCACGTGTTTAATTCTGTCCAATCAGATTAAAATTATACTGAGAATTATCTACTGTAGAAAATTACCGATAGAATTTTTTTAAATAGATTGTTTCTGTTTAATGGCAACCAGTCCTAGTTTTGACAACTGTCACATTTAAGAAAATATCCATAATATACGTATTAAAAAATAATCTTAAGAATATCACACGACAGTAAGAATAAATAAGAAAATAATGCTTCATTTTGACTCAAATTTGTTGTCATTGGGCAATAGCCACTCGAGCCCTGCGGGCTCTCGTGTCTATTGCCAGACAACAAATTTTCGAAAAACTGTCGCATTATTTTCAATTTATTCTCACTCTCTTGTGATATTATACCGGATAATTTTTGATAATATCCTGTCGTCAAGCATTACCTCAGATGCCCTTCGTTACTACGTAAAAATGAACATTCAGTGACATTAATGACAATTAATGATTTACAAGTTGTCACAGAGAACACCATGAAACAGGTTAGCAAATTTTCGGGTGAAGATATTAATAAAATATTAGTTAAAATGATTTAAAAAGAAAGAAATTCATGAAATAATCTCAGCAAATTACACTCGATCTCTAAACTTATTATCGACTTGTTGCCCTCTCGACCCTTTGACATAATTTCACTCTCCTTTGGGTCGTGAAATTAAAACTGTCAAAGTGTCACTCGGGAAACAAATCGATAATTTTAGAGCTCTCGTGCAATTACTTTAATTCTAATTATTTTAACTTTCAATCGTGTAGGATTTGTCATCACGTGTTTAATCCTGTCCAATCAGATTATTATTACAGCGAGAATAATCTACTGTTCATTATTACAGTGGGAATCATTTTAAGTAGATTGTTTCTGTTTAATTACAATAAGTTTCCAAGATTTGGCAACCGTCACGTTTAAGACCATGTATGTGGTTGTCAAATTGAACTCATTTTCCACAGCAATAGTTGCTATTTTTATTGGCGATCGTTTGAAGAGTAGACGGTTACCGTTGGCAGTATTTATATCTTGATGAACTGGCAAGCTCAAATCATCGTTATCAATTATCTTTCTGTACTTACTAGTGAGTGAGTGTGTGCGTCGTAGTGTTTGTGGTGGAATGTGGTTCAGTACTGGGAGCTATTGCGTAGGGGTGGATTTAATAACGTCAGCAATCATTCTCATTGTATTGTTCAATTGGGCATCTACTTTGTGTATATGTGGGCTGTTAAGCCAAGCTGAAGAGCAGTATTCCTCGTTTGAGAAGACAAGGCCTAGGGCAGATGATAGCAAGGTGGAAGCCGATGCTCCTCATGTTGTGCCGTACAGTTTCTGGATGATGTTGTTTCTGGATTTAAGTTTTTTCGCTGTTTTTGTCAGATGTTATTTGAAGGATAGGGTTCTGTCAAGAGTCACCCCAGGTACTTTGATGTTTTATTGTAGGCAAGTGTGGTGTTTTCGAATTGGATGTTGAGTTTTCTTCCTGCAAGCTTGTTATTTAGGTGGGAACTTAAAACCTCTGGGACTTAAAACCTCTGGTGTCGAAACTAGTAGAGCTAGTTTGCGCTCGTAGTAAAATACTACACGTGCACCCTAGGTAACGCTAAATGAACTAGCAAATACTGGCGGTCAGATAATCTCAGGATCTCTTGAACAGAGACACATTACAATGCCGTTCAAAATAATAAACTACGAAAATTCATTTGGCTGAATTTGGTTAAAATTCTAATCCTTTATCGTTTTTAGAAGATAAGCACTTTTATTTAATTTTATACAAGTTGACATATTTATAATATATTGACGTATATATTAGCATTCATTCGTAATCGATCCAAGACGAAATCGAAGCCTTCCTTTTAATTCCCAAATCTCCAGGGTATGACGAGAGTTTCATGCATTTTAAGCACGCTGTTAAGGTCGGGAAGTGAATTATCTGAGGATTTAATGAATTGGATCCTTTCAATTTGGCTATCGCATTAATGAATATATACGAAGGTGCTTAAGAAGAAATCAGGCTTAGAACTTCTTGGGGATGGGACTTGTTTGATTGGAGGTCACCAGTAGCGTATCTGAATAGAATAACAATTTTAAAAGGTGCCGTTATTAACTTAGTACCTCAGGTAATACGAGATGTAGAAATAAAGTGCAAATTATATCTTTGGATTTTTTTACCTCTTCAACCACAGGGCTAAGATTAGATAACAAAACTATAGCTATCTAATTGAATCGGTGAGTGAAAGAATAGTACATCTCCACAACTGTCATTTTAAGAAAATTTTAAAAAACCATTTAAACAAGAATCTAGTGGTTTTTTTGAAATTTTCATACATTATAAAGTTGCAGCTTTTGTGCTTATTTATTATATGGCCAAATAAAATTTATTAAAACAAAGTGCAGAAAAAAGATATTTGCAAAAATGTATCGTGTACATGTACTGTTCTTTCACTCAATTACAAAAAACACAATTCTGAAACTACATTTATTGGTTTGGTTTAGAAATATTTACTAACAATGCATGGAATGCAAGATTGTTAATCTTTGACTGTCAATCACTAAATGAATCCTGATTACAAGTGGCGAGCGATGACGTAATGCCATTGAATGAAAGAACAGTATAAGCAGCGAAAGAACAGTATAAGCGTTGCACGTATACGGTTCTTTCACTCATCTACCAAATCGCCCCGTCGATATTGAATCGCAGAGAGTGGCGTTTATACTGTTCTTTTGCCCAGTGATGCCTTAACCTATTATACGTATTTTGGCTATTTCAGTTCAAAAGGTCGTTTTTGGCGATTTTATTATTATTATTATTCTTTCACTCACCGATTCAATTATAACTATATAAATTGGATCACTAAAACTTGATAACAAAACACTGGAAAGGGTGGAACACTTTAGATATCTGGGTAGCTGGATTGACTGCAGAGTTGAAAGTGATGAGGAAATTTCAACCAGAATAGATTTAGCGCGAAAAAGGTTTATTAGCTGGCGTTCTGTATTGTACAGTAGAAGTCAGTCATTGACCAAACGTCTAAGAGTATTAAAATGCTCCATCTGGAACACTCTGTTCTATGGATGTGAAACCTGGACAACAAAAATAAAAAATCTTAACAAATTAGAAATGTTCGGGTTGTGGTGTTATGAATAGAATTTATTGAATCAAATATACAAAATTTCTTTTGTTTTTGACAAGTCAAAAGAGAACGTACATTATAAAACCTGGACAAAATTTAAAAGATAAATATTATAAATTATAATGAAAAGATATACAAACAGGTACTAACAAATTTAAACAATTTAACACACTATGTAAAAACGTAAAAACATTAAATAAACATAAAAGCATGAAATTAATATCGTCATAATCGGCAAAAAAAACCCTGACCAAACTAGTACTATTATATTATATAAGCGGTACCTAAGTACTCTGTCTTTGTGTAAAAACAATGTTTTAAAAAATGTGATTTTATTTTATTTTTAAACGACTGTAAATGAAGACTTTTTACTTCATCTGGCAAAAAATTGTACAAACTAACATCAGTCGAGTTTTTTATACTTTTCGTCAACCTAAAACGTTGTGCTCTAATAGCATCTCTCGATCTTGTGTGATGATCATGGAAGTTGGAGTTTATGTTAAACTTACTTTTGTTGGAATGAATTTCAATCAGCGTCTCATATATATAGAGTGAAGGCAGTGACATAATACCTAACTCCTGAAATAAAGGTTTACAGTGTTCCCTATACTCAGCTCCTGCAAGTATCCTCACTATTTTCTTTTGTAATTTAAAAATTCTTGCTGCGTGACAAGAGCCACCCCAAATAGTTATTCCGTACTTTAAATGGCTATGGAACAGTGCAAAGTAGATCATTATAAGGGTACTTTTAGGGATCATAAAAACTAAGTTGCGTATCAAAAATATAGTTGTAGCAAGTTTAGAACTTAAGTAGTCTGTATGAGCACTCCAGTCCAAATTATCATCTGGAAAAATTCCTAAGAGTTTAACACTATTTCCTAAGACACACTTTCGATCAGAACTAAACATTAAATTCTGATTTTTGTCTTCATTTAGCTTCAGACCATTATGCAAAAACCAGTTTTTTGCTTTCTGAGTATCACTATCTATTTTAATTTTCAAATTATGTTGATTAATGTCAGTATTTATGAGAGTGGTATCATCTGCAAAGCACACAAATTTTATGGGAAAAGTGTAGTGAAATAGATCGTTAAGATAAATAAGAAACAAAGTGGGTCCTAGTATTGAACCTTGAGGAACACCGTATTCGACCGTGTTCAAATCAGAAAAGCTATTATTAAGAAAAACTGCCTGTTTTCTATTTGTTAAATAAGATGTAAATAGATTGAGGGTGTTTCCTCTTATACCATATTTATGCATTTTTTCCAACAGTAATTTATGCGAAACACAGTCAAAAGCTTTGGATAAATCACACATTGTCAAAGACACGAAATGACCCTCCTCCAAGCCGTCGACTATATCTCTCACAATTTTCTGTATAGCTTGTGTAGTGCTGCACTTTTTTCTAAAGCCATATTGATTACAGTGAAGTATTTTGTGTTTATCTAGATATTCTATCAAACGAGTATTAAGAATGCTTTCAAAAATTTTACCGAAAATGGGAATGATAGAGATGGGACGATAATTTTCAATTTCATCTAAAGACCCCTTTTTGAATAGTGGTAACACTTTTGTTACTTTTAGTACATCTGGGAAAATCCCCTCAGTAAGGCAATTATTATAAAGTAAAACTAATTTGTCAATAACAATATCAATAGTTTCGACAATTATTTTTTTGTTCAAGAAATAAAAATCTGTACAATGTGAATTTTTCAAGCCACGCAAAACATTTCTGATCTCAATATCAGTAACAGGTAGTAAAAATAAAGAGTGGCAAGGAGAGTGTACATCTTTCAAAATATCTATAGCCACATTTTCATTTGTAGAACTAAAAGAATCTCTAATATTTTTAGCTACTGAAGTAAAGTAATTATTGAAATCGTTTGATGAGATCGTACTAGGACAAACTTTTTTATTTTGAACTTTATTTCTGTGATAGTTTATAACTTTCCAACTGTCACGAGATATATTTTCAGAATTTGAAAAGAAATACCCATAAGCTAGTTTTCTCTTTAATGATATTTTTGATCTATAATGCTTCTTAAACTTATTATATTCACTATAATCTTTTGTAACGTCAGCAATTACCTTGACCGTGGAAAGATTTTCTCGCATAAGTTTTAATTCATCATCAAACCAAGAAATTGGAGCTTTACTATGAGTTCGCAATTTTTTTAATGGAAAATGATTTCATTTAACTTTTGATACATTTCAGTAATAAATTGAGCTAATTCTGTTGCTGTTTTGAGAGAAATAGCTAAAGACCAGTCAACGTTATTTAACGAATGTTTTAACTTCAGTATGCCACTACTCGTTATACGTCTTGTGTATGTAGTTGCACTATGATTTTTTTCAGATTTTATTTTTAAGTTAATAAATTGAGCAAGATGATCGGAGATACATGGGTCCACAATTCCACAACCAATTATCCCACTGTCTATGTTTGTTAAGATGTTATCTAAACAAGTTGCTGATCTAGTTGTTATTCTAGTATATTCATTAATATTTATTGTTAAGCCAAAAGTAGAAATTAGATCACGGAAATTGCTAAGTTCATTAGAAGATTTTTTAAAATCAATGTTGAAATCCCCAATTATTATTATTTCTAAAAAATTAGCAGAGCAAAACACCAATAACTTTTCAAAAAGGTCTAGAAATATTTTAAAATTCCCATTTCCGGTTCTATACACTGTTACTATAATAGTTTTAATATCTGTAATTTCTAATGCACAAAATTCACCCTCATATTCACATGATATATCATTCAAACAAACTGGTCGTGTAGAAAATTTATTATCGCTAAAAATTGCAACACCTCCATGTTCTCTTACCTTCCGACAGAAAAAAGTTGACAAAAAGTATCCATCAAACTTTAATGTTGTTAATTCGTTTTCTCTGAGCCAATGTTCAGATAAACATAATATATTGTATCTTTTATTTTTCAAAAAAACATTAAGCTGATCTATTTTGTTTATTAAACTTTGTGTGTTTACATGGAAAATACTAACTAGACTAATCTGGTCAGAGTTTGCTAACGAATTTTGATTATTATAAAATGGTAGAGAGTTATTTAAAATAACACTTTCACTGTTGTCTTTTCCTGTTAAAGTATCTACCTTGGTTAGGAGGTTTATTGACGGAATATTTTCTGCGAAAAAAATATTCACTCACCTCTATTCCCTTTGGCCATGTCTGTGGTTGAAAAAGAATATCCTTCAATTCTGCATCTGCCGTAATCCTGAAAGAATTTGATCCATTTACCTTATTCTCGTATAAAGTGCACGAGAACTCAGGCCCGGGAAACTTTGTTTGTAGGTATGTTTCCAATTTTTGTGTACTGTAAGATTGTTTATACTTTGCTGCATAAATCCACACCTTGTCTTTTGTTGCAAGCTCCTCACTCTCACTGTTATTGCCCACAACTTTTGCATCCGACCGAGTTTTGTTTTGGTTTTGACCAAGACTGTGGATATCATTCATTTTCAAACTTTGTTGAGCCTGCGTTAAGGCGCTTGCTGGTTTGTAATTGTTATATTCTCACGTGTCTCGTGTATGCCCTTGGTTTTCTTACCATCAGCTTTAGCAACGGAAATTGGAGGATGACCGGCAACACCGCTTTGCTTGTTTGTATTTGGCACATGGTTAACCTGCAAATTTGCTGGGTTTTGTAGCAAATTTATAATATAATCTTGATTACTAATCGTTCGTTCAAGTTCTTTGATAATACGTGTTGAAGCTTCTAGTTGGACGTTTGCGACTTTGAGGTGATATTTTAATGTTAAATGACTTACCGCATTGGCGTGGTCAGTTGAACTATTATCAGATATTTCAGTAGTTACATCAGGAAACTTGGTATTTTCATCACTTTCCACATACTTAACCACTTTATCACTTGATTTTATGTCCAAAGGAACTTTCTTTTCAATTATTATCCTGATTAGATCACTTTTATTCAATTTGTTCAATTCTTTCTTTACTTCCTCGATCTCCGCCATGTTGCCAATCAAAATGAATCCCATGAAATCAAGCATGCTCAGAATCCCATGGACCGCACACATGGGTATATAACTAACGTGTGCTAGAGACCATGCACAAAGAGCGAGAATTGATCAAGATCATAAAAATGAGAAATATTCAATACTTAGGTAATATCATAAGAGGACCTAAATATTGCTTACTCCGGTTGATCATTCAAGGCAAGATCGTTACTAGCCCAATAAATGACCGTTTTGGAGTGTAATTTCCAGGGGCAACTCAGAACTGCATGAAAATTTGGATTTAGTTTCTACTTACCCTCCACTTCAAAGTTGAATTTGTGCCGTTGGTTGCTTTTACTTGGGGGGTGACAATTACCCCTTCTCGGGGGGTGAAAAACGCGTGTTTAAAATAAGGTCGGAAATGGATAAATTGACTTATTTTAAGTACCTTTTGTTCTATAAAGTTTTTTACGTAAGTCAATACTTTTCGAGTTATTCGCGATTTAAAATGTTGATTTTTCGACAAAAATACTACGTTTTCAGGCCTTTTTCCCAAATAATTTAAAAAGTAAATATTTTATCGAAAAAAATAATTTTAGCAAAAGTGTAGCCTATAAAAAAAAACGAAAAAATAGTGTACCAGTAAAGTCTACAAATTGGGTAGAAGCAAAGTTGTAGCTCATGAAAAATACGTTCTTATTCGTCTAATTTCAAATCAAATAATTCAACGCTAAATCACCGAAGAAAGAAGCGTTTTTCGGGAAAACCTTATTAACATTTTTAAAGTATCGAAAAAAAGCTTATTATTTGTTTTTTACAAAAGTTTACAGCATCAAAAATAAACGAGTTACACTGAAAAAAAAGGTTGCCCCTTTTTTTGGTAAAAAAAATCGTGAATACCTCCCTCTATTTAGCACCCTAAATGAAATTAATCGTTTGGCTTTACCATCTATTTTAACTGTATGTGTATTGTTTATATGATCTGTAAGTTTGATTGGTTTGAAGCAGGGGCGGTTTCTCCATTGGTTCACTTGTGCAGTGAACACCCAATCAAATTTCATTAAAATACATATTTTTAAAAATCTCATAAATATCATGAAAATATTTTTTCTTAAATCTCATAAATATCATAGTATCATTAAAATATAACTGTATTTATTAATCACATAATTTGTTTGCACAACACCGCTACGCTAGATGCATTTACGTGGTAAGTGCAGAATTCAAATTGAACCCAGCCACTATACAGTAACCCTATAGAAGAACGAGAGCTCTTAAATCCGTGAACCAGTGATTCTCCTATCTTAAAACATTGACGATTTGTGCACTGCACACAGAGACCGTTTCGGAGCGTTTCGATTCACAGTTTGGCATTTTCTGTTGTGGGATTTTATTAAATACAATATTGGTAGGTAGTTTTTTTAGGATGGAGCCTTATTCAGTGAAGTTTATAAAAAAAAATGCAAATAGTTTTGAAAATCGACTTCTTATAAAAAGAATGGACTAACTTGGCCGGAGATAAACTTGGTACAAGAGTGTGCAATAAGAAACAAAAAGTTTAAACATTGTTTTAAAGTTGAACAATGTAGAAAAACTTAGTGATTATGTGGGTGTGATAAACTACATTTTTTATTTTGTTTTCCATGTTTAGTATTTTCAAAGAATAAAACTATAATTTCAATCTCGGTCTTTGGATGCCGGTAAAATAAACGGATTTTTAAACAGTTTTGACAAAGCCATTTCATTATTCGTAACTTCTGCCTCCACCTTCACCACCGAAGAAGCGCCATCATTCAGTAGGTATCATATTCTGCACAAAACAAAAAAAGTGTGTAACATCCTGACTAATCGGGTCAAAGATCGGTTACATTTTACAGAACATCTTTTGGCGAGGCCCCAAAAATTTTTCGTCTGCGGCGCTTATTCACCGTTTGTATAATTACATTTTTTAATTGAACACCCTCCTTAAATTTACACGAGCCGCCACTGGTTTGAAGTGCTATTTTTAAAAACATTTGGTTTTATAGTAAAAAAAAATTTTCTAAAAATTTTTGAAAAATTTCATTTTTTCAAAATAACTTAAAAAGTATTAGTGATAAGGAAAATCTTAATTTTTTTGCTATTATAAATATGCTAGTTTCATTTTGTTTCTCCGTAAGACAAAAATTGCATTTTATTTTAAAAATTTTGCATACACTTGTGATTAGTGACCCATTCAAGCTTTCTCAATTATAACCCTTTCAAAAATAAACACTTTAAACCGGCGAGACTGACAGATCATATAAAAAATAGATAGGTAAGTAAATTGTTTGTAAAGCGGTAGCGATTAATTTCATTTGGGGAGCTAAACACGGCGAGATTTTCATGATTTTTAACAAAAAAAAGGAGGGCCAACTTTATTTTGAGCGTAACTCGCTTATTTTTAATGCTAAAACTTTTGTTAGCAATTAAAACAAAGCTTTTTATAAACACTTTAAAACAGTTTAAATGGGTTTTTCCTGAACAGTGCGTAATTTTTCGGTGATTTCACCTTGAAATATTCGATTTGGAATCAGATGAATAAGAACGTAGTTTTCATGAGCTACAACTTTGTTTTTATTTGATTGATAGACTTTACTGATACGCCATTTTTTGGGGTTTTTTTATAAGCTACAATTTTGCTAAGGATATTTTTTTCGATAAAATATTTACTATTTGAGTTATTTGCGAAAACTCGTCTAAAAACGTAGTTTTTTTGTCGAAAAATCAACATTTTCAATGGCAAATAACTCGAAAAGTATTGACTTACGTAAAAAACTCTATAGAACAAAAGTTGCTTAAAATCAGTAAATTTATCCATTTCCTGTCTTATCTTGAACGTATGTTTTTTCACCCCCGAGAAGGGGTGACTGTCATCCCCCAAGTAAAAGCAACCAACGGCACAATTTCAACTTTGAAGTGGAGGGTAAGTAGAACCTAAATCCAAATTTTCATGCAATTCGGAGTTGCCCCTGAAAATTACACGGTATCGCCGAATTTCCCGTTCATTTACTGGGCTATACGCTGGATCGGAAAAAACAACTGTGCTGACTGCGTAACATTAGACAATGGACAGGTCGAAGGGTTGAGGAATTGTTTCATATAGCCGCCGACCGAGAAAACACGGCACACAAAGAAGAAGAAGAAACACAATGCAAAATATGGTTCTGCATCCAGTTCCTTCTGTCATTTTACTTTTGAATCAATATTTTTTAGAATTAATCAGAAATGCAATTCGAACATATTTAATGGATTTTTGATTTCCAGAATAGTTGAAAACACCCGAGGAGATAAAAGGTTATACAAAATTGCTAAAGGAAGGGACAAGTCATCAAAAGAATCAGGTGCGGCAGATTAAGAGTGGAGACGGCAGCGTGTTAAAAACTGATGTTTAGACAAGGCGAAGGGTTCGTTGGAAAAAATATTCCCATGAGATTTTTTTGCATAATCACATTCGTGAGACATCCCAGAATAAGGTTCAAGAAGTCACCCACGTCAAAAGTGGTCCAAATTTTTTTAACAATTTTTTTTAATCAAATTGAAAAATCAATATTCTCGGCACGGACAAATCGTTTTTTGATTTTTTGGAACATTTTGGACAAAAAAGCTTTCTTATGATTTTTCTCTTAAGTTGATCGTTTTTGAGTTATAAGCAATTTAAAATTGAAAAAAACGAAAAATTGCAATTTTCAAGGCTTAATAACTCGGTTAAAAGTTATTATTATGAAAGTCAGAAAGTGACTAAATCAAAGTTTAAAGCCCCCCCCCCCCTACAAAATCCTCAAGAAATTTTTGTCGTTATTTTATTACTAAGCTGTTATTTTTAATTAATAATAATGAGCGCCATGCACATGTTAGACGGCCGTAAATGCCGAGTGTGAGAGAGATGCCATTCCGGCAATCTACTTGTGCATCTTACTCGCACTCACATTTACAGCCGCGTCAATACGATCTAACCGCTCATTGTTATTAATTAAAAATAACAGTTAAGTAATAAATGTTATTTGCAAATAATAGTTATTTGCGAGTTTTATGTTCATTTTTCAACAAAAACAAAAACAAGTTTTTAGACTGATTTTCGCAAATAACTTAAAAAGTAAGTATTTTATAAAAGAAATATAGCTTATAAAAAAGTAAAAAAAAATGTGTAAATACCTATATGAAGCCTGCAGAACCAGTAGAAGCAGAGTTGTAGCTGATGAAAAGGAGGTTCCTATTCGTCAAATTATAAATCAAATATTTCAACGTAAAATAACCAAAATATCAAGCACTTATCAAGTGAAACTCATTACAACTTTTTTAAAGTGTTTAAAAGAAGTTATATTTTTTAACATCAAAAGTATAATCGTTACCGCTTCACCACAAGTTACTTTACTTATGTATTGTTTAATAATTCAAATAATGAATGTGTTGCATGTGTGAGTCCATACTAGTGTAGTAAAGAAGAGAGAGACGTTCTCACAAACAATTTATTTTACTACTGACGACCGGTTTCGCTGTTTACAATTTATACAGCATCATCAGGTCCGGTTAAAGTAAAATCAAATGCTACAAAACAAAAAACCAGAGTTAGTTAGGTGGTCTGGTTTGAATAAATTTTTAATGATACAGCCAATATCAAAGTACATCTGTCAAAGCATGCACATGAATACCCACATGTACGCGCGCATGGTGTACAATCCTCATACTCACAAACATGCACGCATCCATGTGCAGCGGCAAACTATAGTATGTCAAGTATAAGATATATACTTACTTTCCGGTATAAGGGAAAAAAGTAGTAGTATTCAATATCATACTTTTCATGCACCTTGCTAGAGGGATGGTTGGTGAAGGGAAAGATTTCAATGTAATATATTAACTAAACATCGATGGGGTCTTGAAGGGTTTAGTAGGAAAATACGACATTAAACCGATAATCCAATTTGTTAGTTATATATAGTAATGTTATTTTAATTACATCTATGGTGATGTTATCTTATTTATAAATGTAGTTTTTATTATTTGATAGTTAGATGTTGTGTTGGGTGTGCGACTTTAAGAAAAATTGTTCGTTTGTGTAATAAATATGATCTGTTTGTGAATATTTATTTTCTCTGTTTAAAAAATTGTAGTTGAATATAAAATTGAACAGTAGTAATTTGTTAAAACTTTTTTATATTTAAAAAATATTAAAATTGTAAAAATTAGTCAAAATTTAAAATCATTCATAACTGACTCAGAGTTGAAGCTGTGTTAAGGTAATGCAGTAAGTAAATTAAATTAAATTAAATTAAATTAAATTAAATTAAATTAAATTAAATTAAATTAAATTAAATTAAATTAAATTAAATTAAATTAAATTAAATTAAATTAAATTAAATTAAATTAAATTAAATTAAATTAAATTAAATTAAATTAAATTAAATTAAATTAAATTAATTTAATTTAATTTAATTTACTTACTGCATTACCTTAACACAGCTTCAACTCTGAGTCAGTTATGAATGATTTTAAATTTTGACTAATTTTTACAATTTTAATATTTTTTAAATATAAAAAAGTTTTAACAAATTACTACTGTTCAATTTTATATTCAACTACAATTTTTTAAACAGAGGAAATAAATATTCACAAACAGATCATATTTATTACACAAACGAACAATTTTGCTTAAAGTCGCACACCCAACACAACATCTAACTATCAAATAATAAAAACTACATTTATAAATAAGATAACATCACCATAGATATAATTAAAATAACATTACTATATATAACTAACAAATTGGATTATCGGTTTAATGTCGTATTTTCCTACTAAACCCTTCAAGACCCCATCGATGTTTAGTTAATATATTACAATGAAATATTTCCCTTCACCAACCATCCCTCTAGCAAAGTGCATGAAAAGTATGATATTGAATACTACTACTTTTTTCCCTTATACCGGAAAGTAAGTATATATCTTATACTTGACATACTATAGTTTGCCGCTGCACATGGATGCGTGCATGTTTGTGAGTATGAGGATTGTACACCATGCGCGCGTACATGTGGGTATTCATGTGCATGCTTTGACAGATGTACTTTGATATTGGCTGTATCATTAAAAATTTATTCAAACCAGACCACCTAACTAACTCTGGTTTTTTGTTTTGTAGCATTTGATTTTACTTTAACCGGACCTGATGATGCTGTATAAATTGTAAACAGCGAAACCGGTCGTCAGTAGTAAAATAAATTGTTTGTGAGAACGTCTCTCTTTTCTTTACTACACTGTTTAATAATTGTTTATATGATCTGAAGTTTCATCGGTTCAAAGTGCGTATTTTTGAAAAGGCTGTATTTAAAAGGGCGAAAGGTCTGAACGAGTCACTAATCATGAGTCTATGTAAAATTTGAACAGCCATATATTTCAATTTTTGTCTTACAGGAAAACAAAACATCCAAAATATTCAAAAAAGCAAAATCTACATTTTTTTACTGCTTGAGATTTTTGGTATTACTAATTAATTTTAAAGTTATTTGGAAAAAGAAATTTTTTCAAGATTGAAAAAAATTACTTTAAAACCAAATTTTTTCAAAAATGAGCACTTTAAACCGATGAAACTTACATATCATATAAATAAAGCTTTTCTTAAACATTTTAAATAAGTTGTAATGAGTTTTCCCTGACAAGTGCTTAATTTTTTGGTTATTTCACGTTGAAATATTCGATTTGGAATTTGACGAATAAGAACCTACTTTTCGTTAGCTGGAACTCTGCTTTCTACTGGGTTTTGCAGACTTCATATATAAATTATTTTTCTCACTTTCTTGTAAGCTATATGTTTGCTAAGAGTATTTTTTCGATAAAATAATTAGATTTTAATTGCGAAAAACCTTCTAAAACAATTTTTTTTTGTTGAAAAATGAACTAGCTCACTCGCAAATAACTCGAAAAGAAATGACTTAGTGAAAATCTCTATATAACAAAAGTTGTTCAGAATTAGTCAGTTTATCCAATTCCGGATTTATTTTGAACGAATGTTTTCTCACCCCCTAGAATACCACTTTTACCCCCAGAGTAAAAGCACACATTGGCACAGTAGGTATCACTTCTTTTCTTGTTAGCTATGTGTATGACAAATTGTATGCCAATCCAAGCGGTTTTTAAAATTTACAACAAAAACCGTGAGAAAATGGACAGTAGGCTAAAATATCAAAATGAAACAAACAGAATAAAAGCATAACAAAATAAATTAAAATGCCTGAAATAAAAATGTATACCATTTTTATTCAGTTGCAATGCGAGGGCAAAACAATCTTACTTTTCAATTAGAATACGGAGCGCAGTCCAGTCCTCTGAATCGCGATTTTCGGCTCTTATTGGAGCCTTATCGGAGAGAACGTAGGCACTGTTCTCCATTTCCTAAATGACCAGCATCGAGAGTTTTTCCCACCCATTGTAACCGAGGTGAAGGTATTAGGTGACTAGCGTCATCTGGCAATTGAAAGATGAAGTAGTTTTCAATTCTAATAGCAAAATTAATTATATTGAAAATATTAAAAACATTACTAAAAGATTTTTAAATTGAAAGTGTACCAATAAGTTTTCAATTTAAAAATCTTTTAGTAATGTTTTTAATATTTTCAATATTATTAATTTTGCTATTAGGATTGAAAACTACTTCATCTTTTAAAATGCCGGACTTCTGACATGTTCTCGCAAATGGGAATCGGCAGTAACTGGATGATTTACTAATCAAATTTAGTGTGTGTTTAAACTGCATCCTATTTCATTTCTCAACTTTTATTTTAAAATTAATTTTTGTCTTTTTGTTTCTTTGCTTTTTGCAATTTTTGACCCCGGGTTTTGGCGCCTCTAAAGGATGGCGGCCGTGTGCATTGCATACTTTGCACACATGGAGCGGGGGCCCTGGTGTTGAGCGTCCAGACCTCCGTTCCATACAAAAGTACCGACCATACATAGCAATGCAGAAAACGATATCTAAGGCCGATATTAATGCTACTGTAACAAAATAAGCTTTTCATTTTGATAAAGCCTTGTCTGCTACCTCTATTCGCGCTCTTAGTTCTTATTTATAGTTTATTGTTGAACGAGCAGCCAAGATTATTGTTTTACGCATTCAAGCTGTTGGTGGTCGTATATATTGGAAGGGGTGAATTTTTGATATTGTTTTGAAACTATTTCTTTGTGGCATTAATATAATTTACTATTCTAATTGGGAAATAAGCCACAATTAAGGCCATGAGAGCCAGAGTGGCCTAACTGATTTTAACATTACTTTATATAATCAAAGAAAATGATCAGAAGCTAACAATGTCCAATTGTTTTAGTAGTTTTATGTTGATAAAGAATCATTATTGGTCCACATACAATTACTAAAACAATCAGACATTGATAGCTTCTGATAATTTTCTTTGAGTATGTAAAGATAATGTTAAAATCAGGTAGGCCACTCTGGCTCTCATGGCTTCAATTTAACTTGAAAAAATGATTTTATTGACGTTTTTCACGCTTCAACTTGAAATGTTGTGGGTTTGTAAACACCTAAAGAACACGATAGACGGGTATTACAACATTCTGCTAAAAATTAAAAATTATTTTTAAACTTTTTTTCTGTTTTACAAATTATGCGATATTTTCTATGTTTAGTGTATATGTTACGGTAAAAGTATACAATTGGTAATTGTATACAATAGGGAACTTGCATAAATTTTTAAATTCGAAAAAAATGTTATAAATCACAACACAACATAATTTAAAACATGTATCAAAGATGAAAAAGTTTTGTTTGTCTTCGTTTGGCCCCTAAAGACGATTAAAAATTCAAATTAAAACAGGTGGTCCAAAACGCTTCGTGACGTCACTTGGTTTTACATTTACATTTTTCCAATAAAGTAAACAGAATTTTAAATTAGACGTTATAAACGTCAGTAGAAAATACATTTATGTGACGTTACAAGTGTTTTTGATCGTTTGAACTATTCATAGAAAAATTCGTACTTTTACAAAATGGTTTTATTTTCAATAGTAAACCTTCGTTCCTTTCCTTCAAAAACAGTATAAAACTACAATTTTAACAAACTGGTATATATTATTACAATGACATACGATAAATGTCATTAGAATATAAATATTTTTGACTTATTCCACGACGATGAGCTTGCCAAATACCCAAGTAGGTGGAGGCCAATAAACTAAAGAAGGAGAAGAAGAATATACCTAAATATAAGGTTGTGTCTAGGTATACGTTACCGTGTACGCAAATAAAAAAGTTAGAGTGTCAGTGATTTCTTATTTTTTATTTGTTTAGTGTTTGTTTTTAAATTAACTACGGAGTGTGGACAATTATTTAGTTCTTTTAGTGAGTTTAAGAACATTTTAAAACAGTACGAAAAAGATAAGAGACTATAAATTAATATATATTTTTTTTAGTTATAAATGAAATAGTATTTATTACCGTAAAAGATTAAAATAAAAAGAAGACCTAAAGCTTTCACAATAATAATTAACTTGTTCTGAAGCTATTATCCTTGTGGCATTTTTGTAATCAACTATTCTAAATGGGAACTAAGTCACAATTTAACCAAAAAATGATTTTATTAACGTTTCGACGTCTAAATCGGACGTCGTTGTCAAAATACAAAATATTATTAAATTAAACAAAAATGGTGTTGCTTAGTAAAAAGTTTTTCTAATAATTTATCTAATCTGACTAATTTTTGTATTTTGACAATGACATCCGATTTGGACGTCGAAACGTTAATAAAATCATTTTTTTAGTTAAATTGTGGCTTATTTCCCATTTAGAATAGTTGATTATAATAATTAACTTACGTATAAAAATTATTTTAGCAATATTTTGTACGTGTCATATCAACTAAATACATATATTTATTTTGCTAACCTAAATATATACTTTTATATATACATTGATTTATTACAATTAAGTTTGAAACATCTAAATTCCCTTAACAAGTACTTTCCTTCCCTTCCCTTAACAAGTATTTTTCTATCAAACAAACACTAAACATATCAAAATAGCATGTACCAAAATATACAGTCACTGCGCACGTTAAATAATGAAGTCACTGGCTTGATCAAGTTTAATTCGCGTGTACCTAACTTTTTATTTGCGTACACGTTAGAGTGTACCTAGACACAGCGAAATATAACCATAATAATAACTAATGTAAAACTATGTGACGTCACGGATCGTATGAACTATTTTATACCGCAGAAGACTTTAAATATGTATTTCTAAGTTATTACGAGTTTTTGAAGCGTGAAATTTTGGAAATCTCATTTTTAAACAAAACTGAACATTATTATGTAACAAAAAAAAATGTGCAAGTTCCCTATTACCAGAGCCGACGGTAAATGTAGGAAATTATTTTCAATTATCTACTTTTACCGGTAATTTTCTACAATTACCAAGGACAAGTAGTTAAAGTAAGTAAAATGATGAAATAAAAAGTATAAACTGCAACAGTTGTTCAAGAAGTGTGATTTTTATTGAACTGAATTAAAAACAAGAGACATTTTGTTTAACCCGAATTAAGATTTTTGGCTGAATTAATACTACTACTTTTTCTCTACTTACTATTTGTTGTGACATGGAAAGCTCTCATGGAACTTGGAATTATACAATTAAATCTTTCCACATGGAGCACAGTTCTTTTATAATAATTTTGTTGGAGAATTCTCGTCCATTGTCGCTTTGAAGAATGCTAGGAGCTCCAAAGGCACAAAATATGTCAAGAGGAACTAATATAACTTCCTCTGCACGTTTAGTTTTCAACGGCCGTAATTATACAAATTTTATTAAGTGATCTTGGGGGAGGCCTATATCCAAAGTTGGATTACTTAAAGCCGAAGAAGAAGAAGACGAAGATCTTGGTAGATAAAAACGAACTTGAATTTATTATCTGCTTGGGCTTGGATACATATCAAATCTATTTGACATCTACTATTCATTTCTTTTTAACAGTATAGGTCTCACTACTGAACCTTTTTTGGGAACTTTTTTTTTGGGGATTTATTTCTCGCAAGTTTCACACAGATCCAATCAGATCGTTAATATTTCTTGAGTGTCGATCGTTATAATTCGAATTCCTTACTTTTACCAAGATCCTCTGGGAAATGTATACAATTACCGGTAAAAGTAGGAAATAAAGGGTTTTTAAAGAATATTTCCTACACTTACCGTCGACTCCGGTAATTGTATATGATTACCGGTAATTGTGTACAATTACCAGATTATCTACCTTTACCGTAACATATATATTAAAGAAAAATGTTGCTTAGTAAAAGAAATTCGTCTAATAATTTAATTTAATCTGACTCATTCATATCAGCAATTCAGACATAATATAATATTTCATTTTAAAGTAGAAGAATTTAAAATGATATTGCCAATATTTATAAGTTGCGTTCCTAGGACGGCTCTATTGAAAGATTACATTGAAATCAACTTTAACTCAAGAATATCGGTGTTATAGTCAAAGCCCGAATTTCAGGCACTCCTAGATTTGACTAGGCAATCCTCAGGTCTGACTGACGATCTTAGTCAAAGCCCGAAATAAAGTTACAATTTCGGCCTTTGACTAGTCAAACCTAGGAGAGACTAAGTTGGTCAGGCAAAGGTCGAAATTTAATTTTATGAAATCGGGGTTTGACTAGTCAAACCCCGATCAGCTATTAAAATGTCGTCATTTGTTAGATTAGGTTTAATAAAACGTCATTTTTTAATTTTAATGTTTATTATTTTTATATTGTCGTAATTAAAATTAAAAAAATAGTGTTTATTCTCACATGTGGAGGCATTATGGCATTTAGAGTTGCACAATACGTTAGAGTTAGACCTTTTGCACTTTTGACGAGCATTTCTTATTGCAGTAGCATTTTATAAAGCCTTGTCCTCCAAATGTAGAATCTTTTATACTCATTTTTCTTAGAGCCAGCTTAACGTCTGAAACATCTTCTAAATTAAGAAAATTCTCTTTGCATTCTCTTATTTGATTTCTTGAAACAAGTTTGTTTATTGTTCCGTAATTCGTACCAAATCTATATAAACCGTCAATTGTTTTATCTTGTGTGATACTCAAAATATTTCGAGCATCTCCTTTGGCTCCGATCGAAATTGGAGGAATTTTTTTTTCACTTGTTTCATAGTATTAGCCTGGGTATGAAGACCTCCAATCGCCTTTCCTATATTTATTTTAATCTTTTCTGTCTGTGTAACAATACTTATCCTCAGCTTTGATATAGCCAAAGGAGACGCTCGAAAGATTTTGGGCATCATAAAAGCTAAAACAATTGACGGTTTATATAGATTTGGTCCAAAATACGGAACAATAAACATTCTTTTTTCAAGAAATCAAGTAAGAGAATGCAAAGAGAATTTTCTTAATTTCGAAGATGTTTCAGACGTTAAGATGTCTCTAAGAGAAATTAGTACAAAAGATTCTAAATTTGGGGGACAATGCTTTATAAAATGCTACTGCAATAAGAAATGCCCTTCAAAAGTCAGTGTAAAAAAGGAGGTCTAACGTATTGTGCAACTCTAAATGCCATAATCCCTCAACATGTGAGAATAAACACTATTTATTTTATTTTAATTACGAAAATATAAAAATAATAAACATTAACACTAAAAAATTAAGTTTTATTAAACCTAATCTAACAAATTGCGACATTTTAATAGCTGATCGGGGTTTGACCAGTCAAACCCCGATTTCATAAAATTAAATTTCGACCTTTGCCTGATCAACTTAGTCTCTCCTAGGTTTGACTAGTCAAAGGCCGAAATTGTAATTTATTTCGGGCTTTGACTAAGACCGTCAGTCAGACCTGAGGATTGCCTAGTCAAACCTAGGTGTGCCTGAAATTCGGGCTTTGACTATAACATCGGTCACAAAAAAATCATAGCATGATTTATGTTTAAAAAGACAACCACATGCAATAGTAACAGTAAATGGTAAATTTTGTTTTTTATATTTTCGTTACTTTGGTTTTCGCAGTATTGGTTCTTCATTCCCATTTTTTCACAACTATTAGTGACCCTATTTAGCAGTATCTGGAGACCATGGTCCGAATCAGTCAATAAAAAGTGTCATCTGCACCTTAAATATCCAAAAATGGCATCTGTTATCCTAATATCATCTGAAGAATGCCATAAAGCGTTCGCAAATATTACCTCCGAGTTAATGTTAAACAGTATCGGTGATAGCACATAACCCTGTCTGACACCTTATTGTATTTCAATTGGTCTTGACTTGTTACCATTGGCAGTGGCGTACTGAATATAGTTCTGCGGGTTCCGAGGTTATGTTCAACAATTTTGTTAGTTGTTTTGACATTTATCAATGTGTGTTTTTATTGACCACAGGCCCGCATCCCAACTGGAACCAGGACCCGCGGATCTATCGGTACGCTACTGACCATTGGTCTTTATTATTGCTGTCTGGTACCAATAAATAGCTTCTATAATTCGAGAATCTCTTTTGTCCATTCCGATGTCGTTCAATCTATCTATGTATCTATCAAGATCCTGTGCTGCACTCGGTCGAACGCTTTTTCAA
This sequence comes from Diabrotica virgifera virgifera, assembly GCF_917563875.1. Classification (NCBI taxonomy): domain Eukaryota; kingdom Metazoa; phylum Arthropoda; class Insecta; order Coleoptera; family Chrysomelidae; genus Diabrotica; species Diabrotica virgifera. Next base: position 177,227,825 of record NC_065449.1, on the reverse strand, counting down.
AATCTATAAAACAGACAAAAAGGTCTGCTTGTTGATCTTTGTACCTTTGTGCCAGAGTTTGAAGACAGAATATTGCTTCTCGTGTCCCCGTGCCTTTCCCGAATCCAAATTATTCTTGACCGGTGACCTCGTCACATCTACAGGGTGTCCAGAAACTCTACCGACAAACGAAGACAGGAGATTCCTCAGATAATTTTAAGACAATTTAACCCAATTCACCTAGTCCGAAAATGCTTCTTAAGAGAGCTAGAGCTCTTTGAAGATGGCGTCATGAAATTAGTTTTTTTTAAATACCTCCAGAAGGCTTCTATTTAGAAAAACGAAAATTGGTATGCCTAATTACTTTTCAGAGATGAATCGATTCCATCCATTGCAAATTTCTAGTACCGGTCATAGGCGTCCGTTTTGGGTACAGCAACGGGTATTTTATCGCATAACTTTTTTGTCCTTAACTTTTATGCATTTTTGACACCGGATTATTAAATTGTGAGGTATTCTGGTACTAAAAGGTACTCTTGCTTTAAGTCGGTAGGACACACCGTTTTCTAGAAAAATCGATTTGAAAGTTTTTCGTTTTTGGAATGTGAAAAAAAATTGAAAGAACTTTTCAACAAAAAACGAAGTATTTTACCAACATAAAGTAAGAGTAACTTTTATTACTCGAATACCTCATGTAACGGTATAATATTTTGCTAAGAAACTTAAGACATTCTCCTCGAGTGTAGACAACCAGTTCTACCTTCTATACGTCAATGATAAAGCCAATAATTAAATAATATTGTTGAATGATGTGTACGTACTTGACATATTCGAAACACGGCCTTTTTGATGGCGCATGTGTTTCGTTGTGATTTTCTATTTCTCTCTAAGACGATGGTGCTTGATTTTAGGACAAACGAGTCGTTGTTGGGTGCATGCCCCGCTAACTCTAATAAAAAATATGTAATCGTATTTATTTTCCTTCCGTTTAGTCAGAGGCGCTGATGTCGGCATTGTGATTGGTGGAACATGACTTTTGACAAATCCTGCGTTATCTGTGACATGCCCCGCTAACTCTAATAAAAAACATGTAATCGTATTTATTTTCCTTCCGTTTAGTCAGAGGCGCTGATGTCGGCATTGTGATTGGTGGAACATGACTTTTGACAAATCTTGGGCTATCTGTGAATCTGTAATCTGTGTTCGTGTTCGTTCGTTCGTTGTCGTTCACTTATTTTATATGGTCGGTTATGTGATGTGTTTGTTGGTGTTTGTGTTTAGTTTGTGTCACCATAAAAAGCTGATATTCAGTCGTGTTTTTTGATATTTTTGTTATTTCATAATCGAGTACCTTTTTAAAGGTAAGTTTTTCTGATTGTAGGTACTGTTTATCCAACAGTTTTAAAATACACATTTTATTTCGCGTTTTGTTGTTGGGTCTAATGGCCGATCAGCTGTTGTGTGCAGCCGATAAATTCAACAAGTAAACATATATTTATTCGAAATTAAATACTCATATTTCTATGTAAAATGTCACATTATTGTATAAATAAATAATTAAGAAACAAAAGTTGTTTGTGTTTTACCTTTATTGTCCACTTGAATAAAATAATATTAAATATTGGAAGTAATGTATGGAGGCTATGGTGTACCTAGCGTGGAGGCTAGATAACGCTACCCTTCCTATCCAATCAACAGCAAGAACGTTTAAAATTTCACACCTATCATGTCGAAGCTACAGACCACTTATGTGGAGGCCAGATTTGTAGTATCCTTCCAATTTTCCAGGTGCTGAAATACGTGACATATTTTTTGAAGGGTAAGATCGCATTCTACCAAATCACACAACACTTTTTTCTATGATCTGTGAATCTGTAATCTGTGTTCGTTCGTTCGCGTTGTCGTTCACTTACTTATTTTATATGGTCGGTTATGTGATGTGTTTGGTTTGGTGTTTGTGTTTAGTTTGTGTCACCATAAAAAGCTGATATTCAGTCGTGTTTTTTGATATTGTTGTTATTTCATAATCGAGTACCTTTTTAAAGGTAAGCTTTTCTGATTGTAGGTACTGTTTATCCAACAGTTTTAAAATACACATTTTATTTCGCGTTTTGTTGTTGGGTGTAATGGCCGATCAGCTCTTTTGTGCAGCCGATAAATTCAACAAGTAAACATATATTTAATCGAAATTATATACTCATATTTCTATGTAAAATGTCACATTATTGTATAAATAAATAATTAAGAAACAAAAGTTGTTTGTGTTTTACCTTTATTGTCCACTTGAATAAAATAATATTAAATATTGGAAGTACCGTATGGAGGCTATGGTGTACCTAGCGTGGAGGCTAGATAACGCTACCCTTCCTATCCAATCAACAGCAAGAACGTTTAAAATTTCACACCTATCATGTCGAAGCTACAGACCACTTATGTGGAGGCCAGATTTGTAGTATCCTTCCAATTTTCTAGGTGCTGAAATACGTGACATATTTTTTGAAGGGTAAGATCGCATTCTACCAAATCACACAACACTTTTTTCTGTGGTTGGGTGTGGTTCTTTGTTGAGACTAGTCATTGGAGCTGTTACAAAAAGTGTATGGTGTAAAATGGCCTATGAAGGCGATCAAAAATATATGTTTTGGATACGACCATATTTTTGGTGAAATTTTTCCTACCAATTGGTGATGGCTGTGGTAAGATTCTTAAGGAAGTGCTGAGAATCTTTTGCTAATAGTGAATAGGAAAAGCCGAATTATTTTCGGATAAATTTGCTCCAAACCGGACCAGTTAAAAAAAGGATTACATTGAAGGAGAGATAAAACTGAGTGGAGAAATTAATTTTAACCCTGTGTTTGAAAGAAAACAGGTATGTCGTTGTTCTTTTGTTTTTTTTAATAGCTGTAGGTTAGTAATAAATAGAGTCAAATTCATTTTGCTTGTCAACTGTTTTACTGTGGGTGTAAAAAGTTGATTGGATAAAAAAGTAGCTACATTTAAAGGAATAACTTTAAAACGTATTTTAAATTTAAGCGGCAGATTTTGGTAATGTAATATATATTCTGGGATGGGTTTAGCAGCATTTGAATATATTCTTTTTGTTTCATTACATGGGGTGGGATAACTTAGGAAAAGTTAGGCTATATTGCCATAGAAGATTTAAATGTAATCAACTATACAGATGTAGTTTTATGAAGGCATTTATTTATTGAAGTGCTCTTCAAAGTAGTTTTATTTAAATTTTGAGTAGAGAAATAAAATACTTTATCGAAACAGCTACTTGTTATTTTGGGGATATTTAAATCTTGTAAATTAAAGTAGATAATTCGGGTACTTAATGGGACTATTTTTATTTAAGGGTTTTAGTACGGGACGTTTTAGTACGGGACGTTTTTCTGAAGTCACACGCTTTCAACAGAGAGGCCATTTGAGCGTCATGGCAAGTCAGGGAATGGACTGATGGACCGGATGGTAGAATCATAAGCACCTACATAATCCGTTGTAGATATGGTAATCTGTGGAGAAGATTCAGAATTAAGGTTTTTTTACACTTCATTATTATTAATTAAGTTATATTCATGCTTTGTTTGGACTTAATTTTTTTTTGGATAGTATTAAGAGGATGAACTTTATTATTTGTACATTTTTAATTTAAACTTCATTAAGAGGATAGATCATCTAGGATCATTAGGAGTATCTATTGATTTTTTTCTTTTACCGATGTTAGTAACTTATTTTTCATGAACAGAAACATATAACTTTAGGGTATAATAGCCAGTTATTAATTTTTCTTTTTTTTTACTGCTACCATTTATTTAAAGTAAACAATATCTAAAGTTTTTAAAATGCCTACATCACAGTTTAAATTGTAATGGGGCAAAGGCAGGGATTTTATTGGAATCTATAGTTTAAAACTTTTGAAGTATTACCTACGGTGTGTTTCATTCTGCGCTTGCGTACGCTATGGGCCCATTGCTAACCGCCGCGTTACCCGAAGTTCGTTCGCCTTAGTCTTTGTTACCAAGCCTTGTTGTTGTTTTTTAATTGAATTTAATGGTATGGGGAAAATGTATATATTTAAAATAGTGGATTTTAAATTTTAATAGTTATATTGCTGTAAGATAATTTTGTCACTTTTATTTTTTTTACATTATTTAGATAATTTATCACTAAAAAAAAAATACTTGTAGTCACTCTTTGAATATTTCAGATAGTTAATGTCACCTAATAACTTGTATAGTGTGTTTGTAAGAGACAACCTCGTAACCGACGTTAGTATTACATCATAGGGTAATAAAAGTTGTATATGGGTTACTCGTGTCTTATTATTATTCCTTTGCTTCATTTGGGAAATAAGTTATAGTTATCTGTTTGTACTGGCTGGCAAAAAAGGAAGCTGGCGCCCAAGTATATTTATTCGTTCTATTTGAATCCACCCCGCCACCGGTGAGTTAGTTCGGAGCCAGTACCGTTGAAGAACGACAACGGCCTACATATATAACTGCAAGGTGAGTAGCATTAGTGCTGTGGTGTTTGTTTTAGTATTTATCTACGTGCTAACCCGTCTTGCGCGTTATAATTTGGCGCCCAACGTGGGGCGACATATGGTGACATTATTGGTGACATATGGTGACATTGGTGGTGACACATAGTGACATTAGTGGCGACATATGGTGACATTAGAGGTGACATCTGGTGACATTAGTGGCGACATATCGTGACATTGGAGGTGACATATGGTGACATTAGTGGCGACACATGGTGACATAATGGCGACATATGGTGACAATTGGTGACAGTAGTGGCGACCTTTGGCGACATTAGTGACGGTGGGATTGCTTGTGATATTAGTGACATAATATTTGAGTTTACATTTTTAAAAAAGTACCTATTCAGCAGACTTGATCACCTGGAGATGACAAATATATAGTGCTCAAACATTGGATATTGGAACTACTACAACTGGCTTAGGAGTCCTGAAGTTTAGTAGAAGATAGGTCCACTGGGTGTGGAGTCAACATTTTTGAGGAATTTGGTGAATGGAGCTGACAGTGAATATTTTATTGAAGGTGACATTTTATGTAGTTTATGATTGATAAATGTAACTCTTCATCCTTGTCATTGGTATCCAATTTGTAAACCCTATCCCTTACTGTAACTAAGTAAAAAGTAAATTATTTTGGAGTAACACACTTAGTATTACTTAACGAACCTTGAGTTGGTTACTTAATAATTTTTATATATTTGACATATACCTATGAATTATTGCCCATTGGTCTAAACTAGGAAGCAATTATCGATTTATGAGTTGTATTGATACTTTAGAGTAAATTTTTGTTATTGAGAAAATATTTGGGAATCATGTCTCGAAAATTAGTTGTTAACCGGTTGGATAAAGAGGCTCTTGAGTATGAATTAAGGATTCGAGGAGTCCAATCTGTATCGGTGGAAGATGATAGAAAAGCTTTAGCTCCTCTACTTCGGATGGAACGTGATGGTAATAAAACAATTCAATATCCAGCGCATCCTTATACATTTACGGAGGACAAAAAAACAGTGGATAAGAATCTTGTAGAAGTGGATACAGCTCTTCAGGGTATAACTGGAATACTTACTACATCTGAATATACAAAATGGGAGACGAAGTTAAATCACTTGTTAGGAAGAGTAGATTTGATGGAACATGGAAATGATGACGAGATGAAGATTACTAGATCAGCACTACTTGCTCGAGTGTTGTCGTTACTGAATTTACTTCATGAGAAGGCACATGCAGCTAACCCAGTACCCCCCATAGTTGATGTTATAGCTGGACTTAGCCAAACTTTCCATGCTAATTTAGGAACTGCTGTTAGTTCTTCCCCAAGTAGACCTGCAGTTGCTGTAGGTCAGGTTGGATCGAATGCTGTTGCTTCTAGAATGGTACTACCACATAATTGGGGCATACAAAAATTTTCAGGATGTAGCAAGTCCATGTCAGTATCAGCTTTCTTTGAGTTGGTAGAAGAATTCGGTGTGGCCCGTCATGTTCCAAAGCATATTTTGCTAGAATCTGGTGTAGATCTATTCTGTGATAAAGCGTACCAATTTTACAAATATGTCCGTCTGAGAGTTAACAGATGGGAAGAACTCGAAGAAGAATTTCGTAAGGAGTACTTGTCTGCCCATCACAGTGAAGCTGTATTTGAAGAATTAAGGAGACGTACTCAACATTCCTCTGAGACGATAGGAGTCTATTTAGCCGTCATGTCCAGTTACTTTAAAAGATTGCGTTGTCACTTAAGCGAAGAGGCTCAACTGTCTATAATCATGAGGAACTTACATTCGTTTTATCAGGATCGACTTCGAGATCCACTCCCAACGACTTTGGAAGAACTTCGCGTGGTTTGTAGAAGGATGGAGGAAAGAAGGGATACTATTCGAAATTACGTCGAACCCTCAGTTAGACGCGGAAACATACTGGAAAAGGATTTAGCATATGTTGATGTTGAAGTAGAGAGGGAAGCGAATGTTATAGATGCTGCTTCAACCTCCAATGCTTCAGGCAATCATGAACGGACGGTTACTTGCTTTAGATGTAAGCAACCTGGACATAAGGCTATTGGATGTCTAATGCCGAAGAAAATTTACTGTTTTGGATGCAAAAAGGAAGGAGTAACTGTGAGGAATTGTCCGAAATGCAAGAAACAGGGAAACGGATCACAGCCCCTTTAACTGGTCGAAATAAGGAAGCTGATGTACTTTCGACCAATGTACAACCAATACTAGATTTTATTTTAGACCATGCGCAGAATGATGAGAGACCTTATCTGCGAGTAAGTGTTCTAGGGACGGAAATGCTTGGCTTATTGGACTCAGGGCTTCTAGAACCATTGTTGGTAGTACTGGATGGAAGTTATTGAGAAGTTTAGGTCTAGAAATCGATAGGTCCAAACCGACTACTTGTCGTGTAGCCAATGGACAATCTTGTGAAGTACAAGGTGAATGTTCAGTACCCTTTATGGTTAGGGGTCGATTGCGTATTATATCTGTTTTGGTCGTAATGGGAGTTCCACATACTCTGATATTGGGAAGCGATTTTTGGCGTCTTATGGGAATAGTTCCAGATCTTAGGCATAACGAGTGGCATTTTTCTGAATCACCAGTTATGTTATCTGCAGTTGATCATCTTAGAGGTCAAACTGTCTTATCGGATATGCAGAAAACTCGACTTGAGGCTGTTGTCAGCAGGAATCGTGAGCTTATGGGAGATACCCTCGGATGCACAGATGTTACTGAACATGTTTGTAAAGCTGCACCTATTATACAGCGATACTATCCTGTCTCTCCGATCATACAAGCTCAGATTGACAAAGAACTGGATCAGATGTTGGCTCAAGGAATCGTAGAAAAATCTACCAGCCCATGGGCTTCGCCGATTCTATTGGTGAAAAAGAAGGACGGGTCTTACAGATTTTGCGTTGACTACAGGAAGCTTAATGCTGTAACTGAAAGGGATAGTTATCCCCTTCCTTACATGTCAAACATCCTTGATAAGCTACGTAATGCGCATTATCTGTCAACTCTTGATATCAAGTCTGCTTATTGGCAGATACCGGTAGCCGAATCATCCCGACCTTTCACTGCTTTTACAGTGCCTAGACGTGGTTTATTCCAATTTAAACGCTTACCTTTTGGTCTTCATAACGCACCTGCGCGTTGGCAACGACTTATAGATACTGTTCTAGGACCAGATTTGGAGCCTTACGTCTTCTGCTATTTAGATGATGTGGTAATATTAACCGAGAGTTTCGAGGAACACTTAAGGATATTGGAGGAAGTGTTCAGATGTTTAAGAGAGGCTAAACTGACTGTCAGTTGGGACAAGTGTCAATTTTGTCGGCCTGAATTAAAATACCTTGGTCATGTTGTGGATAGGAATGGGATACATGTCGATTTAGACAAAGTTAAAGCAATGCTTACCTTACCAACTCCCAAAAACGTTAAGGATGTTCGTTCTGTAGTGGGCACATTTTCTTGGTACCGGAAATTCGTACCAGATTTTGCGACTTTGATTTCCCCAATTACCGCTTTATTAAAGAAGAGAAGGAATTTTAATTGGACATCGGAATGTAATGCTTCATTCCAGAAGATTAAGGAATATTTAGTATCGGCACCAGTGTTGAATTGCCCTGATTATTCGTTGCCTTTTGTCGTCCAATGTGATAGCTCTGGTTATGGCATTGGAGCGGTGTTGACTCAGACGCATCCCGATGGAGATCGAGTTATTTGCTATCTGAGTAGATCTCTAACTAGACAAGAACGTAACTTCTCAACCACAGAAAGAGAATGTCTAGCAGTATTATACAGTATTGAGAAGCTACGGCCATTTTTGGAAGGAATACAGTTCACTGTTGTAACAGATCACGCTTCGCTAGTGTGGTTACAGAATTTAAAAGACCCGTCAGGTCGTCTTGCGCGTTGGGCAGTAAGGTTACAACAATACGATTTTAAAATAGTTCATAGGAAAGGAAAGGACCATGTCGTTCCTGATATGCTTTCCAGATCTGTACCAATGATAGATTCCGTAGAGACTGAGGTCAGAGATCGTTGGTACACTAAAGTTATGGATAAAGTGGAAAATAAGCCTTTGAAATATTCTCAATGGAGAATTGTTGATGGGAAGCTATGGAAGTACGTTAAACCTAGGTTGGGATTTTTAGTGGACGAAGTTGATAATTGGAAAGAGGTAATACCCAAACAAGATCGGGGGAAAATTCTTCAACAATCGCATGACTCACCATTATCTGGTCATGCGGGAGTTTTAAAAACTTATAAGCGAGTTTGTGAACGCTACTATTGGCCGAAACTTAAAAGTGACGTGGCACGCTATGTGAGAGGTTGTCGGATTTGCGCCGTACATAAGGTGGATCATACAGGGCCGAAGGGTTTGATGACTGCTCAACCGCGAGCCACACAACCGTGGGAATGTTTAAGCTCAGATTTAATTGGACCATTGCCAAGGTCAACACAAGGCCATCGTTTCATATTAGTTGTCATGGACCTGTTTACTAAGTTTCCACTTGTCTTTCCACTACGGTCTTCTACAACTGGCCACATTGTGAAGAAATTGGAGGAGAACGTATTTTTACTCTTCGGAGCTCCTAGGTTGTTGCTTTGCGATAATGGACCACAATACACCTCACGAGTGTTTACTAATCTCATGAAAACTTATGGAGTGCAGGTTAGGTACAATGCTCTTTACCACCCTCAAGCAAACCCTACCGAGAGGTATAATCGGACACTGAAGACTATGCTCTCTTCATATGTGTCGGACAATCATAGGAAGTGGGATGTTAATTTGGCTAAGGTGGCATGTGCCACAAGGACTGCTTATCATGAATCAATTGGGCAGAATCCTTATTTCGTGAATTTTGGACGAAACATGATACTCGATGGTGACGAGTTCCGTAAAAAGGAACAACTTAGAGATGTGAATGGCGATCAGAATCAGGAGAAAACTGTAGTTGAGAGGACACAAGTTTTAAAGGAGTCGTTTGCAGACGTTCGAAGAAGATTAGATAAGGCTTCCCAGAAGAGCGAGAGGGTATATAACCTCCGAAGGAGACCACAGGAATTCAGTCTTAATCAAGCCGTATGGAGAAGGAACTTCGTTTTATCAGATGCTACTGCTTACTTCTCGAAGAAGCTTGCTCCTCGTTGGGTTGGACCATTCTTTGTCAAGAAGAAGGTATCAAAATGGACATATAATTTGGTTGATGAGTTAGGGAATGATCAGGGTACCTATAGTATTAAGGATCTTAAAGCAGCTAGCGCTGCAGAAAATTTCCCTGGGTAAATTTTCTTTAAGTAAGGGGGGTCTGTAACGGTATAATATTTTGCTAAGAAACTTAAGACATTCTCCTCGAGTGTAGACAACCAGTTCTACCTTCTATACGTCAATGATAAAGCCAATAATTAAATAATATTGTTGAATGATGTGTACGTACTTGACATATTCGAAACACGGCCTTTTTGATGGCGCATGTGTTTCGTTGTGATTTTCTATTTCTCTCTAAGACGATGGTGCTTGATTTTTGGACAAACGAGTCGTTGTTGGGTGTGGTTCTTTGTTGAGACTAGTCATTGGAGCTGTTACAAAAAGTGTATGGTGTAAAATTGCCTATGAAGGCGATCAAAAATATATGTTGTGGATACGACCATATTTTTGGTGAACTTTTTCCTACCAATTGGTGATGGCTGTGGTAAGATTCTTAAGGAAGTGCTGAGAATCTTTTGCTAATAGTGAATAGGAAAAGCCGAATTATTTTCGGATAAATTTGCTCCAAACCGGACCAGTTAAAAAAAAGGATTACATTGAAGGAGAGATAAAACTGAGTGGAGAAATTAATTTTAACCCTGTGTTTGAAAGAAAACAGGTATGTCGTTGTTCTTTTGTTTTTTTTAATAGCTGTAGGTTAGTAATAAATAGAGTCAAATTCATTTTGCTTGTCAACTGTTTTACTGTGGGTGTAAAAAGTTGATTGGATAAAAAAGTAGCTACATTTAAAGGAATAACTTTAAAACGTATTTTAAATTTAAGCGGCAGATTTTGGTAATGTAATATATATTCTGGGATGGGTTTAGCAGCATTTGAATATATTCTTTTTGTTTCATTACATGGGCTGGGATAACTTAGGAAAAGTTAGGCTATATTGCCAAAGAAGAATTAAATGTAATCAACTATACAGATGTAGTTTTATGAAGGCATTTATTTATTGAAGTGCTCTTCAAAGTAGTTTTATTTAAATTTTGAGTAGAGAAATAATAGTACATTGTTTACCGGGTAGGAAAAGCTTAACATTCCTGGACGACTGTGAAGATTGCTAAGTCGAGGCGCAAGCCGAGACTTAGCAACACAGAGTCCAGGAATGTGGCTTTTCCTACGAGGTAAACATACTATTTTTCCGCAAATCGTTTAAAATTCGACAGATATTGATTGATTTAAAAAAAACGCGATAATTTTATTCCCAAATAAATGGTGCTTTGAAATTCCTAATAAAATTACTTGGGTTACTATGGAAACGTATTGAGGTTGAATTGTCAAACTTGACGCTTATAAATTTAATTGCTGGTGTTCTCGAAAGTAAAATGATAAGTGATGATGAAATTTCCATTCCTGGGACTCCTACAGAGCTGGTTGAGGCAGTGAATACTGCTTCATTAGAATTATTGCCAAAGAAATCAAGAGAAAAGTACGAAAATGCATACAGACGTTTTATGGATTATTAATAATTTTCTATCATTTATGTAGAACACTAACAACTGTACGGAAATATCATTTCCTTACAGTAAGGAAATGACATTTCCTTACAGTAAGGAAGTCCTGACTTTTTCTTCAAGAAATTTTGACAGGAATGTCAAAATTTCCTGGCGATTTGCGGAAAAATACTTTATCGAAACAGCTACTTGTTATTTTGGGGATATTTAAATCTTGTAAATTAAAGTACATAATTCGGGTACTTAATGGGACTATTTTTATTTAAGGGTTTTAGTACGGGACGTTTTAGTACGGGACGTTTTTTTGAAGTCACACGCTTTCAACAGAGAGGCCATTTGAGCGTCATGGCAAGTCAGGGAATGGACTGATGGACCCGATGGTAGAATCATAAGCCCCTACATAATCCGTTGTAGATATGGTAATCTGTGGAGAAGATTCAGAATTAAGGTTTTTTTACACTTCATTATTATTAATTAAGTTATATTCATGCTTTGTTTGGACTTAATTTTTTTTTGGATAGTATTAAGAGGATGAACTTTATTATTTGTACATTTTTAATTTAAACTTCATTAAGAGGATAGATCATCTAGGATCATTAGGAGTATCTATTGATTTTTTTCTTTTGCCGATGTTAGTAACTTATTTTTCATGAACAGAAACATATAACTTTATGGTGTAATAGCCAGTTATTAATTTTTCTTTTTTTTTTTACTGCTACCATTTATTTAAAGTAAACAATATCTAAAGTTTTTAAAATACCTACATCACAGTTTAAATTGTAATGGGGCAAAGGCAGGGATTTTATTGGAATCTATAGTTTAAAACTTTTCAAGTATTACCTACGGTGTGTTTCATTCTGCGCTTGCGTACGCTATGAGCCCATTGTTAACCGCCGCGTTACCCGATGTTCGTTCGCCTTAGTCTTTGTTACCAAGCCTTGTTTTTTTTTTAATTGAATTTAATGGTATGGGGAAAATGTATATATTTAAAATAGTGGATTTTAAATTTTAATAGTTATATTGCTGTAAGATAATTTTGTCACTTTTATTTTTTTTACATTATTTAGATAATTTGTCACTAAAAAAAAATACTTGTAGTCACTCTTTGAATATTTCAGATAGTTAATGTCACCTAATCACTTGTATAGTGTGTTTGTAAGAGACAACCTCGTAACCGACGTTAGTATTACATCATAGAGTAATAAAAGTTGTATGTGGGTTACTCGTGTCTTATTATTATTCCTTTGCTTCATTTGGGAAATAAGTTATAGTTATCTGTTTGTACTGGCTGGCAAAAAAGGAAGCTGGCGCCCAAGTATATTTATTCGTTCTATTTGAATCCACCCCGCCTCCGGTGAGTTAGTTCGGAGCCAGTACCGTTGAAGAACGACAACGGCCTACATATATAACTGCAAGGTGAGTAGCATTAATGCTGTGATGTTTGTTTTAGTATTTATCTACGTGCTAACCCGTCTTGCGCGTTATACTCATAATTTAATAATCTAATGTCAAAAATGCTCGAAAATTCAAGACAAAAAGTTATGCTATAAAATAACTGTTGACCTACCCAAGACGGACGCCTATGACCAGTACTAGAAATTCGCAATTAATGAAATCGATTTATCTCTGGAATATAAATAAATGTACCAGTTTTCGTCTTTCTAAACAGTTTTTTTTTTAATTTTTTTTTTATTTCAGAAAGCGAAAAATGTTTAAATCGATTTTTCTAGAAAACGGTGTGTCCTACCGATTTAAAACAAGAGTATCTTTTAGTACTGGAATACTTCACAATTTAATAATCCAGTGTCAGAAATGCATAAAAGTTAAAGATAAAAAGTTATGTGATAAAATAACTGTTGCCCTACCCAAAACGGACGCCTACGATCGGTACTAGAAATTTGCAATGGATGGATTAGATTTATATTTTGAAGATAAATACGCGTACCAAATTTTGTTTTTCTGAATAGAAGCGTTCTGGAGGTATTTAAGAAAAACTAATTACAAGACGCCATTTTCAAAGAGCTTAGCTCCCTTAGGAAGCATTTTCGGACTAGGTGAATTGGGTTAAATTATCTTAAAATTATCTGAAGAATCTTCTGTCTTCGTTTGTCGGTAGAGTTTCTGGACACCCTGTATATGTTCTGTTCTGTATGATTCGCAACAAAAACTTAAGAATGTTATTTAGTAGACTTAAAAGGCGGAAGTCCTGGCATAATTTTGCGTTCTTATTTTTTTGGTTAGTGGCCTTTAGAGTAAAAAGTAAATTATTTCAGCATTTTTGCCAAAGGGCCTAGCCGGGTAAGATGATGAAAAGTGCCCCCAACTCGATTCGAATTCCATATAGGTCACTGCTTAGCATATATAGTGAGACTAACTTTCTGACATTTTTAGCCCCCTAGGTGGTCATGTGACCCACCTAGAGCCTAATTAGGCTTTTTAAGTTTTTATTTTTTATCTCAGCCGCATCGAGAACTAGCGAAAAACTTTAAATAAAAAAGTTGTAAGCTTTAAAAAGTTCTGTCCGAATTTTTTTTTTTTAATTTTTGGCGGGAAATTTAAATTTTAGAACGATTTTAAAATTTTAAATGAGTATAAAAAAATAACTAAGATATTCGTTTTCACGAAAAGATATGTAACGTTTATTTTTGCATAATATTTCATCCTGAATTTTTTCAAATTTTTAAAATTGGTGAAACCCACCTTTAAAAATAAAAAACCGCATTTTTTCGGTTTTAAGAGGTAGTTGTTGTGCATTTTTTGACATACAATTAAGAATTTTATATTTATCATTGGCGCGTATACGGGTATAATAGTCTGAACTTTTTAAAGAAAAAAGATAGTACGCCACTGACATATTTCAAATTAACAATCCTTTTTGAATTCCTCGTTTAATTTGTGACAAAAAATCTATCTTCCTATTTTTTCATACGACGCGCCATTTTTAGTCAAAAAATAAAACATCTTAACCCTTACAAAGTATTCGAACTTCTATTAGTAGTTTCTATGTACACCTGGTTCCAAAAAAAACTGATACGACTCTTGACGCGTATTTTGTAGAAAATTGAGCAGTGTATTTTGAAGGATAAATACTTAATATTTACATACTGTCAATGTCACTGCCAAATCTTAAAATTTGTCAGATAGCTTATTCTGTTCCACGGTTATTAGACTTTATTATTAATCTTTATTATTAATACTTTCTCCGCAACTGAGGGTATCTTATCAACTGTATTGTTTTTAAACAATAGATGATAAAATAAAAATATTGACAGTTCAAAAATGTGAACACTATTGCATTGTGTGTGGCCTAAGTTTGGGCTGAAAACTGAAATGTATTACATTTTTACAAAATTTTGGAATATGTTTAATTACGTAGACCAATTTTAACAGCTGTTTTCAATACAGATTTGAATCATCTACAAATAGTTTCTAATGTCTTTTGATGTCAAATAATTAGGGAAGCTGGAATTCAACAGTTTAGAATTTTACATTGAGTTAATGCAAAATTGTGACGCATGTCAAAATTCCCAATGTATTTTAATTGTATTCATTTTTTTTTCGAATCCTGAGAAAGCTAATAAATATTTTTGAAAAATTTAAACTCAGAATGAAAGACTACATTATTACCGAGGGCTGAAAGTCCCTGAAAACTTCTATAATATTTATTTTAATAAGTTACAGGGCTGAAAATAAAAAAAAGTGTGATATTTAATTTCAAATATTTCACTCAATAGAAACTGCTTGTTTATTCTAAGGGGCTTTCCGCCCTCTCGGTAATAATGTAATCTTTCATCCTGCGTTTAAATTTTTCTAAAACACTTATTAGTTTTTTCATGAATCAGTTGTTTGTTGTTTGTTTATTTTATTATTTGTCTGTCATAATAAATATAATTTCAGATCAATCAAATACACTGCTCAACATGATGAAATCTTACTAAGAGTCGTATCAGTTTTTTTAGGAACCGGCTGTACATCTACATGTCTAATACATCTACATATAGTATTTTTACTACAAAAGCGATATTACGTAGCTCAAAATTTTTGACGTAAGAGAACTGTCAAAACATTAGAATGTGGCTTTTCATTATTGCCATGTTTATTAATAAACATGGCAATAAAGAAAAGTCGCATTCTAATGTTCTGACAGTTCTCTTACGTCAAAAATTTTGACCTACGTAATATCGCTTTTGAAGTAAAAATACTATACGTAAACTCGTACGTCCATTATAAAAACTAATTCGAATACTTTGGAAGCGTTAAGATATTTTATTTTTTGCAGCAAAACGGCGCCTCGTATGAAAAAATGATAAGATAGTTTTTTTTATCGCAAATTGAATGAGCAATTTAAAAATGATTGTTAATTTGAAATATGTCAGTGACGTACTATCTTTTTTTCTTTGAAAATTTCAGACCATTACCCCTAAGCGCGCCAATGATGAATATTAAATCCTTAATTGTATGTCAAAACATGCACAATAACTACCTCTTAAAACCCGCCAAGTTTTATTACAATGTTGCCAGTAGTTTCGGCAAAATCGTAAAAAATGTGTAAAATTTTGTTTTCTTCAACGCCCTGTATCTTGAAAATGAATGGTGTTACAAAAAATTTTTATTAAGCAAACCCCAATTCTTTTTAAAATTTTTACCTGCTCCAGTGACGGTGTTACCATTTTTGAAAAATATGTATAAAATTGTATCAAAAAACGAAAACAAAAACCGAAAAAATGCGGTTTTTTATTTTTGAAGGTGCGTTTCACCCATTTTAAAAATTTGAAAAAATTCAGGGTGAAATATTATGCTAAAATACACGTTATATATTTTTTTCGTGAAAACGAATGTCTTAGTTATTTTTTTATACTCATTTAAAATTTTAAAATCGTTCTAAAATTTAAATTTCCCGCCAAAAATTAAAAAAAAAATTTTTTCACACAGAACTTTTTAAATCTTACAAATTTTTTATTTAAAGTTTTTCGGTAGTTCTCGATGCAGCTGAGATAAAAAATAAAAACATAAAAAGCCTAATTAGGCTCTAGGTGGGTCACATGACCACCTAGGGGGCTAAAAATTTTAGAAAGTTAGTTTCACTATATATGCTAAACGGTGACCTACATATATGGAATTCGAATCGAGTTGGGGGCACTTTTCATCATCTTACCCCGCTAGGCCCTTTAATGAATATTGCACAACTATAAGTGTTGACACATTTTAGTGGCCCACTTTGTATATACTAATATGAGATTTTGAATATTTAATAAATATTTATGAAAGCAGGCTTGTACACTAGATTTTATTTCATATAACATACATTTCAATGGAAATCTGGCAGAGTAAAAGCCATCTCTTTAATATTTTATAGTCTCGGGAGTTTTCCTTGGATTATTTCATTAATCTGACTCGTAGGAGCAACTCCCTGAAGGATAGCTTCCATTTTTTATGAAGAACCGGCAGATTTTTTCAAGTATTCATGCAACATGTCCTTTTCGTATAATATTGTCCGTCAAAGAGGAGCACACAATATATGTGATTATTCTTTACCTCAAGTTTTATAAAATGTCATGGAAGAATACCGAATAAAAAATAGTACTATAGTTTTATATAATATAAAAATAAAAAAATGAGCCGTTATGGGACGCATGGCAGATATGAAACCGTAAAAAATATTTATGAAAGAATGGTTTCTTAGGAAATAGGAAAAAGGAATTAAATATAGCATGATCAAAAAAGAAATATTCATTAAAAAATTTAGGTAAAATTCTTTTATTTAAATAAAAATTAAATAATTTATGTACATTTTATAAAGGATTTTTTAAAATTTTTTTTGATATATGGTATACATGGTATACTACATAAAAACTTTTCTTGTGGATTTGTAAATATTCCAAATATTCATTATTTTTTTCTTAAGAAAAAAACTGGACAGAACTGTGTTTCACCTATTAGAGGCCTGGGGCACATTAGTAAATTGGGGCCCATGGCCTATAATAAAGCACTACTTTGTTGCAATAGGAAAAGAACATATTCTTCTTCTGGTGCCTATCCGTTACGAATGTTGGCAATCATTCTGGCAATGACAATATTAGCTGCTGCCTTAAAAAGCCCTGTAGTGGATATCGCAACCCAGATCCTCAAGTTCCTGAGTCAAGATATTCTTCTTCTTCCGACGCCGCTTTTACCTCTCCCTGCAAAATGCATTTTAACAGGTTATACTTTGTTTCATTTATTGTGATGTGTCTGAAATATTCTAATTTTCTTCTTCTCACCGTACATAGTATTTCCTTGTCTTTGTTAAGTTTTTGGAGTATTTTGCAATTTGATATTTTGTCCATCCATGATATCTTAAGAATTTCTTCTATATGTCCACATTTCGAACGCTTTCAGTTCATATTTCGTCCAGATATTATATTATGCAAAGTTTTAGCTTTATTTTTATTACTTTACAGCAACATTCGATATTATGTATTATGAATACATAATTAAAATAAGTAATGTAATACACACAAAGTAATTAGCATCCAGGATTAGTCCTTATAAGTACCTATTATGCTGATTGAAGAGCAGAGTTGAGTCGCATACTGAAAAAAAGTATCCGGATACCGGATACGGATACTCAAAATGTATCCGGATACTTTTAAAAGAAGTAAGAATACTTTCATTTAAAAATGTATTCGGATACAAGTATCTGGATATTTTTTTCGGATACTTCCTAGGATAATTTGAAGGATACTTTTTTTAAGAAGGGCATAAATTATTAGTATTAGAATTAGAACTATGTGATGTGCATGTATTTTTAATGTAATATATAATAATAAAAATACATTAAATGATGGAGAAAGAAATCAGAAAGTACTCAAAAAATTGTTTATTGCTTATGAATAATAAAACTAGAACATAAACTTATATTATAAGGAAACATTAAATTAAAATAAAAACGTACTAATACATAAAGTATTCCAATTGCTGACGAAGTCAGAAGTGAAGTGCCTTTGAATTTCTCTTTGTAAGCACCAATACCTCAAAGTGTTCATCGCTTAAAGCTTTTCTTTTAGGCGTATTAATCATAGTTGCAAAAGAGAAAAGTCTTTCAACTGGTGCTGACGAAGGTAAGCATGTGTTGTACTTTATTGACACCCTTTTTAAGATTGGGTAATCATTTAAGATGTTCAAATTGGTTCTTTTGTCCTCCAAATATCTTAGCAACTCCAACTGTACTTTTGAAGTTTTATTATTGATGCTGGAACCCTGTTCATTCTGTGTATAAATAATAGTACAGCTGTTGTCCACTTGCTGGTCTCGAAAATTGCTAAAATCAAAAAAGTCATCCAAATTTTGATCTCCACTTTCACCTGATTCATTGCAACTTTCCAATTACATTTTTGTTTTGGCGACAGTTATAATGCATTTTTTATATCTTCTATAGTTTTTTTGGGATTTTTTACGACATTGTACGACTTAAGCTTAAATTTAGGAAGAAGAACTGCAGCTATAATTGAATCTTCCCATTCCAAATTTAAAATGTTTGCAAAACGAGTATTTAAGCTTTTAATGCACATTTTTGCTAGATGTTCTCCTCCATATTTTAATTTCGTTTTGGGCAAGAAGTTTCTCATATTTATTAATTAATGAAATTAAACTGGGGAACAAATAGCCAAAATATACATTGTCTTCACCTTGTAACAAATCTAACGTTGAGGCCAAAGGTTTCATAACTAAACAGTATTCCTTTAGGTATAACAGTTCAGTTTCCTTAAAAGGTTCCAACGTTAAATTTTGTTGCAAAATTGGAAGTTTTTCTTTTGCTTTAAGAATCTGCAAAACAGCATCAAAAGTGGAGTTCCATCTAGTAGCCCCTGGAGAACTTAAAGTACATATGCCCTAAAAGTTTAATTATAATTTCATTACTTTTTGGTTTATTTGATTTTTTACATAATTGAGCACATTTACTAAATGCATTCTTCTCTCTTGTTCGTATCGCTGGAATGTTTGTTACAGTATTTTTATAATCGGTTGTGGCTATTAAACTTAAAGTATGTGTGGCACATCGCATATGTTTGGGTAACTGTATATCCTGGTCTTCTAACTCTTTTCCTTCATCGGCTTGATCAACGTCCAAATTTAAAATTTGCAATTCATCTTCTTCTTCTTCACCAATTTCCTCATCGTCGTCCTCTTCATTATTCTAGCCGAATACTTTGAATGCTTTAACGAAATTGCTACCGTTATCTGTTACTGTCCCCACAATTTTATTTTCTGTTAAGCCAAATTCATATCTTATATTTTATTTAAATTTATATCTTCCAGCATTTCAGCTGCATTATAAATATTAAGATGTACTTTATTATAATTCGAAAAGTAATTTCTTCTAATTTTACAGGGTACAAAAAGGGGTCTTGAAGAGAGAGATATAGAATATATAAAAAATAAATGTAAGTAATTAATTAAACAACGTACTTATGAAGGTTTATAGTACGAAGGTGACGAGTACGAAAAATGGGATTTAACATATTAGACACAACTGAATTGAAGGAATGGCAGTGTAATGCCTACGTTAGGTGCATTATCGGCGGGCGATAAATATTTATCCGAATATCAAAAAAAGTATCCGGATGCCGGATACTTTAAAATTTGATCACGGATACGGATACCGGATACAAAATTTAAAAAGTATCCGGATACAGCTTTCGGATACATAAAAAATATCCAGATATTGTATCCGGATACAGAAGTATCCGGATACTACCGAGCTCTGTTGAAGAGGCACCCTTCTAGATTTGAGTTGAGCAAAATCGTTACTACACTTCTCCAAAATCTATGTTTTCGATCATATCACACTCTTTCGACATTAGCGACAAAGTGCTTAATCTCTTTTGAAGTGTACTTCTTAATTTATTTTCTATTCATTTTAATTTGGGGAAGGAGCGTTTTCCCCACTGCAGTTTGTTACCATCTTCAAAAGATTTTCAGTGCCATTTCTACATAAGGAAAGCTGTCTTCAATTTTGATCTCTTTTAAAAGATGATATATTTCCAGAATACTATCAGCTCCTTTATTTTACTTTGATTAATTTTCAAGTATTCTGTTAAATGCAAACATACCGGATGCATACCTAGAGATTGGACTCTTGCAATTATTCTACCATTACACAAACAAGGTGATAAACATAAGTGTTCTAACTACAGGGGAATATTATCGTTGGTAGTTGCTAGTAAAATCTACGAAATAATACTAGAGCAAAAGCTGCGAGAAAATATCGAGGCCACACTGGATGACAGCCAATGCGGATTTAGGCCAGGGCGAGGTACAACCGATCCCATATTCACGGTGAGACAGTTATCAGAAAAAGCCCTAGAGCATAACAGTAAGTTGTTCCTCTGTTTTGTGGATTTGAATAAAGCATTTGATCGGGCGCCACGTAACAAGATCTGCGAAATATTAAACCGTAGAAATGTGAAACCGAAGTTAATCCAAGTAATATAGAGTATACAGTGCGCACGTAAACGTTAGAATAAATTCATTTTCTCGAGAATGGACGATTTTGGAAAAAAATCCTGAAAAAGTTCAATTTTTATTTTTTAAATTACAACTTTTTGACGTATATATTATACTAGTGACGTCATCCATCTGGGCGTGATGACGTCATCGATGATTTTTTAAATGAAAATAGGGATCGTGTGATAGCTCATTTGAAAGGTAATTCAATTCTCTATTCAGTAATATAAACATTAACAAAATTATTTATACAGGGTGTCCAAAAAAATTTTTTTTAATAAAATTTATTGACGTAAAGAGAAGAATCTGTATAATTTATTTAATTCAAAATTCATTTTACTGCTATCAGAAAACAGGAAAGAATGTTTATTTGGCAGATTATTATTGTTTTTTGCTTAAATTCAGTATTAAAGCAGCCACCCAGCAGCCTCGTGACAGTTTAAACATTTAATTTAGCCGAAAAGCCGTGATTATTTTTCAAATCAACATTTTTTTCTGTTTTTTGAGAGCAGTAAAATGTATTTTGAATTAAATAAATTACATACATTCTTATTTTTATGTCAATAAATTTAATCCAAAAAAATTTTTTTTGGACACCCTGTATAAATAAATATGTTAATGTTTATATTACTGAATAGAGAATTAAATTACCTTTTAAATGAGCTATCACACGACCCCTATTCCTATTTAAAAATATCATTGATGACGTCATCACGCCCAGATGGGTGACGTCACTAGTATGATATATATGTCAAAAAGTCGTAATTTAAAAAATAAAAATTGACCTGTTTTGGCATTTTTTTCCAAAATCGTCCATTCTCGAGAAAATGAATTTATTCCAACCTTTACGTGCTCACTGTATATAAATGCACACGTAATAATGTAAGAACGAACAATCGCTCATCTCTAGAATTCTACACAAGGACAGGTGTAAAACAAGGTTTTGTTCTGAGTCCTTTGTTATTCATCACTCTGGACGAAATTGCAAAAGAATGCAGGGGTAAGGTAGCAGAACTAGGGTTGGGGTGTATACAAACTTCAACAAGTTTACGTGTCAGAGTTGATATATACCGATGACCTGGTAATTGTGGCAAAATCAGAAAATGACTTGCAAGTGAATGTGAATGTTTGGTATGAAGCTTTTAAGAAATTTGGGATTTAAATAAATATTGAAAAAGCAGAAGCTTTAGTAATATCGAAAACTCAAGAAAATATAAATGCAAAGCTGAATAATGAGACCATTACACAAGTAGAAGACTTCAAGTATCTAGGATCAACAATGAATGGACAAGGAAATATAGAACCAGAAATAAACAGCAGGGCAATGATGGAACAAAATTATTCTATGCACTAAAGAAAAGTTTTATTAGGAAGAGAGAAGTAAGCCTGAAAACAAAAATGAAAGTATTTCAAACTGTATACGAGCCGGTGCTACTCTACGGTAGTGCCGGGGTGACCAGACGTGATCGTATAAGAAATGAAGACATACGTGAAAGGTGCAGTATTGGAAGGACCTTGGACATACTTGAAACGAAACAGTTATCGTGGTTCGGACATATGGCGAGAATAAGTGAAGGTAGAACTGTAAAGAGGGTATGGAAAGCGGCATCCGACAACAAACGACGAAGAGGCAGGCCAGCAAGAACGTGGAACGCAAATATTGGAAAGGCTTGCGTAAAAAGAAATATTGGGTGGAGAGAAGCAGAAAGACTAGCTACTGACCGAAAGGCATGTAGCTTGTACCTTACGTCGACACCGTAAGGTACAAGAAGACGGTTTAAGTAAGTAAATAAGTAAGTAGGAGCGAAGGTATTTAATTTCTTCTACTCATCCTAGTTCTTCCCCAAGTAATTCGATATCTCAAACCATTACTGTTACTCCCAACCACATATACCTACTATGTTTTCGACCTGATAACCTTAAGTCCTTCCTCTTCAATAACTCTTTTATTAGCCTCTAATTTTTCAACCATTTATTTGCTCTTCTCCACTAACACATCATCTGAAAAGAGCATTGACCAAAGATACCACTTCCTTACCTTCTCTGTCAGTACATCCATAAAACGACTAAATATGTAGTAGTCCATGCGGTTAGACCGCTCCCGTCTGGAAAAATTTCTGATTCGGTTTCTTTATGGATTCCTATTCAAAAATATCCCCTTTAAACAAATCTGAAGGGTGCCGGGCGGAATTTTTGGGCAGAAATTGTTTAAACAATTTTTTTAAGCAAATACAAAAGATCACGTTTTTTTGCTCCGAAACATATATTTTTAAGTTTTGGGAGTAATTCTAAACAAGAAAGGTATCGTGAAAATTTTCTCAAAAATTGATAGTTTTCGAGTTATAGGCGATTCAAAATCTGAAAAATGCAAAAATACGCATTTTCGAGGCCTCAAAACTCATATTTAAATTAGTATTTTTGAGGTTGCCAGATACTTAAATTGAAGTTTAGACATTCAGCTTCAAGATTCTGAAGAGTGATTGCGACTAAACTTAATTTATACCTTTGTTTTTTAATTGATGAATATGCGTGTTTATCCGATTTTTTTGCCGGTGCGGCGAGCTCTATTTCAAAAATCTCCTATTTTCCTACGAAAAATATTTTTTCTAGTTTCTTTGGAATGTTCTAAATAAAATAAATTTCTTGACATTTTTCTCAAAAGTTAACAGTTTTTAATCTTCAATTTAAGTATCTGACAACCTCAAAAATACTAATTTAAATATGAGTTTTTAGGCCCCGAAAATGCGTATTTTCTTTCGCATTTTTCAGATTTTAAATCGCCTATAACTCGAAAACTATCAATTTTAAAGAAAAAATACAAGATACCGTTCTTGTTTAAAATGAACCAAAAAATCTAAAAATATATGTTCCAGAGCAAAAAAAACGTAATATTTTGTATTTGTTTAAAAAAATTGTTTAAACAATTTCTGCCCAAAAATTCCGCCCGGCACCCTTCAGATTTGTTTAAAGGGGACATTTTTGAATAGGAATACACAAAGAAACCGAATCAGAAATTTTTTCAGACGGGAGAAGTCTCACCACTCACAACATGGACTATAGATAGGGACTGAGTGAATAGTCTTAATGCAAACTTTCGGTCAAGTCGACGTAAGTCCTTACTTTAGTGTACGCTCCTTCGTAGACATATCCTCATATCCTTCATGAGGCTTACTTTGGGGAACATCCACAAACTACGTCGTAAAAATTTTGGAGTTTTTAATACCCTCCCCCTCTTCCGTCGTGAAGCGTCGTTTACAGTTGATCCCCCCTGATATCGACGTCGCAATTGCAACTCATGACCCCCTTTTTAGAGATTTTTTTAAAATTCAATGTTATTTCTGGATTTTTTTAAGTTAGCTCTCCAAGTTTATTTACGTACTTTTTTCTCTCAATTCACTGTACAACTAATAATTTAGCTTTATTGGGACAAAAGACAACACTTTTATCGGAGTTCCTATGCTTTCTTAACTGCATCATATAAATCTTAATATTTATTTTGTTTTGATTCCAATGCCATTTCTTTTATTAAGTATAAATAGATACAATGTACTAAGTAACTAAATAGAATAGAATATTTTATTTCTATTCATTCTTGTAGAATTGTTTCACACCGAGTATTCAGTAAATACGTGAACAGTTTAATATTTATTGCTTCCAGACGTTGTTCTGAAAAGAAGCGTTTGTGTAAAGACATAGAACAATGTTTTATTGTTTATTAGTCTGTATTAAACTGCTAGCAATAAGGGCTGTGAGTGATATTCTAAAGTAGGATATATTTTTTATATTCATGAACTTCCCCCTGTCGTATACCGTCGTAATAAGCAAAGTCCCCTTCCCATTTTCAACGACGTAGTTTATGGACGTTCCCTTGTTCTCAGGAACCACTTTCTCACTCATAAATATCCATAGCTCTTATCTAGGAACTGCCTTACTCGTTCTCCAGATCTATAAATACCAAATTTAACTATTTTTTCTTCTCGTCGTATTTCTCTATCAACGTGTCAACGAAAACATAGTATCCGCTGTTCTCCTTCCTGGCATAATATCAAGCTTGCCTTCTCCTATCGTTGTCTCCCTCCTTAACCTTCACTCCACAGTTTTTTCTCAAAGTTATTTTCATTGTGTCCGACATTATCTTTATTCTACAATAGTTCTTTGTCACAGTGACACCATGACGCTACTCCTCCATTAATTGGGCATCCTTTCTTCCTAATATAATCCCACCTATCATTTGCCACAACACATTAGTCCCTTCCACTCTTAGAGGCTTCCAAACCTCCACGAAAATTCTATCAGGTTCTACTACCTTAAAATTTAGTTCAGAGAAATAAGGAAAAAAATATCCTGTTGGTGACACAACCCCCTCCAGGCCGAAACCAAATTTTTTGATTAGTAACGACATCTATAATAATAACCTATGTATATGTTTCGTGCAGCTGATTGTGATGATATACATAGTTATAAACAAGTAAAGATCAAAAAACGGTAAATTTTCGCTTTTTTCGTCTATTACTAAAAAGTGAAGCATTCTAAACAAATTTGAGGATAAGAAACTCATAAATCCTATAAAAAACTTCAATATGGCGTTCGCTGCATATGTCTATCCTTAATTGTTGCTAAGAAAATTGCAAAATAATTCATAAATTTTGGCGATTTTGTAAATGTTCATAAATTATGTAAAAATTAACTTAGAACCTTCTTATTACACGGAATGCTGAGACTTCTGGTGCTTCAATGATACCCTAAATTTCAAAGCAATTGGTCAAATAGTTTAAAAATTATTTAATTTGTTTATCCCAAATTAATTTTCTTTGCAACACTATAAGTCAGAAAATGATGAAGTTACAGTAATACTTTGACTAGTTTATGAAAGAAGAAGATTTACACCATTAACTTAATTAAAAAAATGACAAAAAATAATTCTAAATACATATTGCAAAATTATTTTGCAAGGACATGTGAATTAAAAAAAGGGGGGCTAACTTCGTCTTTAATTGTCTTAGGACAATTGTTTTTCTTTCTAAATGTGTATAAAAATTCAGTCTTTCTAAATATGAAAAAATAATTTTTCTAAGGGCAACGGTTAAAAAGTTGTTCTAATTGTTTTTAAGTTAGCAAAAATTCGACATGTTCTTGCAAAATAATTTTACACTGTTTAAAATGAATTTTTGTCATTTCTTTTAATTAGGTTAATAGTATAAATGTTCTTCTTTCATAAACTGTCCGAAGTATTATTGTAACCTCGTAATTTTCTGACTTATAGTGTTGCAAAAAAAATGAATTTGGGATAAACAAATTAAATAACTTTGAAACTATTTGACCAATTGCTTTGAAATTTAAAATATAATTTAAGCACAAGAAGTCTCAGTATTATGTGCAATAAGAAGGTTCTAACTTAATTTTTACATAAGTTATGAACATTTACAAAATCTCAAAATGTATGAATTATTTTGCAATTTTCTAAGCAACAAATAAGGATAGATATATGCAGCGAACGCCATATTGAAGTTTTTTATATGATTTATGAGTTTCTTATTCTTAAATTTGTTTAGAATGCTTCACTTTTTAGTAATAGACGAGAAAAGCGAAAATTTACTGTTTTTTGATCTTCATTTGTTTATAACTATGTATATCATCAAAATTGGCTGCAGGAAATATATAGGTTATTAATATAGATGTCCATACTACTCAAAAAATTTGGTTTCGGCCTGGAGGGGGATGTGTCACGAGAAAAATCTTATTTCTCTGGACTAATTTCCCATTCTATTTAAAGCTTCGACAATCTCATCTCTCCATGTGAGCATGTGGGCGCATGAAAAACCAAAAAACAAACTGAAATGGCAGCGCAACAAAATAAACAAATAAGTTTTTTAAATTATAATTGTTGTTAAAAATATAAAAATAAATACTTATATACAATCCGAAATACACCATTTTATAATTTTCTAGGTAGCTATTTAAATTTATATATTTACTTAAGACTACACAATATAGGTGGTTATGATTGCCACAAACACGGGGTGGATCGCATTTGTAAATTTTTGAAATTGATTTCGGACCATGGCGTAAAGTATATGCGTCACAAAAACAAAAAAAAATTAATTTGTATTTTGACAAGATTCAAATTTTTTAAACTGCTAAACAGCTTTGGAAAAGTCTTATAATTAGTCTATTATGATTGACGGTATCTTTAAAAGCCAAAAATTAGGAAAACATGGTCTGTAATTTTATCAGTTATATTTATCAGTAATCCAGGAACACATTACAGTTGTGTCCACGATTCTATACCACTCAGGTACAAAAAAGACGCTTGGGAATGTTTTCAGATTTTAAGTACCATTTGTGACGTATCTGGTTTGTTTACTTTTGTAGCTGTCAGTCTGTTGAATTTTTCGCTGTTTTTTGTCGAATTTTTGCTTTTTGAAATTTTTTATACAGGGTGTCCCGAAAAGATTGGTCATAAATTATACTGCACGTTCTGGGATCAAAAATAGTTCGATTGAACCTAACTTACCTTAGTACAAATGTGCTCATAAAAAAAGTTACAGCCCTTTGAAGTTACAAAATGAAAATTGGTTTTTTTCAATATATCGAAAACTATTAGAGATTTTTTTATTGAAAATGGACATGTGTCATTCTTATATCAGAAGCATCTTAAAACAAAATTATAGTGAAATTTGTCCACCCCATAAAAATTGTATAGGGGTTTTGTTCCTTTAAACCCCCCTCCCCCCCCCCAAACTTTTGTGTACGTTCCAATTAATTCATCATTGTGGTACCATTAGTTAAACACAACGTTTTTAAAACTTTTTTGTCTCCTAGTGTTTTCTCGATAAGCCAGTTTTTATCGAGATGCGGCTTCTCTTTTAATATATTTACATAAAAATTTTCTGTGGGTTTTGTTCCTTTAAACCCCCCAATGTTTGTGTACGTTCCAATTAAACTATTATTGTGGTACCATTAGTTAAACACAGTGTTTTTAAAACTTTTTTGTCTCTTAGTCTTTTTTTGATAAGTCACCTTTTATCGAGATGTACCTAAAAATGTAAATTATAAATAAATTTTCAGATTATTAACAGGTCTCTACATTTTGTATAATCGTACTTACCATATACTTACCATATACAAATATGTGGTGGATTCGATAAATATTCAAAATATATCGATAAACACTGGCTTATCGAAAAAGTACTAAGAGGCAAAAAAGTTTTAAAAACATTGTGTTTAACTAATGGTAACACAATGTTAATTTAATTGGAACGTACACAAAAGTTTGGGCGGGTTTACGGGAACAAAACCCCCATAAAATTTTTATGGGGTGCACAAATTTCACTTTAATTTTTTTTTTTAAGATGTTGCTGCCATAATAATCCCACATGTCAATTTTCAATAAAAAATCTCTAAGAGTTTTTGATATATGAAAAAAAATCGATTTTCATTTTGTAACTTCAAAGGGCTGTAACTTTTCTGTGTGCACTATTGTATATAGGTAAGTGAGGTTCAATCAACCTATTTTTGACCCCAGAATCTGTGGTATAATTTATGACCAATCTTTTCGGGACACCCTGTATAACTGTTTTCACGACTAATTTTATATTGGAGTTTAAAATTTTATGGTAAGTGTATTTAATTTGGACATTAATTTTTACAACATCTTTTACAACAATTTTTACTACTTGTGAACCTCATTCACGCAGTTAAGGAATGGTTTTGTTTAAGTTTCCGCCAAAGTGAATAAAAGGACAAAATAATGTTATTTAATTTTTTTATAAATTGTTTATTTATTTATTTTTTGTTAATCACTAATAATATTAAAATAATTTATTAAGCTACTTCAAATGTAGCTGTAATTCTGCACCAAAATTTTAAAGTAAAACTTAGATTTGACATTCTATTTATTTGATAACGTCCAATGTTATAGTATATCCCGTGATCGGAGTTACCACTTTCTGACACTTGCTGTTGCGTTTAATAAATCTCCGACTTATTTCGTATGCTTTGAATGATGACGCACGGGTAAAGAACTCTGGACTCAACTGTACAACCGGTATTCATTAAAAGTGTTTGTATTGATATTATAGTCCAGGAAACGAAGATTTAAAAATTGAAAAATTACTCGCCGTTATTTTTCAACTGGAACATCTGGGGGAAGTCAATAGAAAAGGCGTAGCAATCTCGTGGGTATCGAAAATTTTACTGTGTTTTAAGTAAATTAACCCAGCCTAACCTAAATCATAACGGAAGTGATTTATTTTCCTTTGTGCGTCATTGGTTTTTGCGTAGTTTGGGGCTTTTTACTACTTCCTTGCTTCGCATATTTTCAATACGACTTATCTCTTCCCTGTGAGCAGCTTTCTGACAAATATCACACAAAAACAATTTTGATTCATTTTATAAATACTAGTATTGTTATTATTTATGTTTTAAAAGTGTAAATAAATATGTAACGTTACAAACGTCACATCTTTGATATTTTATTTTTAAATAATTATTTTACCTTATTTCCTTTAATATTCCATTAATAATTATCTTCTTCTATTTGGTTTACCCATTTCCCCTTTAAAAATCGGTTGGCGCCCGTTCTATAATAGGCAACCCTATTTACATTGTATCATCTCTTGTGTTCCATGTTCGTTATTTCAAATTTCGGTCCAGGGTTCGTTGTCATGTCATTTTAATGACAGTGACAATCCCCGTATCTCATTCTCAAAATGGAGGTGGAAATGTTTTAAAAAGCAGAGCAGCTTCAAAATTAAATAATTTTATTTCAACAAATCATCTTCCTCTTGGGGTGAGTTACATATAGTTTTTTTAATAATTTCTTACAGTCATTATATTCCATCCATACCTAGTTTCTTATAACATTTTTTCTAATATTTTTATCTAACCTTCAAATGTTCAACCATGTGTTTGGTTTCTATATTTCTTTTCATCTATTAATATGCACGTTTAGTAATCAAAATTTTAACTATTCTCCTCATCTAAATTCCATGTAATTTAACCTTGCCATTTACTATTTCTGAATACTATTTGGCAAAGGTACAATTTGGTTTTCTTCTTGATGATTGATATGTGTCTTTATCTTATAGTTTTTGGGAATAACTCCACTTTCCTCCCTTCGGGAGCCTCAAACCAACTACATCACCGGTGATGCTACTCATAGGGCTATACAACAACCATGACATCCAGACTGCAACGACCAGCATCTCTACCCGCACGGGCCTAGGGCCGAAGATCCGCCCAGGCCTACAAGAAGTCTACAGCAGTACCATACGACATCAAGATACCATCAGCTACCAAAAGCCATAAGTATAATCCAGAATTGTTAGTTTTTGGCAAGAATTTGAATACATTTGTTAATGCAATTTACTAAGTCATATTTTTATTATATCTTTATGAACAATAAACATGATTAGTTAAAATATTGTTTTGTTTGCTACCATTCTGAATTTTCAGAGTTCATATCTGAGGTTAGGACAAGACGAACACACACCTGAGTGACTGAGCTAAGCTAAGGGTGTAACGATGGCTATCTTGGTTAGTTGAGGTAATATTTTCAAATATTATTTCAATTAACTTGGTAGTCCATCGCCTATACTCGTTTCATTGTGTAACGAGTTAAGCGATGGACTACCCCAAGCTAATTGAAATAATATTCGAAAATATTATCTCAACTAACTAAGATAGCCATCGTTACACCCTTAGCTTAGCTCAGTCACTCAGGTGTGTGTTCGTCTTGTCCTAACCTGAGAAATATGAACTATGAAAATTGGAATGGAAGCAAACAAAACATAGTTTTAACCAATCATGTTTATTGTTCATAAAGATATAATAAATAAAATGACTTAGTAAATTGCATTAAGAGGATCGGTACGTATTTTCGGCTGCAATGCTATTCAAATGGGGATTCATTTTTTTCGAATCCTGAGAAAACTAATAAGTATTTTTCAAAAATTTAAACGCGGAATGAAAGATTACGTTATTAGCGAGGGCTGAAAGTCCCTGAGAACTTCTATAATGTTTATTTTAATAAGTTAGAGGGATGAAAAACTAAGAGAAAATGTAGTGTGATTTTTAACTTCAAATATCTCACTCGAAAGAAACTTCTTATATATTCTAAGGGACTTTCGGCCCTCGATAATAATTTAGTCTTTCATTTTGTGTTTAAATTTTTAAAAAATATTTATTAGATTTTTCAGGATTCGAAAAAAATTGACACCATGTCCGTGGAAATCGAACATTCGCTATCTTTGTCATACAACGCACTCATTCGAATATATTGTTATGACAAGACTCAAGACAGTGACAAGTAGAGATGTGTCCGACCCGCTATTTTGATATAGCAGTTCATTCTGCTACTGCTTTTTAACGCTTTTACGATGCTAATGAAATCAATCAAATAGTTGTTTACTAAATAGTATTGAAAGTGTATTTGATAATAAAATAATAATTGATTTAAGGCGTACAATTAATAAAAAGTTATTTATTGTTTATATATTATTTATGGAAAATCCAAGTATTTCAAGTC
The DNA here is from genome assembly GCF_917563875.1 of Diabrotica virgifera virgifera. Classification (NCBI taxonomy): domain Eukaryota; kingdom Metazoa; phylum Arthropoda; class Insecta; order Coleoptera; family Chrysomelidae; genus Diabrotica; species Diabrotica virgifera. Next base: position 177,196,573 of record NC_065449.1, on the reverse strand, counting down.
ATTAAAGTTCAAATAAGAGTATTATTTTATAAGAGTTTGTTCCGATTACCGTAAATAGGTACGAGTTTAGCTATAAAGTAAAGTGCCCATGGTGGCATAAAATGTAGTAAATGCTAATGCTTCAAGTACGTACTACATTTCTGAAGATTTCACTACACTTAAAAAGCATTTGCTTTTCTCCGTAGTATTTGCTACTATTTACCAGCCTACATAGAAGAATCTACTACGCTTTTGAAGTATGTGCTTGTTTAGTACAGTAAAACTTGTCAGTAACGGCAACTAAAAATGAAAGAACTATTGGCCGATATAGAAAGGTAGCCGCTATTGCCAGTTTTTGTAGTCTACATATAATTGGTTTGGGAAATTTTTAAACTGGCCATTAGGACAGGTGGCCGATGTTGGCAGGTGGCCGTTAAGACAGGTTTTACTGTAGTATTTTGCTTCAGTTTAAGTGAAGTTGGTGGGTGGACGTCTTCGGCGTAGGTATTGTTTTGTTACAATATGACAGCATTTATGAATGTGTGTCATAGAAAAATTTACAAACTAAGAAGAAGATTCTTAATTTTTGGGTCATTCTTTTATCAAATAAAATTTAATAATTGTGAAGAAGATTAACAAATAACAATTGTTTAGTTTTATCCTCGCGTAACTCTATTGTCGCTTCGGATCTGAGTCACTCATTTTTACTCATGTACAATTCTAATAATTTGGTATGTAAAAATGTGAATTCACAAATCACAAGCACATGGAAAACTAATTCCATCACGATTGGTGTAATGCAGACACGGCTGGCGCTACGCTTTTTAGTAGATGCTTCTGGTCAGTAGTAGGTACTTCTGTTGTGTAGTAAGTTCTTCTCAACAAACGCACCTACTTTTATGTAAAAGAAAATGCTACAAAGTAGTGACTATTTGCTGAAGCAATAGCATCTACTACGTTTTATGCATTCGGCCCATTTTCTTGAGTGAATTATTAAATGTTGGCTTCATATTTTAATTAAGATGATTTTAAGATTTTATAATTAAAGGCTTCGCTTTTTACGAAGAGTTTTAACGCTTTTTTTTTCTCGAAGAAAAATAATAAAATGATATTTTCGGCTCCTTTTCCTAAGTGACTTCTCTATTGAGGTTGGCGGTCAATATGGCAAATTTCTCTCTATTCTGGGCTTGATGAATTAAGTCATTTCCTGTTGTGTGGGTCCAATCTCTGATGTTTCGGAGCCAAGATTTTTTCTTTCTTCTTTAACCCCTTTTACCTGGCCATCTTGCCATTTAATATTACCTGGAGCTGCTCAAATTCCCTATGGCGCATTATGTGTCCTACATATGACGTCTATCATATTTTGATAGTATTGACCAGATGAGGACGTATGTTTATTATTTTCAGTAATTTTTCATTCGTGGTTCTGCTGGCCCAGCTTATTCTTAACATTCGGCGGTTCATCCGCATTTCGAATAAATTCAATTTGTTAACTTCATACTGTTTTAATGTTCAGGTCTCGCAACCATATAGTAATAGAGACCACACATTCTCACATAATACTTTAGTGTTCTCAATCTTATTGTGACTGATAGCTTGGGGTTACAGAGCATTTTACGCATGCTCATGAAACCAGACCTTGCTATTTCAATGCGTCTTATGATTTTTTTCAGTGGTCTAGTTGAGTATTTAGCTCTCTGCCCAGGTATATGAAGCTTTGGGAACTCTGAAGAATGACTTTAACAGCCTGTGACTTTCTTCTGATAATATGTTCATCCATATCTTAAGTTGGTCTTCTGTTTCCGCTAATAAAATTTTTTTCTTTTTCGACTATTTGTATAGTATATAAATAATGGTAACCACTGAATGCATAATTAGTGAAAAAATAATCCTATCATTTATACAAGTAAAGGTTATCCAAGAACATTCAAAAACTGAACGAAACCGAAATAGCCATCTCTACCTTTCTAATGACAATGTCACTGTCAACCTAATGTTTACATATGCAGTTTCCATACCAGTGAGAATTTTACTACACGTAATTTGCCATGTAAAGACAGAAAAAGTAGGGATAGCCGTAAAATATTTGTGAATTATGTACCCATAGACATAACAAATGTATTCAAATTCTTGTCAAAAACTAACAATTCTGGATTATACTTATGGCTTTTGGTATTCGGCTCGATGGTAACTTCTTGATGTCGAATGGTACTGCTGTCGACTTGTTGTAGACCTGGGCAGGTGTTATGGCCCTAGGTCGCTGCAGCTACGGTCTTGGTGGTATCTGAGATGTTGGTGCTGTTTTCTGTCTAGAGATGCATCATTGTTTAAGTTGTCAGCCATCTGGTGCATCGCCGGCGATGGGCTTCATGCTCCCGAAAAGAGAAAGTGGATTTTATTCCCAAAAACTATAAAATAGAGACACATATCAATCATCAAGAAGAAAACCAAATTGTATCTTTACCAAATAGTATTCAGAAATAGTAAATGGCAAGGTTAAATTACATGGAATTTAGATGAGGAGAATAGTTAAAATTCTGATTACTAAACGTGCATACATGTAAATAAAAAAGATAATTCTATTTGAAACTAAAATATCAGAACACATGGTCTGACATTGGAAGTTAGGTTAGATATAAAAAAGAATTTGAATACATTTGTTAATGCAATTTACTAAGTCATTTTATTTATTATATCTTTATGAACAATAAACATGATTGGTTAAAACTATGTTTTGTTTGCTTCCATTCCAATTTTCAGAGTTCATATCTAAGGTTAGGACAAGCCGAACACACATCTGAGTGACTGAGCTAAGCTAAGGGTGTAACGATGGCTATCTTGGTTAGTTGAGGTAATATTTTCGAATATTGTTTCAATTAGCTGGGGTAGTCCATCGCTTATTTCGTTTCACTGGCTAACTCGTTACACTGGCGCCCCAACGCACTTGTCTTATCCGAGGAATTGAGCTGTGAGTGTGGTTTGGTAGCAAATAACAAGCATTAATAAATACTATTTTCACATATTTCATTTTTATATTCAATATTTGCAGTAAATCTATATATATTATCTATTTTGGTACTTTTTGACTAATTTTTATATATTAAACGCTAATTTCAGGTTATGGGTCAAAAAAAGTATTACCAGTTGCAACAATTTAATTATATATTTCAGCATAATTGATTTAAATTACATTTACAGTTGCAAATATTGGTATATTTAACATTTTGATACTTTTTACCTATTTTTTTTTGGCTAATTTTTATAGTAGAAATCTTCACATTAATGTCCACATGGTATTTTTTCTGTTTTCTTTCAATTTAACCAGTTTTTGGTAGTTCTTCTTTAATTACTTTCTTATTTTGTCGTAACTTTCCAAAACCCAAGAGAATTTTTCCATTTCTTGTCATATTTTCTGTACTTTTTATACGTACTATTTCTTCTACGTTCTTTTCATAGGTACTACTGTGTACTCTAAAGTGCATTTAAATCTTGTTTTATTACTTATTTTCAATTACTTTTTACTTATTCCTATATTTCCTAGTTGTTTTCTTATATTTATTACCCATTTTGTATAACTACCAAAAATTTTTGTCATTCCGTCGAACTTTTTGTTCAGATGGTATATACTACTTTACTTGTATAGTAAAGACTGGGACAATTTTCAAGTTCTTTTCTTTCATTAAGTTGTTTTATTATTCTAATTCTTTTTCTTTTCTTATTAAGCATATGAATTTAAATCGTTCTTCTTCTTGTCTTGAATCTCAAAAAAAAAATTTGTTTGTAAAGCATCATATTTTACAATTTAGACTTTTTGCATAATTGCACTTATCTAGTTATGATAAACATTATATTTAACATCTTTTTTATTCAACAATGCCCTATTTATTTATATATTATTGTTTACTATTTTATTTTGGGTGTTGTACCGATTTTTGATACAGATTAGCACGAAAGCCTCATCCGACACTTATAAGTTGTGTATAGCAGGTATGGCTGCATAGACACCTAGTGTATTTTTTTTCCTAGGGTACATATAAGTTATCCATAGGGTTGGGCCAGATCATAAGTGTCTGAGTTTCGTTTTTTTTTTGTTCTTAATGACTATTGATATAGTATTTTTACTACAAAAACGTTATTACGTAGGTCAAAATTTTTGACGTAAGAGAACTGTCAAAACATTAGAATGTGACTTTTCATTATTGCCAAGTTTATTATATATAATATGGTAATAATGAAAAGTCACATTCTAATGTTTTGACAGTTCTCTTACGTAAAAAATTTTGACCTACGTAATAACGTTTTTGTAGTAAAAATACTATATACAGTTTAATGCTGTATATTATTTTTAGGATGATGTCTTTTATAAATTTTTTCTTTTGGAGTTAAAACAATTCTATGCATATCTCCTTTTTCAGAAATCTGGTGTAGAATTGTGGCGCTTTGAAGTATGATTGTAGTTTAGCTACTAGCATTTGTTATTTTCCATCTTTTGCAAATCATATTTATGCATTTTTATACATATATTTTGTTTTCTAGTGTAGATCCCTGGTATGCATTTGACGGAAGTAACATTTGCATTATGTATCAGTATCTCTCTCTCTCTCTCTCTCTCTCTCTCTCTCTCTTTATTAACTTATTGGTTAAGTCTTTTATAACTAGTTTTATGCAGTTTTTTCAAACCCTTTGGTGTAGAACTTTGTCTTATTTGGCTTTCCATATAGTTGGTACTTATTTTCTTTGAATAGTTTATCTAAAATTGCACTTGCATTTCTTTTTATTATATTATACTTATATTATCTTTATCTACTTATATGCTTTTACTTACCTTGTCATATTGATTATTATTTTTATTATCTTACTTTCCGTACTCGAGTTATCCAGGGTACTGGTGTTTTGTTATGAGATTCACTTCTTAGTAGCTCCACTAGCTATTTATTTATTTTATTAAGGATGTGATATCCATTATATAATTAATTACTTAAATTTGTTTATATGCCTTTTATTTTATATAAATACCAGAATATTTTCAATGCAATTCAATTTATTTTTAATATGTCTACATTACTTGACTGTGGATACTTACTTACTTTTGGATTCTTAGTTAAATTTGATTATTACTTACACTTTATACTACATGTCTTTATAATTTTGAATTAATTTCATACTTTTTTAAGTACATTTATTTTTTTCCAGAGATAGATATTCTCTGAAGTCATTTATTTATAATGAATAAATATTTTATAGTGTGATGAATACTACAATTCATTGGGTAATATTTTTATTTTCCCCAGAGTAACATCTGAAAATTATTTTGGTACTTTAAAATTTTTTTATGATCAATAATTTAAATTAACTATATACACTTAACTTAATGATTACTTTATGAGTATTTATTTTTGATTTGTTCTGAACGATTACTACTGCATATATTTATGTCTGGTTAGAACTCTGTCTTCTTGTTTTCTTTGAGAAAAATTTCTCACCTGTGTTCGAAGTTTTTCTGAGTGGAGGGAGTGTGTAACATTCCTGTTTCCTTTGAGAAAAATTTTTCACGTGTGTTCAAAATTTTTCTGATGGGTGAGAGGAGTGTGTAACGTTACAAACGTCACATCTTTGATATTTTATTTTACTAAGTCATTTTATTTATTATATCTTTATGAACAATAAACATGATTGGTTAAAACTATGTTTTGTTTGCTTCCATTCCAATTTTCAGAGTTCATATCTAAGGTTAGGACAAGACGAACACACACCTGAGTGACTGAGCTAAGCTAAGGGTGTAACGATGGCTATCTTGGTTAGTTGAGGTAATATTTTCGAATATTGTTTCAATTAGCTGGGGTAGTCCATCGCTTATTTCGTTTCACTGGCTATTTCGTTACAAATATTTTTTCTACAACCACTATTCAAAATGTACTTTTCTGCACACTTTTATGTTAACAAAGTTGATATTTTCTGACAGTATAAGATATATGACATTAGTGTGCAAAAAAGTGACGTTACTGTGCCGGAATAGTATATTGTGCAACAAGTGCAGAAAGTTACTAATTTTTTCATGAGTTTGAAAAGTTGCAGTACGCGCGCAAGCGAGTGAGAAATTCGCAAGAGCGCAATTCAAACGAGTCAGAAGTTACCTTTCTGCGCGTGTTACACACTATACTTTTTCTACAACCACAGTTTTTGCTAAAAATAAAAATCCCAATTTCCAAACGAAGATTTATTATCATAATAAATTACAAATTTTAAACTGTATTTAATTAATACTAATCAATCTTAATTCCTTATGCCTAAACAAATTACACAGAAATCAGTTAAAAAATTAATGCACTGCCTTAATTTGTTTAAATTTAAACTATTTTAAATAAATTAGTACAATATAATGTCACATTTGACGTTATCTTTATGCAGTCACGGATTTCCACCAGACCTACTTTATTCGACGTGTCTTGCTGAGGTTGCAAATCCTTATTGGTTAAATTGATGATTTTAAAATGTTTATTAAGAATAAAATTGTAAAATAAAACAGTTGTAACATCCATAATGTAATTTCTATTCGATAATTAAGTTTTTTTTTATTTATTGTTCATACATATGACCTGGCCTCTAGTGACTAATCCAGGTCGTTTTTTCCTGATGGGATTACAGATATTTTTTTTATATTTTTACATTTTTTACTAAACTACTAAATCTATTTTTACAATTAATAATTTGCCATAATCTATTAATTACATTTAACAAATTTAAAGAAACAATATATTATATTTGTTAAAATATTTTTGGTACTATCAACTCCCTTCTAAGTTATAAAGACAGTCCCTCTATTTTCAGAAGAGAGTTGGTATTTTTTTTAATTTAATGAATTATTTATTGAATTATTATTTTTATTTATTTATTTTATATTTAATTATTATTATTATAATTGTGATTATCTATTTTTGAATTTATATTTTATTTTATTTATTTTAACTTTATCTTACTCAACTTCATCAGGGTTGGATTATTTGTTGTCTTCTTCTATTATTATAAATTTCTTGTTGTTTTTTAGATATTATTTCTGTTGGATTGTTTAATATTCCAAAATATTTTTCATTTTGTAATATATCTCTTATTTCAATTCTTTCTAATCTTCTTCTCATTTCTCTATGTTCTTCATTTTCTATAGTATTTTCACAATGTAACACTATATGTTCTGGTGTACCTAGTTCTCCACATTCGCAATATGCATCATCTTTTAAGTTAAATCTTTCCAAATATGTTGGGTACGGTCCATGTCCTGTTAAAAAGTGTACTAAACCTTGTTTTGGATTAAAATAATTTGGAATGTTTTCTAATATTGGTATAAAATTGTATAAACGTCTAGATTTTGTTGAATTTTCCCATTCATTTTGTCTTTTTCTATTTATTATTTCTTTTAATTCTCTTTTATTTCTTATATCTAATCCTATTATTTGTATTATTTTTTCATATTTTTCTTTTTTTAGTCAATAATTACATGCTCTTTTTTGTGTTTCTAAATGCATTGGCATTACTCCAGTTAAAACTGTGAGTGCCTGTGTTGCAGTTGTTCCAAATGCTCCCGTCATTCTTACAAGAAATCCTCTCTGAGCTCTATTTAATTTTTCTGCATTTTTTTTATTTATTGTACTTAGGTATATTCTCATCTGTCGTAACGAAATTCTATATTCCTTCTGTGCTAGACTAGCAATGCTATGCATGATCTTTGTTGCCTTTTCACAGACACAACTCATGTGTTTTGTAAATAATTTTTGTTCGATAATTAAGTATAATAATTGTCTTACAGGTTGTATATTTTTCTACATTTTAACCACAGATGTAAATAGATCTTTTATAGCTGGAATATTGTATGCGCCACTCATTTTTACGGCGTTTAGCGGTTTTTTTATTCTTGTACACCATTCATTACTGCATAACAGGTATTTAGGCACCGCATTGACTTTAATTAGGGATTATTAGAACTTATTAGCGTTATTTTTTATTTCAATTAATTGATTTAGATTTGGTCATTTCTCCGCAAAACTTTTGCGGAAAGTCTCTTTTCCGCACTCGACTGCGTGCCGAACTCAGCTTCGCGTCGTTCGACAAACTGCAATAGCGTGCGGAAAAGTATGACTTTCCGCACTAGTTAGGAAAATAACTATTCACTGATGTTTATTATGAAATGGGAATGCAAAAGAAAGATAAAAAAGTCGGTGTGCGTGTAATATTACAATATTCGACTATTTTCGGGAATGTTATTAAAATCCAAAATTGCAATAAAAATTTTTACTGTTTTTGTATTTTTCTAAATTGTTTTTTTGTAAATTAAAAAAATTTATATTTTTTGACCGGTCTTCTTAAAAAAACCCTGCTTTAAGGGGTTAGTACACCATAACTTTTACAAATACTTCACTGCAAGATGCAAACTTGAAGCAACCCGCTAAAAGTTCATTGTTAGTATTAAAAAACAAAGCGAGTGGTCTTTTTTGATCGTTATCAGTTTTTGTTACTAGTTCCACGTGAATATCGTAAAGTTCAAGACTTTCAAAATCTGATGTAGGAGCTACATGTAAAAATACAATATACTCTTTTACAAATACATAGCATCTGAAAAAATTTATAGGTAATTTAAAGTGAGACCCAAACGCCATACAATAATGCCGATCTTTCAAATGTTCGATCATTAGGTTGGCAGTTCCTTTTTTATAACAATTTCGTCTAGGGCAAGTAAATTGTCTACCTAATTTACAGTTTATTTCATGTGATTGCATATTTGAGATTTCAATATCGCTACAACAATTACTACAACTCCATTTGAAAAACTTCATTGCCTCAAATATATAAACGGGAATTCTCTTAATAGTTGCTTTACTGAGGTCACTTTGGAAAATATCATAACAATAGTAACATACTATTTTATTTTCTTCGTCAACGTAGTAATACATAACTGGACAAGTAGACACTGAAAAAATGCAATACGCTTGGCATGCCATACATTTTAGATTGAATTCTGATCGGTATTTATTTTGATACCCGTGGATACTTACATCTATAGATTTCCTCAGAGCAGTACTAATTACAGATGCTGTCAGAACTTTTAGATTGCGATCAATTAATTTAAATTTAATTTGTATCAAATTTGACATATGCGATATGTCCACAACAAAAAAATCATCGGTACATGGCTTTGGGTCCAATATAATATCAAATTCTTTGTTTCCACTACTTAGAGTAAATTGATGGTATATATTTTTAGCGAGTTTATAGCAACCCATATCAACCAAATATAATTTTATTGTTTTGTCCGACCTACTATAGCTAATATACAGAAAAAACAAATTATCTTCTTCTCTATATAAATATAAACTAGGCATTTCTAAATGGTCAGTCAAGTTGACAACAAAAGCAGGACAATCCAATATAGCTTCTTTATGTTTGGATTGAAAGTGTCGAAACATCAGGAAAGTCGGAATTTCTTCATCACAAATTGGACACTCTTGAATTTTTTCCAAACATAGCTAAAAATATTTAACAATTATAATTTTATAATCAATAGACACATGTTAAGAAACTCGTGGCTACAGAAAATATAGGTTTAAATATAAACATCTCGAAAACAAAAATAATGAAAAAGGACCACTCAACACTCTTTATGGAAAAGTGGTCCCGGTCAAATTTGATGAAAGTTTGGTCAATGATACTTGTTGATGTGTAGATTAAAAAGGTCCATGGCACCTGGGTCTGAATAACTACTATTATTCTCAAGTTACAGCTATCTGAATTTATTGGATTCGAGTGCTCGGTTTGCACTAAGTGCACTAATTTACGGTCAAGTGAACGAAAATATTTATTATTAGAAGAAGAGAAACTGATGTTTTTCATACATACTTGCGTGTTGTATATGAATTCGTGGTCAAAAATATGTAGTTGGATCGTATTTTAGTCTTCAGAAAACCTCCGAAAAGTCGTCAGAAAACTAAAGAAGTGCGGTTTAAAATGTGCTGCTAGATCGATATAAGCATTATCATGTTTTCATGAATGTTTCTCAGTTATGGAATACCGGCAAAACTGCAGTTCCGCCTTATCTTTAGAAAACTACTGAACAGCGGCGGATCTAGGAGGGTTGGGGGTAATTTCACTCGTAACATGTTCCAGAATAATTAAAGAAGAAATTGTTGAAACATAATACATTAGCTGACATGAAACTTGTCCCGCATATCAGATATAAGACAGGTAGAGAACATGGACTTGATTTCAATACAAAAAAAAACAAAGTACCTGGTAGTCTGTAAATGCTAAATATTAATTACAATTATTCTATGGAAAAATCGGGTTTAAATCATCTTCGACTATCTGTACGTTAACATTTTGCTGATTTCGGTTAGATGCATCATACGTCGTGTTAACTAACGACCTATCAGGATACTTAACATTGGGTTGATGTCTTGCAAAGCCTAAAAACCATAACACACTGGTGATATGAGCACAAGTACCTACAGTTCTCGCACCAGATTGACAGGTACAGTAGTAGTTAATCGGTTCTTCTGCAGGCTCATCTTCATCATTATGTTCATCAACCGTATAGGAAATGAATACTTGGTGTTTTGTAGCTTGCCAAAACTTAGAAAATATTCGAACTCTTATGAATCCCGGTTCATCCATATTCTCAACAATTTGAAACTCTTTGTCATTGTCTCTTATTATTTTATCTTGTATGTAAGATGGTGCCAGTTTAATTTGATATATCCCAATCGTAAGGTATTTTAGGTAGTCTAGGTCGAAAACAGGAAAGTTAGCAAAATCATGATTATGAAGCCTTCTCCATTGACCATTTCTTCTAATCAGATTATCAGTCTCAACTCTAGCTTGTGCATCATGGGGAATTAGTAACCTCTGTAATAACTGTTCAGCTGTATCAGCTGTAGCACCTTGCATGTGGATCGGTGAGTGATACTTATTTAATAGTGCACCAGCAATACGGTAAAAATCATTTAGCTTTTTTGCATGGTGCATGTTTATAGGATTGGCAAAGAATTTAAAGATAGAGCGTAAATGACCATTTCTTCCTTCTACAATCCATCGATTTTTCGTAATAATGCGTGAGTTATTAGCATCTTCAGTTGAAAGTTGCTTTTGTCCACGTGGCAAAAGGGCTGGCATCTTATGTTCGATACCTAGTAATTGTAAAAATGGTATACAATCTCGATATGCTCTGTCTACCAGGAGTATGTCTCCATTTTGGAACCAATCTCTTAAATAATTTCCATCTCTGTTAAATTCATGTTGAAGAATGTTGGCATCATTATTGTACGAATCAGAAAAGTATGGTCCAAAAATCGATAAAATATAGCCATCAGGTGCTACAAATAATGCTGGTTTTGAACATGTCTACTTTTGTGCATTGAATAAGATTGTCGAAGTACTTGAAAACAGCTGCTTTTATGTAAGTAGGCATATGTTTTATCTAATAATGCAATCACCTTTGGTTCATTCGGATTCGGATTGTACAAAAGATTAGAGTAAGCCGTTACATGTTGCTGAATGAATTGATTCCTTGGTATTGCTTGGGGCCCAATATTCTGCACAACAAACCTTTGAATTGGTGATCTTCTAACACGGTCTACTGTTATACTATATTGTCTAGTATTATAACTAAACAAAACCCTGAGAAAACTGTCACTCGAACCTTGTCTCAACTTACATAGAAACATCAGTAAATCTCTTTTATTAATATATCTGTCTTTACCGTTTTCGAAAACAGGATCACAATAAGTAAATAGTTCCTCGAATTGTTCTTTAGTTACTGGAGCCAAACATTGAAAATCTTCATTATCTAAATTATATCAATATTTAGACCTTTTATTTCTTTAGCAGCGCAGATTCTAAGTTCGCCTAAAAACAATGCTAATTCTGGACCGTTGATTTTATATGGTCGTTTAGTAAAACCTACACCAGGTAACAAAATATCAGGAACTAGGCCCTTTTCATTTAAATGTCCTACATAGATTTTGACGTCGTAAGGTACGAAAATATTTCTTTTTATAAAAATGTTCACAATACAAGACATTGACATTCGCTGAATATCATTTAGTAGCATTACAAAATAAACATATAGCATTAGCTGTTTTTGTTAACACATTCAGTTTAAGGCAAGTTGGATCCTCTTCCAGTAATGTTATTTCATTTCTAATGGAATTATTACAGTTAATGCACAATTTTGAAGATTCATTCAATTCCAAGGGTAAAAGATTCAGTGATTCACGTCTTGCTACAGCTATTTCACGTTTAATATTATTTTCATCTCCGTTTATGTGAGCTAATTGTCGGGGATTAAATTGTCTATCGCATGCAAAACATCGCAACCTAGGCTGTCTGGGAGCCATAGTATTGTTTCCAGTCAAATATGATCTATAAATATTTATTAAAGTTTATACTAACAACTAATTAATACTAACACTACTGAACTAACTGAACTAAACTAACACTATGAACTTTATAATAGATACTAATAAATACTAATAACTGAAAAAATAGTTAACACATGATATAGTTTAAAATATTTTGAAATAAACTTTTGTAATATGTGTTTGATACTTGACAACTCATGGTACCAATAAAACTTTAAACTGTCATTGAGACAACTCAAGTGCTGAAAGTTATGTGCCATCTAGTGACAAATCTGCGTACACTAGTAGCTTTTGAAGAAGTAACTTAGTCTTTGCCTATTGCAAATGCGTAGAATATAAGTATCAGGATTATATCTAACCATTTAAGTAAAGAGACGAAATGACAAATCATATTTCATTTTTGTTTGCTTAAAAGAGCAAGTTTGTAGGGCAGATAGTCAGAATGACAAATGGGCGATGGACAAAGAGGTTATTGCAATGGAGACCTAGAGAAGCCAAGAGAAGCGTCGGTCGACCGCCTACAAGATGGACTGGCGATTTAAGAAGGCTAAATAAAAACTGGATGAGAGCGGCTCAGGATAGATGGGGTTGGAAGCAAGAGGAGGCCTATGTTTATCAGTGAATTTTTGAGGCTGGATGATGAATAATGAGAGGTAGCAGATACTGGTTACTGCAGTTGATACTCAACGGAAAGATCTAGGGAAAAAAGGAATTCGTAGGAAGAAATATTCATGGCTCCGAAACCTTTGCTAGCAACAGCAGCTTACAGCACATCGAAAACAATATCGGCAAATTGTCATGGAAGCTACCCACGCCTAAAATTTGGGCATGGTACTCAAAGAAGAAGACAACGTATGGAAGTCTCTTTATTTTTTAAAATTTGATTCGCACTTATCCCAGAGAACGGTAGTTCTCGCCAGTGGCGCACATCCCTCCTACATGCGACACTATATTATATACACGCAATTTTCGATTTTCTAAATATGACCGAATTGAAAAGTAGCCCAAATTCCATCTTAAAGTTTAGAAAAGACTCGCCCATCCATATGTCAACCATCCATTTTGGTCCAAGAGTGTGGATTTTACGGCCCTCCGCATTTGGGGTCTTTTTTTTCGTTCTCGTCCCCAAAACTCCCAAAAATTTTGAAAATTTAAATCCCATATCTGCGTCTTCTGATAGTATTGATGTTTATATTTCAACACATGTCTAATTTTGAGAATCAGTTTTACCGTTCAAAAGTTACCGAGCTCAGAATCTTGAGTAAATTTCTGGTTAAAAAAGGGAAAATGTTTATGGGTATGTATGTATGTATGTGTGTGCAAAAGTTACACCGATCGAATTTTTTTTCTATGTTTCAAGAGGGAGTCGAGGCCGATTAAGAACCGGTGTAGTTTGTGACTTTTGACCACCCATAAGCCTGCTATAGGGCTGGGCAGGTACAATAAGGCATATGTATTTAGTAAATGTATCTCAGGTTCAGATAGAGATAGTAAAACCGCAAATACATCAAATCGGCAACACTTGAGTTCAGCTTTCAAATGGTGCCTAAGTGGTCAAGATCGGACATACCCACGGGCCAGTATAGCCGAACAACTGAAAAATTGAACTTTGGAAATTTTGGTTTTTCGACAATACTCAAAATTTCAATCTACGAATTACGCCAACAACTGAGCTTTTGTAAGAGGATACCAGACGGGTCTAATGGTGTATACTTCATATCTAGAAAAATCCAAATTATAGGCGTCATAAGTGTGAAGTTTTTCAAACTCATTCAATTCTATAATTCCTTCAAATGTCACATTTATAGCCTATATTATAACTAATAAGTAATAACAGCCTTAATTATAAATTAAATTAACTCGGACACTACTTGTCAATACCTTTCAAACGCGTGTTTAGTAATCTAAATCGGTTATACCGTTTAAAAGTTATCGAGCTCCAAAATTATAATCCACTTCGCCGAAATGGTTTAGTGGTTACGATGCTAAACTTGCGATCGGCAATCCGAGTTCAGTTACTAGCCATCGTAATATTTTTTTCAATTTATTCCGAATAGAAAAAAATCTAGTGTAGACAAAAAAATTATATTGAATAAAATATTGGGATGGCTACGATATGAACTCGGGTTACCCCATTACAAGTTTAGTGTCGTAACCATTTCTAATCGAGAAACGTTATATTCAAGTTCATACATATAATTTATAAAAGAACTTTGAAAAACTCCTGATACAAGAATAAAAAAACCACTAAACGCGGTAAAAATGAGAGGCGCACATATTATAGTCGAGGAAATTAAACTGAAAAAATGGCAAAACCTCGCCATTTTTTCGTCCAGCATCGATTTGTACAAAAATTTGGGATTAGGCTCATTTCACCCTCTAGTTCATTTTCTATATTGAGCCGATGTACGCTTTTGGTTTTTTAAGGGTGAAAACTACCCCTAAAAAAACTAATTGTAAAAAATTATAAAATAATATTTTAAACTTTAATATTGTCAACATTTGGTTCTTATTAGTTACATAATGATTGTTTTATGCTTTAAAATATACTATCATAATATTTCAACCCTTAAAACCACCCTTGTTGGAGCTATATATAAAAAATTACTTATCCTAAAAGAATAATTTCGGCTTGTATCGATTTACATAAAAATTTGGGATTAGGATCATCTCACTCTGTACTTCATATTCTTTAACATGCTCAAGGGCGTCGATTATTTTTAGGGGTGTAAACTACCCCTTATTGTCAAAAATAATATAAAAACATTGTAAACTTTAATTTGGGTAAAATTTGGATTTGATTGGATAAAAATAATGATTGTTTTATGCTTTAGGATATAATATCATAATATTTCAACCCTTAAAAACTACCCTTAAGAACGTTACAATTTTTATAAGTAGATAATTTAATAGATCTATACAGAAAAAAAAGTAGAATTAAAGAATTACAAAAACTATTATTTAATCAAAATTACGAATTTACAAATATGTAGAAGTACAAATACAAATAGTTTTTAAGTCATCTTCCAGTATACGAACCAGTTCTGTGGTATTAATACATGCATTGACAATGTTCCATAAGCGGACTATTCGAACATTTCGAAAAAAAAAATCGTTTTATAAACATAGTTCCTTCATTTTTGGAGAAAAAAAGTTTTTTCAAAAACTATTTTGTAGGATTTTTGAAGAGTTATAAGTCTATTTAAATTAAATTCCGTTAGATCCCTTAGTTTTTAATTGGGTGGGTATAAAGGGCTCGAATAAGGGAGTGTTTGCTCGTAAATAGAGGTTTTAAACAGCTATATCTCGCTAAATATTCACTTTAATAAAAATCTATGCACAGTATAATTTTAGTTATTAAAAAAGCTACAATTTAGTAATCTATCGTAATCTATTGTTTTTTTCGTATCTTCAGTATTTTCGGAGATATTTTGAAGTAAAAGGTGAAAAATACGAAATTGCAAAAAATCAATTTTCGTTTAAACTCCAATTTTTCGAAAATTAGGCCTTTTAAATAGGTCAAACTTTTTGGGTGTATTGACAATACAAATATACAAGGAATTACAGAAAGGTGAAGACCAATTTTTAATTAGAAGGGTAGTTAGGGGGTTATTTTCACTGATTTTTTCGTAGAGAAAAGCAGGTACCGACTTTCGTCCAATTTCCTGCTAGAATTTTTTTATCATTATTTTTGGAAAGGTTTAATTGTATACTTAAAAAAAGATAATTTAAGCTTTCCTCCAAAAATGCAAAGTTTTCCCGTTATTTGGCTTGGAATACATATTTCAAATTATGCATTTGACGATAAAAGCTAACCTTTAACATGCCGTATCTCGGTTTGTATTGGTATTAAAGATATTGTAGAAAAAGAATTTAGTTTGTATTACTAAAAGATACAATTTTGTTATCTGCAATTTTTTTTATTAGATGCATATTTTTAGAGGTATTCTCAAAAAAACCTCTAAAAAAATCGATTTTTTCAACGAAAAACTGTTACTTTCAAGCGCGAATAACTCGAAAAATATTAGTTTTACGAAGAAAATGTAAAAAAATTTTTTTCTTAGAATTACTTTTACATCGATTTACATGGTTAAAATGTAATAAAAAATTCCCACCCCCGAGATGGGGTGGTAACCACCCCCAAGGTTTTAGCGTATAGCGGCATGATATAGAAAATGATCCTTGGACTATTCACTACCTTCTGTAAAAATTTCAAGTAAATCCATGCTGGACGAAAAAATTGCGAGCCAAAATGCTTCATTTCCTCGACTACTAATATTCTAACTACGAAAGAGCTGATATGAATATTAAGTGGCGCAAAAATGTATTTTCGTTTTGATGAAAAATAAAATTATAGTTTTACTTTGAAAGATTTTTCCATAATATTTGCTAAATTTGAAATAAAGTGGGCCACAAAAGTATCTCAAACCGCAAACTTTATCAAAGGTAGTCTTTTGTGGTGCGTTTTACTTTAAATTCAGCAAGTATTACGGAAAAATATTTCAAATAAAACTATAATTTAATTTTCCATCAAAATGAAATAGATATTTATGTATTAAGTCAGTAAAGTGACTCTTTACCGAACGAGTCTGATATTATGAGCAGAGCGAGCATAGCGTGCGGGGCGAATAACATACGAGTTCGATAAAGAATCTTTACTGACGTGGTGCATACAAAATGTTATCCCATTTGATATTGGTTTTAACACTTACTTACAATTTACAATTTAAGAACTTTTTAAATTTTAAACGTCATAATAATTTCATTACAGTGATGACAGATAACTTTTGCAAGATGGCTGCTTTCAATTTTTAATCGATGGTCATCAATACAGAATAATTACTAAATCGGTAAAGTTTTAATTTATTTTATGTATATAATTGAATATAATTGCAAAATACTACATAATTTCACTTTTTGACATAAATTTAATTGATAATATCGCAAATTGTGTACAATATTTTTAAATAACTAAAGTAAATAAATTGTAAGTTACTCAAATAAATAATCGATTACTGCCATCGACCACTTACATTCAATCTCGATTAATCTCTTTCAGTACAATAAAGTGTTACTTTACTGCCGCAAATGAGGGTAAATGAGAACAATAATGAATGACTTTAGTGATGGTTGACGATAAATACATTTTTGCGCCACGTAATATTCATATCAGCTCTTTTGTAGGTACATAGTACCTAGTAGTTAAAATATTGTGTGCGCCTCTCATTTTTACCAGGTTTGGCGGTTTTTAGTCTTGTATAAATGACTACAAAAACCTGATCTTACTATCGTGTTTTGTTTAAAAAAAAAACTACAAAAAAAACGAAATTCTTTCTTTTTAAATTTACATACAGAGTGAGTTTTATGTATGGAACCCCTCAATTATCTTCGAAAGAGCTTGCATGCTTTTTATGAATTTTGGTGGGTGAGGGATTTCTAATGCGGCCGATATTATAGGGGTAATTACATCGTTGTCAGATCTTGAGTTTTTCTGGAAATCTAATGAACTTTCCTATTTTAAATGGAACACCCTGTATATTTTTTGCGTTTTGAAGCCCTTAAGAAATGCTGATTATGTTTTATGTTATATTCCCTATACCTAAATGCCATAATTTCGGAGTTATTGCTACATTTTAATAAAAATTTTTAAATAAATTATAAAAATCAGTTTTTCCGGCCCGGGTAGAAATTAGTTTAGGTCAGTGGCCGGCAAGCTTTTTAGCCAAGGAGCCAAATATGAACATTACAACAATTTAAAAAAAATGGGAGCCAAGTCTGCTTGTTCAGCAAACTTTTACTACACGAAATAAAACTAAAGCACTACTACCTAGTCCCATCCATAACCCCCAAAAAAATAAAACCTGTTTTTTTCGTTTTTTGGCGATATTTCCGTTTCTAATCATCGTAGAAGCTTTTATTTTCTTTCGTTTTGTAATGATTTATTCAATTGTCAAAGTTAATTTAAATTTGGAAATCTCTCCGAAAACTATTAATTTTTGGCGGATTATTTGATTTATACCGTTCTAATTTAGTTTGTTTAGTTTTGTTAAACTTTTCCTTATTTAGTTTACATTTTGAAAGTGTTAATAAGTTAAACGTTACTTGAAAACTCCTCTATGGAGTCATCTAGTGGAGGCGAACCGCCTGATATTGAGAATTCGATGGATAGTAGCTGTGATTTACAAGATTTAAATGGATTTCTACCCAACCAGCCTCAAAATAAGATAAGTAGTAGTATTAATCTAAACAACAATATTAATGAAAAACAAAATACTTTAGTAAACTCAGATCAACCAGAAAAAACCAGACCTGTTTATTTATACGAAAAAACTGATTTAGGACCTTTTTACATTTTCATTGAAAACTCCAGTTTAAATTTTACAGGAAAATTAAACGCTGTTAAAATAGGCGAGATCCTATTTACGTTACATCCAGAAATTGACAATTATATAAAAAAAATTGACTCAATCGGACGCAACCGAGTTAGGGTCTCATTTAAAAATTATAGTAGCGCAAATGCTTTAGTTACTTCCAAATTCCTTATTCAAAAAAATGTGACCGCATACATTCCAAAATTTCAATTGTTTAAACTAGGTGTAGTAAGGGATATAGATTCAGATATATCGGAAGAATATCTTAAAAATAGAATAAAGGAATTTGATCACCATTGCAAATTCTCGGTTGAGTATGTGAAACGAATAACAAAAAAAATAGTAGCAGATGACAAAGTAATATTTAAACCAACAAAATCAGTTATTGTGTCTTTTAAATGCCAGAATATACCAAAGTATGTAGTAATTAATCATGTCTTACACACTGTTGAAAAATACCAGCAAAAGGTAATTATCTGTTACCACTGCTATAGGTATGGCCACATGAGTAAGCAGTGTAAAAGTAATCCTCGCTGTTTTAAGTGTCATGAATCTCACCTTTCCGATTCTTGTTCTTTATCATCGTTTAACAAAAAATGTCTATCCTGTGAAGGTGAACACTTCACTAATGAATGGGAGATATGCCCAGAATTTGATCGCCAAAAGAAAATAAAACATTATATGTCTGAAAACAGCTTGTCTTTTAAGGAAACAATTAAACTCTTTCCTAAGATAACTTATGCATCTATAGCAGCCAATAATTCCTCAATAAATTCTCATCAAACTCCAGTTATGAATGCACCATCCTCTTCATATTCCTTTACTTAATTGTCCACATCTCAAACATCTCCCAATCAGTTCGCTCTACCTTCAGTTTCAAATAGATATACAATAATAAAACCACCAAAATACAAACGACCTATCTCTTCCTCACCAGACCAAGTAACAATGGAACATCAAAAAATAATAAAGTTAAACCCCATGTCCAACAGACCTGGTGGTATTATCACCTCTTCTTCGTATCAATCTACATTTAATCCAGAACAAGAATCTAAAATACATGAACCATCAAAAGAATTAACAGAATTAATATCAAATATAGTTACAAGTATTATCTCTAATATAAATCATAAAAATTTTGAAATTCCAGAAAAATCAGTTCTAGTAAATTCAATTCAATCAGTTTTAAGTTCTCTCTTATATAATAATGAATAGATTGGTAATTTGTCAATGGAATTGTAGATCGGCTAACTCTAATAGAGAAAACCTTATCCACCTATTAGAAGACCAGAAAGTTGATATCGCATTATTATCAGAAACTAGATTTAAACCAGAAAAGTATTATAACTTTCACGGGTACAATATTGTCAGAGACGACCGCTTTTCAGTAACTGTTGGCGGTGGCTCAGCAATTTTAATAAATTCAAACCTATATTATGAGGAAGTCACCATGAAAGTAGATTTAATAAACGTCAATAAAGTAGCAATAAAAATAAAGTTTAAGTCATATACTGTCACATTTATATCTATGTATGTTCCACCAGGAACCAAGTTATTGTTACAACAATGGAACAATTTCATAACATCTATAGAAAGACCATTTATAATAGGAGGTGACCTTAATGCTCACCACATTGCCTGGGGCCTAGACAACCAAACAGATATGAAAGGTAAAATCTTGATGGACTGTATAGACGATAATAATTTAATATTCAAAAATGATGGCTCTCCTACTTTCTTTAGGAACTTCTCGAAATCGGCAATAGACCTGACCATTTGTACTCCTGACTTAAACCACCTGATCACTTGGAAAACACTTCAAGACCTATTTGGTTCAGACCATACACCTATAAGAGTAGAGCTAGAGGATCAACCAACTCATACATATAATCCATACTCACAAAAGTGGAATTTAAAGAATGCCGACTGGAAATTATATGAACAGTATTCGGAAGATGTATTCTCTCAATTTAAAGATATAAATTCTTATGAACAAATTTTGCACAATATAAATACAACTGCATCCTACTGCATCCCAAATTTAAAATAAAAAAAAACCGACTTCTAGAGGAAAATACTGGTGGGATTTAGAATGTGAAGAAGCAGTCAGAAGAAGACAGGAAAGTTTTTGTATATTCAAAGAAAATCCAAACCATGAAAACATACCTAAGTATAAAAAAGATGATGCACATGTCAAGAAGATCACTAAACAAACTAAAAGAAATAGCTGGAGAGATTATGTCGGATCCCTAAATAGGTCAGTCCCTATTAAAGATGTATGGTCAAAAGTTAACCAAATAAAAAATAGAAAAACAATGAACAAAGTCCCTGTTATACTGTCGGAAGCTTCGTGGATAGAAGAGTTCCATCAAAATATCACACCGCCGTCTGCAGAATTAGTAATTCCTGATTTATAACTAAATGCTCTGTACGACTATCCAGAACCAATCCGTTTCCTAGTCAAACCATTTTCTGCCACTGAACTAAACTTTGCGTTGAAGAAAAACTCAAATTCAGCACCAGGTGCCGATAATATCCATTACTCGATGCTATCAAATCTTTCAAGAATTGGTAAGGCAGCACTACTAAATATATATAATGAAATTTGGATGCGCCGCATAAAGATTCCTGACGATTGGCACGTTTACACTATTATCCCGGTTTTAAAACCAGGAAAATCATCAAAGAATTGGGATTCTTACCGTCCAATCGGTCTGGCTTCCTGTATACTAAAAACATATGAGAGACTTATTAAAAACCGTCTGGAATTTTGGCTAGAAAATAACGACCTATTACCAAGAAGTCAGTTTGGTTTTAGAAAAGGTAAATCCACACAAGATAGCCTCTGCCACTTTTTAATAGACATTTATAGTTCCTTTACTTATAAGAAAGCAGTTAGTGCTTTGTTCTTAGATATAAAAGGGGCTTACGACAACGTTAATCTTCACATACTATACGCGAAAATGTTGGAAATAGGAATACCCGAGATAGTAACATGGAACATCATTAACTTATACATTAATCGAGCAGTTCACGTTACACATCTCCCGATACACATCTTTGGGACTACCTCAGGGTAGCATCCTAAATCCTATATTATATATATACTGTATACTGCTGACTTAGAAACTAAACTTCCTCAACACATAAAAATCCTACAGTACGCTGATGATGTTGCGATATATGCAGAAAATAAGTCAATAGATAGATGTAATAACTACCTTAAATCGACATTGAATATTATAAAAAAATGGGCGACCGATAATAACTTAACAATATCAGAGAGTAAATCAACCATTGTTACCTTTACTAAAAAACGATATATTCCTCAAAGCCATCTACAATTTAATAATACTAGTATTCCTTATAAAACTTCAATAAAAGTTCTTGGCGTATTTTTAGACTCCAAATTAAATTGGAAAGAACACACAAATTACATATTACGAAGAATGGAAAATGCAATGAATATCATGAAGACTGTAAGTGTCAGTAACTGGGGAGCTGTTTCAAACATATCAATATTACTATACAGAAATTTGATAAGATCAATCTTAGACTATGGATCTATTTTTTATGGCTCAGCATCAAACTCTGTACTCCAAAAAATCGAGAGGATCAAAAATAAGGCACTTAGGTTATGCACTGGTTATCTTCGTAGCACACCTATATTGGTCATGGAATGTGAGCTTAATGAACCTCCACTTTCATTACGCAGGGAATACCTAAGTGAGAAATTTATAGTTAAAACAGCGGTTAACGATAAACTGCTATTAAATAAAATTGTTCATTTAACCACCTCATACCTAACTCATTATTACTGGAAAAAAAAGAAACTGCTTTTAGTTATGGAAAGCTTCCTCAACGTTTCTAATTCCATTGGCGACATACACCAAATAGAACAAAGCTCGTCTCGAAAGCTAAATTATGAAGATTATTTATCTCCAGTTAACTGTCATTTAAGTAATATTCGTGCGACACACTTCCTTACTAAAATAGAACACCAGTGTGTACAAAAAAACTGGGGGAGTTATCAGAAATTATATACGGATGGTTCAAAAATGGAAGGAAAAGTTGGATATGCTATATATTACCCACAAAAAAGTATAAAAATAAACAACAGATTACCTGATAAAATGACAATTTTCACAGCTGAACTCATTGCAATCAAAGAAGCATACAAAATATGTATTAATCAAAAAGAACTCAATTATGTTATATTTACAGACTGCCAAAGCATTGTAAAGACATTGAAATATAATGTACATAATTTTGCAGAAAATTATATCATCAGTGACATCATAGCAATGAACAGTGAAGCTTTGAAATCGGGCAAAAATATAATATTGTGTTGGATAAAAGCACACATTGGTATAAAAAACAACGAAATAGTAGATGATCTGGCTAAAAAAGCAACAACGAAGGAATCCACTCTGCATACTTATCAACTTCCTATGGGAGACATAATTTCTATTATGAGATCTATCAAACGGACGAAATGGCAGGAACAATACAATAATTCAGATAAAGGAAATTATTACAAAAAAATCCAGCCTACACTTCCCATCAAGACATGGTTTAATCAAGTTTCCAACAGAGGCTTTATCAAAACTATTTGTCGAATAAAAAGTAATTACTGTCTGACTCCAGTCTACAAAAGAGAAATAGGACTTGTAGATAATGATGAATGTTTATGTGGAGAGCTAGCTGATCTACAACATATGCTGTTAGAATGTCCTTTACATTTTATTGAAATATCAAACTTTTTTGCCAATCTAGTTCAAGTTAATGTACAATTTCCTTTTAATCTTATATACCTTTTACAATCAAACAATCTAGATGTTTATAAAATTTTGTACAACCATGTTAATTGTTTATAATTAAAGCTCTGAGAAAAAAAGAAAAAAAAAAAATAAAAAAAAAATAATTAAATAAAATAAAAAGTTACTAAGATCTAAACCTCCGCGAGGTTAAATCGGGTTTAGGTCTTAGCGCGATAAAAAAATACATAAAAAAATGTTAAAAAATATATTAAAAAAATAATAAAAAAAAACAGAGTAAAAAAAACAGAGTAAAAAAAAACTTAGTAGTACTAATAGTTTTAAATTTAGATACTAAGCACATATTTTGTAAAAGAGAGATTTCAAAACACATTGACTGGCCAGTTGGTTGCTTAAACCAGTGCCAATAAAACATAAACACACACACGTAATGATTTATTTCCTACAATACTGTCTTTTTTACAAAAATTTTGGCGCAAAATCCATTTTTTTAAATGTTGATATGTAGAACCAAAAAGGGAAAGAACAACAAACGTGAGCTTTTTCAGCTGATCATAAGAATCAGGAATACTATTCCAAGCGTTGAAAATGATCATGTCTTCCTTCTCCAGGTCATTCAAAGCAGACCACTTGTGTTGTGAACATTTTTTTCTTCTCCAATATTTCCAATTCAACGCCAGGACGTTTGAATTTAGAGCGTCATACCTTCTTGTTCTTAAATACATATTTCAAAGCTATTAATGAAAATGTTAAAAGAATGAAATTTCAACTCTGTTATCGTAGCATTAAGAGGAATTTTGACAAATGCTAAAGTTTGTAAGTTTGATAAAAGCTAATTTATCAGAATAAGATGTAGATAATGTTTTTCCAAGTATTTTTAAATAAAAATATTGCTCTTTCCATGGATATTTGTGCCAGAGCCGCACCTAAGGAGCCAAAGAGCCACATGCGGCTCCGGAGCCGCACTTTGCTCACCAGTGGTTTAGGTTATTTATATTATTGAGAATAAGAAAGTTCTTTGTAATTTTCCTCTAAAGTTAATCGTTCTCGAGTTATAAAAAATTTGAAACTGAAAGAAAAAACGAAATATGACGATTTTCAAGGTTCACACACACTAGTAAAAAATATTATTTTTGAAACTACTAAGTACCTAAATTCAAGATCAAACCGTCTTTTATCAGTTGCCTACAAGTAATTTGGGTTTGTTTTTTTTAAAACATTGTTTTTTAGTTGTTAATGCCCTATCGCCCGTACTCTCAGTTACCCTTCAATAACAATTGAAAGACAATGTTTTAGAATAGTGGTTCCCAACCTTTTATGTGTGGCGACCCACCTTCTGATGTTTTTTCATATTCGCGACCCATCCCTCACCTATGATGTTATATATTTACGGTATTCAGCTACTGTAAGAGCCAAGCCGCGACTAGGGATGGGAAAAACCTACCGGTTTAAATCTAAAACCGGTTTTTTTACTTCGCAATAACCGGTTTTACCGGATGTTTTTTTGTCCCGGTTATAACCGGTTTTTACTTTTTAAAGTAAAAACCGGTTTTTACTTTTAAAGTAAAAACCGGTTTTTAGGTTTTTACGGTGATTAGGATTAGGTTAGGTATTATTTTGGATCCCAATCATAATTATTATTCTCAAGTAATTATTCCAAACAAAACCATAATTCAAATTTTATTTTATTTTATAAAATACAAAAGCAAACTGGAAGTGCAATCTCACATCAGCCAGAAACAATTATTAAGTTTTATGATAATATTTCCTTGAAAAGGTATTTGTAATCATAATATTTACATAAGAAGTGATCTGGTTGAATTAGACGCAAACATCATGTATTTTTCACACTTAACTCTTGACATTGAAAGTGGGCGAATGACTTTTTTTGATTACCAAAAATAATGCTCTAACCATGAATATCGAATTACTGATTACGAATACGAATCTCCAAGAATTTCGCTACGTTTTCAAAACGATACACTCATACAGGAACTATTAAATGAGTTAAAATGTACCTATTCTACAAATATACAAACGTGTTAAAAGTAATACATGTTCTTTCGATAGTACTAATTTTGATCATATTGATATCGAGTCGAATGGAGTATGGAAAAACTAAAGTGTATTGTAAATGTAACTTTTTAACCTATTGGATTAAAAAAAACCAAAAACCGGTTTTTCCAAAAACCGGTTTTTTTTAGCCGGTTATAACCGCCAGGTTAAACCGTAAGCAAAAAAAAACGGTATAACCGAAAACCGGTGTTTTGTCAAAAACCGCCATCGCGACCCACCTGAAATCAGCTCGCGACCCACTAGTGGGTCGCGACCCACCGGTTGGGAAACGCTGTTTTAGAATAAAACGTGTTAAAAACTTTTGTGGGGAGCTGATATAGTTTGGGCAAGGTTTGGGCTTGAACTTGGATACTTCGTAATTTCAAAAATTATGTTTTTTACGTATGTTTTTGAACCTTAAAAATCGTCATTTTTCGTTTTTTTTTTATTTTTAATTGTTTATATCTCGAAAACGATTAAATTTAAAGAAAAATTACATAAGACCTTTTTGTTCCAAATATTCCAAAAAACCCAAAATATTATCTATACGTGCCGAAAAAATTGATTTTTAATTTGTTTTTAATTTATTTTAAATAGCAATAACTCCGAAATTATCGCATTTAGGTATAGGGAATGTAACAAAAAATAATCAGTATTTATTAAGAACTTCAAAACGTAAAGAATATAAAATATATAGTGTGTTCCATTTGAAATAAGAAAATTCATTTGATTTTCAGAAAAACGGAAAATCTGACAACAATGTAATTACCACTGTAATATCTGCCGCATTAGAAAACCCTTACCCAGCAAAATCTATAAAAATCATTCAAGCCGTTTCCGAGATAATTGAGGGTTTCCATACATAAAACTCACTCTGTATAAATCTTACCTGTTCATGATCTGGCACTTGAGAATATGTTAACAATTCTCGACAACCATCAAACCTATTAACACATTTAAACAAAACGTTTTGAGCAATTTTTCCATACTGTGATTCTACTGCTTCGAAATTTTGGATTGATTGTTCCTTATTATCAACACATCTTCCACACTGGATAAGCCTGTTTGGATAAACTTTTACGGGTTTCACAGATAAATATTTATGACAAAAACTACAAAGTAGAGTCTCTAGTACATTGTCTGGAAGTATAAAGGCCATAATAATAGCCTATATTATAATTGACTATCGATTTATGACAAACTGTGCTCGTTTTAATAGTGAATCACAAAAAACACGCAGATGCAAGATGCAAGAAGATCAAATTGCGGACTGTGACACTGTCACCTGTGACTTGACTAAGTGCAGGGTGCAGACAGAGTGCAGTGATGGTGCAGTGCGTGGCATAAAATTCGATCAATCGAATTAGCACTGTATAAGCCTGTTTGGATAAACTTTTACAGCCTGTTCACACTTGTGTGTCATGATCCGTATTTTAATTAATCAGATCTGTATTTTAATCGGAGGTTCCAGTGGCAGAGCATTTTATACGGAGCAATTCACATTTTATCGGACAGCGATTTTTTGTTAGCGACGACAATAAATTTTTTGGTTGTTTTGCGAGACGGAAAAATTTGCCCGAAAAAAAATCGTGTCGGATCTCGCTGACATAAATATGAATAAGAATAACGCTGTTCACATTTGTCGGGGTTCGTGGCTAGTGATGCCACATAAAGTCACCAGAGAATTTGTGATATTGGGAGAAATAAATGATAAGATTTCGCTAGAGTTTAATTCTAACCGTAATGGGGATTGTAAAATGATAAATAATTATACAATACATAATATAATTATTAGTCTAGTCGCCAGAGGGGTCACCGTGTCCTTTTCAATTCTGATGGACAAACTCAACGGTTTCTTATGGATTTTTGGCTGCTGATTACGAATTTCTAGGGTGGATTTCGATCTGAGTGGTCAAAAAATTGTTATAAACAATTTAATTGTTTATAACGCTTTAGCTCATAAACTAAAAGAGGTAAAAAAATGTTTCAAATAAAATTTTTTCCTTAATACCAAACGAAAAAAAAAAAACGTTTACCAAACTTAAATCCAACAATTAGAACTCAAAACATTGTAAAATTAGTGCACAATACAAATTGCAAATTGCAAAATAAGTATTTTTTGAAGCTTTATCGATCGAACCTTGGCTTCTACGAATTCAAATGAGCCATAGAAGATCTCATTTTAAAACTTATTAATAGGCTTCCAAACAAAGTTTGTTAAGTTATTTGATGTTTATTTGTTTTAAAGTTATACCCGTTTGAAGATTTAATTTTCTTTAAAAAATAGTACATTAATTTGTTTATAAGGGTTTCAAACAAATTTGAGGTATAAACAATTATACTTTTTTTACAATAATGATAGAAAAACTCAAAAGGAACAATTTGAGCTTAGAAAATGTACGTAAGTGTATTTTTGGCCAAGATATCGATACTTTAATGGCGCGCTATGAGGCGCAAGATCGGCTCACAGTCAAGTAAGTGATGAAATTCGTTTAGCTTTATCGATCGTAACGCAACTTAGCCTTAGAAGATATCATTTTAAAGCTTAATTAATAGGCTTTCAAACAAAGTTTGTTAAATTACATAATATTTATTTGTTTTAAAGTTATACCCGTTTGAAGTTATAATTTTCTTAAAAATGTTAAACATTAATTTGTTTATAAGGGTGTCAAACAAA
The DNA here is from genome assembly GCF_917563875.1 of Diabrotica virgifera virgifera. NCBI lineage: Eukaryota > Metazoa > Arthropoda > Insecta > Coleoptera > Chrysomelidae > Diabrotica > Diabrotica virgifera. The sequence continues at coordinate 177,168,309 of NC_065449.1, read as the reverse complement.
TTTGAGCTATAAACAATTATACTTTAATTAACAATAATGATAGAAAAACTAAAAAGGAACAATTTGACCTTATGCAAATGTTCGTAAGTGTAATTTTGGCCGAGATATCGATATTTTAATGGTGCGCTATGAGACGCAAGATCAGCTCACAGTCAAGTAAGTGACGAAAATCGTAGCCAAAATATCGATATCTTGGCCAAAAATAAACTTACGAACATTTTCATAAGCTCAAATTGTTCCTTTTGAGTTCTTCTATCATTATTGTTAATTAAAGTATAAATGTTTATAGCTCAAATTTGCTTAAAACCCTTATAAACAAATTAATGTATTTTTTTTTAAGAAAATTATAACTTCGGTTATAACTTAAAAAAATGAAGATAAAGTAATTTAACAAACTTTTTTGGAAGCCTATTAATTAAGCTTTAAAATGAGGTCTTCTAAGGTTCATTTGCATTCGCATAAGCCGAGTTACGATCGATAAAGCTTCGAAAAATACTTATTTTGCAATTTGCAATTTGTATTGTGGACTAATTTTACAATATCTCGAGTTCTATTTGTTGGATTTAAGTTTAGTAAACGTTTTTTTCTTCGTTTTTTATTAGGGAACAAATTTTAACATTTTTTTATCTCTTTTAGTTTATGAGCCAGAGCCTTATAAACAATTAAATTGTTTATAACAATTTTTTGACCACTTGGTTCGAAATCCGAGTGGTCAGTTCAAAAATCCATAACAAACCGTTGAGTTTGTCCATCAGAATTGAAAAGGACACGGTGACCTCTATTTGGCGCCTAGACTAAATTACAATATATAATTTTAAAGACGTCATATTGTCAGATATTATAGCATTCTCTTTTCAGATGTGGAAGTAACATTAATATGTATCATAGTTAACATTTTATTGGCATTATATTTAAATGGATTGATAAACGTGAATTAGAACACGTATCAAAAATCACAGAAGAACTGCCTATGTAAAAACAGGAAAGATGTTATTAAATTGAAACTTCCGAATTGGGTATTCACCTAATTTGTTCCCATAAATCAGATTGTCAGGATACAGACAGCTATTTTTATTAGAGAGAAGATAATTATTTTAATGTCAGTACCAGCATCAGATATACAAGTTTAGGAAATTAAAAATCCACAATAAAAAAGTATTCATGTAGTTGGCTGTATACCATACAATACAAAAAACCAATAAAATCCTTTATAAAAGGTATATATTTAGTTTGGTTTTAAACCCTTACGGATCCGGGCTGCCTGCGGGGTCCTTAGGAATTAGTCGTCTAAGTCTGAGCTTGTGTTTTCTTAATGATATATCCCCCTAGATTATTTAAGACATTTTTGCACTTCAGTCACCCCTACTGTGACCTCTTTTTAAACTTACACAAATTCCAACACCTACCAATAAGTTAAATAAATTCGATAACTTTAAATCAACACAAAATTGCTTTTCTAAATCTTGGGTCTATTGACGATAAGATTTGATTACCGATTTTTTTTTGAATAAAAATTTGTGTAATGAGTTTTGCCTACCACATCCATTGACAATATACGTGAATACATTTTATAACTACAACATCTAGTTTATTTTATTTTAATTGATTATTTATCACAGTGGAGTGAGTGTTGTTACATTTCTTAATTTAACAAGATGTACACCATAGTCTTCAAATATGATAGGTTAAATTTTCAACTTCCAGTGGAATTGTCACTTCTGTCACGTCACCGTTAGGAGTCCTTATCCATTTCATCGTCACTTTTTACCATACTGTCATCATGTGAACAAGTCGAATCAGAGCTCAGATGATACCTAGAGCGTATTACATGGAATATTTTAAACATCGATACTTAAGTTCGCATATCTCATCGATGTTTCCTTGACGGATTACTTTTAAAGGGTTTTTACCCACATATTTTTGTAATATTGTATTTTGGTGGTTAGCGTTTTAGATCACGTGAGTATAACCTACAACTTTTCTTAACCGTAGTAAAAATTTTAAAACCTTTGCATTATTTTATTAGGTTATATTCATTTAAGGTAAGCAATGATGATGATTGGTCAACCAATCGAAAACTAGTTTTAAAAATAAATATATACCTTTTATAAAGGATTTTATTGGTTTCTTTAGCAAACTACTTATTTACCTACACACTTTTATATGTATGCTATTATGTATGTTTAGTCTAGTTTTTAAATATCGTTTCTAGTATAAATTTCAATGAATGTGCCCAAAGTTATCCATTCCGAAAACATAGGTATGGTATGAAGTATAGATATTATCTGAGAACATTAAATATAATGGGTAAACCTAGTTTTGTATTGTGAGGATTCATGATCTTATCGGCACTTTTAAAAATGCTGATTTTCCTATATTGTACATACATTTTATTTTATTATAATATACATTCTCACAACTCTCTCGCGTAGTGTGTTACAAATTTGCACCAGTTTCGACCTTGGCGACAAGCTCCAACCGATAATTATTCGAAGTGTGAATAGAAACGACGACATCCGATTAATATACGAATCCGACACACGACAAGTGTGAACGGGTTGTTATTACGGGTGTCACCGATAGTATTTATGACAAAAGAAAAGCCTCTAATATATTATCTGGAAGAATAAACGCTATAATTATATAATATAATATCATACCGAAATCCACATACACTGACCAGCAAAAATAGTGGAAACCCTATAAATTTCCGAAAATAAAAATTCATTTGAAGTTTTATGCACTGTTTCATATCGTATAAGTACCTAATCAACATCTAAGGAATCAAGCAGTAATGGCCATTTTTTTTTTATAAATGAAAGTATAAAATAAAAAATGGCCATTACTGCTTGATTCCTTGGCAAAATTTATTTGATTAGAATGCTACAAAAGAAAGTTGTGTAATTTCGAAACGAATTTACAAACAGTAAAAATTACGAGTGAACTTGAACAAAATTGTTTAAACCTTATGCAAGGTGGGTTCCAACGGGCCCGAGACGCCAATTCTTTTATCATAAACTGATAAAAAAATTTTTATTGAATTTTAGACATCACTGAATTTGTTTAGAAGTGTGTTTCTTTCAACATAGTCATGAGCTATTCAAAATAATCATTTATCATTTTTGAAATTATTGCGTCGAAAGAATTTTGTCACGTAAAGGGGCAACACGGGTCCATCGGACCCTATTTGTATTTATACCTAAAGTCTAAATCTCTGTAACAAAAGTTAATCTGGCAGTCAGGTAATGTTTTTGTGGATTATCTAAACGACTTTTATGATTCCGGAAATCCATAATAAAGTCTAAACGTGTAACAAACAATGTAAACATCTCTTTGATGTGAATATCAAAGCTATGCTTACAATAGGTGTTATATCTATTCTAAATGGGAATAAGCTAATCTTGTGGCTTAGTCCCAACTAAAATAGTAAATTGATATGACAAAGTATTAATTTTTAAATGAAAATAATAATATTTTTCTGACATGTGTTTTATTCATTTTGTAAAGATTGTTTTTGTCGGTATTTTATACTTGAGCTGCTAATTACCATAATCTTTTCTCAGAAGGGTTTTCACACAATAATGAAAGGCAACAATCCCGTAATCTTTTTCCAGACTATGCGTAAACATCAACCCTTAATTTCAAATAAAATGGCCTGGTAGATTTACAAAAGATTTTATTTATTTATTAATTAAGTCTTTATTTGGCTCCAAATGTTTATTACTTGTGAATAAATATTTTTTCTACAAAAGTTTTCTAGCATTTCAATATTTTGTGCAAATCCTTCAGGTAGATCGCACCCTCGAGATAGACCGCATACTATAGTAGCACCTTTTTTTTTAATCTAGACAATTTAAATTTAACTTTAATAAAAAATTGAAAAAGAATATTAGATATAATATGGGTAAGTATGAATAGTACATTCAAGAACAGTGGTGGGCCCAACGGACCCGAGTTGCCCGGTTACGTAAGTAAAATGTGTTGCCCGGATAAGGGTTAATATCGCGTATTAGCCCCTTTAAATCTAAAACATCAATAACCCTTTCCATGCGATTTGGAAGGGAAAGGAACAAATTTTGAATAAAAACTTGAGTAATACATACGTTCAAATTCTTTACGAAGCACGTTTTGGATTCTGCAAGACTTTCTGGCTGGCCTGGTTGACTTCTAATAGGCTGGCCGTTCTACGTAGAGTATTAGTTCCTAATTCCCCCAAGTAATAATTTGTCACGATTATTGCTGTATGCGGCCGTGCATTATGATGCACGACAAAATTGTCCCCAATAAATGAACCAACGTGAACTATTGCTTCTGCCAAAACATACTCTATATACAGGTGAGTATTCAGGGGGCCATCGATGAAAATAAATTCAGTTCAGAAACAGCAATTTGGACGAATCAGTGTAAACAGTTAACAAATAGAAAGAGTAAAATCATACACCTACTTTGATACGAACGTCAATGAAAATTGGGACCATTCCATAGAAGTCAAATGTAGGATAGAGAAAGCAAGATTTGCATTTCAAAAAATGGCTAAGTTATTCAAATGTCATGATTTATCAATACCCATAAAAATCAGGTTACTACGATGTTTGGTATATCTTTTATACTGCTGTACGGAGTTGAGTCGTGAACTCTCACAGAGGCCACCTGCAAGAAAATAGAGACTTTTGAAATGTGGCTTTATCGTCGAATCCTGAAGATATCTTATACCGACCACTAATCAAGATGTTTTGCTGAGCATGCAAAAAGAAAAAGAGCTGTTAACCACAATGACAACAGCAAAAATCGAATACCTCGGTCACAAGGCGAAGGATTTCCTGGGTGAAAAATGTACCTAGGGGGTCAATATAACAACCACAAATCTTCTTAAAGCAGCAGTGTGCAAAGTACAGATTACCATAATGGTCGCCAACATCCGAAACGGATAGGCACTACAAGAAGAAGTTCAGTTCGAGCTTCAAATGAAATTTCAGTCCAAACCATGATACCACCACCGCCAAAGTTTCTTCTCTGGGACATGCAAGCTTGGGCATGTCTTTGATATCTCTGTCTCCAAACCCTCTCTCGGCCATCACCAGACTTCGAACAGAATCGCGATTCATCAGTAAAAAGAGAATTCGGGTCCAATCCTGCATATCCCAGTGTTAATGGCTTGATTACACGTAACGAGTACAATGGCGAGGCATTATTAGGTTACTAGGCCGAGACGGTGGTGAGGGCGAGAGATGATTTATACGTATTTGGCAATCTTTGAATTTGGAGGTGAGTCAGTTCAGTTTCGATTCACAAAAACAAGAAGTAGTGCACTTATGGATCGTAAAGCTAACATTAAAAAATATATCAAGCGGCTTATACCACTACTTATACGAGAATTGACGGATGTATTATGAGAAGGAGATAAGCGCCTTGGGACTAGACAATGGATTATAAGAAGACCAAATCTTGGTGCTCCAGATTTCTTAGATTAATTGATTTTTTATTTCTTGGCCATATGTGGAATTTAATTTTTTTACTTTATTTTTGACCTTTTGAGTTTTAAAACCAACAATACTTATTTTTTCTACACTCGGTAGATAACCTGCATCACTTTTTTGTTTATTTTTATACTCCGAAGGTTTGAAATTTTATAAGCATGGTTGTGACTTATACAACTGAATAAACTTTATTTTTGTATCTAAGTTCCATTTGTTAGCTGTTATTGAGAATCACAAATCACATTGATTAACACAAGTCGTCTCCTCTGATGAAGTGGTAATTGTGCACAGTTGCACAGCTAGTGTTGTTTACACATACCGAGTGGATGGGCGAGTATACGATTGAAGGGTGGCAGGTCGAAGACTCGGCCTAGTAAATAGAACAAGATCCGAGTGACTGTCTCGCCATATGACTGGGTCGAGTGCTCGGCCGAGTACTCGTTAATATGTTTATACCCAACGAGCACTCGGCCGAGAACACTGTCTCGCTACAATACTCGTTACGTATAATCAAGGTTTAATGCCGAGCAGAAATTTAATCGATTCCTACAGTTTCTGGGTTGTAATTTGGGAACAATAGCCGGCCGTTTGGCCATTAGTCCTCTTTCATTGAGGCGTCTTCTAACCGTTCTCTTACTTATATTCACATTTTGAACCTCCGCAGACGGTTTTTTGCAGCAACTGCAGTGGAATACCGATGTCTTAAAAGTTCCATCACAATAAAACTACCATCTCTTTGCGAGGTAACTCTTCTACGACCGGAACCAAGGCGACGTGGGTATGTACCAGTCTCTATAAAGCAGTGGTGAGCTCTCCGTACTGTAGTTCTTGGAATAGCTAAAGTTTCGGATACATAAACTTGAATTCTTCCGTCTTGGAGCATGGCCATAATTCGACCAACATCTACTACTGTGGGTGACACGTTTAAAATTAAATGTTTTCAAACTAAAAGATAAACAGCGACTACAGAAAACAACAACATAATACAGGGTGTTTCATTAATAATTGTCCATATAGTAACTGGAGAAACCTTAGCACAAAATACGATGATTTAACCTAAAACACTTAATGTGGCTCCTTAATGAGTTACAGGGTGTTTTCTCTAAAAATTTAAAAATTATTTTTGCTCAGCATTTTAAAACTATTCGACATATCCTTTTCATACTTAGCAGAAAGTGTGACTACAATACACCCTACTAAATTATTATAAACAAACGTTTCTAGCTACTACCAGAGGCGTACGACAGGGGTAGTGAATGGTTGACCCTTCTCAAATTCTACGCCACTGGAGGAATTACTATTTTAGTGCCATTTTTATATTCTCCAATACTTTCTACGTAAATAATATACTCTTCATTGGTAACGATAAAGTCGTTAGTTTTCGAGATATTTGTAGTTAAATATGAAACGGCACAGTTATTTTGATTAATTTATGATATGATTCATATGATTAAAATTTAAAAATTATTTGTAGCCAGTACTTTAATACTATTTGGCGTATCTTTATCATACTTGGCAGAAAGTGTAGGTACTGGACACCCTACTAAATTAAGATAAATAAACGTTTCTAGCTACTACCAGAGGCGTACGACAGGGGATAGTGGCTGGTTGACCCTTCTCAAATTCTACGCCACTGACGAAATTGCTATTTTAGTGTAATTTTTTGATCTTCCAATACTTGTTATGTAAATAATATTCTGTTAATTCGTAACGATAAAATGATTAGTTTTCGAGATATTTGAAATTAAAAATGAACCGACACAATAAATTAATCAAAATAACCGTATCGTTTCATTTTTAACTTCAAAGATCTCGAAAACTAATGACTTTATCGTTACGAATGAAGACTATATTATTTTCATAGAAAGTATTGGAGAATCCAAAAATTGAACTAAAATAGTAATTCCGCCAGTGGCGTAGAATTTGTAAAGGGTCAACCATTCACTTTCCCCGGTCGTACGCATCTGGTAATATCCAGAAACGTTTGTTTTACATAATTTAGTAGTTTGTGTAGTACCTATACTTCCTGCCAAGTATGAATAGGATATGTCGAATAGTTTTAAAATTATGAGCAAAAATAATTTTTTAATTTTCAGATAAAACAACCTGTAACTAAGTAAGGAACTACATTTTATTTAAGTGTTTTAGGTTAAATCTTCGTATTTTGTGCTAAGGTTTTTCCAGTTACTATATGGACAATTATTAATGAAACACCCTGTATATTATAATATCATCGCAATAAATATTTAAATTGAGGCGCAATATGAAACAGTTCATAAAACTTCCAATGAATTTTTATTTCCCGAAATTTATAGGGTGGCCACTTTTTTTGCCGGTCAGTGTAAATTTATGAAAATCATTCTTGTTCATAGTGAATAAAAAATAGTGAATCACAACAAACACATGATTGATAAATGTATAATTATACTCATAATTTATGAGATAACGAGAGCTTATATTACAACTAAATAGTATCAAGTTTACGAGTTGTGCTTATAGCGATTAGTTTGCAATGACGCATGGTCAATGGAATTTTGATAATTCGTTGCTATGTCCACATTCCGAATGGTTCATTATTTTCTCCATGTCTTCCGAAATAGTCCACGCCTCGACTCTTTGTAAAGGTCGGTACACACATGCGAGCCGAACTCGAACTGTTTTCGAACCTTTTACGAATGCTATCTATATTCGTATGTGTACGTGGCGGGATGAACCGCTTGCGAGTTGTTCGTATGTCGATCATCACGAACCATGGCCTGTCGGTTTTTGGACGAACACAAAGGTTATTCACAGTTCAATTTGGTCCGCGTACGCAGCGATATTTTCTCTTCGTGTCATCGCATCGAGATGTGATGCGATGCGAATTTTCTAGCCGATTTTCGAGCCTACTATTTCTGAAAAATTTCTTCAATATAAAGATTCATTTTTAGAGATTTCATTTGAAAAAGAAAATTTATGGACAATCTGTATCGGTATTTTTAAATAAATAATAAATAGAATAAGAAATACTAGAGTTATTAGTAGGTATTATATTAAAACAAAAACTTTAGTACCTAGGTTCATTAGCTTACAAAGATAACATCTGTGTTGTAGTTTCTAGTTTCTACTTTACAAAGAACTGAAATATAATAAGTTTATTCAATTTACTTTATATCGTTAGTACACTTTATGAAAAACAAAAAGTTTTCAACGTTTACAATAATTTCCTATTATTCAGTATTCCAAGATAAATATTTTCTTTATTAAAGAAAAAAAATGTGAATATTTATGCAATACCTATGTTTCGACTAATGACCAATACAACATATTGTATAATTTAATATTATGTAATGAAAGGTATCAATTGGTGATGTTCGAATATAAAAATGAAATAAATTACCGTTTTTTCAATCGATTGTTTCTACTTTGTTTTCAACGCAAATTTTGTTTTCATTTATAAATTCTCTCTGTCTATAAAATATGTTCGTTCGTTTCTGCGTTGCTGGTCTTGCAATACTTAGAGCCGATATACCGATGGACCCAGATGTAGTTTTCTCTCGTGAATCCAAATCTGAAAACGAAATTTCGATATATCAAGCCATCTTCGAAATAACCGACCTCAAATTCCAAAATTGTGGCGTCATAATTTTTTAGGTAAGTTGCACCTCGGGACAACAATTTAGGATACTTTAGTAATTTTCGATAGCAAAATAATTCTACAATAAATTCTACTATAAAAACACATCAAACATAGTAAACTGTATTTAAAAGTGCAAATGAAAATTTCATATTTCAAACTAGCGCGTGACTTCTATAAACGCTTGTGATCAAAACCCTAAATTGATGTCCCGAGATGCAAGTCTTTGTTTCGGCTGACACAAATAAACGTCAAATCTAAATGACAAATAAATAAATTGTATTTATTAATGTTAATGTAATGTTAAATGGCAGCTTACAATTTTTTATTTCAGCTGTCTACCCAATGATATGTAGGTATTATATTAAGTACAATGTACAGTGTGCCGCATTTAAGATGAATATAGCCCCAATATTTCGGCTATCAAAATAAATACAGACTTGAAGTTTTGCACAGTCTTACAGGTTTAAGATTCATTGTTTTTAAGATACTACATACTATAAATTTAAATTTTACAGGCTACTACGAATCCGCAAACAGGATAAATTTTCGATATTTTGCTTCGCGTTAGAGATATCGGAAAAAGATATTTGAAATAAACCAAATTACAAAAAACTCGAAGATGTACCACAAGGTTATTTTTTATTGTTAAAAAACATATATAAGGACGCGTTTCGGCTTAACACAAGCCATCATCAGCTTAAATACAGGACAAAAAACAACTGACTGACCTACAATGTAAAAATATCCAACGTTATATATGAGAATAAAGTAGATGGTGACAACGCCCACCTCAGTTTAGGAACTTACCAGAAAAAACAGGAAGGAGGAGGAATCAACTAGTTTACATTATGAAATATATAGATGTACACATTTCTTCATTAATTATTAGCTATTAATAGCATTTTGTAATTATAGTGTTGTAAAAACCTCAAGAACTTTCACTTGTAGAGGAACCATCATGTGAGCCGGTCAGGTGTAAAGACCTTCCGGTGGAAAGTCAAATTGCTGTCAGTGATGACATAGAGTACTCAACAAAGAAGTGTCATTAATGGTGGTAAACTTGTAACTAGGAGACTGTTCGAACTAAGGAAAGAAAAGAAGAAGATAAACGTCAGAATTAATTTAAGTGAATTGAGCAGAGTGGAAAGGAAACTGAGACTGTATTAAAGTGTGACAAAGATGGAAACGACCAGAGAAAGTCTGTAATAATGTTGAATAGCAATAACTTTTATGTAAGTAACCACTGAGGCGGACGAGACCAAGTAAGGTTGGATAGAAGTAGGCCAGTCATTAAAAAGATTCAATCAGGGTAAAAAAACATATTATGGTAGCACCAAATAAATTACAATAAGATAATACTCCAAATTAGGTATCACAGTCAGGAAGAAAAATAAATAAATAATATATATTACAATATCTGTTTAGGTAAAATGGTTTAAAAAAACCGAAATAACACCCTGTACACTCAAAAGTGTTAAACTAAAAGAGTACATAGATTAAATTTATAAGGTTATTTGGTAAGAGTATGGGTGTTAAAACAGTTTTAACTGTTTAAACTGTTTTAACACCCATACTCTTACCAAATAACCTTATAAATTTAATCTATGTACTCTTTTAGTTTAACACTTTTGAGTGTACAGGGTGTTATTTCGGTTTTTTTAAACCATTTTACCTAAACAGATATTGTAATATATATTATTTATTTATTTTTCTTCCTGACTGTGATACCTAATTTGGAGTATTATCTTATTGTAATTTATTTGGTGCTACCATAATATGTTTTTTTACCCTGATTGAATCTTTTTAATGACTGGCCTACTTCTATCCAACCTTACTTGGTCTCGTCCGCCTCAGTGGTTACTTACATAAAAGTTATTGCTATTCAACATTATTACAGACTTTCTCTGGTCGTTTCCATCTTTGTCACACTTTAATACAGTCTCAGTTTCCTTTCCACTCTGCTCAATTCACTTAAATTAATTCTGACGTTTATCTTCTTCTTTTCTTTCCTTAGTTCGAACAGTCTCCTAGTTACAAGTTTACCACCATTAATGACACTTCTTTGTTGAGTACTCTATGTCATCACTGACAGCAATTTGACTTTCCACCGGAAGGTCTTTACACCTGACCGGCTCACATGATGGTTCCTCTACAAGTGAAAGTTCTTGAGGTTTTTACAACACTATAATTACAAAATGCTATTAATAGCTAATAATTAATGAAGAAATGTGTACATCTATATATTTCATAATGTAAACTAGCTGATTCCTCCTCCTTCCTGTTTTTTCTGGTAAGTTCCTAAACTGAGGTGGGCGTTGTCACCATCTACTTTATTCTCATATATAACGTTGGATATTTTTACATTGTAGGTCAGTCAGTTGTTTTTTGTCCTGTATTTAAGCTGATGATGGCTTGTGTTAAGCCGAAACGCGTCCTTATATATGTTTTTTAACAATAAAAAATAACCTTGTGGTACATCTTCGAGTTTTTTGTAATTTGGTTTACCTCGAGACCACATTTGAGTAAGTATGGATACTTCTCTTCATATTTGAAATAGTTGTTCCAAATATTCGTACTTTTAGTTTCTTCATTATTTGTAGTCAGGATGCTAAATGAGCTGTCCCGAGATGCAAGTTTATAGAAGCCACAGACAACATTTGGAAAACTTTTTTCAACGAAAACATTTCCTAAATATAAATATAAATTCGCAAAAGTGTGTGTGTTATTGCGTTGCCGCTCCTGCCATACTCAGATCAGTTTTATCGATGGATTCTTATGTAGTTTCTTCTTCTGAATCCAAATCTGAAATCGGCATTTCGATATTTCTAACCGTCTTCGAGATAATCGACGTCAAAGTGTAAAATGTGACGTCACAATCGTTTTATTTTCTTCCGACACACTACACGTCCAGCTGAAATCGTTGCTATTAAGTAGGCTAGTTTTTTTAATCACGATTTGTTAAGCAAATCATAGGTTATTTACATTTGAGTTTGACACTTCGTGAATGTAAAACTAAATTTTAAATTAAGTATTAATAAATCATCAATAACATTTGATAGTGAATTTAATTATTATATAAAATAAATAAGATGTTCAAAAATACAATTTGAGTAAATTTTAAAAGCAATAATTTATTAACAGCTTTAAAAGGGTTTACATGAGTATACGGCCTCCCCTTTAAGATAAATGGACTGTTCCATTTGTTATAAAATTAAAATATAGTCAGTTCGCTAAACTCGACACAACTGGCTAGTGATTTTAGTAGGTAATTTTTTTGTTTTTTGCGAATTTTGCCAAAATTGGCAAAACTACTAATTATTTAATAATTATTAACTAATCAGTAATTATTTTTTTGCCAAATTCGCAAAATTATTGACTAAAAAATCACTAGTCAGTTGTGTCTGAGTTTAGCAAACCGACAGTATATGAAATAATATTGTTTGGTATAAAAAATTATGGTCTGATATGTACAATTACATCCTTTTAATAATAATGGTGCTTCCGGTGCTTACTTATGGAGCTGAAACACTGACATTGACTAAAACATCAATAAGAAAACTACAAGTAGCGCAACGAAAAATGGAAAGATCCATGCTTGGCCTAACTTTGAGAGACAGAATACGAAATGATGAGTTACGGCGAAGAACTGGAGTGGAAGACATCATAAAGCGCATTACGAAGTTGAAGTGGAAATGGTCAGGACACGTCGCAAGACAAAGAGACAACAGATGGACAAGGAAGATCTTAGAGTGGAGGCCAAGGGCGGACAAACGAAGTCGTGGAAGACCACCTACCAGATGGACCGACGATATCAAGAGAATAGCGACAAACTGGATTGCAGCTGCCCAGGACAGAGAAGGGTGGAGACATCTTGAGGAGGCCTATGTCCGACAGTGGACAAAATTGGCTGTGTGATGATGATGATGATGATGATGATGAATAATAATGGAAAAAAATATTTGAAGATTTTTCTCAAATTATGGATACCAACAACATTTTAATTTATAACTCTTTTATTTTTAATTTGGCGAAGAAAAGTTATACTTCATAAAAAGCTCTTCATGTTCTAAGATTTATGATGCAACCATCAAATATAAAATTTTATTAATTTTATACGAGGTATTAAAAAAATATGAATTTCGATAAAGAGTAAACTACCTTTATAGTGCATAACACTTAAATTAGAATGATATAATTGCACACTAAAACATAATTATTAATTCTAAACTAATTTTAATAATAGCAATTTTCCATATTATGAATTAAACTACGTAAATAAACAAAGTTTTCGTTATGATAATGCTCGCATTTTCAGCTTGTTTATTATTAATTTTACGAAAAAAGTTATTTATTATCAAAAGTTCTGTAAGTACTAAACCTAAACCTAAGATGCAACCATCAGATATCAAATTTGATCAATCTTACACGAGGTAGGTATATGTAGGTACTTATATCAAAAAAAAATGTACAAGAGTAAAGTACTTACCTTTATATTTCACCATATCGCAACATAAAATTGTTATTATGATAGGTTGTTTGAAATTCAAAATTATGTTTTAGTATACAATAATTACATTTTTTTAATAGAAAAAAAAAATTATACCGAACATAATTTTTATTTTTTTATTATAAGCATCATAACTCTTCCGTTCCGATAAATAATAATAAACAAATTTTTACAATACAAAACTCATTAAAAATCTAATGAGCATGTACTAACATTAGTTCAAGGGTTAATCTTGCCTTGTAATATTTTAGCGATGCATTTAAATATTCAGTATGCAATAGTACCTACATTAGATGTAAGTCAATACCTTGAAAATCGTTTTAATGGAAGAGGCATACATCGGGTTTCTAAAATTTTTTGGCCTCTGTGGCCTCCAGATTTGAAGCCACTTGATGTTTCCTTGTGGGGATACCTACAAACTTCAAACGCCATTTACAAATGTTGCTCATTGAGAGAGAATCATTAAAGGATGTGTTCAGTGTATTACTCCGGCTGTGGTTAGAAAAAGGTAGAAGGACGAAGACGACGAGGAAGATCTCCAAGACGATGGGCAGACCAAATGAAGACTTAGGTGGGAATATGTCTACATGAATCCGTCCATCTGGATACAGTGAGCTAACAATATTTTGAGTGTCACTACGCTTTGACAAGGCCCTGACAAAATTTTTTTAATCAGATTCTATATACAATACACCAATACCTTAATACCTCATTAATTCTTTTGATTTTTTAATAAAATAACCTCATAATTTAAGATATCAAGCCACATAGTATTCACTAAATGCCATAGCGATTCTCCTCAAATTGGCTCAAATATTACTCAACAATGCTTTCCTTCCATCGGTAGATACTGTAAAGTACTTAGGCTTACATTATGGACAAGACACTCACTGGGAAAACTCATATATGGAAAAACAGAAAACATATTAATACTCTGTGAATACCACATATAGAAAATATTATTGGTTACTCGGAAGAAAGTCCCAGTTGTCTTTGAGAAATAATATCTATACTTTAATATTTTATCGATTCTATTTCCAGGCTCTTATCGGAATAATCATTATTCAGGACACTTTTACCTAAAAGAAAACCACTTAGACATCTTTTACGTGTTGATATGCATTCTATTCCATATTTAATTAAAAGCAAAATGCTTTAAGGAAAATAATATTCCGCCAAAACCACATCATTAGGCACATACATAAAAATATACAACTCGCTTTTCTCCTTATTTGAGTCTTCGTAGTGCACATTTCGCGATGGTAAAAGTGGAAAAGGAAACAAACTGACTAATACGGTCCCGTTGAAAACTGTATACGTAAAAGTTTTCATCTCATTCAACGTTCGTATTATCAGATCCTAACGTATACGCTTCTCTATAGGTTGAGTCTATTAAAAGTTCCTATTTACCACAAACTTTGCATTTTTCCTGTTGATCCTGTTTTCGCTGAAATTTTTGTGTGTATAATGTAATATCTTCAAACGACTAGAAACACTGTTTTCGCAAATCATAGCTTGAACTAAATATTACTATTATTAAATTTAATATTTAATTTAATATTTGTATTAAATTATGAGGAATTTTTTATTAGAAAATAGAATAGTATGTAAAAAATCCACGAGGAAAATAAAATTCCTGTAGCTGGCTGTATACCCTAAATCACAAAACATTACTGGATCCTTTGTAAAAGGTATATTTAAAAGACCCAATAAGGGTTACATTGCTATTGGCTACATTGCTATTGGCTTAACTCTGATGATGGATTACCTAATAATCCGAAAACGTTTTGTTTTGTGATGTAACCCTTATTGGGGTATTTTAAATATATCTTTTAAAAATAATAGTAAGTATGTGGTATAGAGGAAATAAACATGTGGAGCAAAAGAAGAATAATAGAATGGAATCAACACATAGAAAGTATATCCGAAAATAGAACAGTACGCCAAAATCGCCAAGAGACAAATCGCCAAATGGAAATAGTATATTAAGTATGGAGAACGGTAAGGGTTTTATACCGATCGAAGATAATTGTTTGAAGGAGGAGCGGAGCGACGACTCCAGTTATTGTCTGAGATCGGTTACCCTTAACGTTCGACATGCTTATAACGTTTTTTGCACGATTGATACCATTATAAATTATAAAATTAAACATTTTGGTCATATTGACTAGTTTCATTCATTTTATCAAGATAGATACTTTGGTTGTTAGGTAGTAACTAGGGTGCATAACAACAATGGAGAATTGAGTTTTTATTTAGTTGTCAATAATTTTAAGTACAATTTTGATTATTATAAATTAAAATATGAGCAAAAGTGAATTTGAAGAAATTGAACGGGCTTGGGAAGAAGGCTGTTCCGCAATTATTCCCGAAAAATCCAAAATCCGTTATCAAGATACCTACCAAAGTTTTAAAAAATGGTGCGAAGGCAAGAATTTAAGAATCGAAGAAAAGACTCTGTTGGCATATTTCGTTCAAAGACATATGCAGTTGAAAGCTCCTGGAAGCCTCTGGGCATAATATTCAATGATTAAATCCACCGTTTTTCTTTATGATGGCATTGATATTTCCAAGTTTTCAACTTTGATCGCGTATTTGAAGAGAAAAAATGTTGTGCAATACTAGTAATACTACTAATGTATGCGATTCTGCAGGAGTTTCTGTTAGAAGTGAAACCACAGCCCAAACAAGTGGGATTTCATTAAATAATTTGACAAATTGTACCATAAGTTTCAATATTAATAAATAATTCGCTAGTTTTCTTTATTCTTTCAAAAAATAAATTAAAATTACAGTAGAGACGCCCTCTTAACCGACCTCCCTTTAACCGACCGTCGGCTTAACCGACCCACCCTACTCCTTTTTGGATGATACTATTTTTCGATTAGAGGTCATACAAGTTTCATAATTTGTCTTGTGAGTGATATTGTTGATTACATATTATGTATATACACATCGACGTTCGTTTCACTTTATGTTTTGAATTAATTTGTTTGAAAATGAATCGTGACCCATGGGAAAAGTTATAGCGGACGGACTTTATGTACATACTACTTTTTTGTTTATAGATCATAAAATATATATATTTTTAAAGAGTTACATATGTAATGTCTTTCTGAAGGCGGTTTTAAAGATTTTCGGTTTAACCGACTTTTTGATTATCCGACCTATGGGCAGGTCCCGTCATGGTCGGTTAAGAGGGCGTCTACTCTAAGAGATTTTTTAACTCGACGGTAAGTGAATTACTTACCGTCGAGTTGGAGTACTAACTGTCGAGTTGGATTACTTACCGTCGAGTTGCTAGTAAATGTCACCTACTGACGTAAAATCTGTCACGGTAAGCAGTCAAAAATGATCAATCGTGCAAAAAATATCATTGGGACCACCAAAGAAAAGATGGTTAGGTAACGTCAATTGAGGCTAAAAACCGAAGTAAAACAGGCATGAGCCTATTTTTTATAAAGTAAGACGAAGAAGAAGATTTTTTTATTATGAATCAAAAGAAATTATTGATTTGTTAAGGTGTTGGTGTATTGTACGGTAAGGGAAATGTGTCGCCACAGTAGGCCAGGGTAATAAGGCAAAAATGTACCCTGTTCGTGACACTTTAACAGCAAGGGTACTGAAACGTTTTTTCGACCGGTAATACATATAAGAACAAATTGTAACTATTTCCTGCGTAGGATCAGGCGGCCATTTTTATTTATAAACAATATAATGTCAAAAACGGTCTTTTTCCTTTTTTTTTTCAAATCAATAGAAAACAGTGGAACAGTTTTTTTTAGTACAAACATCTTCGAGAGCATATATAGGGGAGTGCATTTAGATTTTCACTTCGGAAAAAATCAAACAAGATAAAACTTTTTGTAATTTCATTAAGAAATGTTTAATAAACAACATATCAAAAAGTTCTACTCGGGAAGTGGGTGCTTCATTTTTTATTAAACAAATGAACAGCGAAGTTAGATGTTTTTTTAAATAACTCCGAAAATATAATTTTTAGAAAAAAACTGACTTGACCATTGAAAAATTCAGAAAATTTTACAAAAAAAACTTATATAAAGATTTTTCTAAAATTAAATCTCTAGCTTCTGTAATTTTTTATTTATAACGCTAAAGTCACCCTTCTCACACACATTGGCGCACTGTAAACTAGCGTTGGAAGAAGTGCACGGTTGAGTTTTTTTAATGTAATTCTTTAACTAATGGATCAAAAGAAATTTTACAAATTGGACATGAAAGAAGATGAAATAAGCTATCTCATGGTTGTATTAAAAAGAAATAAAATGTATGGACATAAGTACGGTGTGGGCGGAAACTGAGCCTTACATGAATTTTGTTTAGAAATGATTTAAAAATGTGTAACTAATACAATTTTACTTATAGAACTCTCAAATTTGCACAACTTAACTCTAAATCATCTTACTAAACGATGTTTTATTCAAAAAAAAATCTCAAAAATTTAATTCAAATAATACGACGTCTCAAAAAATGTAAT
Source organism: Diabrotica virgifera virgifera (assembly GCF_917563875.1). Taxonomy (NCBI): domain Eukaryota; kingdom Metazoa; phylum Arthropoda; class Insecta; order Coleoptera; family Chrysomelidae; genus Diabrotica; species Diabrotica virgifera. The sequence goes on along the minus strand of NC_065449.1, from coordinate 177,150,208 downwards.
TTTTGAAAACTTCGTAGTTTTACAGAATTTCCACCACTTTAAGACGGTATTACTCAAGTTTGAATAATTCTAATACAATTTTTTTGCTATTTTTTTAAAGCTTGGGATGTAATCTTTAAAAAACACTGAGTTATTTTAGTTCAAAATTGAAATAAACAATTTATTTTTGAGAAAACTAAGAAAAATAACAAAAATGTAATACAAAAACCGAAAATTACCAGCTGAAAAAATGTATATACAGAGTGATCAAAACTTTTTTCTGTAAAACTTACCTAAAATACATTTAATAATAAGCTTCAACAATAATAAATGTTCAACAAAAAAAAAATTTTTTTTTAGCTCTTATACAGTATATCTGCGTAATTTGGAACCTATTGATAACTTTTTTAATATCAGTTTTACGAAAAAAAGTTATTTTTTATAAAACACTCTGCATCGTATATAACATAAGATGCAACCATTAAATATCAAATTTTGTTAATTTTGTACGATGTATGTAAAAAAATATGAATTTCACTCAAGAGTAAAGTACCTTTATATTTCACAATATCGAAAATTTTTATAAAGAAAAGTTGTTTGTAATTAAAAACTATGTTCCAATATGTAATTATATCCTTCTAATCGAAAATTTGTTTTTTTTTAATATTATTTCTAATACATTTTAATTTTTAATATTATTGTGAAAATTATTTGTTTATCTTTTTTTTAAGAATGAAATTCCATATTTGTTTGATTGAATTCTACTTGTTTTTCATTTAAATATCGGCCATTTTGGATCCGCCATTTTGAAATTTAAATTTTTAATCTTTAATTCAGATTCAACAACTTGTTAAAAATAATGACAATAAATGTTTTACAAAAATGTTCTTTTTTATGTTCTTTTAAGAAAATCCGCATTTTGGATCCGCCATTTTATAGTTTATAATGTTAACATTTAAGTTAGGTTTATCAAAGCACTCAAAAATAAATATATGTAGAAATAAATACATTTTGTAAAGTAATTATGATTTTCCAACTATTTTGTAGCGGAAGTTATCCGCCCTTTTGGATCTGCCATTTTATAATTTAAATTATCAAAATTTGATTCAGGTTCAGCAACCTCTCAAAAATATCCACATATATGCAAACAAACACGTTTTATAAAAAAATTCGGATTTTACAACTACTTTTTAAGGATTTTTAGGAAAAAATCCGTCATTTCGAATCCGCCATTTTGATTTTGCAAATTGTAATGTCAGATTCAGGTTCAGCATAATCAAAACTAAAATAAAAACATTTTTTATCAAAATAAAATGTTGAATTCACCCATATTCTTAACATTATTTTTACAAAACAATTGCTATTGTTTAAACAATTAATAAACAATTAGCGGCGAAATTTGTGAGTAGAACTTTTTACTTTAACATATTTAAAAACTAACAAAAAAAGTTTTAGAAAAATATAACCTTGTTTGATTTTTTCCGAAACATTGTATCTTTTCGTTCTAATTGCACTCCCCTAATAGCCCAATCGGGATAGCATTTGACCTTGCGTTACGAGCTGCCCCAAATTTTATTTTTCTAATCTTTAGGGGGGTCAATAGTAGTATAAATTTAAAATGTCGACTGAATTTGACAGTTGCGACATTTATCTTGATGTTAAACGAGAACCGTTTTTGTTCAATATCTCCGCCATTTTTAACTTTTCGACAAAAAGTGTAGAAACAGAAATTGTTGAAAATGCGATTTTCTATAATTTTTTTCATGCGGTCGATATTTTCCGAGTTATGGGGAAAATAGTGACAGTTAAAACATAATTATTGATTTATTGAATTATCTCGCTTATTATTAGTTTTACAACAAATTTGAACCTATACAAAAATGAAGAGAATTAAATTTTGTACATTTTTGATTTCTATTATTTTCTTGATAAAATCAATATTTAAGCTCGTACTTATGCGGTAAAAGCGCGAGCGTAAAACCTGATTGATTTTATAGCAATTGTTTTTGTTCAATATCTCCGCCATTTTCAACTTTTCGACAAAAAGTGTAAGGACTGAAATTGTTGCAATTACGATTTACTACAATTTTTTGAGAGAACCAGTGGCGGGTCTACGAGGGAGGGATGGGAAAATTCCCCACAACAGGGTCCAAAATTTAAAAATAATTGTTGAAACATTAAAATATGTTAGCTGACATGAAACTTAATTATCGACAGACAAATTCAAGCAATCAAACCCGCTAGTTAATAAAACTAAGTGAACTTAATGCATATAAGTTATTATTTATGTCTTTCATGTACTTAGTTTGGTTGGTATTTCATTGGGAGTTTAAAAAATTGTATAAAATATAATTCTCTTTATTTTGTTTTTGTACAATTATGTCGTGAAGTTAATAATAAATAAGACAATTCAATAATTATGCTTCTCCTCCGCTTCCACTATTTTCCCCCTTAACTCGGAGAATATTGATCGCATAAAAAAAATTGTGGAAAAGAAATTGTAGGAAATTGCGTTTCCAACAATTTTAGTTCCTATCATATTTGTCTAAAAGTTGAAAATGGCGGAGATATTAAGCAACAACGGTTCTCCATTAAAATCGATATGGCGGCTAATGAAACTGCGGAATTCAGTCGAGATTTATTGAAATGAAAAAAGAAGTTTACCGAGAAAAGTTGAAAATAGCGGAGATATTGAGCAAAAACGGTTCTCGTTTAAAATAAAGATGGCGGCTAACGCAACAGCACAATTCAGTCGAGATTTTAAATTTACAATACTGTTGACCCCCCCTAAAGATTTGAAAACTAAAATTTGGGAGAGCTCCTAATGCACGGTTAGGCCCGTTATTCGTCTAACCCGACTGGACTAATAGAAAAAGCTTTAAAATGGCGTATTATAAAGGTTCATATACTCATTTAATGTTAATATAATTAATTAATATAAAAATTAGTGCACAGCGTTGAAATTTTTATCAAATGAGGGTTATTTGGTGCTTAATATGTGATAAAAATTTCAAAGCGATTTTTAAATTTTATTCAAATTGTTTATCCCAGAGAGCTTTTTTGCAATAACATAAGTCAGAAAAAAAAATGATTTTAGAACCATTCTACAGGAGTTAAATGAAAGAGCATAAGCTAAACTTTCAAATTGGTTTAAAAAAGTGAATAAAAAATGCATTTATTAGTAATAAATAATTATGCAAAGGTATCGTCAATTTTTCCTTATAAACTTTTTAAATAACTTTTTTTCAAAAAAATCTATTTTTTTACAGCGTTTTAGGTGCACAACTACCAAGTAATGTTATGTGTGTATATAATAATAGATAAAAAATTGTAATAAGTTTATATAATTTATTATATAATAAAAATAAAAAGTTTATAAGAAAAAATTGACATTTTTTTTGCATAATTATTTATTACTAATAACTGCATTTTTTATTCACTTTTTTTAAACTAATTTGAAAATTTAGCTCATGCTCTTTCGTTTGACACCTGTAGAATGGTTCTAGCATTTTTTTTCTGACTTATGTTATTGCAAAAAAATTTCTCTGAGATAAACAATGTATATAAAATTTAAACAATTGAATGAATCGCTTTGAAATTCTTGTCACATATTAAGCACCAAAGAACCCTCATTTGACAAGAACTTCAAAGCTGTACACTAATTTTTACAATAGTTATTGCGAAATTACTTATTTGGAATTTCGAAATTATATTAACAATAAATGAGTATAATATATCAACCTTTAATTGTATCCGAAAATCTGCAGTCCCTCCGGTAAGTACCGATCCCATAAGAATAGAAACTATTTTCATTTATTCATTTTTAATAAATGAAAAATTTACACGATCTTTAGATCCAAAGGTAGGCTCTTACCACTGAGCCAGAGAAGGGTTTATTAAATATTAGCATTATTATTGTTTCATTGTTTGTTTACTCTCAATGCTGGCTCGAATTTTCTAAACCTAATTTCAATATGAGTGATTTTTTAATATGTAGCCTTATTCTTTAAATAATATCGCTGTAATAACGTTGTTGCTAGACAGGTAAATGTCATTGTATACTGGGGGTAAAAATCATACTGTTTTTTTCTCAAAGTTACACAAAGGAACACAATGTGGAATATTCTAGCATTTTTTATAAAATACTGAAATTAAAACTTAATTATAGCCTTAGGTTTTCTTAACATTTCGTTTTTGATTCCTTCGCTTATGTTCGATAATAAAAAAAGAATGTGTGTGTATATTGTACACACGTAAGAAGTTATACTTCTAAATATCATTTCAATGAAATAAATATACTTTCGGACATTTTATTTGTATTTTATTTAAAGATTAAATTAAATTTTACTTACTATATATATATATATATATATATATATATATATATATATAAATATATATGAAAAAACAAAAGATGTAGATCTTTGAAACACACTCAGTGATCAAAAGATCCACAGGTACTGGTTTAACGACCACTCGTACGAAATCAAACAAATGAAATAGAGAATGTGGAAAAATCCCCTTACGAATAACTCACACATCCACTATTTCTGGCTGGGAAAAATTTTTCGAATAGAATCAAAGATCCAAACACCAGTTCTTAGAAATGTGTTTCGCCCTCTTCAACTTTTTTGTTGGAATTTGTTGATGGAATTTGTCTAAAGATATTCAACCTCTCATCTTTACCGATGAGCCCACGGAGGTTGAAGAGGGCGAAACACATTTCTAAGAACTGGTGTTTGGATCTTTGATTCTATTCGAAAAATTTTTCCAAGCCAGAAATAGTGGATGTGTGAGTTATTCGTAAGGGGATTTTTCCACATTCTCTATTTCATTTGTTTTATATATATATATATATATATATATATATATCGATAAAAGGTACGTTGTCGCCTCGCGGTGAAAACTATGACGACCTCGCCTCACCATTTTGTAGTTCTTTTTTTCAAAAAATATATGCATATATACAATGAGGGGAACTTTCTAATTAAGAATCTCTAAAGAGGGGAAACGATTTTAAATGTTTTTTTTATATATAAATGTACGATTAAATCCAATGCGCTGTCGCCTCACAACTATATATGACTAACAATGAAAGCCGGTATGTTGTTGCCTCAGGCGGCGTTGCCAAATATTCGAAAACGAATAAAGGATTGAGTGGGTCGAAATTTGGTGCACAGCGAGAGGTAGTATAGGTATTTATTACGGATATAGGTAAAGAAATAGTGGGAATTTGTTCACATGTTCTATTGTTGTTTACATTAAAAATAAAGGATGGTTATTTTTGATATTTTAAATAAGCTTAAGATATGAACATGGTTTGTTTGGATTATATGTTTAAAATTTTTTTATGAGTAGATATTCCAAAGCTAGAATTTTGCAATAAATTAAGCTAAGCCAAATTATTTTGTGTGAATTATTGCTCTTATACAGTAAAATTATAAAGGCTCTTAACGATAAAATTTATTATTTGCAGTAAACATATTACCTATCTCACAGAAAAAAGTGTCAACGGTTTATTTAAAAATTTTAATTAAAAACCAGTGAATTAGTATACATAGCTGTAAAAATGTTCCAACAAAACGTATTCTTACAGCAAAGTGTACGAAAATAATTTATAAGGTGGTGAAGGTGGGGTGGTTTTAAGGGCGAAAATGGTTTTCTGAAATTTCTGGCTAAACATTGCATCGTTTAAAAAAAATCAACGCAAAAGCTGAGGGCGATAAAAAAATCTACAATTTGTGTAGTGGTCTTTTTATCCTGATCTCAAAAAAATTTGAGAAAAGCTCAAAACTAGGTTTTAGGTACCTATTTAATTTTTTTCTTCTACAAAAATGATTTCATTATGTTTTGTTTAAATGTCAAACCCTTTAATTGAGGCGTTGGTTTGATGTTTATTATATCTAAGAATAAAAAAAATTATAAAAATAGCAACAAAAAGTAAAAAAAAATATTTCTATATTTTCACTTAAGCATCATATAAAAAACTTACATATGCCATACATATTTTATTTCACTTTTATAAGATGTTGAATTTTTGATTTTATAATATTGGAATTCACTTTTTTATCTAGATGGATATACGCCATCTTGGATATAATTTAAAAAGTGTTCTCTTAAAAGGTTTGTTTTTTAATATTTTTTCTTTGTGGAGGCACATATGAATCGCATTCGGAATTTTCCCGTGCTTGGTTTTTTGATGATTTGAGTAGTTTTTTTATTTGGATAGTACTTATCGTCACTGTCCGTTTTAAATTCTTTACTTGTTTGAGCCAGAACGTTAGCTTTTGCAACCAACGCTTTACTTTTTTTAACTTCTTGCATACCTGCAATACTTGGAAAATTAATATTCGTATTTGAAGATTGCTTTTTTTATTTTCTTCCGCATTTTTAAATCGTGGTGAAAATCTAGTTCTTCAATCGATTTTCCTTTATATTCTAAAGGAAGAAAATCCCTTTCCATTACTATTAAAAATGTTTACAATTTTACGGTTTGATAAATGTCAGCAGGTAATTCATATCATTCATCATGCATTTTTTCGTCATGCCCCATAAACTTGGCAAATTCTTTAGTTTGATTTTTGGACATACTTAAAATTTGTGCTACTGTTGGAATATTTTTGCGTAATTTGTTGCTTGATATAGCTTCAGGGTTTGTTAAATTCATTTTGCTTGTCAATTTACGGATCAAAACATCCCCTTTGTCCCATTTTAGCTTACTGCCTGGAACTGCAAACATATTATAGTTATTAACGACGGACGACGTCAGACATGTATTTATGTCCATGTTTTATTAAAGTTTCTATGAAACCTTGCAACATTTTTGGAAGTAAAATAACAACAGCTCAAGAACTTTTACCAGAACACACTGAAATTTTGTGTCCTCTCGTAAGTGCCTTTCCTCCTTCAGTTAAAACATTTTCAAAATCACTGAAGTCCGTTTATCTTTCGTTACTAGATTGCTGAATTTTTAAATACTGAACATCACCTATTCGTCTTCTGTTAAAAATAATGGCTAATGCCAGAGCATAGTTAACTAAATTTTTATGTTTCAACATTATCAATATTGCTCTCAAACCTCTTCTGACACTTTACACCAATTTTAATACTTTCTTCTCGGAATATTTTAATATCACTTACAAGTGGTACGAGCTTTGGTAATTTTTGTTCTTGAATATCTTTGTTAGCGAGAGAAGCAATTTCCAAACTCCAACGATTTGTCAGCAACGTTTTCAAATTATGTATTTATAGCCCATGGCCAATTCCTGTATTTGTCTTTCTGTTGTACACGTAAAATCAGCTGATTCTTTTAGTATTAAATGGAGGAGTTCATAGCAACATAGTTTTAGGTACGTATCCAAGTGCAACGCAATAATACGAGTAGGAGAACTGAAGGTCTTTTTAAAACTATTATATACATATAAAACTAAAGACTAAGTAGTTTTGTATTGCAACGAAATTGAAAATGGTTATTCATTTTTGATTTACATGTTTACTCTGATTAAAGTACGAAGGGAACCATTCTCGTTGGAACTTTACCGCGCTGAGCAGATGAGACGTGAATTATAAATTGTAAAATTCCCTCATCTTCCTTAGTCTCAGCATCCGTTATGGCTTGCAAATTTTAGAAGCCTCGGAGGTGTAACCAGAGAAGGTTCCCATTATTTTCAATATGGTAGGATGTGGAGCAACATTTTTGGTGTTGTTTTATGTGCTATTAGGTTGAAAACTTAGTCTTTTGGTAGCAGTTGCCGCTAGGGCATCCCTGCCATTTCGTTCGTTGCAATTCGTGACTGCACGCCGGGGTTTGTCCTAGTTGGGTCAGGGAGAGCAGCATATGTGGCTCCTGATGAGAGACTAATAAGTTTCGAAACCTGTAGAGGCGCTTGCAGCGCTCTCTGATTGGACTGGAATATGATGCGCCTGTAGTTTCGCGTTGTAACGAAATTGAAACTGGTTATTCATTTTTGACATATAAAACTCTTGGAGCACTTGAGCAATTTTTGGGTCTTAAAATATGCTTTGCAGCAATCGTATTATTATTTACAATGGTTCTATGCTTAATAAGAAATATAGAGAGGGTTCGCATTCTTTCGCTACATGCATAGCCTCTCTCTTATGGTTTTTTAAGTAAGAATTACCAAAATTAACGTAAATGTAAATGCTATACATCTTTCGTTTTGTCGAAGACTCTTGTTCCTTAACATTTAATTTGGGGACAACGTTTTTTGGATCCATTACACAGGCTGTAAGGGTTTGCGATTCAGAAACGTAATTATTACTGGAACCACCACGGTTTTTTGCTTGCAAATTCTGTTTTGTCGTTTAAGATGATACTGTCATTTGGTAATAGTCTAGCTAGAAGGCTTACAAGACATAATCAATAAAGATACAGAAGTGAATCAGCGTTATGGACTGAATCCTAATATTAAGAAACCTAAATATATGAGGATCAGGAAAGATAACGCATCAGTTGAAGGGCTAGAAAAAATCGTAAACAAATAAGTACAAACATGCAAATTACCTATAAGGATATTAATCTGGTAAGCAATATCAATGGTAAATAAAATAAATAATAGAATAAGGCTACTTCGATGATATGTATTTTCTGTGTTTTCTTTACATTGCCATCTATCAAGATCCTATTTTCAGTTATTTTGTTCGTTTCATGTCCTGTCAATGTATTTTTGTTGGCTTCTCATTTTATCGTCCTGTATTTTTTTTGCTTGAAATATTACTGTTGTCATTTCTATTCAAACATTTTAATGTCAGAATACGGGTTTTTCTTTCAGAGCAGAAGTAGTAAACTTCTGATGTTGGATAGTGTTTTGTTGTTTCATTTTTGAGATTTTTGAAACTGTTGCTATTACTAACTGTTCAATGATAAATTCCTATACGAAATTTACTTAGATTGACTCCCGTTTGCATGTCACCCACAAAGATATTTATTTTGGTTTTAGTTTTTTTTTTATTTGAGTTAAGCCATTCAGGTTCATTTTAGTGTTTTTCAACTTTTTGTAATTTCGATAGTATATCAGTGTTTATCCTCTGTCATAACTGTTATTTTTTTTCCTACTGCTGTTACAGAACAAATCATTTATGTTCTTACTTTTGTAATAAAGTAACATAATATAATGAATTTTTTATTTTTTAAAATTAAATTAATGACTGGTTAGAATTTTCCTATCCTTTCGTCTTCATGATCATTTGGGGCATATACTTGTTCAGTTCCATATTACAATAACTACTTAAGTATAACATACGCTCCATGATTACTAATATTCTGTTTGTAATTTTTATTAATTCCTGTGCGACCAGCTAACATATTTTTATTCCGGCATGCTCCCTCTCTTATAGAACTTGTTTATACAGGGTTTCCCGAAACTCTACCTACAAACGAAGACAGGCGATTCCTCAGGTATTTTCCTAAGACAATTTAACCTAATTCACCTAGTCCGAAAATGCTTCCTAAGGGAGCTAGAGCTCTTGGAAGATGGCATCTAGTAATTAGTTTTTCTTAAATACCTCCAGAACGCTTCTATTTAGAAAAAGAAATTTGGTAAGCCTATTCATCTTCCAGGGATAAATCGATTCCATCCATTGTGAATTGTTAGTACCGGTTATAAGCGTCCATTTTGGGTAGGGCAACGGTTATTTTACAGCATAACTTTTTTGTCTTTAGCGTTTAAGTATTTTTGACTCTGGATTTTTACATTGTGAGGTATTCTAGAATTAAAAGGTACTCTTGCTTTAAGTCGGTAGGACATATCGATTTCTAGAAAAATTTATTTGAAAATTTTTCGTTTTTTGAATTTGAAAAGAATTTGAAAAGACAAAAAGTTATGCGATAAAATAACCGTTGACCTACCCAAAACGGACGCATATGACCGTTACTAAAAATTTGCAATTAATGAAACCGCTTCATCTCTATATAAACAAACGTACCAGTTTTCTAAATAGTTTTTTTTTAATTTTTTTTTTAATTCAAGAAAAGAAAAATTTTCAAATCGATTTTTCTAGAAAATGGTATATTCTATGGACTTAAAGCTAGAGTACCTTTTAGTACTAGAATAACTCACAATTTAATAATCCATAGTCAGAAATGCTTAGAGCTCTAGCTCCCTTAGGAAGCATTTTCGGACTAAGTGAATTGGGTTAAATTATCTTAAAATTATCTGAGGAATCTTCTTTTTTCGTTTGTCGGTAGAGTTTCTGGACACCCTGTATAAGAGCAACAATTTTAAATCGTAAGCTGCAAATTATATCATAAACTTTTTAGCTGCCTTGTTACGGTACCGACAGCGCATATTTTTATATTTTCACGACCTAATACCCAATGCAAACTGAAAGCGACGTTGCCAAAATCTGAGGCAACAAGGTACCGGTTGTTAGCCAAAAAGTAGAATTTATATGCTGAGGCGACAACATACAGCCAGTCACTGTTGCAATGCCGATACTAGCGCCAGTGATATATTGCCGAACTAACGTGCCAAAAAATAGTGAAAAGGGGTACGTTGTCACCTCAAAACTATTTTTTGCATATCGACTCATAAGGTGGTTGGGAAGCTGTCCTGAAATTTTCAGCCCAAAACGTTGTCGCCTCACCAAAGTGAGGCGACAACTTCATATATGAGGCGACAACGTCTACCGATTCACTGTTTCTGAGGCGATAAGGTACCCCTTATCAATATATATATATATATATATATATATATATATATATATATATATATATATATATATATATATAACCGGTTCTATAGCGTTCTACGCCTTCCGGTACCCAATCGCCAAGCCTGTCGATCTAGCCAGTCATTTTCTTGAAGATTTCTTTCTGACATGGCTTTTGTAATTCCTTGTTTCCAGGAGGTCGGTGGCCTTCCTCTTTTCCGTTTTTCTGGCGGTATCCATCTCATTGTAATTTTTGGTAATCTTTCATCTCCCATTCGTTGAACGTGTCCATACCAGGTAAGTTGGTTTCGTTGTACCTCGTCCACTATTGTTTTCTGCTTACCTACTTTTTCTCTGATCTGTTCATTTCGAACATGGTCCCATCTCGATATTCTGGCAGATCTTCTAAAAAAATCCATTTCAGTGGTAAGCAGCTTATTTTCGGATTTTTTTGTCATTTGCCACACTTCGGAGCCATACGTTAAAATTGGTTTCAGAATAGCGTCGTACATCCTCATTTTTGTATTTAAATTTATGTTATGTTGCCATAAGACAGGGTTTAGGGCTCTAGTAACCTTTCTAGCCTTCGTCACTCTATCATCTATACTGGGTTCCGTTCTTCCACTATTTGTTAATTTAATCCCTAGATATATATACTCTGTACAACCCCTGATGTAGTCACTTCCGTCAAGATCTAGGTCCTCCTGTTGTATTTGGTTACCGATGTGTAGGTATTGTGTTTTCCTTATGTTTACCTCTAAACCCCATTTCCTGTATTCTTCCATCAATTTTCTGGTCATATATTCTAAGTCTTCCTTATCTTGGGCAACTACCACCTGGTCGTCTGCGTAGTTCAAAGTGTATAATGTTATGTCTCCGATTGGTATACCCATACCACTGCATTTCTGTTTCCAAAGTCTGAGAGCACTGTCGGTATATATATTGAAAAGAATGGGAGATAAGCAGCACCCTTGTTTAAGGCCTTTTGTTACTTGGAAGCTAGATGACAGATGGTTACCTCTCTTTACTCTTGACATAGAATCTTTATAGAGGCATTGTATGGCTTTGATGACAGTTGCAGATATGTGTGTATTGTCCAAAACCTCCCACAGTTTTTTCACGGGCACTGTGTCATATGCTTTCGTTAGGTCAACAAAAAGTATATGTGTGTCTTGTCCACGTTCTAGTCTTTTTTTCAAACTAAAATTATGTTAAATTTTACTTACTACTTTACAAAAATTTTTATTAAAACAATACCAAATATTAAAAAAGATTAGAAAACACCAGGATTCGAACCGGGGTCCTCTTGATCTCCAGTCCAACGCTCTACCACTGAGCTATACCCTTTCGTTTATCCGTGCTACAAGATTTCTCAGACATAGTGACAAACAGACGAAGTGAATTATAAAATACTTTAAATATTATTACTTATTATCTTATTCCCGAGGTAGACAAGTCCAAATACACAAAAATTATAATATAGTTACCTATTTATGATATAAATGTTAAAAGTAGAATTTTAAGGCACGTATGTGAAAGTTTCGTGTGAAAGATTCGCTTCGCTCATTCTGCAATTCACATAAGTGCCTTAAAAATATACTTTTTACCACGTACCTATATCATACAATACTTTTTCTACATACGTCTTATATATCAACAATTATAATTTATTTTATTCATTCTCAATTACAGGCTAATACCTACAAAAACTTTTACTTGAACTTGACTGACATTCCATTTTTATATATTTCTTGACATTACATCAAAACTGCCTATATTGTCAATAGGTAAATCAGATTAACATCTACTTTTATTTTTGTATATTCTAACAAATTCTAATAGTTTTTTTCTACAAACGTGTTAAAAATGCAATAATACAGTTTAAATTAAATTTTAAAAAACCTTTTAAACCACCTTTTTAAATTGCGCAAATTGTATTATTAATATTAATGTTAATAAATGAAATAGAAATAAAATGTCGAAACCCAAAAGACTCCATTTTCAAACAAATAAATGTTTAAAAATAATAAAATCTTTGGATTTCTTAGTTCGGAAGCAGATTCTCTCTTATACCTATTCCCATCCTTCTAAAAATTGCAAGGAAAAGACATTTTGACGTTTCACAATTTCACAATTCGCTTTTAACTGCAGTGCCTTAAAATTTTTAAAGCACTGGTGCTTTAAAGTAGCATTTTTAACGCTCCTATGGAGTGCTATAAATTGCATTTTTAACACGTTTGTAGAAAATAGTTATTTATGATATAAATGTTAAAAGTACAGGTTTTAGGCACGCATGTGAAAGTTTGCAGAATGAGCGATAGCGAGTTCTGCAATTCACACGAGTGCCTTAAAAATGTACTTTTTAACACGCATATCATACAATATTTTTTCTACAAACGTAATTACAGGACAATATCTACAAAAACTTTTACTTGAACTTGACTGACATTCCATTTTTATATTTTTTGGACATTACATCAAAATTGTCTATACGGTCAATACGAACTGCAGTGCCTTAAAAATATTTTAAAGCACTAGTGCCTTAAAGTAGCATTTTTAACTCTCGTATGGAGTGCTACAAATTGCATTTTTAACACAGTTGTAGAAAAATACAGGGTGTAACAAAAATACAGGTCATAAATTTAATCGCATATTCTGGGATCAAAAATAGTTCGATTGAACCTAACTTATCTTAGTACAAATGTGCACATAAAAAAAGTTACAGCCCTTTGAAGTTACAAAATAAAAATCGATTTTTTCCAATATATCGAAAACTATTTGAGATATTTTATTGAAAATGGATATGTGGCATTCTTATGGCAGTAGTATCTTACGAAAAAATTATAGTGAATTTTTAGATACCCCATATAAGTTTTATGGGGGTTTCCTTCCTTTAAACCCTCCAAACTTTTGTGTACGTTCCAATTTAATTATTATTGTAGTAACATTAGTTAAATATAATGTTTTAAAAACTTTTTTGCCTCTTAGTACTTTTCAGAAAAGTCGAGTTTTTATCGAGATATTTTGAATATTTGTCAAATCAACCACATATTTGTATATGGTTAAGTATGATTATGGAGACTTAAGTTATAATATGAAAATTTATATATGATTTACATTTTTAGGTATACTTTGAACCATATTAAAAAAGAAGCCATATCTCGATAAAAGGTGCCTTATCGTAAAAATACAAAGAAGCAAAAAAATTTTAAAAACACTGTGTTTAACTAATGGTATCGCAGTAATAGTTTAATTGGAACGTATACAAACATTTGGGGGGTTTAAAAGAACAAAACCCCCATAAAATTTTTATGTAAACATATTAAAAAAGAAGCTGCAACTCGATAAAAACTGACTGATCGAAAAAATAATAAGAGCCAAAAAAGTTTTAAAAATATTGAATTTAACTAATGGTACCACAATAATAATTTAATTGGAACGTACACAAAAGTTTGGGGGGTTTAAGGGAACAAAACCCCCATAACATTTTTATGGGGTGCACAAATTTCACTATAATTTTTCTTTAAGATGTTCCTGCTATAAGATTGCCACATGTCCATTTTCTCTAAAAAATCTCTAATAGTTTTCGATATATTTGAAAAAATCGATTTTCATTTTGTAACTTCAAAGGGCTGTAACTTTTTTATGTGCATATTAGTACTAAGGTAAGTTAGGTTCATTCGAACTATTTTTGTTCCCATAATATGTGATTTAATTTATGACCTGTATTTTTGTTACACCCTGTATATTTAAAAGCACTAATATATTCTTTCCACACATTTTCTGGACTGATACATACATAAATTAAAACATTTAGTAACTATCTCCATACTGCCTGTGTGCGCATGCGCGCAGATTAATAAAATTTCACCCTCAATGAAATCGCGCCTAAAGAAGTATAACTTCAAAAAGGAAAAGAACGATATGTACTTTTATATTACAAATGAGGTATACTATTTGGTCTTGATCAATATCATTCCAAATCGCAAGAGCTACTGTTTCTACCTCTTGTAAGGCTCTAGGAGGTGGTAAATGCTGTCGTAGTCTTCTGCCAATTATGTTCCACAGATTTTCTATCGGGTTAAGATCTGGACTATGCGGTGGCCAATTCAAAGTCCGAAGATTTACCTGTTGTATTTATCGGTTATAGTTCGTGCAACGTGACATCTTGCATCATCGTGCATTAGCAAAAAATTGTTTCCAATATAAGGAGCCGATAGCATGGTAGCTAAGTAATTCAATATGAAAGGTCACTGCTTGTACAGACTTATCGCGGGTCAAATTCCTTGTAGTGCGTTCTATTCCACCAAACAGCAACAAACAATTACGGACTTAATTGAAACTTTAAATAATAAATCACAAACCAGATAAATCAGATAAACCAATAAACTAAATAAATCACACAACAACAAACCAGAAACTTTTTGACTGTTGCCAATTTGACATTTATCATATTGTTAATTTGTCATGGCCTACTTTAGGGTAAGAACAGAACAAGTAGGTCGCGGTTGAGGTGGAGGTGGAGGTCGCGGTCGATGTCGATATCCATGTAAAACAAATACATTGTAGTGCATGGAAGAGAACAGAGCAGGTCAGTCGCGGTGTAGGTTTAGCGCGATGCCATCCAGGAGGTTTACATCGATGCTTTTGAAAATAAAATGAGTTTGTTTTACATGGATGTCTTTTGCGCGGCTTACAAGGATGCTTCCCTGTGATTAGTCCGTTCGAAGCCAAGTTGTCATTACCTGCGCTATCTGAGTTGATACTTTTTATGTAATCCCTTTTTTGTATTCAGCTTATTTTTGAATTTCTTCAAATTTCATTAAACTACTTCACTTGATAGTGGTTCTAGCTCGACTTACAGCGCAGGTGACCTCCTTCCTATGTGCTGTCGACATCCACCGCGACATAACTAGTAGCATCCACCGCGACCTACACCTCCACCTCGACCCACTTGTTCTGTTCTTACCCTTAGGCTTGTTTGTTAAACTAAGCAGAAAATGAGGATAATATTGATGAAAAACATGAATAGTTGTTAAAGTATGTAACTTTTTTATTAGCCAACATAAGCGAATAAATCAGAAAACAAAATGTTAAGAAAACCTGAGGCCATAGTTAGGTTTTAATTTCAGTATTTTAGAAATGCTAGAATATTCCACAGGGTGTTGCAAACTTTGAGAAAAAAACACAGTTTGATTGGTACACCCGGTATACAACGACAATTTACATATCTAGCATCAGAATTATTATTTACAACAATATTGATAAAGAATAAGGCTATAACATATTGAAAAAATCTCGGACAACAGGTTTAGGAAATTCGAGGCATCAAAAATGACCCATTTTTAAGGTGGTGCGTTAATTTCTTGGAGTAGTGTAGGTATAGTAATTTCCAACTACTTCTAGTCTGTCAAAATGTAACTAACAGTAAAAAAAGTACTAAATTTTCTAGACAGTTCCGTCTGAGAATAGCGAACCGATTATAATATTATCGCCAATGTAGTTTGATTAAAGTTAAGGTTTTGCAAAATATAAAGAGTGCAACATTTTTAATTTTCCAACAAAGAAAACATACATATATGTAACAATTTACCCTGCGAAAATTAACACACCAAAAAATATCAAAACACCGTTTCAGCCTATTAACATAACTGCGAAAATGGCTGATTTAAACTGCATCAATTTCAAATACCTATCGATTGTTATTGTTATGTTGTATATGATGTAAGCCGTTAGCTATTATTCCAGTTAATGGTGTTTTACATAGAGGTCGTTTTTGTTGTTTACGAGATATTTCCCTAAGCTTTGTTCGTACATAGTATCTAGTTTCATTTTGCAGCCAACTCGTGTGACCTTTTGTCCTACTGTTTGTGTTCCGGCTCTTTGAAATACTCAGCCATTTTTTTAATTTTTCCAGTTTTTGGATGTAATTTCAACGGCATAATGAAGAGAAATATTTTAGATTAAGCTGGTATTTTTTAGATGAAATTTGAATTAAATAAATTAATTTTTCATGATCGATTTAAAAGAATTGAACAGTAAAAAATAGAAAATATAAAAATACTTTGGTATGAAATAAAAAAATCCTTAAAAATTCTAAAACATTTTGTTGTTTTAAAAATTTATAGTTTAAAATTGGTATTAATGGAATAGGCTCAAAATGTCGCCTGTCAAAATGTTCAATGTGTTTTAAATGTATTCATTTTTTTCGAATCCTGAGAAAACTAATAAGTATTTTTTAAAAATTTAAACGCAGAATGAAAGAACATTATTACCGAGGGCCGAAAGTTCTTTAGAATAACCAAAAAGTTTCTTTTGAATGAGATATTTGAAATTAAATGTCACAATTCTCTTTATTTTTCACCTATCTTCTTCTTCTTCAGGTGCCATCATCTCCGCTACGGATGCTGGCAATCATCATAGCTATTTTAACTTTTGAGGCAGTAGCTCTAAATAGTTGTTTTGAGCTACATCCAAACCATTCTCTCAGGTTCTTCAGCCATGAAATTCGTCTTCTTCCGATGCTTCGTTTGCCATCTATCTTTCCTTGCATTATGAGTCGTAGGATGCCATACTTCTCGCCCCACATCACATGTCCGAGATACTGTAGCTTCCTTTATTTAATTGCAAGTTCAACTTCCTTCTCTTTACCTATTCTTTTCAGTATTTCATTGTTCGTAACTCCATTTACCCAGGAAACCCTCATAATTCTTCTATAGGCCCACATTTCAAAGGCGTTAGGTCGTCTCATTGTCTCTACCTTTAACGTCCATGATTCCACTCCATAATATAGCACACTGTAGACGTAACATTTTGTTAGGCGTACTTTAAGAGCTAATGTTAAATCTTTGCTACATAGGACCTTTTTCATTTTTATAAAATTAGAACGTGCTTTTTCGATTCTGACTTTTATTTCTGTAGTGTAGTCATTATTTTCTGTTATAAGTGTTCCTAGGTAAGTGTACTTTTTTACTCTTTCGATATGCTGGCCCTCTACTATCAAGATTTCGTTAGTATTATGATTGTTTTTACTAATTTTCTTAAAATTCGTCTTTTTGATATTGAGAGAGAGAGTCCGTACTCCCTACTACACCTTACTATCGGCTATTATTACTGTATCATCTGCATATCTGATGTTGTTAATTAAGACTGTTTTCACATATGTAACTTATTAAAATAAATATTATAGAAGTTATCAGGGACTTTTGGCCCTCGGTAATAACATAATCTTTCATTCTGCGTTTAAATTTTTCAAAAATACTTATTAGTTTTCTTAGGATTCGAAAAAAATAAACACATTTAAAACCCATTGAACAAATAATTAAAACTTTTAAATTGATATATTGGTGAGTTAGTTTTGTTGAAGACAGTTCTCTTGTGAATAGCATTTTGAATTCTTTGTTCTACATTCTGCATCCTTTTCAGGTATTGACTTCGTGATTGATCCGTGATTAATTTTAAAGCGTGGGGGTTAATGAGTCCCTCTGTTGTATTCTGATCTATCTCATCGCAGTGCCTTCTCCACTATTCTAGTTTTGCTATTCTTAGTTACTTTTTATACTCAGTCAGAGTTTTCCTGTCACCTGATATTTTGGCGAAATTAAACTTTCTTTAGATTACTGTCTTTGACTTGTAGGGTCAATTAAGGTACTTTCCTGTTAAAATTCTTCACTATCTCCTAGAGATTGTCTTCGAATACTGACATGACAATCTCTAATCGATTCATCCTCCTTTTATCCCAGCCTATAGGTCTGCTTATGTACTTCCCATTATTTTATGAGGGTTGCGATAAGTTTTATTGACAGCCTTATTACCTGGTATTTCAAAACAGATAAGTCGATGGTCTGAATTAAGACACCCTATATGACACATGTCATTTTTAATAGTTCTAGCTACGTAATTCGTGGCTACTGTTATATTAATTACCTCCTTTCGTTGTGAAGTTACGAATGTTGATTTGTTTTCTACGTTTAGTATTTATAAATCATGTTCGATAATATACTATGCTAATCACTCACCTATTTCATTGGTGTTTCTACTGTCCCAGGTAAGATTGTGTGCATTCGTAAGTTGTGGTTTTTCATTAGATAAATATTTGATAAAGTAAGACTTATTAGAACAAAACGGTTTTCGAAAAATATA
Organism: Diabrotica virgifera virgifera; assembly: GCF_917563875.1. Classification (NCBI taxonomy): domain Eukaryota; kingdom Metazoa; phylum Arthropoda; class Insecta; order Coleoptera; family Chrysomelidae; genus Diabrotica; species Diabrotica virgifera. Next base: position 177,131,416 of record NC_065449.1, on the reverse strand, counting down.
ATACTTTTAATAATTGAGCCTATGAGTACAATAACATACTTACTATATTACTAAGTGTAAGAAAATAGGCTTGAAGAAAAAGTGAAAATTAGGAAATCCACCTTGTTTAAGAATATTTTGTGGTCTAAATCTTCTCTGGATTCATCTTTATAAAACTGGTGCATTTTACCGATACTTAAATCCGGAGACAAGTATTTCATATAATATATGTTTGCTTTTTTTCCGGCCATAATGAGATTCGTACCATACAAATTTTTCAATGAATTCCTTTAGTTCCATTTTCTTTACGTCGGCTGTTTCATTGTGCGGTGGTTGTTTGCCACGTTTATCACAATGTGGCAGTGTTTCTATGGATTTACATTTTGAGCAGTTGGTCTAATCTACCAGTAGAAACTTGAAACACCGCCCGCTTGAAAAAATGGTTTGCACACCTTATGCTTCACACCTTGCTGACTGGGTAAACAGTAAAGCCTGTTTTCCTTCTTTTAGCTTCTGGGTTTAGTGTGTAACTATACAACTTATTAACTACTTTGATCAGATCAAATAAATATGCAGTTTGCAAGTCGAAGGATTCTAAAGTATAAACATTGCAGTTCCAATTGCTTATCTGCCATAATTAAAAATAAACACCTTCCTTTACATTTGAATTCAAATTGTTTAAAATATTTGGAGCGACCAATTTTACCCGATTTAGTCGCATACTCTTGTCCAGCACATTTTTTTCGTTTGGTTGTTTCTCTTCCATTTTCAGGATTGCGAACACGCTTTTCAGGCTCAGAATAACTGGATGCCATTGATTCCGCTCTACCGATATCTGCTTTTATATCGTCGTCTTTTAATGTACCTACTTGTACTCACCTCTACTTGCAAGATCTTCATCGAAATCCATATCAACAGAAAATAATATATTTCACAATGATAATTTACAAAATTATCCAAAAATATCAATCAAGAATGCTAGACAAATAATATCTAACTGTCAGCAGCATAGTAGACCAAACGCACATAGTCCATTTTATTTCTCATAAGATCCTATCAAATATGGAGTTCCAAAACTATATCTAATGACGAACAGAAAAAGGTAGATTGGTCCATAGTGCAGCTGACAGATTTCAACTGGGCGGTTAATATTCTACAATAAAACGGGTCTAGGACGTTTCATCGCCGTCAGTTCATCTCCGCCAGTTCATCACCGCCAATTCATCACTGGCCGAATCATCGCCGGCCGATTCATCGCCAGTCAGTTAATCGCTAACTGATTTATTTCCAAATTTCTGTCCAATTTTCGACAGTTACATTTATTATTTATTTTTAATATTAACTAGGAATTCTAGGAAATGCCCTAACCCAACCTAACCCAATCTAACACTACATAAATTTGAAAATATTATTTCTACAAAGGCCATTTAACACTACAAATTTAGTATATTTAGTATAAAATTTAGGGGAAGTAGAAATAGAATAGTAAATATAATAATATTTTTTTTCTGTTTAATTGCCATAAGTTTTGAACTGAATTTAACGTCGTGTTGAGTTATCTCCCATAATACAAAATCAACTGACTAACTGGCGATTAAACGGACGGCGATGAAACGGACTGCGATGAAATGGACTGGCGATGAATCGATGGCGTCGAAACGGCAGCGACGAACCGGCGGCGATGAAACGTCCCATTTCGCAATAAAACATATTTTGAATTTTTGTCAAATGGGTTTGTCAGAAGTTAAAACTCCGGATTCTACGTGAAATTTAATTTTCCGGTCACTTACTGTAACGTATATGTACTATATATACAACTGTGTAGTATAAATTTGTATAAATTTATATGTAATATAAGTTTGTTTATTTTAATGAGGATAAGTTTTCACTTGAAATTTTATTTGTTACGAATATAAGTTCAAATGAATCCAACTTAAAATAGTTTAATTTAATTAGCAGATCTAGTTTTTATTCGGTACATCAATAATACATAAATGAATTCTTGTTTTTTGTTACATAGAGGTTACAGGTTTTAATGGATCAATGTTAAGTTAACTGGTTTCAGTACGTAAATACATGAGACGTATTTTCCAAAAGATGTAACCTTGTTTAAAATGTATTATACTGATAAATTATTGAATCTACTTCTACATATTTTAAATATATTTAGTCATTGCTTATATGTGTATAGGTCTGAAATTTTTGGGCTGGGCCTTTTTACATGTTTATATTATTTCTTTGTGTATAACAATTTGTCAATATTAACGTTACAGTTTTATTACTTTACTGACTATTTTGCTGCAAGAAAAATCAAATATAAATTACTTTTCACAATATTATGTTCGCAAATCTGTCAAGAGGTACGCATGTGTGGTATCTGGTTTGGAGGTTTCAGACATATGTTCTTCCGTATTAAGTAATCAACAGTTTTATTATAGTATCTGCTCACAAAAATAAGTTATCCTTTTTCCAGCGATAATATGTATAATGGCACTATATTTTCTACTTTAACAAAATTGTATTAAAATACTCTTTACAGTATCTGGGCTTACTGCAATAGCTATAACACATAACAAACAACCTGAATGTTTATTACCAGAATTGTAGGGGTTTGAATACAAAAACACATGATTTTTATAGGGGTTCACAAACCTTGGAATTCGATATTATAATTGCAGTAGAGACATGGATGCAAGATGGGGTTAGGGATGGTGAAATTGTTGATACAAGTATGTATAATTTAATACGGGCAGATAGGGATTTAGAATTCGCTGGAAAAACTAGAGGAGGGGGAGTTCTTGTGCCAGTAAAAAAGGAGTATAAAATTGTACAAATTTTCAAACATTGTACAAAATTTGAGGCAATAGCTATTCATATTAAGTTAGCAGGTAATGAAAAACATACAATTTTTGAATATTCAATGGGTTGCATATGTGAGTCCATATTAAATGTAGTAATGAAACACAGACTTACTCACAATCATTTCATTATACTTTGACGACCGGTTTCGATCTCTACATTATACAGATCATCTTCAGGTCGGCGTTACAAGTAGTTAAATGCTACAATAAAAGAAAACCAGAATTAGAACATTATCTGGTTGCACAAATATTAATAGAAAGCCAAATTCGAAAAAATTTTTGAAATAAAGATTTGCAACTGTTGACATTTCAGAATATTGATACATACAAATGCACACCTATGAGTTAAAATGCTCATAAGCATATATGAGCAAATGGGTGCATGCAGTTTGTGAATATTTGTTGAAATTTAAATTTTTTAACTATTAAAAAAACAAATTAAAACATTAAGCAACCTTAAATATGCATCCCAACTCAAAATGATAATAATAAATAGATAGTAATATTGTTCAAACCTACTCACATGCCGTTACAAGGGATGCGTTGCCACTTAGTTGTTATCATATTAATTCGTCCAACTTATGCCAATTGGTTTGCTGGGAGAGTTATACGGTAAACAGACATGTTACGCAGGTCAAAACAAAGTAAATTTTTTTTTTAATTTTTAAATTTTTTTTTTTTTTTAATTTTACTTTGTTTTGACCTGCGTAACATGTCTGTTTACCGTATAACTCTCCCAGCAAACCAATTGGCATAAGTTGGACGAATTAATATGATAACAACTAAGTGGCAACGCATCCCTTGTAACGGCATGTGAGTAGGTTTGAACAATATTACTATCTATTTATTATTATTATTTTGAGTTGGGATGCATATTTAAGGTTGCTTAATGTTTTAATTTGTTTTTTTAATAGTTAAAAAATTGAAATTTCAACAAATATTTACAAACTGCATGCACCCATTTGCTCATATATGCTTATGAGCATTTTAACTCATAGGTGTGCATTTGTATGTATCAATATTCTGAAATGTCAACAGTTGCAAACCTTTATTTCAAAAATTTTTTCGAATTTGGCTTTCTATTAATATTTGTGCAACCAGATAATGTTCTAATTCTGGTTTTCTTTTATTGTAGCATTTAACTACTTGTTACGCCGACCTGAAGATGATCTGTATAATGTAGAGATCGAAACCGGTCGTCAAAGTATTAATTAAATGATTGTGAGTAAGTCTGTGTTTCATTACTACATACAATTTTTGCTTTATATATACCCTCAAACATCTCTGATAATATACATGAACAACTAGTAAATTTCCTTCAAGATAACATTGTTGATATTAAAAAGACGTATATATTTGGTGATTTTAATATACCAGAAATTAAAGGTTGCGTGAGTGAGATCAATGTTTCTAATACTAAATTAAATATTTTGCAATCATTTTTAGATTTTAATTCATTTAAGCTTCTTAATAACATTACAAATTTTCAAGGTAAAACACTTGACTTGATAATATGCTCTGAAAATCATTTATCAAAATATGTAGTAACACAAGACTAACGCCATTTGTAAAGGAAGATCATTATCACCCTACTCTTAATTTTAATAATAGTCTACAATAAAAGTAATAAGCAAAAATTTGAAGTAAATTTGTCTAATAAATATAATTATAAAAAAGCAAATTTTGAAATGTTGGTTAATAATGTCCAAAATACAAATTGGAACGCAGTAAAAAATGAAACAAATGTAGATTGTCCTTCACATAACATTTCGAACATTTGTACTTATGGTAGTGGTCTTTTCGGGCCGCTGATCACAGTTTAAAGAAGCAGGAGAAGAAAAAGAAGATTATTAAGCTTCTTGACAAGTGACGTCCGCGCATTACTGTTTTTTTTCTGTGCGTGTACTGATCACAAGTGCTTTCCAAATAGTTTTATAAAAATTATTAGACAGTGTTTAAAATACCACAAAAGTCATCAGAGAATAATTGTGTATCCCGAAAGAGGCGGAAATATGAAAATTTGCAACAGAAACTGGTAGAGTTAAGGTATTTATATGATATTTTTGGGTTTTATCCCAAAAGACCAAGTTATTTATAAGATATTTTTGAATCATTTTATGTTAGATAAATAAAATTATGTGTGAATCGATCGAACTATAAATATTTAATATTTACGAAATGACAATTTTAACCAAATTCAAACTTGGGGTCCTTTTTTGTTGTTATCAATATATTTTCTCTGTTGTCATAGTTACTATATCTCGCCTTCTTCCCTATTCGAAATACTCAAAACGTCAATAATATTTGTCAAAACACACAGAGATGTAACAGGCGCTATGTTGCCACACTGCACTGGTTTTCCTATTAATGTTTATTTTGTAGCAAAATGTCCGACAGACATGATATTATGCAAAAATTTATATTGTTTGTGTCAATAAGGATACCTTAAGGTAGCCCAAAGTAATACAGACTACATTATTAGGGGTTTAAAAATAAAATTATAGCCCAAAGTTTTAAAATAGAACAAAATAAAGGGTTTACCAATAAAATTAGAGCAGGGGTGCTTTTAAGCAGCCCAAAAAATCTTTATGATTATTTGACCTGCCTCTATTTTTCAGAGGTACTCTACCGTAGTCCAGAAGTTTAGAATAGAACAAAATATATTGGTTTAAGTGCTTTTGTAAATTTTACTTCGATTTCACGTTACAAGCAAGTTTACTTGCACTAAATTATTTGTTTGGTTTTGTGTTCAAACAATAAAACTAGAGCAGAGGTATTTTTTAGTAGCCTAGACAATCTTTATGATCATTTTATCTGCTTCTATTTCTCAGAGGTATTTTTACAGTAGCCCAGCAGTTTGGAATACAATAGAATTATATTTATTTCACTACTTTTGTAAATTCTACTTCGATTTAAGATTACAAGCAAATTTAATTACACCAAGCTTTTTGTTTGGTTTGTCTTCAAACAATAAAATTACAGCAGAGGGTACTTTTTAGCAGCCCAGACAATCTTTATGATTATTTTATCTGCTTCTATTTCTCCGAGGTACTTTAATGTAGCCCAGAAGTTTAGAATACAATAAAATGTATTTATTCAACTACTTTGTGCACATTTTGCCTAGATTTCATATTACGAGGGTAGTAAGTTTACTGCTTACATTAAATGTTTGTTTGGTTTGTCCTCAAACAATAAAACTAGAAGAGGTTACTTTTTTAGTAGCCCAGAAAATCTTTATTTTGAGCTACTCCTATTTCGCAGAGTTACTTATAGTAACCCAGAAGTTTAGAATAGAATAAAATATATTTAACTACTTTTTGCACATTCTGCATTGATTTTTATCGTCTACCTTAATATTACAAAGTTAGTAAGTGTACTTACAATAATTTTTTGTTTGGTTTTGTCAAAAATATTAAACAAAGATACAAAATCAGCTTTATTAAGTCATCTCGAATTCATTACGAAGCCACAAAAGATCACTGTTTATCCAAAGACTATACCACAAAGCCAAGCTGCTGTTTCCACTCAGCATCCATCAAGAGTTCTTTCAGAATCTAGCAACTTTAATCAGCAGCGTTTAAACTTCAATCCAACCTTGAGCAGACCAAGAATTGGACAAAGTCAGTACTCAAATCACCCTCTGCTAGCATCGAGATGAAAACAATCGAACAGACAGCAGTACCAAAAGCAAATGAGAACAACCAGGATGTCATACTAAATGTCAATAAAAATTAATAGGGTAATATGGCTAACTGTATTAAAATATGGAAAGGGATTACTTCAGATAAGAAATTTTTAAGTTTGGTCTAAGGTTTTAATATTTTATTTAAAACAACGCCCTCTGAAGAGAGAGCACCAAAAGTTCTCATAGACCCAAACTGGTCGTATGACAAAAAAAAATTACTTGAAAAGTAATTAAAAATTACTATTTCTCCTTCTTCACATACAAAAGGACAATTTATTTTTCGTAGTTTTTTGTGCCTAAAAAGACGGAACTCAGAGATTTTGTTTTGAATTTAAAACAATTGAATTGCTTTATAGAAGCCACATATTTTAAGCTGGAAGACTATAATAGGTCAGTCCTCAAGCTCATTTTCAAGGGTTATGGCAAAAATAGATTTAAAAGTTGTCTATTTTGCTATTCCTGTTCATTAAAATTCTAAAAAATATTTAAAATTTAAGTACAGAACTTTTTATATTAATTAAACTGTTTACCGTTTGGTTTGAATAATATCTCGGCTTTTATATTTACAAAAACTTTAAAACCAGCCCTAAATAATCTAATGACAGGAGGCTTTACTTTTGTCAATTTTTTTAGAGGACCATTTACCAATTTCAAAATCATATTTAAAATGTAAAGAAAATATTGTTTAAACATTTTCTATGTTTTTTCTGCTTGGGATTTACTATCAATAAAAAAAAAGGAAAAGTATACTTTCACCCCCACAAAATATAACTTTTCTTGGTTTTACGTTTGATTCGAACCTGATATATTTTGCACCTGCTGACAAAAAAAAAATCTTATAGTATTCAGAACATCAAAAATAAAAGTACATGTAAAATAAGATAATTTGCAGCCTTAATCGGTCAGTTTGTAACAGTTCGTAAATTTATGGAATTAAATATGGAAAATTATACTACAAAAAAAACAATATATAAATAAATACAAAAGAAAAGTAGCCTCTTTCTTAAACTAATAGTTATAACACTAAAATGACCATACCTAAATACTTAAAAATGATTACAATTGGTGGTTAAATAACATACCAATTAGTGAGCAAAATATAAAATAATCCAATTATTGTGTACTTGAAATATTTTGCGATGCATATATCTTTTAGCATGGCGGGTATGCTGCATTGATAACAAAACTCATGGTTTTTGGAGTCATGAACAACAACTACATATAAATGTACTTCAGTTACTAGCAGCATATAGTGGCTTGAAATCCTTTTTCGACGAATATAGGAATTGTAACATTTTGCTAGGAATAAATAACGCAACAGCTGTGTCTTGCATTAACAAGATGGGTAGTGTACAGTACTCAACATTTGCAGATAAGTTTATTAATTCTGTGAAAATAGGAATTTAAAAATTATTTTTGCATCTGTAACAGTAAAAAAAAATGCTTTTGCCTGACTCGGAATCAAGATCTTTAAAAATAGAAACAGAGTAGGTATTCTTTAAGTGATAATTGTGTTACTATAATTTTTGAGCAGCTTCTTATTCCAGAAATCGATATGTTGGCCACATATCCTAAAAAAAAAAAATGTGCAAGGTATGTAATTTTGAACCCTGACCCCGGATCAGAGAAAGCCAATGCCTTAACTCTAGATTGGCATGGATTTAAATTTTATGTTTTTCAGCCTTGGTACACAACCTTTGACCACCATACCTTACACAACCAAAAAGATAATTATGGACCTGATAAAAATTTAATCTAGAATTTTTTTTGGGGTTTTATATCCAGGACATCCTTTGGGTTTCCATATTCTTGTCAGGCAAGCTTTTTAAGAAAAGGCATTCCTGAGGATTCCATCCCATCTATTACAACAAATCACTAAATCTGTATGATACAGTTTTCAAGAGATGGTGACGGTTTAATATAAAATAATAACCATTTTGCTTATGAATTATCAAATTTTAATTTTATTAAAGCTATCGTAGAACCGGATTATAATTATAGCTCGTATTAACATTCACAGTGCTGCATTGGCGTTGATAGAAGATATCCTAGAATATTATAAAAACATTTTTAAATTTTTTTACAAATGTATATATAACCTCAAACCTTAATTGCCCAAATACTAATTAACTTGGGACCCTCCACCAGTATTACTTTATTTAGAAACATTATTTCGTCTCACAAGCCTTTCCCTGAAAGATCTTACTTACAAACTTGTAATGTTGATTGCACTCACTTCAGTTCAGAGGTTGCAAACCCTGTACCTAATAAAAATTCAGAATATTTTCATGGATCAAGATAAAATTGACATTTTGATATAACATAGGATAAAGACTTCCCCAAAAAATAATAATAATAATAAATAAACAAATATCAACCTATTTAAAACAAAAAACACAGTTGAGAGTGTTTAGAGATTTCTAAAACATTCGTCCTCAATCGGAAGACAATTTGTTTATAACTAAAAACAAAAAAAAAAAGAGACGTATAAAGCAACATCTACCCAGGCGTTGAGTAGATAGATATAACATTTTTTTAAATTAAAAATATAGACACTAATATTTTTAAAGTGTATAGTGTCAGACATGCATCTACCTCAGCGGGAGTTAGAACTGGATTATAGAAGATATTAGAGAGACGGCGAGATGGACAGAAAATTCTCAAGTATTCAATATTTTTTATAATAAACCTCTAGGAAAAGATTACGGACTCTTTGCAAAACCGTATTGTCTGGTGAGTCCATGTAATTGTATGTAATTGTAATTATATTACATGTGTAGGTTACTAATATTAGTAAGAACATTAATTTTCTTATTATGTTTATTTGTACCTGGTTGAAAGTACACATCTCATATAATTAAAATATAAACATGAATCTTAATTAATAATTGCTCTAATATATTAGTTAGGTATACATATGTATATATTTTGTGTAAAGTTTCTAAAAAAAAAAATTGCTAAGTACTATTCATTTTTGGATTGCAATGTACTTTTGTTTATTTATCGCACAATATTGTTTAATCTTTCAACAGCCTGCCATAAGTACAAATGTTCGAAATGTTATGTGAAGGACAATTAATTGATTGGTTGACTTACCTGTTAAGGAGGGACAATCATAATTGTCCTATCTTACATTTCGAACATTTGTACGCTCCCCCCCATTGATTCTTTTGAACCCACCCATGTCTTGTGCGATAAAAATAAAATAAAAAAAAAACAGTGATGCGCGGACGTCACTTGTCAAGAAGCTTAATAATCTTCTTTTTCTTCTCCTGCTTCTTTAAACTGTGATCAGCGGCCCGAAAAGACCACTACCATAAGTACAAATGTTCGAAATGTAAGATAGGACAATTATGATTGTCCCTCCTTAACAGGTAAGTCAACCAATCAATTAATTTAGCTTTAGAATCTTTTTATGAAATATGGAATAAAATTTACAGAATTGTGTACCAAAATTTAAAGCATTTAACAATTCCAAATTATTTCTTAGTTGGTATACAAAAGAAATAAAATATTTAATTAAAAATAAAAACAAATTCAGAAAATTACAGAACATCTCAAATTACTATTTAGAAAAATATCAGGAAAGCAGACGTGCATTAAAATATTTAATAAAAATAGAAGAGAATAAATATTTAAAAGAAGTGCAACAAAATGTGGAAGGTAATATAGATTATTTTTGGAACTATATTAAAAACAAAAAATCTAATTGTACTCATGCTGGAAATTTTGTTTACTTAAGTCAGAATGTTGATGGTGAAAATACAGCCGAAGTATTTGCTAAGTTTTTTGCATCTACATACACCTCAGATAAAGCGACTTATAATTTAGATTGTGGTAATAGTTCTTACTTGCATAATGATTTTTTTGCAATTTAATCAATAGATTACAATGATTTCAAGGAAGCTGTAAAAAATTAAACCCAAAAAAAGCGGCGGGTACTGACGGTATTCCACTTTATATATTAAAAGGTTGTAGTGAGTGGTTGATTGAACCGATGGTACATATTTTTAATAGCATAGTTAATTCTAAAGTCTTTCCTACAATTTGGAAAACTGCGGTTACTACACCAATACATAAATCTGGAACATTACAAAACAGTGAAAACTACAGATCTATAGCAATAATGTGTGCTCCCGCCAAACTTTTTGAACATAATATACGTAACAATTTATATTCATATATAGAAACGTACATAATGTCTCAACAGCACGGTTTTATGTCCGTTTATGGAACAATTAAAGGGCAGTATTTTGGGTAGTCTCTCCTGACTCTCTTGAAAAAATTGAATGATTTCGAAGGAGTGAAGAATTAAAGGATTAAAACACAAGTTTAAAGTAGTATAGGGGGTTTCCGTAAACAAGTCAGTAAATACAAATTTATTGATTTTTGCAGACCAGGTTGCTGACACATTGAGCACTAAATTGCAACTTGATATGGTATATACGGATTTTGGAAAAGCTTTCGACTGCGTTAATCATGATGTGTTACTAAAAAAGTTAAGTACATATGGCTTGTCTAATAATTTTATTGAACTCATCAAAAGCTATCTGGAAAACAGACGTTTTGTAGTTCGACACAAAGGTAATGTATCAGGAAAGTTTTACGCCAATTCCGGAGTTCCTCAGGGTTCAAATTTAGGACCTCTTCTCTTTATTATATTCATTAACGACCTTCCTTCTATTTGTAAATATACTGAGTGTCTTTGATTTGCAGATGATTTAAAAATGTACAAAATTATTCAGTCAGTACGTGATTGTATTAATTTACAGAGAGACATTGATAGTATTTACGAATGGAGTATAGTTAATAAGTTTAATATTAATAAATGTAAAGTTATGACGATAACTCGATTACAGGAACCTGTTATTTTTGATTATGGGATGGGAGGTGAGAGATTGGCTAGGGTAACTGAAGTAAAAGACTTGGGAGTAACATACAATCAAGTTTTTTCGTTTGGGAAACATATAAATCAGTCGATATCAGCGGCAAACAAATTGTTTGGATTTATTAGAAGACAGACAATTACATTTACAAACATTAATACAATAAAATTTCTATATTTTACTTTAGTGCGACCTAAATTTGAATTTGCAAGCGTAATATGGTTTTGTGAGTATATGTCAACACTTAAAGAATTAGAAAAGGTACAAAATAAAGTTCTTCGGTATTTGTATTTAAAAACACACAAAAATGGCCTGATTATAATTCTATTAGGATAGCCCACTTAAGAAACGAGTTTAAAATATTGTCACTAGGACAAAGAAGGGACTTAATGGTAATTATGTTTATATACAATATAATTAACAATAAGATTAACAGCCCATATATAGGGTGAGGCAGATAAAGGGCCTATTAGAAATATCTCGAGAACTAAAAGCAACTGAATTATGAAACTTCGAATAAGGGGGTTTTGAAGCCTGATCTATTTAATGAAAATATTTTCATCGATTTGTTACTTCCGGTTATACCGGAAGTTGCTTATAACTTCGTTTTCTTAAATGGGACACCCTGTATATTTTTACATTTTTGGATTCTCGTCGATTTTTTCTTTCTTAAAATATAAGGTTTTGTAACATTATACAGGGTTGGTTAAAAGATAATTACGTTTTCTTATTAATGTCGTAGCAATATTCGCACCCTGTAGGATTGTAGTAGTTTGACATAACAAACTCTATTTATGTTCAAATGATTTTGAATATAGTCTACTTTTGTTGACAATTATTAGTGTAGCAAAATTTTTAATTTTAGTATACAGGGTGGGTCGAAACACGGAATGAGTATTTTCTGAGTTTTCTTAAATGGAACACCCTATATTTTAGTATTGTAATGAAATGATATTCCATGGTACTTTTTTACTTCTTAAGCATTCCCTATACCTAACTGCTTTAATTTGTGCTTAATTGTTAATCGCACCAACAATCTTAACTTCGATGGTATTTTGATAGCTCAACCATTATTGGCAATTTTAAGTATAAGTCTAGATTAATATGTATTTATTTCCAGAAAATTATTTGTGATTGAATATTTTCACGGCCAACCTAATACAATGTCACCTATTTTGTGTTGCAATTAATGTTTGAATTGAATCACCAATAACTCACGAATTAAAGCGGTTAGGTATAGGAAATGCTTAATAAATTAAAAAGTACCATAAAATAACATTTCATTACAATACTAAAATACAGGGTGTTCCATTTAAGAAAACTCAAAAATACTCATTCATCAATAACTCTTAACAATAGTAGACCATATTAAAAATCATTTGAACATTAATAGAGTTTATTATGTCAAACTACTACAATCCTACAGGATGTGAATATTGCTACGAAACTAATAAAAAACGTAATTATCTTTTAACCTACCCTGTATAATATTACAAAACCTTATATTTTAAGAAAGAAGAAATCGAGGAGAATCAAAAAATGTAAAAATATATAGGGTGTCCTATTTAAAAATACGAAGTTACAATCAACTTCCGGTATAACCGGAAGTAGCAAAGAGACCAAAATATTTTCATTAAATAGTTTATACCTCAAAACCCTTGTATTACAATTTTCATTATTCTCTTAGCTTTAGTTCTCGAGATATTTCTAATAGGCCCTTTATCTGCCTCACCCTGTATATACTTTCACTCATTCCATTCAATATTGCTCCTCGTCGGACACGATCTTCATTAATGTTCATACCTCACAATCTTGTTGCAACAAGATCTCCCCTTACCAATGCACTTAAGTTATTAAACAATTTAAACAGTTTAATCGATGTAGATTGGTCCTTGTATCGGACAAAGCTTTATAAATTGATACTAAGTCAAATTTTAAACACCTCTGTGTAAAAAAATATTCAAGCCTCTACAATGCTGGAAGTGATAATGAGATAATTTGTATAATTTTTATATAACTCAGAAAGTCACCTATTTAACAATATAGAATTGTAAATGTAAATATTTTTTAGCCATGTAATGAGACATTTAGTCTGTATGGTTAATAAATAAATAAATAAATAAATAAAAATTTTAAAACACTAGAAATTGTCAAAAACTATGGATATCAATAAAACTACTATTTAAAACAATATTATTCGCTAATTCACCTAGAGTCTCCTTCCTCTGCATCCTCAGATGAAATCTGTTATAATGCAATTCATACTTTAATGTATTCAAAATTCAAATTTTCCAATATACACACTTCGATTTACCCACTGACATCAAAATCTCGACAGGCTCTTCCAAGTTATCGATAAAATTTCCCATGCACTGCAAGATCCATAATTCATGAGTGAATTTTTTTCAGTATATCTTCTTCCAATAAACATTGATGGGTAGAATATAGAGCATTAAATTAAAAAAGTTAAGAGAAAATGTAAATTGCAATCTTTCAAGTTGATATATTTTAAGAGATTGCTAAGAAAAAGGAAGAGGGAGCAAAGTGGAATCAAACGAGGTATATTTTGAAAATTAGGGAGATAGGTAATAATGCTTTTATGAAAAAATATTGCATTTTCTATGTCCCTATTTTAGTCTAGGCGCCAAATAGAGGTCACCGTGTCCTTTTCAATTCTGATGGACAAACTCAACGGTATCTTATGGATTTTTGGCTGCTGATTACGAATTTCGAGGGTGGATTTCGATCCGAGTGGTCATCCTGAAGTTTATATTTTAATTTTACCAGGATTTGGATTAATTTCTCATATTGTTAGGCAAAAAAATTGTTATAAACAATTTAATTGTTTATAAGGCTTTGGCTCATAAACTAAAAGAGAAAAAAAATGTTTTTAATAAAATGTGTTCCTTAATAAAAAACGAAGAAACAAACGTTTACTAAACTTAAATCCAACAATTAGAACTCAAGATATTTATTTTCGATGCTTTATCGATCGCAACTCAGCTTCTACGCATAAAAATGAGCCAGGGGCGGCCCGTCGGGGTAGGCAAGGTAGGCGCCGCCTACCCTCTTCAAATGTAGTACAATAACATAAATTAATAATATAAATTACTTTTTTCAAAATTGTAATTTATAAATTTTGACACAATATCTAAAATAAAATAGCAAAAATTATCCAAATTATTTTTAAAAATATCCAAAAAATTTTCTCCGTAGCATAATTATTGTACGCTCCTTGTAGTATCAGTAGTACTGTATAGATTCTATATTCTCCTTGGTCAGGCACTCGGGAACGTAGCCTGAAATAGAACGACGCCAACACCGAATTGACGTGCGATCTCTCTCTGTTTAAGTGAGCAGGCCTGCTGCAGGTCTGCTCGTAGCGACCGTATTCTACGATTTTGAACGGGCGGATAGGCACAGAGTCTTATAGCCGGACCTACAAAATTTTATCAGTTGCTTCTCTTGTGTCTTGTGAAACTGTTTTAAAATAATTGTTTTTTGATTTTGGCTGTTATTAGTAGGTTAAATATTGAATTAAACTAGGTAGGACAATTTAAATTTGTTTATGAAAACTGAATAATCTGTTATTAGATTATATAGATAATTAAAAATTTAAAGCGAGGTTAATTGTTAACTTATCAATTTATTCGAATAGTAAATTATTATTTGATACATAAATAAAATAAGTAATATTTGACGTTGTTGAAACGTAGGTGTGTTAGTTTTATTGGTGGAAAAACTTTAGTCATCGAATATGAATATTTTAAACGATGTAATATGCAGTTTGATCGAGACGCCTTTTTCAAGGCGCCAAAATCAAGAAAGATTAGTAATTATTTCAATGGGCCGGCCTTTACAAAATTTAACAATTTTATCCACAGATAAGACAAAAGACAATCAACCATTTTCGAGATCGTTTAAAACAATATGGTATGAAAATCATAAATGGCTAAGCGGAAGTTATTTTAAAAATTCACTTTTCTGTTCGCCTTGTTTGTTGCTTTCAAATTTGAAGCAAAATGTTTGGGTGAGTCAGGGATATTCAGATTTGAAAAATTTATCAGCTAGTGTAAAAAAACATGAATCTTCGAAAGAACATTTAAACAATTGCTTAGATTTAAAACGGTTAGAAAAAAATAAACAAACTACTGACAGTGCTTTCGCTGGACATATTTCTCTATCTAATAAGATATATAATGAAGAAGTTGAAAAAGATTGAAGAAGTTGAAGAAATTGATGTTACAATTCTTTTAGCAAAACAAGAACTTACATTTCGCGGTCGTGATGAGAGCCATAATTCTTCAAACATGGGTAATTTTAAAGAAATTTTTAATTTAGTAGTTAAACGCGATCAGGAAATCCAGGATCATGTTAAAAAATAGAAGGGGTGTTCAAGGGGTTTGTCAAAAACAATACAAAATGATTTAATATATTGACTTGCCGATTACGTAAAAAATTAAATTTCAACAGAAATTAATGAAAGTCAATTTTTTTCTATACTAGCTGACGATACTACTGATATAACCGAAAAATCACAGTGTACTTTAACAATCCGTTTTATTAACAAAGTTGGTCAGGTAACAGAAAGATTTTTAGGGTTTTTTGATGTTAGCGATAATAGATCTGCAGAAGCTCTATATAGTATAATTTCAAACGTTCTTGAGCCATATGATTACAAAAATAAATTAATTGCTCAATTTTACGATGGTGCAAGTGTAATGGCTGGCTCTTTAAACGGATTACAATCAAAAATTAAAGTAGATGCTCCAAAAGCAATTTTTACACGTTGTTGCGCTCATAGATTACATTTAGTATTGCAAGACGGCTCAAAATGTATTACAAACTGTAGGATATTTTTGTCGCCTACCCGAAGTATATGTGTAGCCTACCCGCATACTGAGGTCACAAGCCGCCACTGAAATGAGCCTAAGAAAGTCTCATTTTAAATCTTAATTAATAGGCTTCCAAAAAAAGTTTGTTAAATTACTTTATCTTCATTTGTTTTAAAGTTATACCCCTTTGAAGATATAATTTTCTTAAAAAAATTGTACATTAATTTGTTTATAAGGGTTTCAAGCAAATTTGAGCTATAAACATTTATATTTTAATTAACAATAATGATAAAATAACTCAAAACAATTTGGACTTCTGAAAATTTTCGTAAGTTTATTTTTGGCCAAGATATTGATATTTTAATTGCGCGCTATGGGGCGCATGATCGGCTCACAGCGTAAAGGTTCACGCGTAAAACTTCTCCATTCAAATTATAATTTCTATGTATATATACGCTATCTTCCTTTTTCATTTTTATCATATAATTTATCCTAAGATAATTAGATCAAGATACAAGATCCTAATAAAATTTTATCATATAATTCTTATAATTAAATCATCATACTGTACCTCGTATCACCTTTCATTCTATTTACTTTGTCTTTGTATTTTCTTGTCAGCAGCCAAAAATCCATAAGAAACCGTTGCGTTTGTCCATCAGAATTGAAAATGACACGGTGACCCCTCTGGCGCCTAGACTATTTGATTGAATCTTTAATAAAAGCTACAAAAATGGAAAGCTTAAGGCGGGTATATATATGCGCTCTGCTCGGTGTGCGAACCGCTCACGCGCAGCATGTTCGTCAGATTAGTAGGTGTTTTTAAGTGGCGCGCAAACGGCACGCACACGGCGCACCACGATCTAACTTTTGTTGGTTTTTCAACAAACGCTTTGATGGTTCGCGATCTTGTTGAATATTTGTTAGTAATGGAGTGGTCGGAACTGTCGGAAGGAATTATCAAACTTATTGATGTTTACCGTATAAAATCATTATTGTGGGATCCTTAACAACGAATCATTTAAAGAAACAACTTAAAGCCGATATCTGAAGGGAAATAGAAGCTGAAATAAAAAATCTACATGCGGAAAAATGTAAAAAAGGTCATTTCATTGTTTTCTTCTTACCGGCGTGAGAAATACAAAATAAGATTTACTATTTTATTTGGGCATATGCCACAATTCGAGTTTGAAATCAAGTTTACTTGACGTTTCGACTTTCACTTCGGAAATAGTTATCACATCAATATCAAAAAAACATTCATAAACTAAAAATTTAACTTTGTTTCTGGTGAAGCAACACAGTTGGAACAAGCAGATATATTATAATTGTGTCACCGGAAAGCGAAAAAGATGACGCACAACTTGGAAGAACCTGTAGTTTTCTAACTTCGTTTCTGGTGAAGCCTGGTTGGAAGAAGCAGATATATTATAATTGTGTCACCGGAAAGCGAAAAAGGTGACGCAAAACTTGGAAGAGCCTATAGTTTTCTAACTTCGCTTCTGGTGAAGTAACGGAGTTGGAACAAGCAAATATATTACAACTGTGTTACCGGAAAGCGAAAAAGGTAACGCACAACTTGGAAGAGCCTATAGTTTTCTAACTTAGCTTCTGCTGAAGCAACGGCGTTGGAACAAGCAGATATATTAAAATTGTGTCGCCGGAAAGCGAAAAAGGTAGTCCCTGAAATGTTCAGGACTGAAACAATCGCTTAGCGAAAGGCCGTACGGGCGATAATTTACGGTGCCATAAGAGTAGTAAACCTGACGAGTCATTGGTTGACAAACCAATAATTGTAGATGAAACAGTTAGTCAACCAATGTCTCGTCAGGTTTACTGCTCTTACGGCGCCGTAAATTATCGCCCGTATGGCCTTTCGCTTAAAATTCGAGAATTTTTACGATTTTATATCAAAAGATCAGAAACGCGAAAGGGTTGACTTTATTGGAAGATGATAAGTTCATTCGATTACATGAAATCAACTTTAACTTCAGAATATCCGAAAATCAGAAGAAAGCAAATCAGAGAATATCAGAAAAATCATAAATGATTACAGTGAAATCTTCTGTTAGTAATCCCATAGTTAAGAACGAAGAAAAAAATCTTATAATTTGATCCCGACAAGGTAAACATTTAGTCTTACATTTATTTTACTCTCAAAATCAACACGAAACGTTTGAGATATTTTATTAGAGATATTTTTACTGTTTATTTGAAACGTCAAATAAACTTGATTCAAACTCAAACTGTGGCTTATTTCACATAAAATAATAAATTGCATAAGATGCCACAAGAAAATACTTTCAGAACAATAGCAAAATAAGAGGTATGGGCCATTCCACGAACATACGCCTCTTTTGGATTACTTCGACAACGAATATTTTACTGTGCAACATAAGAAGTACGAAAGTAAATGGCGCTAATAATTATTCCAATAAACAACAATGTAATTGGCAATTTACTTTCGTTCTTCTTATTTTGCACAGTAAAATATTCGTTGTCGAAATAATCCAAAACAAGCGTATGTTCGTGGAATAGGGTCTAGTAGAAGTACAGGACAGAGACATGATTATCTACAATTACTAAACGTTCGTAAGTTTCCTCTGGATCGCAGAAGGTTCGTCAAAATGAAAAATTTTAACAAACAATAACCGCGCCACGAACGCGCGGCGCTCACACGGCGCGGATATCTATCTCCGCCTTTAGGTATAATAATATAATAGGGGAGCCTTGGATGCTAAATTTGCAGTTACTAAAGCGTCATTGTAATCTATTGTGTTGTGAAGATTAGCTTCTAAAACCAAAAAAGTTGTTTTCCATTTTTTAATTTAATTTTCCATTGCCAAAAATTATTTGTTCCGATTTAAGGATCCCCCAAACCGACGCGAAACTTTTGCGGCGCGAATTTTTCGTTGCGGAACATTCGCAGGCGAAACGGTAGCGGACAAGGCTTTCCCACATTGGCGCGGAACCTGACGCGACTGCTCGCCATACAAATATGAACAAATTATAATTTTAGGGCGGTCTTTTCATCTCCGGATAATTAATTAACGAGAAGTTTATCTGACAGATATTTAATAAAACTGTCAGATAAACTTCCCGATAACTACATAGTTACCCGGAGCACAATGGAAATAACGGCAACCGCATTGCTGACCAGCTATCTAGGAAGGCAGTAGGCGTAAGAGTTTTAGGCCTACTGATCTTTTTGGCTGGTCAATTACAACAATCTAGGAAATTGCCAAAATGTCACTCCCGCACGCAAACCGTGAAAAGATGGGAACAAGGGCCTGAATGTAGACTTGTAAGGGAACACTAAAGAACCTTGAGAGGTCAGCATCAGAAAACTACTTGAGAATGACCAGGAAAAACCTACGCTTGACAGTTGGATTTTTAACTGATGTTATCTTTATTGATGTTATTATCTTTATTTCATAATCAATAATCAAATTTTATTTCTGAGAATGGATGACTAGTTCATGAAAATTAATGCATTTTTGCTAATTTAAAATATTCATTTTAATTCAATCATTTTCTCCTAATTCTAACCCTATACTATCCTAGATTTTATCCTTTTTTCTTATATTTTTCTAATCTTTACGTAAATCATATATTATAGGATATTGTTTCACAATTTCAATGAGTTTTTCTGTAACAGACATTTTAATTCACGCGAAACTACAACGGCAGCGGAAAAAACCGTGCATGCAGCGTTTCATGAAAACAACGCTGATCTACCGCGACCGTTGCGGATACCGCCCCAACTAGTGTGAACACACTCCTAAGTCGCCGTGTCTATTGATTCGCCGCGATTCCGCGTAGGTTGCGGCTGCGAAAGTTTCGCGTTGGTTTGGGGGATCCTTATAGCGCCATCAATCCATAATTAGAAAAAATATCTCGAATAAAAGTTACGTATTTTTACGTAAGGCATCCAAATGTGCAATAAAAATAGGGGGTCCTATTTAAGATTTTATTAAGATGTATCGCAGAATCTTGAGAATATCATGGACGGAGAGAGTCACAAACGTCGAGGTCTTGAGAAGAATGATTAAAGAAAAGGAAGTCATATTTACGATCAAAAAACGAAAACTGCAATATTTGGGACACATTACAAGAGACGAAAGATATGAACTGCTTCGAATAATTATGCAGGGGAAGATAGCAGGAAAAAGGTCCATAGGAAGAAGACGAAACTCCTGGCTAAAAAATCTACGGGAATGGTATAGCTGTAGCAACAACGAATTGTTTCGGTCAGCAGTTTCGAAAATACGTATAGCCCTGATGATCGCCAACCTTCGGAAAGAAGATGGCACTTGAAGAAGAAGATTTAAGATTTTAAAGTAACCCTCACCCTTATACGTAGGTTGTGTTTGGTGTAATTTTTGATAGATTTTTGAAAAATATTAAACATGTATGTATTTTTCAATGGGGAAAGGCAGTTTTGGTTTCTATTTGATTCATAGTTGGACCACCATCTCCAGATAGCTATTTCTGCATTTCATCTTCATCGGTAGAGCTATGCAGTCACAACTCCGAATCAAAAATCAACAAGTCTGCCTTGTAAGGGAAATCACCGCGATAATGCAGTAATTCCAGCTTTGAGACGCAAAACAGCGACATCTCTAGTAAAACAACGAAGACGAAAAGACCCAGATACAAAGTTTACTGTAATAAAACAATTAAAAATAATTGAAATAAAATAATAAACAATACTTTAAATCTAAGATTTTCGTCAAAAGAAACGGCTTTCTGGTTACATCCTGAATCTCCGGCTTTAACAATTTATACAGTCGGAAAATGAAAGAATACCCATGAACGAACATATAAAACACGTTGTATTTTCCTATCACCGTGTCAAGAAGAAAATTGCCCAGCGCAGGTACATGTAATAATAATTATTAATTATAATTATTACATGTACTTGCGCTGGCCAATTTTTTGTGTGACACGGTGACAGGAAAATACAGCGTGTTTTATATGTTCGTTCATGGGTATTCTTTCATTTTTCCTACTGTAAGCACGCAGCACGGAGACGACGAATATAGAAGAAAGCAGAAAGCCTTTCTTCTATATTCGTCGTCTCCGTGCTTATAAATTGTTAAAGCCGGAGATTCAGGATGTTACCAAAAAGCAGTTTCTTTTTACGAAAAGTCTTAGATTTAAAATATTGTTTATTATTTTATTTCAATTATTTTTAATTGTTTTATTACAGTAAACTTTGTATCTGGGTCTTTTCGTCTTCCTCGTTTTACGTATTTTTCAATTTTTTGATCTGATGTTCATTTAGCAAAATATCGCGTGAGTCCTATGTAAAATTTGAAAGTTACCCCCACTCCTCTCCGTAGGATGTCGTGTTTGTTATCATTCGATGGATTTGTGAAAAATATTGATTACGATTTTTTCAGTTTTTCAATCGGATGTTCATTTCGCGAAATATTCGCTTTTTGTGAAACTTTGTGACTCGCCCATTTCTTTATTCTTACGCCCCACTCAAATCGTTAGCTTTTTAAAATATACACTGTTTCTCACGTACTTAACTTATATATTATATCGGTTTTATAGCGTTCTACGATGTCCGTTCCTAATCGCTACTCCTTTTTATTGTGACAGTCTTCCACTCTTAAAATGTCTTTCCTACATCGCCTTGGAGATGCCCTTTATCCATGTAGTTGCTGGTCTTACTTGTTTTCATTTTTCTGTGGGGGTCCATTCTAACACCTTTTTGGAGATTCTTCTTTCCTCCATTCGTCTTACGTGTCCGTATCATACTACCTGTTGTCTTTCGATGTCATCTATGATTGTTCTTTCTATTTCCATTTGTTGTCTAATGTCGTCGTTTCTTATGTGTTTTACTCTAGATCTTCTTGCTGACCTTCTCCAAAATTTATCTCAGTGGCTATACTTGTAGTTGACATGTACTTGTCATGTACTTAACTTACCTTATCTTAATCTGTCGTTTTCGAGTTTTTCTAAGGAAAGATTTTTCATGCTCTGTCTGTATTAAGAGTCCATAAATGGCAAGTGTACATTTACAGGGTACAAAGTCTCCCCCCCCCCCATGTGATTTTCTGACGCGCTAAAGCCCTGCTTGGGGTCCCCAATAAAAAAGATAGTACAAAAAATTTATATTTAATCAAAAGTGAAATTTAATAAAAAATCATTGATTTCGAAGCATTGCAATGTGTTGATATTTTAAAATTTGCAAAATTTTGGAGTTTTCGATTTTGAGTTCATTAGTAAACAAAAAAGGTAGGTAGTTGATAGATACATTTTACGATTTCGCTAAAGTTAGGTCTACTTGTGTAGAGAACGGTTAGTGGATGGTCTCAAAGACACGCTGTACGCAGCCTACGGCGTCTATTGAATACCACCGACTAAGTCGGTGGTCACTTCAATTCATCCCGTAATTTGAATTTGTTTTAGAATTATTCTTTTTTAACTATTTTCGGTTGTAAGATTTTTTTTTTGTTTTTGTTCTTCAAAGTTTATTAAAAGTAACGAAAATGAACAATTTCCTACGGTGTGACGTTGTACGCAACCGACAGTGTCTATTGGAGAGAACAGCCATTAGAGAGACTTATTTAAAAAAAAAATCCCCAATAAAAGTAGATTTGGCAATCACCAAATAGCTTAAACAAGAATGAATAATGGAAAAAAGCAAATTCCTATAAACTGAAAACACGTCAGAAACTAAGAATGGCTGTAAACATCAAAGTCACGAGTAACCCCGTAGCTATGTATCGCATACTAGGAATATGCGATAGAATGATACAACCAAGCCTATCACAAATATCGATTGTATCACCTACAAGTTGTCACTTAATCCGTTTGTCATCGCATTATTCAAATAATTTTCATGAATTATAATGAGATCCATTATAATACGTAACATGATAACAATTTACTTTTGTATAACTATACATTATTATAGTCGGGTCAATTTTATATGTATCGACCCACGTTTTAACGCATGAAAATCAACAAACCATGAAGAACGAATTACAAGAATGCATAGATTTTCCCTAAGGTTGTGTCGTTTACGTGCTACTTACCCTTGTTTTAGGCTAATCTTCGAAATAAGAAAACTAATCGAAATGATCAAAAATAGAAACAAAGCGCTTAGTTGGACCAAAAGGAAAGAGAAAATGAATTGGATCGGAAAAGGCAGCCTAATATACATACCTTGAAGGAATATTAGTATAATTCATTCGTTTTCAAGATGAGTAACGACGCCAGTGGCCTGATTCGTGGGTTTTCTGTATCGTCGTTTGTTAGAAATTAATTTATTTTATATTATAAATTAGTTTTTAACCAACAACAAACTACAACGACACGAAAAACCTATACGAAGCAGGCGTCTGAAACTGGCGTCGTTACTCATCTTGAAAATTAATGAACTATAGTCCAAGGACTAGCAAGAAGGTGGTAGTCATAAGAATTTTAAGAAAAAATAATTGAAAGGTGAAGTGACCGGATACGTAAAAATATTCATCTTTTTTCTCTATATAAGCAATTATTTTTCTTGTTCTTTTGAAGGATATTGTTTCTATGGAAGATTGTCACTCCATCTCTTACGCGGTCGGCTGATACTTCCACCACTTGGTGATTTTTCCCTTGCTATTTTAACGGTTTTTGTGTTCGCCATTCTACTGACGTAATTGTTCCATCTTTGTCTATGTCCTGTACATTAAATTTCTGAGTATTCTTATTTCTGCTGTTTCCAGCATTCTCTTCATGTATTTTAGCTCTATCGGGTTTTGTTTCTGATGAATACGTCATAATTGGTTATAGATTCTTGATTTCATCTCATAGTTAATGTGTCCATTATGCCATATAGTTTTATTGAGGCATCCTGCCAATCTATTTGCTCTTTGTAGTTGATCTCTTACTTTTTTTTTCAACCTTTTCATAGCTGGTGAGAAGCTCCTACTTCTTCAACACTAACTCCATCGACTTCAAGTTTGCATCTCATTGGTTTTTTACTACTGTTGCAGTTTTCTGAATCGTCTAAATCGTTATCGACTAAATGACTAAAGGATAGTTTATTCGATTTTATATAACTATCTTTCAATAAAAGTCGTTCCAGGAACGGGGCTCATAAATATTTGCGTATCATTTTAATGTCATCTACTACATCTACTTTAAAATGTATAATATATGTCTGAATTGTCAATATGAATGAGTCAGTAAAATTAAATTATTAGAAGAATTTTTTACCGTGCAACAAAAAGAAAATTTGATTGATTTATTAATGTTTTGTATTTTTATAACGATTTTCAAAATGGAACTCGAAACATCAAATAAATTTAATTTTAAATAGTGTGGCTTATTCCCAACTAAAATAGTAAATTGCATACATAATATGCCACAAGAAAATAGCTTCAGAACAATATTATTTTGTTAGTAACAACGTAACAACCAATTTTTATCCACGTGCTCCAGCTGACAGCATTGTTGTTTGAGTTTTTTTCCATAATTAGTTTTGCATTATTTAGCGCGATTAGTTGTGTATTGTTTAGATAGACCGTATTCGAACCAACTTTCTCTGATTGTTTTTAAATTCTTTAGCTTTCGTAGTAGTCCAGAAAGCAACTGCGCATCCGCTTGGAAAAATATTCCGATTCGGATTTTTTGCACAATCTTACTCAAAAAGGACCCCTTTTAACAAATTTGCATGTTGCCAGGTCCAAAAGTGGGTCAAAATTTTTGAAGTTATACTTCTTTACGGGCGTTATGAGGGTGAATTTTAATAAGATTAAAACCTTTGATCCCGGCGCCGTCGCATTACAACTTTGTTCTGATTGGATGTTCAAATGACATGACAAAAATTATCCAATATGGCAGCTGTAGCACAGCTGTGTGTGGGACTGTGGTTTGATTATGTATGGTTGTTGCGTTTTATTGTAGGAAGAGAAACAACAAACAAAAAGTTAGTTAATGGTTATACTGCCTTTTTAAATAGTTTTCATATTATATTTTTGGACTTACTAACATAGAAGAGATGATTGTTGCATGCCAATGTGAAAGCCCATCAAACTGTGACTAGTATGAGTGCGGCAAAATTACTGATAAAAAACCTATTAGCTCGAAGGCGTAAAGAACTGTGGATAACAACAATCAACCGGGACGATCTACGATCTCGCTTATTCAAAGCTAAAGAATCTTACACTGGTAGGTGTTTTAAAAATAGTTGATCAAATTTTGTTATGATATTGCACATGCACGATGCAAGTGATTGCGAAATTTATTGCACAAGTTCTTGCGGCAAGAACTTCTGCAATAGGTTGAAACTAGCTTTCTGCAATAAAATGATTACAGGATGCAAGTAATTGCATAAACTGAAATGAAATAGACAGAAACTTTGACCTACCATAAAGTTTAGGTTATGTTGTTTTTATAAATTAAATGTGATTTTTTGAGTAGAGTTAGCAGATATTAGATTAAAAATGTTAGATTATTGAGAAAATTATAATATGTATTATATATAACAAAATCAATTAATACCTAATGCAAGTATTACCTATAATACATTATTCATTTACAAAAGGAACCAAGTTGTTACAAAAGAAATAAAAACAGAAAATAGTTTCTTTATGAAAATAGTTTCTTTAACACGAAACTTTGTTGTATAACTAAAGTTATCCACCAGAATAATGTTATCTGTGAAGCGCGAGATTGGTAAAAAGTTCCTATAGTTTCCTTAAAAATTGTTTGGTTTGAAATTTAGGCTGACCGAATGTCAAAACAAACAGTGTAGCCTTATTCTATTTAGCTGCAACTTCTTGCAGCAAGAAGTTGCTGCAAGTGATTGCAGCTTTTCTGTTCAATTCTCGTGTGACACGATGCAATTTCTATTGCTGCAAGAAATTACCCAATTAGTTCCATCGTGTGAAGTGGCTATCTCATACATTCACATCACAATATTTTACATAAATCTATTAATTTTAGATGAACCTGCTTATTTAGAGGACGAAAATCATCCTGATCAAGTTCCATCACAGGAAATGGTACGCAAGCCTCAAAAAAGTGCGTAGGTAACATGATGTTGAAAGAATGGGGAGATTGGAAAAGAAGAAGTAAATTGACAGTGAGTAAATGCAATAAACACATTTATCTTATGCTTTTTCAAGTGGATATAACAACTAAAAAATAAATAATGAAGAATGTTGACAAATTTGTGTAGAAATGACAAGTTTTTGAGTGATTTGAACAATTTTAAAAACAGTCTTCTCCTCTCCAGTATAACAGATTTAATATTTTGATTTTTTGTTAAAAAATATTCTCAGCTGAGTACTGTGCGGTGGTAATAGACTGTCTCCTTCTATGCAATAAACCATCAGCTCATGTGATGCTCCAGCTACAATTTGCTTAATCCATATTATATAACTTTTCCTCAGCTTTTCGCTTTCATGTATCACATTGTTGTTAAAATTAATGGTTTTGATTTAAGTCGAGTTGCAATGCCACTTTTTTTGAATAGCGTAGTTAGCCATATATCTGTTATGTTTAAAGTATCCAAAAATGTTTCTTACGAACTTGGTGTTAGTGTTCTGCTGACTGCAAATTATATTCATATTTACCAGTTTCATGTGGACTCATTTAACTTTTCTCTATTGTTTGAGAACATATAGGCTGTCCGCTATAACTTTTTCCCGTGCGGTACGATTCATTTTCAGTAGTAATAACCCAAGGACATTGATAATTGTTCGAAAAAATTTTATAACAGATTTCGAAAGCTTGTTGCTTGGAAACAGACCGACGCCGTAGGCGGAGGTCTGTTGCCTGTAAGCAACAAGCTTGAGAAAGTTGTTAAAAAATTTTTGAGCATTTATCAATGTTCGAGGGTTATTCGGATAGAAAATTTTTTACTGTAAACAGTATTCTTTGGTATATTTGATTCGATAATTTCATTAATATTCTCATCAGTATTACAACCAAATCGTGACATTTTGAAATATTGAATATTTGAAATGTCAAAATCGAAATGAAACGAAATGTAGGTATCCATAGCTACATGATTGAGTGAAAACAGCCCATGGGATCTGTTTTCAGTATAATGTTGGTTTTATTGGTTGTATTCAATCAGATGACCACAAATTAATTGATTTCATTGGATTTCTAATTGAGCAAAAAATTTTCAATCAAATTAATTTAAAACAGAAAGTGAAACGTATGCCGAAGTGTGTAGTATATAGTATAGTATATAGTATACAAAATGTATATACACATCGACGTTCGTTTCAATTTATGTTTTGACTTAAATTGATTGAAAATGAATCGTACCGCATGGGAAAAGTTATAGCGGAGGGACTATATCTGCATAAGTATGCTCTACATAAATAAAAGTATGCACTCTGTTTAAAATGATCAGCTATTGCTCAAAAATTATTAAATGAATTGAGTCATTCTTTGATAATTTTGATTTACATTTAATGTTACATTTATCGTTACATCGAGGCCCCAATTCTCTCATTTACGTTAATTTTACAGTTTTTCTAGTGTATTCTTGGTCAGAGTTACTCAGTTTCTTCAAAATATTAATTTTGGAAACACTTGGATCTCTTTGTCTCTTCTTTCCAAGATTTTTCTTCTTTGGGAATTTTTTCTTAGCAGACGTATCTAATAATAAACTGATGCCTTTGATGCATGAAGGGGTTTCCGCTGTTGATGCTTCTTGAACATGTAAACCACTATGAACATCAGATATGTACCTTATTTTTATCAGTGGAAGTTAGTTCACTCGTAAATTATATAGATGTTACAATGTTTTTATAAAAATATTCATCAATTATAGAAATTAATAGTATTGGTAACATTGGTTACAAAGTTTTTTCCACAGAGTGATTCAAAATTTGCACTTACAATGAGGTTATTTTATTAAAAATTATTTATAGGTCTGGATCCCGCATATGAAAAAAAAGTTGATTAATAGCAAGCTGAAAATTTGTTATTAGCTTAAGGGTGTCTAGTCGGACAAACATTGTTATGTGGGAATACTGGAACAGGGGAAGTTTTAACTGTGGAGCAGGTTAAAATTTGGAACGGTCAGACCACGAAAACGGCACATGTATTTTGTCCGACATAACAGACTCAGGGCCGGTTGTTCGAACGCTAATCAACAATGATCATTATTAAATATTTAATTACTGTCACCAAAACTGTCAATATCAACTTTGTTTGGGTTGCTGAAAACATAATTAATTACAATTATGAGATTTATTATTAATTATGTTAATAATTATTGTTATATTAATTTATTATAGTCTCAGAATTGTAATTAATTATGTTTTAACAATTGACATTGACAATAATTAATTATTTGATAATGATCATTGTTGATTAGCGTTCGAACAACCGGCCCTTAAACTCTCCGAAAAGAGATTAAATTCTGATGCAAAAATCAGACTGCTATTTATCACCAACTTGGCGTTTTAATGAGTGGAACATGTAGAATATGTCAAATGACAGGAATTATGACAGGTGATAAATAGCAGTCTGATTTTTGCATGAGAGTTTAATCTCTGTTCGGAGAGTTTATGTCTGTTCTGTCGGACAAAATAAATGTGCCATTTTCGTGTTCTGACCGTTCCAAATTTTTAACCTGTTCCACAATTAAAACTGCTCCTGTTACAGTGTTCCCATATATCAAAGTTTATCCGACTAGACACCCTTAAGCTATTAACTTTTTTAATCAACTTTTTTTTCATACGCGGGATCCAGACCTATTAGGTACCTACATAAGATAGGATAAAAGTTTTTAGATCAGGATGAAAGTTGTCCTTTATAGATGTCATTTAAGCAATAGTTGAAAAACATTATAAGTGAAGTTACAATGTTATTCATATCAGATGTAGTTTTGATCTAAAATTTAAATTGGATTAAATTTTTTTGTAGGCTGAACAGATAAATCAAAAAGTTAACATAGAGGACAATGATGCATTAGCGACTGGCATATCATCTCATACGGACAACACCACAGGAGAGTTTTTTTTTATATTCGATCAATTGAGCTTCGCTTCAAAGAAAGTTGGACGCCTTGAAAAAACAAATTGGAAACTCAGCGTTTGGACTTACGGAAGATATTGAAAATGCTATAAAGTAGGGATATTATACGGGATTTGTATATACTTTTGTAAATAATATATTGTATGATATTTTAAAAGAAAATAATGAGTACCACTAGTGTTACTACAAATGGCTAGTGATTTTAGTAAGTAATTTTGCCAATTTTGTAAAATTGGCAAAAAAAAATAATTTCTAAATAGTTAATAATTTTGCCAATTTTCGCAAAATTAGCCAAAAACAAAAAAAAAATATCTACTAAAAACACTAGCCAGTTGTGTCTGAGTTTAGCGAACCGATTGTAACTGTTGTTAAATTAAGGTTAAGTTTACACTTTTGACTTGCCTACTGATTTAAAAATATTTTTGTCATCCTGTAAGTTGGAACCATAATATGGAAAACTTTTTTATTATTCATTTTACGAAAAATAGTTGTTCTACATAAAAGGTTCTGCAATATCTAGAATCTATGATTCAACCATCAGATAGTAAATTTTATGGGTAATATACAGGGTATGTAAAAAATATAAATTTCACTCAAGAGAAAAGTAGCTTTATTTTTACAATATTGAACATTGTTATTATGAAAAGTTAATTGGAATTAGGACTATATTCTAATATGCAATTACATCCTTCTATTTGAAAAAGAAATTATTATTTTCTGTTATTTCAATTATGGCAACTTTTGTTATTAATTTTACGAAAGAAAAGTTATTCTTTATAGAATGTTCTGCATGATCTAAAACCTAAAATATAACCATCTTATATCAAATTTTATCAGTTTTGTATGAGGTATATAAAAAAATGTTTTTTATGACGACAAAGAAGTATAACTTCTTACGTGCGTACACAAGTACACACACTCTTTTTTTTAAACGTTTTTTTTTTTCGTTTTTTTTGTTCTAAAATTATTTTTTTTGCATCGAACAAAGTTTTTTTAGGTTTTCTTGGATCGTTTTAAACAGAAACGGTCTTTAGTGACTTTTCTCTAAAGTTGATAGTTTTTGACATATAAGCGTTTAAAAATTTAAAAATTGCGAAATCGGCCATTTTTAACCCTCAGAAACTATGTGAAAAACTAAAAATTTCGATGTTGCCAAGGTAGAAGAGAGAGGTAAATCCCGAAGAGATTTTTGCAATGCAATATCGAAAACCCCTTTGTTTCTTAATTTCCAATCAAGCGGGCGCTTGATTGGCAACCGTTGCATGTATAGGTAACATGCGTAAAATATGTGCGGAAAAATATTTCGATTTAATTTTTTTTCACCATCTTGCTTAAAAAGGTTTTCTATTAACAAATTTGCATGTTGCCAGGGTCAAAAATGTGTCAAAAAAATTTTAAACAATTTTTTTAAACATGCAACGGTTGAAAATAGTGTCGCTCCCGCTTGATTAGCAATTAAAAACAAAGGGGTTTTGGATATTGTATTGCAAAAAGCTCTTCGGGATTTCATCAATCGATATTCTTAGAATGTCTACGTACCTTGGTATCATTGAGATTTTTGGTGTATTTTGAGGGTTAAAAATGGCCGATTTTGCAATTTTTAAAATTTCAATCGTTTATACACCGGCAAAATTAGCCGAACACCTTAAAAATGGGACATGTTTGATGTCTCGAATTTCCTAAACCTGTTGTCCGATTTAAGTGATTCTTTTAGTATATTATAGCCTTATTAGTTAAGAATATCGATGTAATAGTATTGTTGCTAGACAGGTACATGTGATTTTATACCAGGTGTTACAATCATACTGTGTTTTTTTCTTAAAGTTCGGAACACTCTGTGGAATATATTAGCATATATAAAATATTAAAATTAAAACTCCATTGTAGACTTAGGCTTCCTTAACATTTTCTTTTTTGATTCATTTGCTTATGTTGGAGAATAAAAAAAGTTATGTGCTTTAACAACTAGCCATGTTTTTTATCAATAAATCCTCATAGTAGGGGAGGAAAGTATGCTAAATTTGCAGTTACTCGAGCGTTATGGGGACCTATTGGATTGTGAAGAGTGGGTGCTAAAACCAAAAAAAAATTAAGTTAAGTTTCCCATAAAATGTGGGACTCTCGATTTTTTAATTTAATTTTCCATTTCCACCAATCGTTTTTTCCGATTATAGCGCCAAAGTTGCTAATTTTTACGTCAAGGAACCAAATCTGCAATAAAAATTGGGGGCTCCTATTTAA
Source organism: Diabrotica virgifera virgifera (assembly GCF_917563875.1). NCBI lineage: Eukaryota > Metazoa > Arthropoda > Insecta > Coleoptera > Chrysomelidae > Diabrotica > Diabrotica virgifera. Next base: position 177,099,924 of record NC_065449.1, on the reverse strand, counting down.
GATTTTAAAGTAACCCCCCACCCCACCTCCGTGGGGGGCCGTGTTTGGTGCCATTCGGAAGATTTTTGAAAAGTATTGAATAGTTGTATTTTGCCGTTTTACGATCTGATGTTCAGTTCACGAAATAGCGCAGGGTTCGTATTTAAAATTTTTAATTTACCCCTACCCCTCTCCGTGGGGTGTCACGAGCCCTCACGGAGGTGGGGTGGGGGATTTAATTTAAAATCTTAAATAGGAGCCCCAATTTTTATTGCAGATTTGGATCTTTACATAAAAATAAGCAAATTTTATTCGATACATTTTTTCGAATTATGGATAGATAGCGCTATAATCGGAGAAAAATGATTGTTTCAAATGGAAAATTAAATTAAAAAAATGAAAAGTCCCACCACTTTATGGAAAACTTAACCTTTTTCTGATTTTAGCACATATTCTTCACAATCCAATAGGTTCCCATAACGCTCGAGTAACTGCAAATTTAGTATATGTACTTTCCTCCCCTACTATGAGGATTTATTGATGAAAAACATGGATAGTTGTTAACGCACATAACTTTTTTATTATCTCACATAAGTAAATGAATCAAAAAGAAAAATGTTAAGAAAGCCTAAGTCTATTTTACTATTTTACATATGCTAGAATATTCCACAGGGTGTTCCAAACTTTAAGAAAAAAACACCGTATGATTTGTACACCCGGTATAAAATGCTATTCACCTACCTGTGTATCAACAATATTACTACAACGATATTCCTAAATAATAAGGCTATAACGTACTAAAAGAATTACTCAAATCGGACCAGTGGTTTAGGAAATTCGAGACATCAAACATGTCCCATTTTTAAGGTTTTCGGCTAATTTTGCCGGTTTGTGTATCTCGAAAACTATCACATTTACCAATCATACAGAATGATCCAAAAAACCTAAAAAAAAATTTGTCCAATGCAAAAAAATTAATTTTAGGAAAAAACAATAAACAAAAGTTTAAAAATTTTTTTGACTTGTTGATCCTGGCAACATACAAATTTGTTAAGACGGGATATTTTCAAGCAACATGGTGAAAAAAAAATTCAATCGAAATATTTTTCCGCACATATTATATTTACGCATTTTACATATACATGCAACGGTTGCCAATCAAGCGCCCGCTTGATTGGCAATTAAAAAACAAAGGGGTTTTCGATATTGTATTGCAAAAACTCTTCGGGATTTCATCAATCGATGTTCAAAGAATGGCAACATCGAAATTTTCAGTTTTCCCATAGTTTCTGAGAGTTAAAAATGGCCGATTCGCAATTTTTAAATTCATAATCGCTTATATGTCAAAACTATCAACTTTAGAGAAAAGTCACTAAATACTTTTTCTGTTTGAAATGATCCAAAAGATCTAAAAAAAAGTTTGTTCGATGAAAAAAAAAATAATTTGAAGAAAAAAAAAACAAAAAAAAAAACGTTTAAAAAATGTTGACCCACTTTTGGACCTGGAATGGCAACATGTAAATTTGTTAAAAGGGGTCCTTTTTGAATAAGATTGTACAAAAAATCGGAATCTGAATATTTTTCCTAGCGGATGCGCAGTGGCTTCCTGGACTATAGCAGTTTTTCTCTATTTTTACTCATAAGAGACCTGATCTTCAGAGGCGATTTTTATTTAGCGTTTTCCCAATTTTTGAGCGAATATTTGCGGTTTATTTCTGATTTCAAAAAAAGTTTGAGCGATTATTGAAACTCTCATAAACTCACAACTATTTCCGATTTATTTTCTTTATGGCCAGACTTTGTATTTTCGTTAACATATTTGCCTAGTTAGGAGAACTATATCATCTAGAGGCATATTACACCAGTCAATCTTAGATACCCTGTATAAATAATTCTGTTAATGTTTATACTACGAAATAGATAATCAAATAACCTTTCAAATGATCTAGCACACGATCCCTATTCTCATTTAAAAAAATCATCGATTACATCATCACCTTGAACTACGAATTTATTCCTTTTTATTTGCACCATACTGTATATTTGCTGCCCAATCTGATACTTAACGTCCAATATAAAATTAGCGTTACAGAATTTTTTGATCTTTTACCCAGACTAACGAACAAAGTCCGAAGTTTCGAACACAAAAGACCTTTTGATATCTCATATCAAGAACGCCTGCTTAGTAAATATCTAGCGGTCTCTTTTTATTTCCTTCAAATCGTGACTAAATTTCTTTGTTTTACAATTGAATTGGTTCGTACCCGGGGTTGATGATTAATTCCTTTGCCGATTGCAATCAAAGATCTCTCCACCGCAATACATCTCGCTGAACAGCTAAGAAATTATAACCAACGATACTCTCTGTAAAAGGGTCATTTGTATTAAAAAATATATGCTAAGGGTCAATTAAACTGTTTATTAAATTTTACCCAAGTTTAAAAACACGGTTGTTTTGACCTGTGACTAGTTCATCGTGCGATATAATTATTGCAAAAAATATTACTTTATTGATTTTAAATAATATACAACGAGAGTTTAATAAAACAGTTTATTAATTTCTACTGTCACGAAATGTACATAATCGAGTTTTTCTTGATAATGACACAAAATGTTCAAAAAGTTACAAAAATGGTCAAACCAATATACAGAGTAGAGGGGCACAACAATATTCTTAGTATCTAAACATATACATTTTCAACCTTGGGAAAATTACCCACCCCCACAAAACAATTTAAAAATGTCCTTTTTAGAACGTAGGTTGACGTAGGCACAGCATATAGAGGTTCACACAGTAGAACCACTCTCCGAAAAATTGGAAGTAAAATCTGTAGTCGCGCATGGCGACCGCGCAATGTTCTTAGTCGCTTTTGCCCCACTCTCGCATTGCTAGTCGCATAGAAACGTACGGATTTTAACAGGGAAAACCCGCATCCACCACTGGTAAATTACCAATTGCGTACTGCCGGTATTACTTCTTGAGATCAAAGCGCCGACAGAGGAGTGGTCTTACTGTGGAACCTCTATATACTGTGACGTAGGTAACTAAGCAACGGAACCCACTCAAAAACAATAAACAGATTATTTCGCCCTAAAGGCACGATTCCGACAACGACTGCAGACGTCAGTTATCACCATAACGACGTTATTACTTTGCACTATTAATTTGTATATTTTTTAGCAACTGCTGTCCGGCAGAACGTCAGTTGCTAATAAATATACAATTAATAGTGCAGACGGTAGACTATTAATTTGTATATTTATTAGCAACTGACGTTCTACAGGACAGCAGTTGCTAATAAATATACAAATTAATAGTGCAAAGTATTGACGTCGTTATGGTGACAACTCTAACTGACGCCTGCCGTCGATCTCGGAATCGTACCTTAACAGTAAATTATATAGCCATTTCTAATGCTAGGGGAGCCCAAGCGGGGATTTTTGCAGTGACTCGAGCGCGTCAAATTATCACATGGGGAGAAACCTTGTTCCCTGTAAATGTTCCTCTACCATATATTTTCTCTTAATACAGGGGAGTTCGTTAAGTTGAGCCCGGAAAAAAAATCTATCTTCAGAAACACTCGAAATTGTCAGATTAAGATAAGGTAAGTTAAGAGGATGGGTACGTATTTTCGGCTGCAATGCTATTCAAATAGGGATTCATTTTTTTCGAATCCCGAGAAAACTAATAAGTATTTTTGAAAAATTTAAATGCAGAATGAAAGATTACGTTCTTAACGAGGGCCGAAAGTCCCTGAGAACTTCTATAATGTTTATTTTAATAAGTTACAGGGGTGAAAAACTAAGAGAAAATTTAGTGTGATTTTTAATTTCAAATATCTCATTCAAAATAAACTTTTTATTTGTTTTAAGTGACTTTAGGCCCTCGGTAATAATTTTCGGTAAAAATATTTATTGGTTTTTTCAGGATTCGAAAAAAATGAACACAATGTCCGTGGTAATATTTTCCAAATCTATCTTCGTCTTACAACGCACTCAGTCGAATAGAATATTGTCAGTCAGACATTGACAATCAGTGACAATTTTAAATATTTGACATGGCATCGGGAATATTTTGAGTTGTTGATTAAATCATATTGATATATAGTGTAGGGAAAAGAGGAGTGAGAGGGGCTGGTTCTAAAAGTTTGTAAACGTAAAATAAGTATAAAAAGAATAATATTCTCACCTTCCTACATTTGGTAGATCAAAATATATAGGACTACGAAGGACCAGCAACCAATTGATTGCAAAATTATACGTTAGTATCAATAGGGAACAGCTAATAGTAGAATAATAAGTAGATAATAATTAAAATAATAAATCAAACTTAAATTGACATAGTTTATTTTTGTATTAGACACAAATAGTATTAGACACAAATTTTTGCAAGAAGTAAATAAAATGGACAATAACAGGAAATAATGAGAAATTAAAAGTAATAAAAGTTATTTTGCCAACTAATCACCTATACCTAATTTTATACAAATGTTCTTAACTGTATGGACATGCGGTAGAACAAAAAAGTTTATTTATAAAACCGGCAACCCTGCAATGCTGCAGTTTGGTGCCGTAATTTTGTACAGAGGTGATCAATTGGTACTTCTTCTAATTTAATTTTATAATGCAGGTACTTACAGTTTAGATGCACAATAACTGAATTTAATACATACTAACTTGATTAATAATGACTTGCTTTCATTAGAAAAGCGTCAGATTTAGCGTGCTTCCAGTGGGGAAGCGAGGAACGCACTTTTTACATCTTATTCGCTCAGAAGTTGGAGATGAAGTCTTTGTTTTAGGGGCGAAGGGAACTAGAGCAAGTTAGGTATACGATTTTGGGCAAATAAAATCAGACAAGCGCAGAATATATGATTAGGAAGAAAGAAAGCATGTGTGCTGAGAGCGTAGGGTTTTAGTTTAGGGGGATAGAAAAATATTAGAATAGTTATTAAAATATTAGAATTACAAAAACTATTGTAGAAAAGACAATTTTCTACATATAGTGTATTTGATAAATAATTGATTTAAGACGTGAACTTAATAAAAAGTTATTTATTGTGTGTATTATTTGTGGAAGATCCAAGCAGAGAATACGTCAGGATAATATGTATATTCTGTGATACAAGTATTTTGTTGTTGAAGATGTTCAAAATTGTAAGCGTTCCATAGTAACAATATATTATTAAGAAATCACTTTAACACTTTTCCTCTTTTCTCGATTGAGTATTAGTTTTAGTTGAACATATAAATTATTACAATCACTGAATATATAGCTAGTGAAAACATTATCACATTTATTAACTGAATTAATAATTTGCAATTATACAAATAACAGTTATCCAAGAACATTCAAAAGCCATCTCTTTAAGTTAATGATGACATTTTCAAGTAGAATGACATTCTAGTAATGTTCACATATCCATACCAGTGTGAATTTTACTACACGTAATTTGCCGTGTAAAGACAGTAAAGTAAAAGTAGGGATATCCGTAAAATATTTGCGAATTATGTACCGATGGCCTTAAGTACATGCAAAAAAGTGTATATTTAAAAAATCTAACGATTTGAGTGAAGAAATGGGTGAGTCACAAAATTTCACAAAAAAAGCGAATATATCAGATCCAAAAATTGCAAAATACACGTATTCAATATTTTTGGAAAGTCTATCGAATGGCACCAAACACGGTCCCCCACGGAGGTGGGGTGGGGGTTACTTTAAAATCTTTAATAGTAGCCCCCAATGTAAAAATAAGCAACTTTTATTCGAGACATTTTTTCGAATTATGGATAGATGGCCCTATAATCGGAAAAAACGATTGTTGGAAATGGAAAATTAAATTAAAAAATGTAAATCCCCCACTTTATGGAAAACTTAACCTAAGTTTTTTTGGTTTTAGGACCTACTCTTCACAACCCAATAGGTTCCCATAACGCTCGAGTGACTGCAAATTTAGCATACTTTCCTCCTCCACTATAAAGATAAAGATTACAATAGTTGTTAGATTTCAACAGAAACATACAACAAATGATAATTTTAATCTTTTGAATAGATTTAAGGGAAAATAAATTTACCAAGTGAAAATGTGCCATAAACACTAAAAACTGAACATATAAAAATTAAATAATAAAATTAATTATAATATAAGAAGACAGAACATGCCGCCCGCCTTGAACAACTGAAGTTCAAAATGGGGGTGTTGACTGACATCGATGATCCAGTTCTAGTTGATCGGAAGTGGACGCAATTTCTTCACGCAGCTTTTGTATTCTTCAGTTTTGGTTTTCAGAATTACTACTCTGATGATGATGTCCCCTTCAGGGTCCACACACGTGATGCGTTTATCTGTCCATCGTAGCGATGGCAAATTCAAGAATTAGAACCAAAGCATCGACCTGTATTCCATTATCAGTAGCATTAACATTATTGCTGTTGATCAATTGATGAAGATATTCTTTATACCATCGTTTCCAGAAGGGCTGTTTCAATTTGTAGGGCAGGCTGCCACGCTGATAATTTATTGGATGGCATATCCAAAAAGTCAATCTCAGAATTGCTTGTCATCGGGCCACCAATTAAAAAATGTCCAGGGGTAAAGGGAAGAAGGTGATTTGGGTTAGACTACATAGAAGAAATAGGACGAGCATTTAATATCACCTCTATTTCAATAAGATAAGTTTGTAATTGTTCGTATGTTAACAAAGTATGCCCTACAGTGAGAATTAAATGATTTTTGTAGGACCTAACCGCTGCTTCCCAAATTCTAGTGGGGAGATTTGGGCGGTATAAAATGCGGTTTAATCTAAACCTAGCGGTCTCTTTTTATTCTTTCTAAATCGTGACTAAATTTCTTTGTTTTACAATTCCTGTTGTTAATTCCTTTGCCGATTGCAATCAAAAATCTCTCCACCGCAATACATCTGGCGGAACAGCTAACAAATTATAATCAACGATACTCTCTGTTAAAGAGTCATTTGTATTAAAAATTTATATGGTGAGGGTCAATTAATTTGTTTATTATGTATAATTTTACCAAAGTTTAAAAAACACAGTATATTTTATTTTAAAAATTTGCGTCAAACTCCCTTGGAAAGATTTTTTTAAATTGGGCAATAGTTTTGTAGAAATTAACAAAAATAAAAATTACGAATAACGTAGACTAAGCGTTTAATGTTTTTTAATACCATAAAATTACATAGGAATTTAATATCATTAGCTTTGATTTTTCTAGTACCTACCCATATAAAAAAATAATATTATGTAAAATGTGCACTTGCAATTAAGAATTATATTACATGAAACCAACTGCGTAGCAAATTCCACGGCATAATCCAGTAGGATCTGGTTACCCATACTAAAAGAGGAAATCAATACAAATAAAATACCACGATTAGTAATACAATATCATATCGAGGATAAACTAAAAGTAGATGTGCATCAAGTCATACTTGTTTGATTTTACTCAACAAACTTGACTTGAAAACAAAACTTTTTTCGTAAAAAAGTTAAACCAAACTTTTTTCGTAAAAAAGTTTGACTTAACTTTATTTCGATATTTTTAAGTTTGACTTGAAATCAAACTTCTTCAAACAGTTTAAAGTTTGAATATCATATTGCGCAACGTGTTTATTTTCAACTCTAATTGAGGACCTTTTGTTTTGACTTTTCGTTTTGAAGTGTGTGCTTTGTGCGATAATGTCTGAACCTGAACCTTTTTCGGCTCAGAATACGTACCAGAACAAATTGAGTCTGATTTTGAAGGTATTCCCATCACTGCAAAAGTTAAGAGAACAGAATCTGTAGGCGAAACATAATTAATTAAGAAAAATAAATATACTGATTTATTTGATGTTACGGCAGGCAATTGCAAAACAATGAAAATTGCAGTGCATATTATGTAAAAAAGACAGACAATCCCTTTGTAGATTTTAAACAAGCCTATGATTCGATAGATAGAACAATTCTACCTAATATATTGGAAGAATTTGGCATACCATCAAAATTATTACGACTAGTGCAAATGACAATGGCAGAAACAGAAGCACAAGTATGTATTCAAGGACAGATCACTGATGCGTTTACGATAACGCAAGGACTGAAACAAGGCGACGGACTGGCTCCAACGCTTTTTAATCTTGTTCTTGAATATGTAATTAGACGGTTGACGGTAAGCGGAAATAACATACTTACAAACAAATCTACCCAATTAGCAGCATACGCGGATGATATAAACATAATGAGCAGAACAATGAATGCAGCGGAAGAAACCTACGTTGAGTTGAAACAGAGTGCAGAAGCAGTAGGTCTAGCAATAAACACAAATAAAACAAAACTACTCATACAAACCAGATCAAATAGACCGGCGCAACAACACTTTATTGACGATATAGAGCATGTGAATATATTCACGTACCTAGGAATGGATCTGGTTGCAAGCAGTGAAGAAGAACCGGAAATAAATAGAAGGCTTGTGCTGGCAAATAAAGCCTATTTCGCGATGGGCCACATATTCAAATCGCGAGACGTACACCGGAAAACAAAACTCCGGGTATATAAAACAATAATCAGGCCCATAGTAAGTTATGGCTGCGAAACATGGGTGGTGTCACAGAAATCTGCCAATGCATTAGATGTGTTTGAAAGAAAAGTATTACGTAGGATACTGGGCCCAATAAGTGAAAATAACAACTGGCGAATTAGGTATAATAGAGAAATATACGAGCAATATAGCGAACCAACTCTAGCACAACACACTAAACTGCAGAGATTACGGTGGGCAGGGCACGTGGTCCGCATGCATGACAATAGAATCCCCAGAAAATTGCTAAATGCAAGAATGCAGGGAAGAAGACCTGTTGGAAGACCTAAAAAGAGATGGGAAGACGAAGTCGATGAGGATGCCAGGAACTTCCTGGGAACGCGTTCATGGAAAAGAACAGCGGTAAATCGAAATGATTGGAGAAGCTTATTGAAGGAGGCCAAGGCTTGATTTGGGCTGTAGTGCCATTGGATGGATGGATTATGTAAAAAAGGCAGAACAGCGTTATAAAATGACAAATAATGGAACTAGTTCTTTAAAATGACATCTGATGCAAAGTCACAAAAAATTCATTGAACCTACTCTGTCAAAATATATTTATATTTTGTTGTGACTTCATAAATTTGTTGAAGTAGATTAAATTACACTTGGAATGATAAAAAAACCATCCAACGAATTTGTTGTTGTAGTCTAGTAACAATCAAATAAAAATACAAAAAAATGAATATAATGCATAAAATTATCACGGATTACCGATAAAACGAATTACCGATTACGACTCTATTTTGACTTGAATAGCTACTCGTATCAAGTTACTTTTATATGGAACTCTTTGTATTTTTAATTATATTATCTTAAGTGGCAACTAACATTTCTATCTTGACAAAAAAGTATATCTACAAAATAAATAATTATTTTTCAAACTCTTTCAAATTAGTTTAATAAACAGTTTGAATTTTCAATCCTGTAACCATTAGCTAGTTTGATTTGACTTGAATTATTTGTCAGAAGGATTGCTTTGAGTTTGACTTAATTTAAGTCAAACTCAAGTCAATTTCAAACATTCAAGTCAAATGTGTGCAACTCTAGCTAAAAGACAAACAATTAGACATGCACGTTATAGATTTAATGACATCATAACCCACTGGTACAAAATTGACGGCAAACAAATTCAACAAATTTTTCCTCATATATTAGTTTTTTCGCTACCGTCAAGTTTAGCTGGCTGTTGCCAAATAAAAAACATATATTTATTCACCACAGCAGCTACCAGCTACATTTTTTCTCTTTGTCTTTAAGAGTGTGAAACAAAGATAACTATCTGCAATAGAAATGTCAAAGGTCATGTTGTCCTATAGAAGATTATGTAAGATTTTTGTTTATTTTTTTTATTCCTCATTTATGGCCTTTGGGAGCTGTGCCATTTAGCCAGCAACATTTCTTAAAATTACGCCTAAGTAAACCTACCATACAACAAGACTATTACGAACCTAATCGACCAATCAAAGATAGAGAAAGAAAGTGAAGTTGGTTAAAAAATAGACTGTCGTTAAAATATAAACTAAACAAATAAAATATAATTTGAAAACAATAATTTGACATTATATGTAATCTCCAATATTACGACAGACGTCAGTTACCATTTACCATCTCATAAAATATAATAATGACGTCATATATACTGGTCATTACTGCTAGCCAATAAAATGCTCGCTGTAACAGGGTTGGCATGTCAAGAAAATCTGATTATTCCCTATATATTTATTCAAATTTAAAATATGGCAAACAAAGGGAAAAGTGCGTGCGAGGCTTATTGTTTGACTTAGACCATACATCATTTATATTTTAAAATAACATACTTATAAAATCAGAGACTGTTGTTAATTTTGAGAATAAACTAAATCTAAGACCAAAATACTTACCATGTCATCATAGTACCAGGAGATTTATTCTTCGTGATTTTCTATGGGATTACTACACGAGAATTTTACTATCATTGCATGTGGCTGTTTTTTTAAAGACAGATCAACTGCTATGATTTTTCTAATGGATATTCTTAAGTAAAAGTTAATTCCATGTAATCTAATGAATATCTTCCAATAAAGTCGTCCCAGGAACGAAACTCATAGATATTGGCAATATCATTTTAAAGTTTTTTGCTTTAAAATGTATAATATGCATATTATGTCTGAACTGTCAATATGAATAAGATAAAATTAAATTATTAGAAGAATTTTTATCAAGGAACAAAAACAAAATTTTGTTTATTTTATTAATGTTTTGAATTTTGAGAACGATTTTTTAAGTAAAAATCGAAACGTCAACTTGATTTTAACGTAAAATTGTTGCTTATTCCCACCAAAAATACTAAATTGCATTAAGATGTCACAAGAAATTAGCTTCGAAACTTTCTAGGTACATGTATATATTATTTGTTTTAATTTATTATTTAATCTTTTTTTCTGTTAAATTATATATCAATCAAAATTACATCTAGATTAGAGGCTGTTTCTGCGATTTCTGCGTCATTATTACCTGTCAAAATTAATAGCCGCAAATGTAAGATAAAACAAAAACTCTTAATGCAGCATTCTCTTTTGCTAGACGTGAAAAAGGGCACAATACAGATAATTTACACAGCGATCGATTTACCGTCTATGTCTGATATTACCCTTGTCAGAAGAGACACAGACAAAAAGTTTGTGAAAAAATAATGGACAGTATACCTCCATATCTTAAAATATTTTCAAATGGGCAGAAAAATATTTTCAAATAGATTCGAAAAATACATTTTTAATATAAAATATACAATGGAAGATAATTTATTCAAGTTATAGGTACATTTTACATTTTACAAAGTTCGAATAAACAATCATATTTATCTTTGAAAACTGAAAGCACTGTGACGAAGGAAATATAGATACCATCTTCTTCTTCTTTTAGTGCCAATTCCACTAATGAAGGTTGGCTATAACCATTGCAAATTCGTTTCTATCTTCTGCTTTTCTTAAAAGCGTGTGTGTGTTTTCGCCGGTCGCGATTTTACAAAACATACCCGCTCTCTGGTTTTTTCCTCCATTTCCTATTTAGAGGTAACCAGGCCCCAACCTCCGTATTATCCTATCCAAACCCCAAATTCCTTCCCTAATATCCCCTCCCACCCACCAACCCGTCTGGCCAGCGTGGTGGGTTATGGCCAAAACCTCCACAAATCAAAAATGTCGGTTTCAACAGATATACGGAAGATACCCCAGGTGGGTAGGAAGTTTATTCCACAGTCCCACACCGAAATAACGGTCTGCCTCGAGGATTCTGGGGGAGGCAAGTCGACATTGAAAAAGAAGAACAACAAACAACTCCATATAGCAACTTACAACATCCGTTCCATGGCAAAAGACGAAAAACTCTACGAACTAGAAGAGGAATTAGGGAATATGAATTGGGATATAATGGGACTATCAGAAGTTAAAAGAAGAGGTGAAGGGTATGTGGACTTACATTCAGGCAACAGGCTCTATTATAAAGGCAATGAAGACTATACATACGGTGGAGTAGGTTTCTTAATCAACAAGAAGAGAAAATCACAAATTCAAATAATTGACAGCATCTCAGACAGGGTTACATACATGATTTTAAAACTAAATCCAAAAACCAAATTAAAGATTGTGCAAGTTTATGCTCCAACTGAAAAGGCAACTGATGAAGAAATAAATACTTTTTACGAAGATCTTAAAAAAGCTATAGACACCAACAGAAAATCCAAAATAATAATAATGGGAGATTTTAACGCCAAAATTGGAAGTAAGATTGAAGACTCTGAAAGCAAGATTGGAAATTTTGGATTCGGCACAAGAAACACAAGGGGAAAAAAACTTATGGAATTTCTGGAACAAGAAAACATGTATATTATGAATACCTTCTACAAAAAGAAACCTAACAGAAAGTGGACATGGGTTGCACCTAACGGAACCACTAAAAATGAAATAGACTATTTTCTCTCAAACAACAAAAGAATATTCGAAGACGTAACAACAATAAACAACGTAACAACGGGTAGTGACCATCGTATAGTTAGAGCAAAAATAAATATTAACATGAAAGAAGAGAGGAAAAGAATATTTAAAAAAACAACGCGAATAGATGCCTTTAAAGTAAAAACAAATGAAGAGCAATTCCGAGAGGTCTTAGCGGATAAGTTCAAATATGATCCTTCACATAATCAAGATGAAATTGACGAAATTAACAAAAACATCAATAAGAATCTTCTCGAAGCCGGACTACAGGTCGCAAAGAAAACAAGTACTAAAGAAGACAAAATAAGCAACGAAACTAAACAACTAATGACGGAAAGACAAGACGACAACTACTAACGCAAAACAAACGCCATACTCAAGAATACATAGAACTTAATAAAACAATTAGAAAAGAACTAAAACGCGACTTACAAAAATGGAACGAGAACTTAATAGAGCGAGTCATTGAAAACAACAAAGGCTTAAAATGTCTAAGACCCGCATTGGGTGTTCAAAAAATCATTAAAATTAAAGACGCCAATAGTAAGGAAGAGAAGGACAAATATAAAATAACAAAAATAGTCGAAGACTTCTACAAAAGCTTGTACAGCTCGCAAAGCCAGCCTAATGAATCAACAAAGGAGAACGTCAAAAGAAAAATAAAAAACGTGGGATCAGAAGTACTACCAAATATAAAGGGATTCGAAATAGAAAGAGCTTTAAAAGAACTAAAAAATAATAAAGCTCCAGGACAGGACGGTATAATTGCCGAGCTCTTGAAAACAAGCAATACAGTAACAATCCCTATACTAACAGAGCTATTTAATAAATGTCTCCATAATAGCAAGATCCCTAAAGACTGGAACGAAAGTCTAGTAATACTTTTACACAAAAAAGGGGACAAATGTGACCTACAGAATTATAGACCGATATCGTTGCTCAGTCAAGTATACAAACTATTCATGAGAATTATTAACAACCGGTTGACCTACAAAATGGACAATTACCAACCAGTGGAACAGGCTGGCTTCCGCAAAGGATATAGTACATCAGACCATCTGCTGACAATGAGAACATTGATAGAGAAGGCAAATGAATACCAACTACCCGTATTTCTTGCCTTCGTAGACTATGAAAAGGCGTTTGATAGTATCGAGATGTGGGCCATAGAACAAGCTATTAATAATTGTAGAATAGATTCGAGATATAGACAACTAATACATAATATATATGAAAATGCAACTATGATTGTACAACTAGACGAAAATACAAATCCCATCCCTATTAAGAGAGGCGTGAGACAAGGAGACGTAATATCGCCAAAGCTTTTCAACCTAGCACTAGAAGACGTCTTCGAAACGACAAATTGGTCAACCTATGGCATTAACCTTAACAGGGGCGTAACAGAGGGCCCCGCAGCATGAAGCTTGCGGGGGGGCCCCAAGCGCTTAAGGGCCCCATCTTGTCATCTGATATTATGTAAAAATCTGTTATTGTTATATTATTTTTACGTTGTCTGTTTAAATTTAAAAACGTAAAAATTTCTAACTAGACGTATTTGCTAAGTGAATCATCTCATAATATCTAGAAACTTAATCCCTTCCGGCCTACCGAAATTTTATGGCAGCGACAATAAACTATATAATGATTTGTACGTGACTATTAAAAGATATTAGAATTGCAATTTGCCGAATTTAAGAACAATATTTTTAAATCTAAAAATGGGTTTTCTTTCTCTCTGTTCTTTACCTACTTTTAGTATTTCGATACAATATTATCGCCAGTAATTTCATATTGGTTTATTGGTTGTTTGCATTGAATGTTATTTATGTTTGTGTTGTTTTACGGTTATAGTTGCATCAGTTTGGTACGCATTTATTTAACAATTATTGACGACTTTTCTTGTGTAATCATTGGACAATCTCTCAACAGATAAACGGTAAGATAAGGAAATTATAACACTTACGCTTTAGGGAAGTCAATGTAGAAAAACTTGCATTGTTTCGTTTTCGGAAAAAATCAAACAAGCTTATATTTTTCTAAAACATTTTTTGTTAGTTTATATATCTTATCTTAAAGTGAAAAGTTCTACTCACAGATGCCTCTAATTGTTTATTAATTCTTTAAACAATAAAACTGTTTTATATTAAATAATTTTAAAAGATATCGGTGAATTCATCATTTTACTTTGTTCAAAAATGTTTCTATTTGCTTTTGGATTATGCTGAATTCGAATATGCCATTAAATCAGGGCCATAAGTACGATGTTGGGGGCCCCGGGGCAAACGTGATCTGGGGGCCCCCTACCGGGGGGTCTGGGGTTAATCACCCAGCAGAAGGAGTCCGGGAAAATTGATATTTAACCACTTGAAAACACATTTTAATGTACTCCATGACTGAAGTTTCCTGTACCTACCTACATATTGCTATTTTAGTTGACCAACACAAAAAAAATTTGAAATCACATTATTTTAAGCTAAATATTTACCATCAATATAACATCTTTTCTGTTTTTATAAAAAATATACTACATATAATGTTACATACATTCTTCGGCTATAATGTAGGTTTTTAATCGCGTTATTTTGCCTATAGGCAGTATAACGCGATTACAATCGCGGTGCCCCCTTCGCCGGGGGCCCCGAGGCACTGCCCCCTTCGCCGGGGGCCCCGTGGCACTGCCCCCTTCGCCGGGGGCCCCGAGGCACTGCCCCCTTCGCCGGGGGCCCCGAGGCACTGCCCCGGTTGCCCCAATGGTAGTTACGACCCTGTCAGACATTACAATTTGGAAATTCAAAATAAATTTTTTGAGCACTTTTACAGTATGTCTGCGTGGCAATTTTACGAAAAAAGTTATTCTTCATGAAATGCTCTGAATGGTCTTAAATCTGAGATACAAAATAAGCCAGATAAACCATCAGATATCAAAGCTTATCAATTTTATACGAGGTAAGTCAAAAAATAGGAATTTAACTCAAGGATAAAGTACTTTTATATTTAACAATATACTATTTTAATTTTAATATGTAATTACATCCTTGTAAATAACAAATTAATTTTTCCAAATATTTCTCAAATTACCGGTAACCAACATCATTTTATTACAATTTTAATAACTATTTTATTATTAATTTTTTAATTTTACGAAAAAATTATTTATAAAATTCTTATCAGATTCTTTATAAAAAGCTCTGCATTATCTCAAAACGAAGATTCAATCGTAATATATCACATTTTACCAACTTTATACGAGGTATGTCGAAAAATATGAATTTCTCTGTAAGAGTTAAGTACCTTTATAGTTCACAATATTTCAACTGGAATGATATAATTGCATATTTAAACATAGTTTTTAATTGGACCGCGTTATGCATAACTCGACCAAGTGCCACTTTTACCTTTTTGAGAAAAATGAATTTAAGTTTATGGCGTTCTGAAAAATCTATTTAACATTTTAAAAATTTGATTTTTAGATATATTTTTAAAAACGGTAAAATGAATTTTGTTGTATTATTATTTAAAGTTTTAAAATTATATTTTAGCTGATATAGACAAAAATGGCGTTTGGTAGCGTATTGCTTTTTTCGTTATTAACATTTTAATAATTTGCATAAGTCGTTTACTAAACAAAACTGTCGCTTGGGAGGTTTATGCGAATTAAAACATGTGGTTTATAGAATATTTTTATTGTTTTATGACAAAACTACATTGTAAAACTAAACATAACAACAGTGTTGTATCATAAGATAGTTACTATCTTATAAAACTGTAGTCTGATATAACAACAAAATTGGTATAAGACCTTACTAAAGTTCATCATCTTCAAGATCAAAATCAAGAGGTCCATTTAACCCATCTATATCATCTTCCATATTTGGATCACCAGTCAATTTTTTGTAAAACTCTTTGGCATCTTTTGGAATAAGGCTAAGCAAAAATTTTAGATCCTCAAGTTTTTTATCTGGTATTGGCTTCCCATCTGGCCATAGCAGCACAAGTGATTCTTTAAAATTTTGATAAAGTTCTGATGATGGTCTTCCTCGTTTCTTTTGTAGACTTATCTCATGAGCTTCTTCGTGGAAAGAATATTTAACAAAAAGTTTTTCGCGGCATTCTTTTCTGAGTTCAATCTCTTTGAATTTAAGCCAATTAATTTTATTATTAAAGATATCCACTTTTCAAATTACAAGTACCGAAAAAGTGTTCCTTCTTCATTTTGTGAACGATTAGAGGATTTTTTTTTCGGCACGAACTCATTACATTCATGTAGTCTACCGGTGAATACATTCTTTGTTGGAATTTTAAGGCGCATTCAATGTCACCAAAATCTGTATCATTTGGCAAAAAACTATGGCCAGATGTAAGGAAACGTAAAGTGATTCTTTCCAGTAAAGGATGCACATCAAAAATGGCATTTAACATCAAAACTATTTTAATGTTTCGGTTCTGCCCTCCACAGCTGTCCGACCACAAAATTAAATGTTTACATGCCTCCATATCTCTAGCTTTCAACACATGTCTAAATAAACAAGAGCCAACTTCTTGGGCCCCTCTGCCGGCTTCGCCTTCTAACCACACATAACAATGGCCTTTATTATGTTTAGCTGTATGTATACCTAGATTATAAAGCCAAAGTTGGCGTTTGTAAAAAACTACATTTGTAGGTATACGGGGAAGAGGCAGTGTTTTTTCCATATCAAAACACAATACTTCAAGTTGTTCGTCAAATTTTGCACGCTTTCTGTCTGCATTTAAAGCTTGTCTTGCTTCTTCAGCGGAATCGATGTGGTTATCTCTCTCAGTTTTATATTTAACTTGTTCTTCTGTGGCGCTGTTGTTTATTAGAATTTCTAATTTGTCACAAAGGTTACAAGTGTCTTTTTTCAGTGGTTTTCTTCTGAAATTAAAATGAGTTAAAAAAACGTTTTTGTACTTCGAAAACGACACAGGTGAATTATTAACTTGCTGCTTGTACAAATCGTACATAATGGGCAATGTAGTGTCTGCTCGTAAGTACATTGAACTTGTTTTTTCCCTTGCATAATGAGACTTATATTTTGGAAATTGTTCAATATGTTCCAATATTTCTTGCAATCGTTCTTCTGATATTTTATTTTTTCCGCCTGCTCTTCCTCTTAAGTCTTTAACTCCTTCTATCCTTTTTTTTGATTTTAAGGCATTATCCACTTTTGCACTCGAAATTCTTAGGGTTTGCAACAGAAATGTTTTGCAAACTACGTGGCCATTAATATTGTACACCCTGGAGTGCATTTTTTTAGTAGAATTTTGTTTTCTTTTTCTTTTTATTGGACCTTCTTGAACCATGGCGCAAATTAAGGCACGTTGAGCATCATGCGAACTTACTTCATAAAATTTGTCGTATTCTTGTTTAGCATTTTCAATGCCAACTTTCGATAGACAGTCGCATTTGCACAAATACTGACGAAACTCTTTTTTTAGTTTCATTTCTCCTTTTTGTGTAAAGTATGATTTATTTTGAATGCAGTGTTTTTTGCGGATTTCTCTATTCTGACTAGGGAACTTTCTCTTTCTCCCTTTTTTTGGACGGCCCTGATATTTTTTTTCTTTAGATTTTACGCCATTCTTTTCCCCATCATTTTCTCCTTTATCGGATTGCTCCATCTCTACTATATTGTTATCTTCATTAATATCTCTGTTGACAAAATTTAAATCTTGACGATATTCTTTCCGGCCCGACTGTCGGTCTTCTTCTTGATTTTGATTATCATCCATTACTCTTACGTCACCTATTTCATTTTCCTTGTTTGAATATCCATCCGAATTACTTCCTTCCTACAAATAAAGTAAATAAAAATTTAGAAATCTGCTATTTATTTGGTTTTTTATACCTCATAAATTATGTCTGGTAATTTTAGATTAAATTCCACTTCCCGAACCGTTTGTAAATCGCTGTAAGTCTTTGGGGAAACAGCTGCTGTATGAGTACTTTCTTTCTATAAATAACAATAAGTAAAAATTAACAAAACTTAGTTAAACATTAAAACTTATAATAACATACCTCACTAATATCTGTTGCTGAGTTAAAATCAACTTCCTGTAACGGTTCTAAGTTGGTATAAGTCTGAAGCGAACTTGTTTCTTGCCGAATACCTTCTTCCTATAAATAAAGTAAATAAAGATAAACAAAACTACTGTAAAAATTTAAGTTTTTAATTTATACCTCAAAAATTATATCTGGTAATTTTCGATTAAATTCCACTTCCCGAACCGGTTGTATATCGCTGTAAATCTTTAGGGAAACAGCTGCTTTATGAGTACTTTCTTCCTATAAATAACAATAAGTAAAAATTAGCAAAACTTATTTAAAAATTAAAACTTATAATAATATACCTCACTAGTATCTGTTGCTGAGTTAAAATCAATTTCTTGTAACGGTTCTATGTTGGTGTAAGTCTTACGGGAACTTGTTTCATGACGAATACCTTTTTCCTATAAATAAAGTAAATAAAGATAAACAAAACTACTGTAAAAATTTAAGTTTTTAATTTACACCTCAAAAATAATGTCTGGTAATTTTTACAATACAAAATAACTTACCTTCTCCTCGTTTGTTATTTCTCGAGCACGGTTTAAAATTAGAGCAGTCCTCTGCAACATATTTACACGCTTTTTTACACTTTTAAACACAACTTTTATAAAAAATATAACGCGACACTTTTTATATTGCTCAACAGACTGAACTGAATTAACAAATTAACAAGACGGAAACAATGCTGCCAAAATCCCGCCGATTTCCGTTTTTGCTAAGGCGACCAAGCGCCAATATTATGTCGCATAGTCTTATTATGCTAAATCTAAGTCACTTAGTCGGGTATTGTCAAATGTTTACAGACATTTAGTCGATTTGGCGTTTAGCTAAAAGTAAAATATTTTCCAAAATACAGATTTCTAGGCTTTGGTGATTTTTTCCCAAATAGGTAACGTCATTACTTGATAGATGGCAGCATTATTCCAAAAACTTGAATTTGGCGCTTAGTCGAGTTATGCATAACGCGGTCCAATTGCAAACAACTTTTTATAATAAAATTTTTCAATATTGTAAAATATAAAGGTTGTATAGGTACTATTGAGCGAAATTAATATTTTTTGATATACCTAGTATAAAATCAATAAAATTTAATATCTGATTATTGCAACTTAAGTTTTATACCATGCAGAGCATTTTATGAAGAATAACTTTTTTTCGTAATATAGATATGTAATAAAAAAAGTTTCCCATAGGTTCCAAGCTACGCAAACACACTTTTTTGGAAATGAGTCTGTATACCGATAAAGATGAGAAATGTAAGTTGTTATAAACAGTGAATGATAACGCTAACACAAAAAAGTTTTTGTTTAATAAGTCGTATTTAGTAATTGTTTAACGCGGGAGCAGTCGCGCTCGCTTCTGTCACGTAAGCAGTCGCGCGTAGAACAAAATCTAACAATACGAATTTAAAACAAAGTTCAATTTTATAATATTTTTGTTTGCTTGTTATGTTACAAATATCTATTTCTAACAATTTTAAAACTAATTGGTTCCCACCAAAGCCATAAATTCCACAAAAAAAAATAAAAATAAAATTAAAAAATTTAAAAAAAATCCTACGCATTACTACAATCTTCTTCGAGGCACTTACAAGTGGAAAGTTATGTTGCAAAATTTTTCATTAAGTTATCACGGAAAATGATAAAAAGTTGGATTTTTTCTAACGGCGCGACTGCTCCAGGGTTAAAAGGGGCCCCATTTCAAATTCTGCGGGGGGGCCCCGACAGAGTTTGTTACGCCACTGAACCTTAATGGCAAGAAGCTAAATCACCTCAGATTCGCTGACGACATTGTGATTATAGCGAGCTCATTCGAGGAACTGCAAATTATGATAGAGGAACTCGCAGGCAGCTCCCAATACGTCGGTCTAAAAATGAACATGAAGAAAACAAAAATAATGACAAACACAGATGACCCCAGACGCATAACTATAAATGGCAGTGAGATAGAAAAAGTCCAGGAATATATCTACCTAGGCCAAATCCTGAAACTTGACAAAGAAAACCAAAGTGCGGAAATTAATAGGAGAGCAAGACTAGCATGGGCAGGATTTGGAAAACTTGGTTGGATACTTAAGAACCGCAAAATACCTCAATATTTGAGGACCAAAGTGTTCACCCAGTGCATCCTTCCTATCATGACATATGGGTGTCAAACCTGGACCCTAACCAAGGCAAATATGAATAATCTAGCTACAACAGAAAGAGCTATGGAAAGAGCAATGTTAGGTATACGACTGTCAGATAAAAAGAGGAGCGACTGGGTAAGATCAAAAACAAAAGTCGAGGACATAACAACAAAAGTTGCCAAACTTAAATGGAGCTTTGCAGGCCACACTGTTAGACAAAAAGACCAAAGTAAACGACCGAGAGGAAGACCACAGATGAGATGGGTTGATGATATTAAAAGAGTAGCCGGAACGAATTGGAAATGTGTTGCTCAGGATAGAGACCGATGGAAGGAGTTGGGAGAGGCCTATGTCCAAACGTGGACGATAGAAGGCTAAGAAGAAGAAGAAGAAGACCCGCTCTGAGCACAAGCTCAGCCTACTACGCATACGTCATTCAGAACTGTAAGTATCTCTAACCGATATCAACACATTTTACTAAATTTACCCAGAGAGGAAATCTCGGAGGCACGCACGTAGCCAAGGGAGGGGTCCATGGGGTCCGGACCCCTCCCAAAACTGCCTCGGCTTTTGTACCAAGGCAGCGAGTTTATCCCCAAGTTATTATTAATATTTTTGAAAAAGTGAACGTAATTATTATTTTTACTCGGATTATTTCTGTTTTTATTCAGTGTACGGATCAACTTATATCCAATTTAAAAATCAGATTTAGCAAAAACGAAAGTATTCTATCAGCATTTCAAATTCTTTTACCTGCATTTGTATCTACAGAACAAGCAAAATTGCTAGAAAATTTGGCTGACTATTACTTCCACGACACTTTCCTTACAGCAATAAAAGCTGAATATGGACTAACTGCCCCAGTGTGTTTTCGGACTGTTTGCTTTTGCGGCCATTGTCTCATGTTTGACAACATATCACATTCACTACAAACCCTGAAGAGGACAAAATCCTAAACAGGGACACTCAATGTAAGCATTTCAACAAAGCATACCAAATCTTTTCACGCAAATCTATACATTGATGATATGGACTAACTGTAATACAATATCATCTTTGGAACCAAATACCGAAGTTCTCCACGTAATGGAACATTGTAATAAAGATTTTTTTCCAAATATTTACAAATTCCTTACAATTTTGGCAACTATACTTGTCACAACGGCCAGTGTAGAACCTTCGTTCTCAACAATGAAGCGAGTAAAAACTTTATCCAGAAACAAGATGGGAAACGAAAGACTCAGTTTATTGGCTATTTGTTCCATTCATTGGACGTCAAAAGCCAGATATATAGATAACAAATCATTATCACAGATGTCTTACAGCGAAAAGCATAGCTGAAGTGGAATTGGGCGGGCCATGTAGCCAGACTGAAGAACGGTGGTGGACCCAAAAAATTACAGTGTGGAGACCATAAACAGACAGAAGAAATAGAGGTAGACCACCTACACGATGGAGAGACAACGTCAAAAGGGTTGCTGGGAATTGGTTACTGGAAGCCCAAGACTGACAGAACTGGAAGAAATTAGGGAAGGCCTATGTTCAACTTTGGATGCAGAAGCCTAGATGATGTTGGTATATCAAATAACCAAAAATTATTGGGTAGACAGCTGAATAGAAGACCAGGTGTACTAACATCATCAGGGACGCTAAAATGATATTAAACATACAATGGTGAAATAAGCTATTAAAAACAACTTACTTTATTAGAGTGAGATTGTCGTCATATAGATGTGATTTCTTAGTAAAGTAGTAAACACTTCTTATTACAATTTTAAAATATTAAAATAGTTTTTTTAAATTTGTTGCTGGAAGTAATCCATTTGCATCCAATTTAGGACAAATTCTTTTATAATTTTTACTATGTAGTTGGAACATACAACTTAACCAGTGTTTGGCATTGTGGCTATTTAGTAAGGACAGAGAGTAAGTAATCTTAACCACACTTTTCAATTTTTTAAAAATCAAAATTTCACCCTTTTTAATTTTACTTCAGTGGGATTACTTACTTTTAGGTTCACTGATGATGGACTGATAAGTCCGGAAACGTTCTGAACGTAATCCTTTTGAATTTTTAAAAAATTTTAAATTTTTATTAAAATATACCAATTACACCAGGGAATGATTTACTTCACGTTGTTCTGAAGCTATTTTCTTGTGGCATTTTTATAATCAAGTATATTCAAATGGGAAATAAGCCACAATTTTACCTAAAAATGATTTTATTAACGTTTCGACGCCCAAGTCGGGTGTCGTCAAAATACAAAATAATACTAAATAAACAAAAATGTTGTTGCTTAGTAAAAAATTCTTCTAATAATTTATTTAATCTGACTCATTTATATCGGCAATTCAGACACGTATTATACATTTTAAAGTAGACGACTTTAAAATGATATTGCCAATATTGATGAGTTGCGTTCCTGGGACGACTTTACTAAAAGATAGTTCATTCGATTACATGAAATCAATCCCAACTCAAGAATATCCGCCACAAAAAATCATAGCATGTGATCTGTCTTTAAAAAGACAACCAAATGCAACGGTGGCACTGAAATTCTCGCGTTAGAGATTCCATAGTAAATCACGCGGGAAAACCAGGAAAAACCTCGTGATACTATCCCGACATCGTAAGTATTTGGGTTTACATTTAGTTTGGTCTCAAAACTAATACCGAATTCTGACTTGATATTTTAAATTTTAAATAATACTAAAATACTCAATGTACTAACTCGATATGTTACTGATTTACTAATTGTGGTATTTTCTTTCTATTGACTTCCTCCTTTAATATGGGTAACCACATCCTACTGCATTCTACCGAGGAATTTGCGACACAATTGGTTTCATTTAGCATAATTAGAGACGCTTCTTTGATTTTTCTCTTTTTACTATCTGCTTCTTTTAGGACTATACTTGAATCTCTCCACTGAACTCTATGTTCATTATCCCATGCGTGTTGACATATTTGAGATCTATCAAATTCTCTATTTTTTATATAAGACTGATGTTCATTTACTCTAACTTATTTATTTATTTAGCGTATGGCTTAAGTATATCACAGAATATATTTAGATTTATGCATTATACAATGCATCACAAACAGATGTCCAATTTTTTTATATATTCGATTGACCCTTCGGTTGCCATTACAAAGTCTATAGGGTCGCCTGTGTATGCTCTGCGTGGGCAGTCCTGAACAATGTGACTGATCGTCTGTCTTGCAGCGCCGCAGTCACAAGAAGGCGAGGGGAGTTTACCCCATCTGTGGAGGGAGTCGGCGCATCTTCCACAGTTTGTTCGAATTCGATTAAGGGCTGCCCAAATCTTACGGGGACGTTCAAATTCGCCAGGTTTCCCTATGATGTCCGGTAGACTATGGTAATGCGGATCTGTCCTACTTTCCCAATCTTCTCTCCATCGGGTATTTAAGTCAAAGTTGGATTGCTGCAGCGCTTGAGCAGATTGTAGAGGGGGTAACCTGGATCGGAGACGGTTTCCAAGAATATCGGGGATGTCGTTGTGGACTAGAAGCTGGCGACTGTCCATTATTTTGTTATATTCTTTAACCAATGCATGTTCGCGGCGTAGGTTGGGTGGTGCTATATTACTAAGGGTAGGTAGCCACATTGTAGGGGTGGGCTTAATTGTGCCTGTTATCATACGCATAGTACGGTTTAGTTGGGTGTCGACCAGGTGGGTATGCCTGCTATTTAGCCACACTGGAGCACAGTATTCTGCCACCGGATATATCAGGCCAAGAGCAGAGGATCTTAATGTTGATGCTGTGGACCCCCATGTAGTGCCGCAGAGTTTCTGTATTATATTGTTGCGTGTTTTCAATTTTGCTGCTGTTTTCGTCAGGTGTTCTCTGAATGTGAGCGTTCTGTTTAGAGTAACTCCAAGGTATTTCGGGTATTTATTGTGTTTTAACAGCTTGTTATTAAAATACACTCGCAATTCTCTGTTTGCCAACTTGTTGTTTAGATGAAAAGCTGATACTTCAGTTTGTGTAGTACTTGGCTATAGTCTCCATTTCTTAAGTTATCCGCTGAGGATGGATAAGTCATTCGTGAGAGTGATTTCTGTAGTTTCTAAAGATTGGTGGCTTGTTGCAAGGGTCCAGTCGTCAGCATATCCAAACTTCCGAGATTCGGTTTCAGGCATGTCAGCAATATAGAGGCTGAAAAGTAAAGGGGCAAGGACAGAACCCTGTGGAAGACCAATGTTAATTTTCATCTGTCTACTCGTCTCCTTTCCCATTATCACCTGGAAGGCTCTGTTGGTCAGCATGTTGTCAATGAGGTTAATTATCTTTCTGCAGGGGATAACGCGGGCCAGTTTATATATTAATCCCTGTCTCCAAACAGTATCATATGCTGCTGTTAGATCTATAAATACTGTTGCTGTCATTTGTTTCTTTTGAAAACTAGCTTCTATAAAAGTTGTTAATGACAGCACTTGGTCCGTACAGCTTCGATGAGGGCGGAAGCCAGCTTGTTCAATGGGGACATTTTCTAGTATCCTGTGACTAATTCTGTTGAGGAGAAGCTTTTCTAATAGTTTATATACCATGCTGAGTAGAACTATGGGGCGGTAGTTTTCTGGCTTATCGTTTGATTTGCCCGGTTTCGGAATTGCAATTATCTTTGTTCACTTAAGTGAGAAAGGAATGTTACCTGACTGTAGTATATCATTAAAGAACATTGCAAGCCACTGTTTCGTGTATGCACCACTGTGTATCAAGAACTCTGGATGGATACCATCAAAGCCAGGTGCTTTACCTGATTTCATTTCTTTCAGCGCATGTGTGATTTCAGAAATAAGTATTCTTGCTGAATATTCGGAGTTCGTTCTGTTCATTTGTTTTAATGCCCTTAAGTCTCTTTTCACGTTGGTAGTATGTGTTCGATCTCGTGGAGCTCTGGATAGAGATACTATATGGGAGGCAACCTTGTTAGGAGACATTTTAGACTCTCTGGATTCCAGCTGGTTAGCTCCTCCAATTTTCCGCAACAAGGACCATGCCTGCCGGCTTGATTTTTTGAAGTCAAGGTTTTCGACAGTCTTTATCCATTTTTGGCGTCTAGCTGTATCGATGTTGTGTAAAAGCTCATCGGCTATTTCTCGGTCACCACTTTCGAGAAACTTCGTGTATAAGTCTTCACATGTTTCATCCAGGCACATATTCTTTGCGATACCCCCTAGGGATGGTTTTCTTGGCAGTGCTTATTACTGCGCCCACAAACCTCTCACAATGTTTGCTGGTTGGAGGGACCCAGCTCAAGGTCCGGTCTAGTTGTTCAGAGAACTTCTTCCAGTTTGCTTTTCTAAGATTCCACCTGGGTCGAGGATATGATCTAATTATTGGAATTGACATTCCGATGGTGATAAGCACCGGACGATGTTGAGTATGTGGGAAGTCTGCAAGGACACTTCTCGCAGTTGTTAGTAGTCTGTCATTGGTATCTTTTGAGACAAAACATAGGTCTGGGTTATATTCTTTTCTCCATGCAGCTGATTTAAATGTTCCTCTGTCTTTAACATCAAAAACTAGGTATGTGTTTTGCTCTTCGGACCATTCTACTAGTGCCTCCCCATTTTCATCATTCGTGGTGACTTCCACATTTCGTGGTGGCTGTTGAAGTCGCCGATGTATATAGTAGGATGTGGATGAGTCTTTAGCACTTCTGGGTTCCATGTAGTGGCTGGAGGTTTGTATATGTTAACTACGGTAATATCTCCAATCTTGGTGACTACTTCATGTATATTATTTTCATTGGAAGCAGAAAGTAGGAAACCATTTTCTATATTGCAGCGAATGTAGGTTGCGACGCCGTAATGTTTATCATAGGTGGCTCCCAGTAAATCGTAGCCAGGTATCTTTCCCCTTAAATCAAGCTGGACTTTGTCTTCAGTATGGGTCTCTTGTATGGCAACTAGGTCAATGTCGTTATCGTGTAGGATTTTTTGCAACACTTGGCATTTTGCCTGGCTTATGCCCTCGATGTTAAGGTGACAGACTCGGATACACGGTCCGAGATCTCTAGTCAGTTGGTTCTGAGAAGAACCTTTATTTGTTCCCATCGTATGTTTACGTATAGATAAGATTTCTGTTTGTGATTTACTCTAACGTCTAATGGTCTTGACGTTTCACCTATATAAAATTGTTCGCATTCACAAGGTATTTTATAAATACAATTCTTTGTGCTTTCTTGTTCACTGTTAGGTTTAGTTTTAGATAGAATAGATCTCAATGTGTTTGTTGTTTTGAATGTTGTTGATATGTTGAATTTATTTCCTATTGTTTTAAGTTTCTCGGATAGTCCTTTTACATATGGTATTGATATTTTCCTCGTATTATTTCTTGTGAATGTTGTAGGATCCCGTTCTAAGTTGTTCTGTTCCATTCGATCCAATCTTGACAATTCCTTATTTATAAACGATATGGGATAATAATTTTTTAATAAAACAGATGTTAACAATTGTTTTTCTTCAAAAAATGAATTATCGTTAGAACAAGTAATTTTGGCTCTATCATATAAGGATTTAATGATTCCCTTGTTAACGTTGATGTTATGATTTAATTTGTAATTGTAATATAATTAATAATTTATTATTTTGTATTTTGACAGCGACACCCGACTTGGGCGTCGAAACGTTAATAAAATCATTTTTAGGTAAAATTGTGGCTTATTTCCCATTTGAATATACTTGATTTACTTCACGTTAAATTTTATTCAACTACTAGATGGTATACAGCCAACCTTCGGGTATTATCCCGTTTTATTTATTTTTCAAATTCTATTTTGCATACGGATTTAAAATTTATTCTGAATATTTTTTTAATACCTTACCGTCTAATCTAACAAAAAATTTGAGTTGTGTTTGGACCCCCCTCAAGATTATTTCCTGGCTACGTGCCTGCTCGGAGGGAATAATAATGCAGTTTAATGGTTTGATGCATGTTTTATTTTTTAACCTGCATTAAAACGTGCACTAAAACTTACAGATAAACAATAATTAAAGTGGGTAGGCGCAAAATTTGCTTGCAATTCTCTTTACATGCATTCATTTTTTTTTCGAATCCTGAGAAAACTAATTAGTATTTTTGAAAAATTTAAAGGCAGAATCAAAGATTACATTATTACCGAAGGCTCAAAGTCCGTGAAAACTTCTATAATGTTTATTTTAATAAGTTACAGGGGTAAAAAAAGAGAAAATTAAGTGTAATTTTTAATTTCAAATATCTTATTCAAAAGAACATCGAAATACACTTGTCATACGTATTTAGGTGAAACGATGACCACCATCAAAATGACGACCAGACTCAGGATTACTGCATAATAGTTTGTTAAAAGGTTCAAATGGCACCAAATGTACTGGAATCGGGTATATTTAGTAAGATGTGTTGATAGCGGGTAGGATTCTTACAGTTCTGGATGGCGAATGCATAGGAGGCGGAGCTTGTGCTGAGAGCGGGTATGTTTTGTAAAATCGCAACCCGGTCCAGTCGCGAATGTTTTTCAGCCAGGATATTTGTCGTCTACCAGGACCCACTTTTCCTTCGATTTTACTCTTTATAATCAGCTGTAAATGCACCATAATGAGTTTAAATTAAAATAGATAGAAGAACAGTTCAAAAACAAAGATCTGAGGTCGTTCTATTAAGAAGTTAACAATATGGTAAAAGGTTACCAAAGTTACTGTAGTTATACATTATGGTGCAAATGTTTAGAATAAATTCGTTATTTCGTAAATCAGCAACATTAAGGAAAAATCCCGAAACAGGTCGATTTTTATTTTTAAATCATGATATTTTTGTATATATATCATATGAGTGACGTCATTTATATGGGCATGATGACGTAATCGATGATTTTTTTAAATAGGAATATAGGTCGTGTGCTAGCTCGTTTGAAAGGTTATTCAATTCTATATTCAGTAATATAAACATTAAAATAAGTATTTGTACAGGGTATACAAAAACATTTTTAAATTAAATTAATTGGCAAAAAAAGAAGAATATATGACATTTTTTAATTCAAAATACATTTTACCGCTTTGAGAAAATAGAAAAAAAAGTTTATTGGACAATAATAAGCATTGCTTTTTGCTTAAATTAAATGTTCAAACTTCCAAGAAGCAGGTGATTGGCGGGAGATGGTTTGAATATTGAATTTAAGCGAAAAACAATGTTTATTTATGAACTTAATAGTTTTTTTCTATTTTCTGACAACAACAACATATATTTTGAGTTAAATAGAAGTACACACATTCTTCTTTTTTGTCAATTAATTTAATTTAAATTTTTTTTTGACACCCTGTAAAAATAATTATGTTAATATTTATATTACTGAATACAGAATAAAATAACCTTTCAAATAAGACATCACGCGACCCCTAGTCTCATTTAAAAAATCATCGATTGGCATATATGCCAAAATATGGCAATTTAAAAATAAATATCGACCTGTTTCGGGATTTTTCCTTAAAGTCGCCAGTTTACGAAATAACGAATTTATTCCAAACATTTGCACCATACTGTATGAAAGGCAAAGACGGACATTTTATTTAGTGATCAGGTAGATACAATAAGGGAGCGCAGAAAACATTTCGAAGAGTTATTAAATGGTGATGTGGAGCCCGAAGCAGTCGACAATCGGGTAGTTGGAAAGATAAGATAGTAGAGAGGCACCCTACAGAGGAGCGTGTGCTGACAGCAATACAAGAAATGAAAAATAACAGAAGTCCTGGGAAAATGAAATAGTATGCATAGAAATGATCTATTGGTGGAGACCAACTGCAGAGAAGGATATACCAACTAATATAGCAAGTATGGAAAAATGAAAGAATGCCAACTGATTAGTATAAGGCCCGCATATGCCCCTCTGCATAAAAAAGGACACAAACCGAAGTGTGAAACTATAGAGCAGGGGTGGCCAAACTCCTTGAGATTCCGAGACATTTTTCAAAATTTGAAATTTTTCCCGAGCCGCAATTAAACAATTATTTAAAAAGTGTAAAAAAGGCATTCAATTTTTCTCTCAGAGTTTGGATTTCACGAATTTTAAAGTGACCTAAAATGTTTCACATAGTTGTTTCAAATATGCAAATAATTCTACAAGCAATTTTTACTAGCTCAGGATACTTTGATTCTTTATTATCCTTCACCCGTCTCTCAAAAAACACTGTCTTTTTAACTCTGTCTTTCTCTGATCTTATTATATTACCGGTACATTTTATATTAGCTTTTTTATATATTATATCTGAATCTGACGATGTTTTCAGTACCATACAGTAACCAATTCTCTTTTATATGTGATATCTCTTTTTATATGTGCTCATCATCTGTGATTACTGCCCCAAAATATTTAAACTCTTACCACTTCGAAGTTGTGGTCATTAGTTATGTCTTCTCTTCGTTTATTCGAAGCCCCAGTCTACCCGTTTCTTCCTCGAGTTGTGAAAACACCTCTCACACGTCTCTTGTAGAATGAGCGACTGCACCTAGATCATCAGCAATGGCTAACAATAGTTTTGGTCCTCGATTCGCAATGCCCCTGTGAGCTCAGATGATACTTTACTTATATTCTAAGGCCAAATTGAATAGCAACGGTGATAAGGGGTTTCCTTGTCTAATTCCTGATGTTACACTAGTCTTTTATATTTGTTGCCAGTAATTTAAGATATTTTGAAACACAAAATTAAAAAATTGGAAAAGACTTGGAAAAGACTGTAAGACTTGTACACACTTCTAAATAGGTCAAAACGGCAAACAGGTGTATGTTTTCAAAAAACTTTTGATAGTGTGTAAAAAATATATTTTATATCAGCTAAGTACTTTCAACACATAACGTGCCATCATCAGAGCTTCCTAAAAGGACATATTTAAGATAAGATTTTTTTTTGCCGTTTTGACAAAATTAAAAGTAATTCAGGTAGATTTATTGAGGGCCACAAAGTATGGTTCAAAGAGCCACATGTGGCTCGCGAGCCACAGTTTGGCTACCCCTGCTATAGAGCTATATCCTTACTAGATACTGCATACAAAATCTTGGCAAGGATATTGAGAAATAGACTAAAATTGCTATAGGTAAAGAATCTTACATGAGGACTAGGCGGGCATTAGAAAGGACATATCTACTATAGACCAAATCTTCTTCTTAGATACAGACAATTTGTTACGAATTTGTTACGAAGGTAAAGTTCCTCTGCATGTTTTGTTTGTGGATTTTAGACACGCATATGATAGAGCCGATAAAGTCAAAATTTATACAGCAATGGAACATGTAGGTATACCAAAAATATTCACCAGACTAGTAAAAATGACACTAAATAATTCTCCTCTGAAATTGATTGGCACGGTCATATTTCAGATAAATGTACGGTTGCAAATGGCTTGAAACAGGGAAATCCTTTATCCATTACGACTGCATTTTTTAGCTTCATACAGGGTGGAGCATTAGTGTGACAAAGTCCAATTACTCGTTTGTCGTAAGAAATACGAAAAAAAGTTATTTAAGTAAAAGTTGGGGCACACATAGTACCATAATTTAAAAATATTTTCAAGTATATAGGGGCGTGCGTATTGACAGAGTGACACAAACATATGTTTTTTTAAATGGAACACCCTCTATACTTTTACATTTTTGGATTTTCCTCAATGTTTCCTTTCTTAAAATATATGGTTTTGTAATATTATACGAGGTAGTTTAAAAGTTAATTACGTTTTTTTTTAATTTCGTAGCAAAATCTACACCCTGTAGAATTGTAGTGATTTGACATCAAATTTTTTATTTATGTTCAAACGATTTTTAATATAGTCTACTACTGTTAATCATTAACAGTATAGCGAAATGTTTAAGTTTAGTATACAGGGTGGGTCGAAACTCGGAATGAGTATTTTCTGAGTTTTCTTAAATGGAACACCCTGTATTTTAGTATTGTGATGAAATGATATTTTATGGTACTTTTTTATTTCTTAAGCATTCCCTATACCTAGGTGCTTTAATTTGTAAGTTATTCGTGATTATTTAAGCCAAACATTAATTGCAACAAAAATTACGTGAAATTTTATTAGGTGGCCATGAAAATATTAAATCAAAAATAGTTTTCCGAAAAAAAAATACATAATAATCTAGCCTGATCTTTAATTTATTAATATTGGATGAGATATCCAAATACATTCGTAGTTAAAGTTGTTGGTGCTTAAAATATTAATCAAACATACAAAATTCTTTCTAGTTGGCTATGACACAAAATTTGCTTAAACATTAGACATTATACTATTTATATAGTTCTAGTTGATTTGTTTCCATTACTAATATGTATTAATTTTTCTGATGAGGAACTGATTAAAATGGCTTTGTGCTAGGAGAGTATAACATAAATGAGCTACTTGCAATAAAAATTTATCATCAGCAATTCCCTGATAGACGACAACCAAAAACAGAAACTTTTGAAAGTATACTAAAACGGTTTCAACAGACTAGATACTTAGATTGTAAGAACGGTTGTACTAATACGCAGATCCTCAGTGACACTAAGGATTACATATTACATTTAATTCCTGTTTTCTTCACTTACAATAGTTTTTGTTCGATCAGATTTATCATAATCTAAGTGTCCAGTCCGTTGAAACCGTTCTAGTATATTTTTAAACGTTTCTCTTCTTAGTTATTGTCTATCAGGGAATTTCTGGTGAAAAATTTTTATTGCTAGTAACACATTTTTGTTATACTCCATTAGCACAAAAATCTTATCAGTTCCGCATTAGAAAAATTCATATTAGTAATGGTAACTGGAACTATAAAAATTGTAATGTCAAATTTTTAAGGAAATTTAGTGTCATAGCCGACTAGGTAGAATATTGTATGTTTTTATTAATATTTTGCGCACCAACAATCTTAACTACGAATTTATTTGGATATCTCATCCAATATTAATAAATTGAGAATCAGGCTAGATTATGATGTATTTTTTTTGAAAAAATTATTTTTGATTGAATATTTTCACGGCCACCTAATAGAATTTCACGTATTTTTTCTTGCAATTAATGCTTGGCTTAAAGATTCACGAATAACTTACAAATTAAAGCACTTAGGTATATGGAATGCTTAAGAAATAAAAAAGTACCACAAAATATCATTTTATTACAATACTAAAATACAGGATATTCCATTTAAGAAAACTAAGAAAATACTCATTCCGAGTTTCGACCAACCCTGTATACTAAAATTTAACATTTCGCTATACTGTTAAAGTTTAACAATAGTAGACTATATTAAAAATCGTTTGAACATAAAATAAAAATTTGATGTCAAATCACTACAATTCTAAAGGGTGTAAATATTGCTTCGAAATTAACAAAAAAACGTAATAACTTTTAAATTACCTCGTATAATATTACAAAACTATATATTTTCAGAACGGAAACATTGAGGAGAATCCAAAAATGTAAAAATATACAGGGTGTTCCATTTAAAAAAACGTAAGTTTGTGTCACCCTGTCAATACGCACGCCCCTGTATATTTGAAAATATTTTTAAATTATGGTGCTATCAGTGCCCCAATTTTTACCTAAATAACTTTTTTTTCGTATCTCTTACGACAAAAGAGTAATTGGACTTTGTCATACTAATGCCTTACCCTGTATTAGAAACTATAATCAGAAAATGCTGCATGAAGGTGGAAGAAATAATCAAGAAAAATGGAAACCAGTGTATGGCATTTGCTGATGATCTAACAACATTAACAAGAACCGCAAAAGAATTAAGATAGGAAAATTATTAAAGAAGCACATAAATTCGGATTGGAGCTAAATGAAGACAAAATCAAATATTTTTATGATCATGGGAGGAACAGGAGAAAAAAGAAGAGGAAAGGCGAAACCCAAGCGACTCCATTTTTAAACAAATAAATATTTAAAAATAAAATCTTTGGATTTCGTAAGTCGGAAACAGATTCTGTCTTATACCTATTCCCCATCCTTCTAAAATTTGCCAGGAATAAAGGGTGATGAATGCAGAGACACGGGGAGTATAATTGCACTCCACAACACATCAATTCAACGAGGCAAAGATCAACAATTCTGTTTCCTAGTACTCAATACGTGAGTAAAAACGCAGGTAGATAAAGGCATTTAATATTTAATTTCGATTCAGAGATCATTACCATCTCTCTATGGACCATTTCAATCTCTTGGTATCTTCAGGATGGCCTGTAACGATGCTCTGAATCTAAATTAGACAGTTTCGCCAAGTATACCAATTACAAGGAAATAATTAACATTTAGACGCCCTCGCCACCTCTATTAAAGGAAAATCGAAACCCAAGCGACTCCCTTTTGGGTTTCGCCTTTCCTTTAATAGAGGTCGCGAGTGCCTCTAAATGTTAATTATTTCCTTGTAATTGATATACTTGGCGAAAATGTCCAATTACGATTCAGAGCATCATTACATGCTCTCCTGAAGATACCAAGAGGTTGAAATGGTACATAGAGAGATGGTAATGATCTCTGAATCGAAATTAAATATTGCCTTTTTCTACCTGCATTTTTACTCACGTATTGAGTAGATACTAGTAAACAGATTTGTTGATCTTTGCCTCGTTGAATTGATGTGTTGTGGAGTGCAATTATAGACTCGCCATGTCTCTGCATTCATCACTTTTTATTCCTTGCAAATTTTAGAAGGATAGGGAATCGGTATAAGAGAAAATCTGTTTCCGATTTAAGAAATCCAAAGATTTTATTTTTAAATATTTATTTGTTTAAGAATGGAGTCGCTTGGGTTTCGCCTTTCCTTTAATAGAGGTCGTTAAAATGAATAACCATTTTCAATTTCGTTGCAACACGAAACTACAACTGTAGTTCTACAGTCGTAGAATGGCAGATGCCCTGCCATTTCGTTCGTTGCAATCCGTGACTGCACGCCGGGGTTTGTCCTAGTTGGGTCAGAGAGAGCAGCATATGTGCCTCCTGATGAGAAACTAATAAGTTTCGAAACCGGTAGAGGTGCTTGCTGTACTCTCTGATTGAACTGGAATAATGATGCGGCTGTAGTTTCGTGTTACAACGAAATTGAAAATGGTTATTCATTTTTGATTTACATGTTTACTCCGATTGGAGTACGAAGGGAACCATTCTCGTTGGAACTTTACCGCGCTGAGCAGATGGGACGTGAATTATAAATTGTAAAATTCCTTCATCTTCCTTAGTCTCAGCATCCGTTATGGCTTGCAAATTTTAGAAGCCTCGGAGGTGTTACCAGAGAAGGTTCCCATTGTTTTCAATCTGGTAGGATGTAGAGGAACAACTTTGGATGTTGTTTTATATTCTGTTAGATTGAAAACTTAGTTTTTTGTTAATTATTTCCTTGTAATTGGCATACTTGGCGAAAATGTCTAATTTATATTCAGGGCATCATTACAGGCTCTCCTAAATATTTCAGGAGGTTGAAATGGTCCATAGAGAGATGGTAATGATCTCTGAATCGAAATTAAATATTAATTGCCTTTATCCAAAAAAAAGAAGACTTTAGTGCGAGGTCTGTAAATAATAAAAGCTATAGTTTAAAAAGGAGGACAATTTTAAATATCTGGGTCTAGTATTCGATGAAAATGGAAAAGAGAAATGAAAACTCGATGCCAGAATAGGAAAAGGGGATAAAAAATTAAGCAGTTTAAGAGCCCTAATGAATTCAAAATACGTTTCTAGACAAGGCAAACTCCGAATATATGAAATAGTAATTAGACCCCCAGTAACATATGCCTGTGAGGTATAGACATTAATACTCCAGGGAAATAAGGCAAAAATATACCATGTTCGGGACACTTGAGCAGCCAGGTTGCAAATGGGTTTTTAGGGTACTATATACCTAATACATTATACATACAAAAATGCCCGTCACAGTTCGGACGAGAAATTTAGTTATTAACAAATAAGTGTCAAAAATGGCAGTTTTTTCGTTTAAATCGCTACGGGTAAAAATAGGGTAATTAAATATCTTATTTATACCATTATTCTCATAGTAAATGAGCCAAGGTTTAAAATGGCAGTTTTTGAATTTCGGTTCGATCATTTGTTGCTTCAGAAATTGCAAAATAAGACTAAAATTTCGAAAATAAAAAAAATTGCTATAACTTTTGTGAAAATAACCTTAAGACTCTCATATTGCACGAGAAGTTGAGATAAAGTATAATGCACAAAAAGTTTTAAGACGATTCGTCAATTAGTTTAAATTTTATTTAATTTGTTTATCCCAATGAGCCTTTTCTTCGCAATAATATTGTTCAGAAAATAGAAATGTAATAGCATTCCCGTGAAAACCACATGAAAGAAGAAAAGTCATGATTTCAAAGTATTTAAAAAAAATCAGTAAAAAGTCATTTTTGTTATTCCGGAAACATTTTACTAAAGTAGGGTCATTTTTAGTTCATAAACAATTTGAATAACTTTGTTAATATTGACTGTAGATTAAAACTACTTTGGCATATGAAAAGCTGGTATTTTTATACGAATTTTCAAAAAACACTTTTTGCCTAGGTTAATTACAGTCAAAGTTAGCCACTTTTTTTATTTAATTGACAGCTACTTTGTTTATAACAATAAAGCAACCCAACTAACGCCATTTCGAAGTTAAAGGTATATAGTTTATGTGTAAAGGTTTGAGTAAACTTTAAACTTTAACGGAGTTGTTAATAAAGCTTTAAAAATAACGTTCTAACGAAATCGATTTGTGGTCGGTGGAAATGAATTATTAAAATCCGTGCACTCAAAAAATGAAACTGATTCTTCAAACATATGCTGCGATTAATATCTCCAGAGCTTGTTGGTGGATTTTGATCATAATTTTTTTAAATTGTATGTATTCGTAGTCTTGTAGAGTACGTTATGTACGTAAATCCCTACCTAACATTTCAAAATGTTAGGGGGAGTTCCCCTTATCACTCAGGGATATGAAAAATAGATTACGACCGATTATAAGACCTACCGAATGTACATATATAATTTCATAAAAATCGGTCAAGCGGCCTCGGAGGAGTATAACAACTAACACTGTGACAGGAGAATTTTATAGATGTAAATATATAGATGGGTATTAACAAATAGGGGTTGGTGATGAAAAAGTGTAAATTAAGGGTTGTATGTATTTTTTAATCATACATCATATAAAATTAGGATAGACAATTTTGTCCAAAAAAATAAAAAAAAAATGTCAGGGGGGCACCCCCTTATAACTTACGGATATGAAAAATAGATTAAAACGTATTCTCAGTCCCATAGGATAGACTTGTAAAATTTCATAAAAATCGGCCAAGCCGTTTCGGAGTAGTATGGTAACTAACACTGTTACAGGAGAATTTTATGTATATTGAAGTAACTGTGAATTAAATAATAAAAGTGGCTAACTTTGACCGTAAGTAACATAGGCGAAAAGTTTTTTTTGAAAATTTTTGTAAAATACCAGCTTTTGAAATTCCAAGGTAAATTTACTCTACAGTCAATATTAACAAAGCTATTCAAATTGTTTTCAAGGCAAAAATGACTCTACTTTAGTAAAATGTTTTCGTAGTGACAAAAATTACTTTTTAATGATTTTCTTCAATAATTTGAAAACAAGAATATTGTTCTTTCATGTGGTTTTCACAGAATTTCTATATAATTATTATTTTCTGAACAATAACATTACAAAAAAAAAGCTCTTTGGGATAAACAAATTAAATAAAATTTAAACTAATTGACGAATCGTCTTATAATTTTTTGTGCAATATATGGACTCTTTTACTCAACTTTTTGTGAAATATAAAAGTCGTAAGGTCACTTTCGCGAAAGTTATAGCAAATTATTTATTTTCGAAATTTTAGTTTTATTTCGCAATTTTCGAAGCAACAAATGATCGGACCAAAATAAAAAACTGCCGTTTTAAACATTGGCTCATCTACTAAAAGAAGAATACTATAAATAAAATATTTAATTATCCTATTTTTACCTGTAGCGATTTAAACGAAAAAACTGCCATTTTTGACCCTTATTTGTTAATAACTAAAATTCTCGTCCGAACTGTGACGGGCATTTTTGTATGTATAATGTATTAGGTATATAGTATCCAAAAACCCATTTGCAACCTGGCTGCTCAAGTGTCCCGACAAAAACCTTATTTCCCTGGAGTATAAATAAGAAGGAAGAGGATACGCTGAAAAGATGAGAAAAGGAAATATGGAGACCCGTATTCGGAGGAATAAAGACAGAAAACAGGTGGGAGAGAAGAACCAACAAGGAATTAATGGCTTTGTACAAAAAACCTACCATCAGCAGTTTCGTTAAGTCACAAAGAATCAGATGGTTGGAACAAAACTAATCGGTCCCAAAAGAAGAGGTAAGTAGACCCAGAACGAGGTGGATTAATAAAGTGTAGAAAGACCTTAAACACGTGAAGGTGAGAAACTGGAAAATAAAATCACAAAACACAAGGTAATGCAAAAATATTGTTCATCAGAATTTTGTCATTCAGAGTAGTTAAGAATTTTGTATAAGTACATTTAAGTTTGGGTTTGGTTTCTATCAATAATTGTAATTAGTTAATCTTGTGATTATGTTTTATAAAGATGCCCTAGGTCCCTTTAACAGCCTGTTATAAATAAAATAAACAAATAAATACCTCCGTATCTTAAAATATTTCAAATATTCAGGGTATTCATAAAATACATTTTTAATATAAAATATACAATAATGGAAGATAATTTATTCAAGTTATATATTACAAAGTTCGAATAAAAAATCATATTTATCTTTCCATGCCGCATTAAGGCTGATCTAAGTTAAAGCCGCTTTTAAAAGAACCTGATTGAAAAATCATGTCCGAATTATTAACCCTATAGAATCATATATACATACTACAAACAGGCCCGTATTTTCTTTAAAATATTTTTAATGATATGGGAGTAGAATATTTATTATTTATAAAGCTCAACAGGTCTTGAAGGCCTGGGACCGAAACATTTAATTTTTCTTTACAACGTTATTACTACAATATTACATTTATTTATACTTGTATAAAACACTTAATACTACACTTAATATTCCTTATAGCCTTTCCGTAAATTTCGTGACCACTTATTTTTATTGTTTTCTGTCTAAAGCTTTTCATTTCCAATTCTTAATATTACGTTTTTGTAAGTCTTCATATACTCTGTCCTTCCATCTCATTCTTGGTCTACCGTTTTTTCTTTTTTGTATTGGTTTTCTTGATAGTACCATTTTTGCATGAACATAAAATCCTTTATAAAAGGTATATTTGTTAAAATCCCTATACAGGGCTACATCAAAGGTAGAACTAGTTTTCGATCGGTTGACCGATCATCATCAGTGCAATCCTAAAATGTGTACAACCAGATAAAATGATGCAAAGTATTTAAAATGTTGACTAAGGTTGTAAAAAGTTATAGGTTATACTCACTTAGAATCTACATGCTAACCACCAAAGTAAAAATATCTGGGTAAAAACCCTTTACAATTGATCCGTCATCGGAACATATGAAAAAGATGTGAATTATAACATGGATGAATAAAATATCCAATGTTTTTCGCCCGAGGTACCAATGAGCTCTATCTGACAAGTTCACATCATGGCTGTACGGAAGCAAGTGATTTTGATAACGGAAATTCTGAATGGTGACATGACAGGAATGACAGTTCCACAGGAAGTTATAATTTCCCTGTTGTCTTGTGGTATTTATTGTAAAATTTGTTAAATTAATAACAATAAAAACAGTCGTTCCCACTGTGGTAAATAGTCTGTAAAAATGGAAATAGACTTGATGTAAATGTTAAAATATTGTAATGGAGGAAGTAGGCAAACCACATTACACATAATACAGAAAACTTAATAAACATTATCAAACCCTTTATATGTGATATCTAGGGCTTAGAAAAGCAGTTGTGTGTTTATTTAAAGTGATCAATTATATTAGAATAATTGGAAGTTGTTATAGTATGTGGAAGTACCATAAAAAATCACTGTGTGGGTGACAAAGGTGTAGAACTGTTTTCTGAGCTGGGAGGGATATATAATACAAGCTAAGATACATGCCACCATTTCTCAAGATCCCCACGTATCGAAAAAATTTTTTAAATTTTTAATCAAAAAAGGGCCATTAATATGAAAATTTTATCCTTTTTAGCCTTTTATTGTGTCTCTTAAACTGGCGCTTTGGCTTTAGTTAGTTTCCACAGGCCATTTTCACGATGACGACGTCTTAAATAGGGCGGTCGCCCTTTGAAGAACATCAGAATTTCCTACATTTCAAGACCAACAACTCCTGCTTCACTTACATCAGCACAAAGACCAGAATTATTGCCACTACTTTCCACACATTGACCCCTATGCTCTTCAATTTAATCATGAATGAAATCATCAAAAGCGTAAACAAAGGAAGAAGATACAGAATGGGAAAGAAAGAAGTAAAAATACTCTGTTACGCAGACGACGCCATATTGATAGCCCAAGATGAGGATAGTTTGCAAATATTAGTCCACAAATTTAACATAATATCAAAAGAATTCAATCTGACAATGCCATCTCAGAAAACTAATACAATAGAAATCAGTAAAGAACCAATATGTATAGAAATTGGTGGCATCAGTATTGAACAAGTAACAAAAATGAAATACCTTGGAATTACATTTTCCACCTATGGAGACTGGAGACCCGGACAAAGAACCCGTGTTGAGCTGCCCCCCCCCCCCCACTTGCAAAAATTAAAAAACAAATAGCCCTGATTTATGAGCTATTTATGAGCTCTCATATTCCGCAAACTAAAAATTTTGAGCTCGTTCCACTGAGCAGGAATTTAATACTTTAGTGGGGGGGCTGAGTCAGCCCCCCCACTACTTAAAAATAGGAATATTGAATCGGTTTTTGCGGCAGAATTACGAGCTATTTATGAGCTCTTGAAATTATATAGTTTCGATTTTTGAGCTCATCCCCTTCACCCCCAAACAACCCTTTAATTGATTTAACTTAAGAGAAAAATGCTGAGAAAACTTAAAATATATCGTATTGCGGATATAATTCCTATATCGTATATACTCTAAGAATAAACTATTAAATCACGTGCATTTCGATTATTGAGCTACAACCCCTTCGCAAGAAAACCACCCTATCTTCCCGGCTTAAGAGAAAGTTGTACTTAAAATGCATTCAATTAATTATTTGGCGACTACATATCATTTAATAATTTATAAGCTTCCAAGCTACGCGCATCTAAATCAGTAAATTGCAATTTATTTTGTATAGTGCAGTCACTGAAAGTATAAATCAACGATTACCTTCAATTTCGGTGAACCTTCATCGATTTTCACGAAAATTGGTAAGTGGTTAGAGGATACCTCAAGAAGCAAAGGTGACATAGTACCACCTTGCGCCTTTACCCTGAGGGTGGATACCGCCCCTTCTCGGGGGTGAAAATTATTTTATAAAAATAACTGCACAAATCTATAAAGGAACAAATTATAAGCAATATTTATTATATAAAGTTATTAAAATAAGTCAATACTTTTTAAGTTATTAAACATCAAAAATTTTACTTATTCGTGAAAAGAAATGCATGTTTTGAAGCGGTTTTTCGTAAATCACTGAAAAACTGTAAGTTTTTACAAAAAAGTTAATAGTAGTTTAATTCGTATAGCTTATATTCTAAGAATAAATTCTTAAATCACGCGCCTTTCGATTATTGAGCTGCAACCCCTTCGCAAGAAAACCGTCCAATATTCCCGGCTTAAGAGAGAGTACTTAAAATAATTTAAATTAATTATTTGGCGAATAGATATAGTTTAATAATTTATGAGCTCGCAAAATATACGCATCTCAATTATTTAATTGCCCTTTTCTTTCTATAGTGCAGTCACTGAAGGTAAAAATCAACTTTATCTTCGATTTCGGTAAATCTCCATTCATTTTCAGGAAAATTGTTGAGCGGATTTTGATGCAATCAACTTTTTCTGGAGCTTATTTTTGATAGGTATTTCTAAGTACTTTGACAAGTATTTAGTACCTAAGTGTAATAAAATGCATCTCTTTCCCGTTATTTAAGCTTCAATCCTTAGATTTGAACAGTCGCAGAAAAAAATATAAATTTAAATACCAATAACTTACTTTAAATTAACATTAAAGGGTTTTTCAAGTAAGCAATTTATTATATTTTTTATTATCTTCAATTTTAGTGATAAAAACTGTTTTGTAGAAACTTACAGTTTTTGAGTTGTTTATGAAAAATCATGTTAAAGCATGTATTTTCTTTCACAAAAATTAAAATATTTGATCTTTAATAACTCAAAAAGTATTGATTTATTAATAACATTATATAACAAATTTTGCTTACAATTTGTCCCTCTCTCGATTTGTGGAGTTATTTTTAATAAAGTAATTTTCACCCCAGAGAAGGGGTGACATATACCCCAGGTTAAAACCCCAAGTTCTTATTGTCAATTCGTGAAAATAAATGGAGATTTACCGAAATCGAAGGTCATAGTTGATTTTTACCTTCAGTGACTGCACTATAGAAAGAAAATGGCAATTCAATAATTGAGATGCGTATATTTTGCAAGCTCATAAATTATTAAAAGATATGTAGTCGCCAAATAATTTATTTAAATTATTTTAAGTACAACTCTCTCTTAAGCCGGGAATATGGGATGGTTTTCTTGCGAAGGGGTTGTAGCTCTATAATCGAAAGGCGCGTGATTTAAGAGTTTATTCTTAGAATATAAGCTCTACGAATTAAACTACTATTAACTTTATTGTAAAAATTTACAGTTTTTAAGTGATTTACGAAAAACCGCTTCATAACATGCATTTTTTTCACAAATAATTAAAATATTTGATCTTAAGATCTTTGATATAAAAGTATTGACTTATTTTATTAACTTTGTATAATAAATTTTGCTTTTAATTTGTTATTTTATTGATTTGTGCAGTTATTTTTTATAAAATAATTTTCACCCCCGAGAAGGGTCAGTAACCACCCTCAGGGTAAAGGCGCAAGGTGGTACCATGTCACCTTTGTTTCTTGACGTATCCTCTAACCACTGACCAATTTTCGTGAAAATCGATGAAGGTTCACCGAAAAATTGAAGGTAATCGTTGATTTTTACCTTCAGTGACTGCACTATACAAAATAAATTGCAATTTACTGATCTAAATGCGCGTAATTTGGAAGCTTATAAATCATTAAATGATATGTAGTCGCCAAATAATTAGTTTAATGCATTTTAAGTACAACTTTCTCTTAAGCCGGGAAGATAGGGTGATTTTCTTGCGAAGGGGTTGTAGCTCAATAATCGAAATGCACGTTATTTAATAGTTTATTTTTAGAGTATATAAGCTATAGGAATTATATCCGCAATACGATATATTTTAAGTTTTCTCAGCATTTTTCTCTTAAGTTAAATCAAT
Source organism: Diabrotica virgifera virgifera (assembly GCF_917563875.1). Classification (NCBI taxonomy): domain Eukaryota; kingdom Metazoa; phylum Arthropoda; class Insecta; order Coleoptera; family Chrysomelidae; genus Diabrotica; species Diabrotica virgifera. Next base: position 177,056,737 of record NC_065449.1, on the reverse strand, counting down.
TAAATGGTTGATTGGGGGTGAAGGGGATGAGCTCAAAAATCGAAACTATATAATTTCAAGAGCTCATAAATAGCTCGTAATTCTGCCGCAAAAACCGATTCAATATTCCTATTTTTAAGTAGTGGGGGGGCTGACTCAGCCCTCCCACTAAAGTATTAAATTCCTGCTCAGTGGAACGAGCTCAAAATTTTTAGTTTGCGGAATATGAGAGCTCATAAATAGCTCATAAATCAGGGCTATTTGTTTTTTGATTTTTGCAAGTGGGGGGGGGGCAGCTCAACACGGGTGGACAAAGAAGTGAGAAATCAAGTACAAAAGGCAAATAGGCTGGCAGCATGTCTTAATAGCACTCTATTTCGAAACCGACATATTAACATTGAGATGCAGTCGAGAATTCATAAAGCTGGTGTAAGACCAATAATGACATATGCATCAGAAACAAGACCCGATACAGCCACAACACAAAGACTACTGAAAACGGCAGAGATAAGAGTACTGAGAAGAATTACAGTAAATACGCTGAGGGATCGAAAAAGGAGTGAAGACATTAGAACAAAATGTAATGTACCCGGTGTCCCAATAAGAATGGCGCTCGACCATATCTCAGGAACCGTTTATAGTACAGCTTTGGGAAAAACATTTTATAAGAAAAGTTGCCTCGAGAAAAGCCTGGAAATTATTTTCATAATTGTAAGTCCACCGCTAGAGGGCGTAATTGAATATCAAAAATTAAAAAATCGAAATTTTACAAAATTTGCCTAATGAAAGGGCACTGGAAATCCGATTATCGTATTCTTCATAAAATTCTGCGCATATTTTATTTCACAAGTTTAAGTCTACCTGTGCAAATAAGAGGTGGGGGTGAGTGGGAACATTGTTATGAAAAAATCGCTGTAAGTCTGGTTCTGCTTAATCGATTTTTGCAGACTTGGTCTTGTTGAAAACAGCTTTTGTTCGTCAATGTAATAGTTATAATTTGGAAACAGTCTATTACGTAATATGCCGGTTAGGAGGCGCTATTCATTTTCTTTTTAGAAATCTAGTTTTCTTTGGAAAATATTAAATACAAGAATGTATTTTTTTCCTGTATTACAAAATTAGACCAAATTAGCAACAGAATACCGAAATCCTCATGTCTATACCTTTTTTCTATCTCGAGATATCTTAAGAAACGTGTAAATTTTAAACATAGCTGTTGCTGTCATATAAGTTGAAATATATAGAAGCAAGTAGTGTGCTTTGGAAAAAACAAAAGAAACATTTTCCAGATGTCACCGTATATAATAAATCAAAACAAAATATGAAAAACTCTACTACTGGGGTGACGTCTTTGGGGATATTTCATTGCATATATTCTAGCCGCAACAGTTGCATTTCTTATGCATTCAAAGAATGTGGCTATCATGTCAAATGCTTCTTAGTTTGTGAGAATCATCTTGAATTTCACTCTGTATAAATTTTAATAGAAACAAACCATCAATGAACAAATTTTTATGTTTTACTGATTTGACACATAATTTGACACATGATGACTTTTTAAAGTTAATACTTCTAATAGTTCTATTTTTTCCATAGCACACTACTTGTTTCCACTTTGACTTCCTTAATTAATTTACCGGTGACAATAACAGTTATGTATTTATCTTAGTTGGGAATAGGATAATTGATATTAAAATATAATGAAATAAAAATTAAAAATTTGTGTAGAAAATCTGACGTTTTTATATTTTCTACGATTCATCAAGAGAAAAGCAAATGCGCGGAGGCAACAATTCATAAAAATTTACATATTAACGCTATTTTTTTGGTATTATTTTAAGTATTAAAATTAGTGTAATATTTAAACAAAAATAAAATTAAACTGTTTAAAATATATTTATTTCGTTAAAATCATAATACTAGAAGTATAACTTCTTACTCGCGTACAAAGTACACACAATCTTTTTTTGTTATATTTTATAGTGTTATTTGTCTTATTGTTGTTTTGATTCATTATATACGGTGACATCTGGACAATGTTCCTTTGTTTTTTTTTTCATAGCACACCACGTGCTTCTATATATTTCCACTTATATGACAGCAACAGGTATTTTTAAAATTTACACGTTTCTTAAGATATCTCGAGATAGAAAAAAGGTATCGACATGCGGTATACTGTTGCTAATTTAGTCTAATTTTGTAATACAGGGAAAAACATACATACTTGTATTTAATATTATCCAAAGAAAACTAGATTTCTAAAAAACAATAAATAGCGCCTTCTAGCCGGCATATTACGTAATAGACTGTTTCCAAATTATAACTATTACATTGACGAAAAAGAGCCGTTTTCAACAAGACAAGTTTATAAAAATCGATTAAGCAGAACCGGACTTAAGGCGATTTTTTCATAACAAGGTTCCAACTCACCCCCACCTCTTATTTGCACAGGTAGACTTAAACTTGTGAAATAAAATATGCACAGAATTGTATGAAGAATACGATGATTGGATTTCCAGTGCCCATTCATTGGGCAAATTTTGTAAAATTTCGATTTTTTAATTTTTGATATTCAATTACGCCCTCTAGCGGTGGACTTACAATTACGAAAATAATTTCCAGGATTTTCTCGGGGCAACTTTTGTTATTTATTTATTTATTTATTTATTTATTTATTAACCATACAGACTAAATGTCTCATTACATGGCTAAAAAAAATATACATTTACAATTCTATAGTTTTAAATAGATGACTTTCTAAGTTATATAAAAATTATACAAATTATCTCATTATCACTTCCAGCATTGTAGAGGCTTGAATATTTTTTACATAGAGGTGTTTAAAATTTGACTTAGTATCAATTTATAAAACTTTGTCCGATTCAAGGACCAATCTACATCAATTAAACTGTTAAAATTGTTTAATAACTTAAGTGCATTGGCAAGGGGAGATCTTGTTGCAACAAGATTGTGAGGTATATTGAACATTAATGAAGATCGTGTCCGACGAGGAGCAATATTGAATGGAATGAGTGAAAGTAAATATGGGCTGTTAATCTTATTGTTAATTATATTGTATATAAACATAATTACCATTAAGTCCCTTCTTTGTCCTAGAGACAATATTTTAAACTCGTTTCTTAAGTGAGCCGACCTAACAGAATTATAATCAGGGCATTTTTTGTGTTTTTTAAAATACAAATACCGAAGAACTTTATTTTGTACCTTTTCTAATTCTTTAAGCGTTGACATATACTCACAAAACCATATTACGCTTGCAAATTCCAATTTAGGTCGCACTAAAGTAAAATAGAGAAATTTTATTGTATTAATATTTGTAAATGCCATTGTCTGTCTTCTAATAAATCCAAACAATTTGTTTGCCGCTGAGATCGACTGATTTATATGTTTCCCAAACGAAAAAACTTGATTGTATGTTACTCCCAAGTCTTTTACTTCAGTAACCCTAGCCAATCTCTCACCTCCCATCTCATAATCAAAAATAACTGGTTCCTGTAACCGAGTTATCGTCATAACTTTGCATTTATTAATATTAAACTCTAACTTATTAACTATACTCCATTCGTAAATACTATCAATGTCTCTCTGTAACTTAATACAATCACTTACTGACTGAATAATTTTGTACATTTTTAAATCATCTGCAAATAAAAGACACTCAGTATATTTACAAATAGAAGGAAGGTCGTTAATGAATATAATAAAGAGAAGAGGTCCTAAATTTGAACCCTGAGGAACTCCGGAATTGGCGTAAAACTTTCCTGATACATTACCTTTGTGTCGAACTATAAAACGTCTGTTTTCCAGATAACTTTTGATGAGTTTAATAAAATTATTAGACAAGCCATAAGTACTTAACTTTTTTAGTAACACATCATGATTAACGCGGTCAAAAGCTTTTCTAAAATCTGTGTATATCGTATCAAGTTGCAATTTAGTGCTTAATGTGTCAGCAACCTGATCTGCAAAAATAAATAAATTTGTATTTACTGACTTGTTTAGCACAAAACCGTGCTGTTGAGACATTATGTACTTTTCTATATATGAATATAACTTGTTATGTATAATTTGTTCAAAAAGTTTGGCGGGAGCACACATTATTGCTATAGGTCTGTAGTTTTCAATGTTTTGTAATGTTCCAGATTTATGTATTGGTGTAGTAACTGCAGTTTTCCAAATTGTAGGAAAGACTTTAGAATTAACTATGCTATTAAAAATATGTACCATCGGTTCAATCAACCACTCACTACAACCTTTTAATATATAAGGTGGAATACCATCAGTACCCGCAGCTTTCTTTGGCTTTAATTTTTTTACAGCTTCTTTAAAATCATTGTAATCTATTGATTCAATTGCGAAAAAATCATTATGCAAGTAAGAACTATTACCAAAATCTAAATTATAAGTCGCTTTATCTGAGTTGTATGTAGATGCAAAAAACTTAGCAAATACTTCAGCTGTATTTTCACCATCAACATTCTGACCTAAGTAAACAAAATTTCCAGCATGAGTACAATTGGATTTTTTGTTTTTAATATAGTTCCAAAAATAATTTATATTACCCTCCACATTTTGTTGCACTTCTTTTAAATATTTATTCTCTTCTATTTTTATTAAGTATTTTAATGCACGTCTGCTTTCCTTGTATTTTTCTAAATAGTAATTTGAGATGTTCTGTAATTTTCTGAATTTATTTTTATTTTTAATTAAATCTTTTATTTCTTGTGTATACCAACTAGGAAATAATTTGGAATTATTGAATGTTTTAAATTTTGGTACACAATTCTGTATAATTTTATTCCATATTTCATAAAAAGTTTCTAAAGCTAAGTCTACATTTGTTTCATTTTTTACTGCGTCCCAATTTGTATTTCGGACATTATTAACCAAAAGTTCAAAATTTGCTTTTTTATAATTATATTCATTGGACAAATTTACTTCAAATTTTTGCTTATTACTTTTATTGTAGACTATATTAAAATTAAGAGTAGGGTGATAATGATCTTCCTTCACAAATGGCGTTAAGTCTTGTGTTACTACATATTTTGATGAATGATTTTCAGAGCATATTATCAAGTCAAGTGTTTTACCTTGAAAATTTGTAATGTTATTAAAAAGCTTAAATGAATTAAAATCTAAAAATGATTGCAAAATATTTAATTTAGTATTAGAAACATTGATCTCACTCACGTAACCTTTAATTTCTGGTATATTAAAATCACCAAATATATACGTCTTTTCAATATCAACAATGTTATCTTGAAGGAAATTTACTAGTTGTTCATATATATTATCAGAGCTGTTTGGGGGTACATATAAAGCAAAAATTGTATGTTTTTCATTACCTGCTAATTTAATATGAATCGCTATTGCCTCAAATTTTGTACAATGTTTGAAAATTTGTGCAATTTTATACTCCTTTCTTACTGCCACAAGAACTCCCCCTCCTCTAGTTTTTCCAGTGAATTCTAAATCCCTATCTGCCCGTATTAAATTATACATACTTGTATCAACAATTTCACCATCCCTAACCCCATCTTGAATCCATGTCTCTACTGCAATTATAATATCGAATTCCAAGGTTTGTGAACCCCTATAAAAATCATGTGTTTTTGTATTCAAACCCCTACAATTCAGTTATAAATTTTTTTTTCCAAAGCTGTAGTATAAACGGTTCCTGAGATATGGCCGAGAGCCATTCTTATTGGGACACCCGGTACGGTATATAAACGAATGAACACAAAATAAAAAAAAATGGAATAACTACATAAGCAGAATAGGTGAGACACGTGAGGTACCAAAATATAAAGGGATAGATCATCAATCAGGAGAAGAAGTATTGGATTGGATGACCCTCGAAAGATGGAGTGACAACCTTCCATAGAGGTATCAATCAGCCAATGAACGCGAGCAGAATTGCTGATAAAGAGGAAGAAGAAAAATACTTTCCACACAAAGATAATTGTAACACGATAATTCTTGCCTTCTGTCGATTAGGAGTTTAAAAGCATTTCCAGTCAATAACTCTGTTTCCTTGAGATTATCTTAAACTTTTACAAAGCAACCTGAACACCATTATGTTATATATATTTCATACAAGTCAAACTTTGGCATAACATTTTTTGATAAGTGATACTTTCAATATGTATGTAGATATTAGATACTACAATCTTTCGGACCGAACCATATGGCCGGTGAGAGAAACCCTGTCTGAGTAAAGATTAGGTGGGTGTACGAACGACGACAGCGTTTGTCACCGGCCATGGTTCGTTCCGGGAGCTGTACCTAGTAGTATAAGAGCTGTGAGACATTTTTGAGTAGGTATTTTAGGCAACCTGAAAATTTTTCAGGTGACTCTTCCATAATAGCCTAATACAAAAATGCCGGTCTGGCTGGAGGGTAGCGGTCATTCTCTTCTCCTTCGTAAGACTCCCCTCGAGACACAGATTTTTTTACCCGATCTGTAAATGTATTTAGAATTAATGAAAAATTACCAATGCTTAATACTTTTCCTTATATAACCAATCACATCACGTTTTTTATTTCTTAGTGTAGGTATGACCAAAGTAGCTCATGTTTCTTTCCTTCATAGTGTTGAGTATTTCTTTTGCCTTTTTCATCTTTATTAATGTTTCCGTGTTTGTTACGTGTGTCCATGATATATTTAACATTATTCCATAACTCCACATCTCAACAACGGCAAGTCTTTCTTCAGATGCGCCCGTGATTGTCCAGGCTTCGACTCCGTATAAAAGGACGGAGAATACGTAGCAACTCAACTAGTTAATCACCAATTAATTTTTAATTAATTCTAAATACATATTACAACTATTTACAGATCATGTAGAAGAAGAATCTGAGTCTCGAGGGGAGTCTGATGAGGAAGAAGAGAATGAATATTTAAGCTCAGCTGGGGAGTTTGAAGAAGAAGTACAAGATTCAGACACAGAATTAATTTAGTTTATAGTTTTATACTTTTCTACCTATATATTTCTAATAATAAATTTGTCTTTTTCTATCATATTTGCAAAATATATTGTATAGTACGTATTATTTTTCTTTAATTAAGAAAAAGTTAATTAAAAACTATAATATATTATAATAAATACTCTAACGTTTCGAGGAACAACAACATGGATATCGCCAGGTCACGTGATTTTTCTCGAGCGAACGGATTCGCTCAGCTACAACAGAGGACGCAAACAGCTATCGGTATACGCTCTTTCTCACACTGCTGCTTAACTATAGCGCTTTTCATTTATATGTACGCGTAATTTGTTTGATGACCTGGCAGTTGGAAAATTTCACCAAAAAAAAACTGTCTTTTTTAGAATGTTTATTTTTAATATTAAAAAAATACCCTGTCAAAATAAAAATGCACCTCCCTGTCCGGAAGGAATGTACATAGTTATGCATATATAGTTATGTATTTTATACTCGTTAATAGTATGTACAGATTCAGATTAAATCTTATGAAGTTCAGATGCATCCCCTGAAAATAATCCTGGGGCGCCCATGCAAGTATCTTGCAGAGTTCAAATCGCCCTCAAATCTCCTGGCCTGTTTATTTTCTTTATATTTGAATATTTAAATTTACTTTAAAGTCATGTCAATGATATTTTTTGTAATAACAATTTTTACCCTTTTGTTTAACTTGGGGGGGGGGGATTTTTGGGGAAAATAACCGCTGCCCTCCAGCCAGACCGGCATTTTTGTATTAGGCTATCATGGAAGAGTCACCTGAAAAATTTTCAGGTTGCCTAAAATACCTACTCAAAAATGTCTCACAGCTCTTGGACCATAAACTTAAACTCCTACAACGCAACCTAAATGACACCATGGTGTGTACAGGGTGAAGAAAATAAAAGGCCTATTTTAGAAGTATCTCAAAAAATAAAGGCAGCAGAATCATGAAAATTGTAATAAAGGGATTTTGAAGAGTGATCTATTTAATGAAGATATTTTTATCTATTTGCTACTTCCGGTTATACCGGAACTTGCTTGTAACTTCGTTTTTTTAACGGCACACACTGTATATTTTTACGTTTTTGGATTCTACTCGATGTCTTCTTTCTTAAAATATGAGGTTTTGTAATGTTATACAGGGTAGTTTAATAGATAATTACGTTTTTTTAATTCCGTACCAACATTCACACCCTGTAGAATTGTAGTAGTTTGACATCAAAAACACTATATTCAAATGATTTTTAATATAGTCTACTATTGTTAAGAATTGTTAGTATAGCGAATTTTTAAATATTAGTATACAGGGTGGGTCGAAACTCGGAATGAGTATTCCTTAAGCATTCCCTATACCTAACTGGTTTAATTTGTGAGTTATTGGTGATTCAAACTAAACATTAATTGTAACAAAAAAATAGGTGAATTTTATTAGGTTGGCCGTGATTCCATTACAAATAATTTTTCGGACATAAATACATATTAATCGAGACTCATCCTTAAAATTACCAATAATGGTTGAGCTATCAAAATCCCTACGTAGTTAAGGTTGTTGGTGCGACTAACAAGTAAGCACAAATTAAAGCAGTTAGGTATAGAGAATGCTTAAAAAATTTTAAAAATGTGAATAGAAAAGGCTAGAGCAAATTTTAACAACATAAGAAGAGTGCAAAAATGTAAATCTACAAAATATTTGAAGTTGGAGCTAAGAATTAGGTTGGTTAGGTGCTACGTTTTCTAGACTTTGATTTATAGAATGGAAGCTTGGACCTTGAATGCGGCATCAATTCACAAACAAAGAGGTACTGAGAAAGAAGACTAAAGAAGTAGAAATCTTAAATACAATCAAAACAATAAAATTTGAATGTCTAGGGCATATTACACGTGGAGAGAGATACAACTGGCTCCAACTGATTATGTAGAGAAAGACTCAAGAAAAAAGAAGCGTAGAGAGACGAGAATATCGTGGCAGCGCAACCTGAGAGAATGATACGGATGTACATCAAGTGAATTTTTCACAGCAGCCGTTTCTAAATTCCGAATAGCTATGATGATTCCCGACCTCCGTCACGAAGATGTCACTTGAATAAGATTGTCTATACTTTTGTTTTAATTTTAATTTAAGAGGAAAGTCGCAAAATGTCACCTGTCAAAATTTTCAATGTGTTTTAAATGTATTAATTTTTTTCGAGATTGGAAAATACTAAAAAATAGGAAAAACCCATTAACGAATATAGAAGTTTAAATAAAATAGAAGCAAAACAATGGACCGCCTATATAGAAGAACTATATAAGGAAGATACTATAGTACCTGAAGAAGAGGAAGAAATAGGAAATGAAGACGAATCCAACATTCTCATAGACACAGAACTAGAAATCACAAAAGAAGAAATAAGGAATAACATACGTAAATTAAAAAACAGAAAAGCACCAGGACCCGATGGGATGCCAAATGAACTCCTGAAATAGGGAGCAGAAACCTTAATCGAAAACATAGAGATCCTCTTTCAAGAAATAATATGTAGCCAGCGTGTACCAGACCAGTGGAGGACGAGTATAACAATACCTATACACAAGAGAGGAAACAGCAAAGACCCTAGCAATTACCGTACCATCACCTTGCTGAGCACAACTCTTAAACTCTTAACAAAAATACTTGCCAATAAAATAAATGAAGAATACACAATTAGTGAGGAACAACAAGGTTTTCGGAAAAATATGTCCACAATAGACGTCATATTCATAGCCAGACAAATTACTGAGAAAGCACTGGAATATAATAAACCTGCATTTATGTTCTTTATTGATCTGACTAAGGCCTTCGATTGTGTTAGATTGGAAGATGTGCTAAGATTGCTAAAGGAGAAAAATCAGCCCAAGATGATAAGGATAATTAAAGACATTACTACGAAGAACAAAACCAGAATAAAAGTCGAGAATGAACTAACATCGGAAGTAGAAATCAACTCGGGAATCAGACAAGGGGATAGCTTGAGCCCATTGCTTTTTAATTTAGTCATGGACAAAATCATACAAAACATTAAAGGTACTGGAAAAGGTTACAAGATGGCGGAAAAACAAATAAAAATCCTGTGTTATGCTGACGACGCAATCTTAATCTCCGATAACGAGGATAACCTACAGCGAATGACACAAACTTTCAATACAGTGGCGAAGAACTACAACATGAAAATATCAACAGCCAAGACAAAATCCCTGGTAGTGTCAATGGAACCCATAAGATGCAAATTAGTAATTAACAACGAACTAATTAAACAAGTCTCGAGGTTCCAATATCTGGGAATCGAAATATGTAGTTATGGAGATGTTAAAGAGAGCGTCCGAAAGCAAGCAAATAAAGCCAATTACGTGTCAGGATGTCTGAGGGATGTCACAAGGGCGGATCCAGGACCGATTTTCGGGAGGGGCCATGAACTTTTTTTTTGGGAGGGGTACTGGGGGGTCTGGGGGTAATTTTTAAAGATTAGAGTTACAATGGTGAGTTTTAAGGCACTTTTCACAACTTTTGATTGGCATAAAGTCATTCAAAACTTATCGTTATTAAAGTATAATTAAAGTCAATACCGACTCCTACACATTTCTTCAGATCCAAGTGCAGTTCTTTCAACAAGTTTAATACTATTTTTCCCTATGCTTCTCCTGTCAGGCCTTGTTCTTCCCCTCTTTCATGATTTTTACTAATTATTTTTATATTCTCATAAGCGTCAATGGACTTTGACAAATCTTCACGAATGTTGTTATTGTGTATGTATCTCAAATTTAGAGAAATTTGTCTCACGTGACATATGTCGGTCGTTTCGTCAAATATGACAGAGTAATAATTTGAACTTTGAACCTGATTCATTATTTGTTCAATTATTTCTTCACCACAACATGTTATCAATTCATTTTTACTGGTGCTACTCACGGTTCTTAGAAATTACTACGGTTGCCTAAATCGACTAACCAATGAACATTAAGGGTGAGATTACGTCACGAGAGTTTACTGTCATTTGAATCGTAATATGATTTTTTTCGAATCCTGTGAAAACCAAGTATTTTAGAAAAATTTTAACGCACGATGCAAGATTACATTATTACCGAGGGCGGAAAGCCCCTTAGAATGAACAAGCAGATTCTATTAAATGAAATATTTGAAATTAAATATCACACTTCTCTTTTATTTTCAGCCCTGTAACTTATTAAAATAAACATTATAGAAGTTTTCAGGGACTTTCAGCCCTCGGTAATAATGTAGTCTTTCATTCTGAGTTGAAATTTTTCAAAAATATTTATTAGTTTTCTCAGGATTCGAAAAAAATGAATACAATTAAAACACATTGAGAATTTTGACATGCGTCAAAATTTTGCATTAACTCAATGTAAAATTCTGAACTGTTGAATTCCAGCTTCCCTAATAATTATTTTACATCAAAAGACATTAGAAACTATTTGTAGAGGATTGAAATCTGTATTGGAAATAACTGTTAAAATTGGTCTACGTAATTAAACATATTCCAAAATTTTGTAAAAATGTAATATGTACATTTTAGTTTTCAGCCCAAACTTAGGCCACACACAATGCAATAATGTTCACATTTTTGAACTGTCAATATTTTTATTTTATCATTTATTGTTTAAAAACAATACAGTTGATAAGATACCCTCAGTTGCGTAGAAAGGATTAATAATAAAGATTTTTTTATTCAGTTAATGGTGTGAGCACTGTCAGTTAAATAGTAACGTGTGGCCTTACTTTTACACGCATACCTATTGTGGCAAATGTATCATATTTTTCAAAATTTTGGAATGCATTTAAATCGTAGAACAATTTTAACTTTTGATTTTAATACAGATTTTAATTCTCTACAAGTATTCTCTCATGACTTTTGATGTAAAATAATTAGTTAGGGAAGCAGGAATTCAACAATTCAGAATTTTACATTGAGTTTCCTATGGCCCTTTTTACGATTCTCCACCCGGTATAAGATAAAATGTGTACTACTTGTCTAATTATTTCATAATAACACAAATAATACACATATATACACAATAACACACATTCAATCATCGAAAATCATTTAAAAATATGGGAATGTAAACTCTTGTGACGTAAAGTCAAAAATATAAGTCTCCCCACCACCGTCGGACAAGACAACCGTAATAAAGTCTAATAACCGTGGGTGCTACTAATGTATGTTGCTCGGGAAGATGCTGTGGATAGGTGTTGTTTAAGAGTCTTATCTCCTGATGCGATTTTAGACCTTCAAAATTCCCACTCATTGCTAGATCAAGCATCTTTGTCCAGAAGTAGAAGGCCATCTACACGATGGACTCTTAGAGGAATATTTTGTCGGTCTAAGATCTAAGAACACTATAGACTCTAACTATTGGTCGTAGCCTTTCTCTATTTTCTTGTAACTGTTTAGACCTCTGAGAGTCTATCTGGTTAATAACTGACTTTTGTGGGTTGCGATAACTTTGTAGAAAATCTAGCTCAACCTGAAAGCACTCCTTGAGGTCTGATGTTTTTTCTGGGATTGTGTGGCTTCGTCGTTGCCCATTGGTTTGACGAAAGATGTTAAAGGTTTCGTGACAAGGCTTTGGGCTGTCATCCCCTTTATTATGACCATATTTTTCATTAGAAAAATAAAAAGCAATACTTGCAAAACAATCCTTTTTGAATGTGCGAAAGTACCAATCAACCAATCAACTCCTTTATTCCAAGTGCGGGTGACCCAAGTAATGCTTCATTTCTTTTTATTCTTTGTGTGTACAGAATATAGAAACTGATACGATTTTGATAGCTGCCAAGGTCGTTTTAACCATTGGCACTTTGTAAAATTATCAACATTTTGATTTACACAACATTCTATGTCATTCTTGAAGCTTCCTTTACTGCTTTTGTTGAATTCTAGTCCAGAAGATATATTTATCCCCTGTTTTGTACATATATATGCGTTTGAAACTAAAAACATTTGAACTGCAAATATTTAAATTCATATTTTTTTTATTCTCGGAGGGGGCCATGGCCCCCATAGACCCCTCCCTGGATCCGCCCTTGGGATGTCATCTGGAGAAACAAAGATATGAGGCTGGAAGGGAAAGTACGCATATACAAATCATGTGTAAGACCGATCATGACGTACGCGATAGAAACAAGATGTGACACAGCAGAAACCAAGAGGATACTGAGAACATCTGAAATGAGAACGCTGAGGTCAATAACTGGGAAAACACTGAGAGACAGAATATCGAACGACAGAATAAGTGATCTCTGTAACATACAAGATGTAGTACGGTGGGGAAGACAGAGACGACGAGAGTGGAATCAGCATGACGAGAATGGACAGCGAGAGATAAGCCCGTATAGCCAGGGATTCGAAGCCAACAGGCAAGAGACCAATAGGAAGTCTCTTTAAAAGGTGGCGAGATAGCTGGCAGTTAACATCACAGCTACAAATACAAGCTCAAAATCGGTAAGAACAGGCCAAGGGGCCTATTATAAGAAGAAGAAGAAGAAGAATTTTTTTTTAATCCTGAGAAAACTAATATGTATTTTTGAAACATTTAAACGTAGAATGAAAGACTACGTTATTGAGCGCAGAAAGTCCCTTAGAATAAATATAAAGTTTCTTTTGAATGAAATATTTGCAATAAATTACACTAAATTTTCTCTTTTATTTTTACCCCTGTAACTTATTAAAATAAACATTATAGATGTTTTCAGGGACTTTCTGCCCTCAGTAATAAAGTAATATTTTATTCTGCCTTTAAATTTTTCAAAAATATTTATTAGTTTTCTCAGGATTCGAAAAAAATAATACATTTAAAACAAATTGAACATTTTGACAGGTGACATTTTGCGCATATGCCCTTAATAATAACTAAAAAGTTCTCTGTATATATTTCTGTAATTTCCGTAAGGATTTTGGTAGAGTCTATCAAACTTACTTCATAAATCGTGACATTTATAATTTTCTTTTCTCTTATTCTTTCTCTCAAATGCACTGTAGTACATACTCTGATAATATGTCATTGTTATTGCCTTTTCTTGCGGAAAGCCCCAGTTCGGTCCTTATACGACGATGATGGCGTTTCTTTTTTATCGACTGATGGATCCATTAGGCACCAAGGAAGAATCACAATAGTTTATGAGCGTGGTGCAGACAGATCTTATTTGTCACCTTTATATATCGGAAAGTGGGTGATAGTGCTCGGGGCAAAGGTCGAAAAGAAAGAGACGTATAACTACGATTTGTATAGAAAATTTTAACTGTAGTTTCCAAAAGAGGTCAATCTCTTTTAAAATGGTTGATATTAGAATAAAAATAAAAACTTTTAGATTGACCTAGATATACAGGTTGTCTCAAAATTGTGTTAAATTTAATGTAACATGCTTAAAAGATTAACAAACAAAATTGAATTAAAAAGAAGTTAATCAAGCAGGCTTTAGATCAGAATTCTCCAACATAGTTCACATTAATACTGTGAGAGTAATAATGGAACAATCGGTTGATATATATGGTTTTTGTCAATTTCGAGCATGCCTTTGACAGCTTATCTCATGCTACTATCTGGAAAACTTTAGCGCTGAGACACATCCCGCAAAAAATAATTTCTATTATAAAGTCACTGTACACTGAGACACTGTACAATGAAACATCTAATGAAGTCAAAACTTCTTTCACGAGGTGCAAAAATCCAGATATATAAGACCATAATACGACCAGCAGTCGCGTATGGAAGCGAAACATGGACGCTAACAAAAAGAGAAGTAAATAGATTGCTAGTGTGGGAACGTAAAATCCTTCGAATGATATATGGCCCTTGCAGATACAGCGTGACAAACGAATGGAGGCTCAGATACAATAACGAGCTAGAGTCTCTATTCGGAAAAGAAAATCTAGTCAGATATATAAAGGCGAATAGACTCAGATGGGCAGGGCATGTGATACGCAGTAACGACAATCTCCTTATAAACAATGTGTTCTGGGAAAGGCCAGATGGAAGAAGGTCTGTAGGGCGGCCTGGAAAAAGGTGGAAAGATGCAGTCAAAGAAGATCTAGAGAAAATGGGAGTGCGACAATGGGATTTAGTGGCACAGGACAGACAAACATGGAAGGCAATAGTAAATGCGGCAAAGACTCACGAATAGTTGTAGCGCCATTGATGATGATGATGTACACTGAGGCTAAATGCAGCGTGACACACAATGGGATCAACAGTGACGAATTTAACGTACTTACTAGACAGACAAAAATACGTGCTCTCTTCGTTTCTTTTTAACATAGCTGTAGACTATGTTCCTCCAAACTAGACTCCGACATAAGTAGGATATAATGGACGTTAATGGGACAAAGGTTCCAAGATGTGGCTGACCAATTGGAAACATTTTCCACTGTAGACAATAATTCGTATGAGGATACGAAAAGCTCAAGCTTTCAGCATACTCAAACGTTGGCCAGTGTGGCCCGTATAATATAAAGACAAAGATTCGAATATTCCATTGAAATGTCATGTATGTTCTACTTGGTTCTACTCTACAGGTCATTGTTAACACACTGCAGGTCGTTGTTAATACGTGCCTACGAATAATTTTTCGTATTTCCTGGCCTAACATCATCAGAAACGAAGATCTTCTACACAGAACCAAACAAACGAAGATAGAAAGTGAAATGAAGTCCAGAAAGTGGGATTTGATTGGCCACATACTCCGAAAAAATAGCTCCAGTATTACAAATATTGCCCTAGATTGGAATCCTCAAGGAATAAGAAAAAGAGGTCGCCCAGCACAAACTTGGATAAGATCCATCAAGGAAAGTCTTGAAAGAGGAAAGAGTTGAAGACCTTAGAGCAAAATAGAACCTGATGGCTCGTTTTCACTGATAGATCCATTAGGTACCAAGGAAGAATCACAATAGTTTATGAGCGTGGTGCAGACAGATCTTTGTCATCTTTGATTTGTCACCTTTGATTTGTCACCTTTATATACCAGAAAGTGGGTGATAGTGCTCGGGGCAAGGGCATAACTACGATTTGTATAGAAAATTTTAACTGTAGTTTCCAAAAGAGATCAATCTCTTTTAAAATGGTTGATATTAAAATAAAAATAAAAACTTTTAGATTGATCTAGATATACAGGTTGTCTCACAATAACTGACGTGAGTGATTTTCGTATTTTGTTCAGAAGGGCACTAGGTACTATTTTTTATCAACTTCAATATATTTACGATCTGTATTATATACAAGAATAAAAAACCGCTAGACGCCGTAAAAATGAGTGGCTCATACAATTTTCCAGCTACAAAAGAGCTGATATGAATATTACTTGGCACGAAAATGTATTTTCATTTTGATGGAAAATAAAATTCTAGTTTTATTTTAAAAGATGTTTCCATAATATTTGCTAAATTTCAAGTAAATCGCGCCACAAAAGAGTAACTTTGATAGAGTTTGTATTTTGAAGCCCTTTTGTGGCGCGTTTTACTTCAAAGGACATCGCACACATCTTATGGAAAATATAATGTCACTCAAATTCAATAAAGTTTATACGAATAGATTCGTTTTAAATTAACGATTAAATCTTATCATTGCGCCAACTCTTAATTATGATTAATTACGGCGCAAATTGCAATTAAAGTTTATCAAAATCATATTTTGGGAGTTCATAAAAATGTCAGATACAATCACTATTACTCAGGGTGCTATTCAAAGCAGCTTAAATCCAGCGGGTCCTAAAAGCGGATTAGTGAAACTATTTATACTTTCCTACTTCTCACCAAATATTTAATTATTACATAGGCGTTCGTTAAAAATTATCAATGGTGAGTGGTTCGCCTGTTTAAATGTTGTGGAATACTAATCAATTTTTTATTATTTATGTATGGTAAGTATACATAAAATCTGTAACTAATTTCGATTAAATAATGCATTCATTAGTGAGTGGTTCGTCTGTGTAAATGTTGTGCAATACTAATCATTTTTTGTTATTTATGTATGGTAAGTATACATAAAATCTGTAACTAATTTCGATTAAATAATGCATTTCATTTCCCCACCACCATTGAGGTAAAATGCAAGGCGCGTTTTTTTTGCATGGTTTCCCCATTAGGCCTAATTCATGTTGTCATTAATTATTAAAAATATATATAAAAAAATTGAAAACCAAGTTGTGGTATTCAAAAAGTCAACAATTACTGATTCAAATGCACGTCTCTATTAGGAGCGTCTAAGACAGAATGTAATAACTGTGTTGATGGATACCTTACATTTGCGTCATGCCTTGCATACCCTAGATACCATAATACACTTGCAACATGAGCACAGCATCCAACAGTTCGTGCACCACTTTTGCAAGTGCAGTAGTAGCCGTCGATTGGTATATTGTAACCGTCATTTTCTAGATGGAGTGGTTGAAAAGCTATCCATAATTGATGTTTAGTCGCCTGACGAAATCTAGAGTAAACACGAGCTCTAAGAAGACCCTGTTCTTCTAAAAGTGCTTGAAATGTAAAATGTTCAATGTTTTCTCTCTGTAATTTATCTTGAATGTAACTGGGTGCAAGTTTTACTTGGTAGATTCCAATAGTCAAATCTCTAATCTGTTATAACGACAAAATGGGAAATTCTGGTAAAATAAGTTCATCTAAATTCACCCATGCATCGTCTTGAATACGTTGTAAGTCCAAACAGTCAACTTCAACACGAGCTTTTACCACATTTTCATATGCAGCCAATTCCTGCATTGTTTCTGCCAATTCTGCAGTTGCACCTTGCATTTGAATAGGTGGAAAATATTTATTAATTAAACTGCACCCAATTTTTAAAAACATTCTAATATTAGGCACATGATGGACCGGTATTAATCCACAAAACAATTTAAAAATACTTTTTAAATGTCCATTCCGAGCTTCAACTATCCATCTTGTTTTAGTAATTAATCGCGCTTTATTAGCATCTTCAGTAGACAACTGTCTTTGTCCTCTTCGTAGAAGTGGTGGCATATGACATTCTAGGCCTAAATAATTTAATAAATGAATAGAATCACGATAGCCTCTATCTACAATTACAATATCATTTGTGCAGCCAGTTACGCAAGTTATTTACTTCGTCTTGTTCCTCATCTTCAAGGTGATGTTGTAAAATTGCAGCATCGTTATTTCTTGAATCAGAAAAATAGGGGCCTTGTACGTCCAAAATATATCCGTCAGGTCCGACTATTAAAACAGGTTTGATTAAATGATAACCCTTATGTAGACAGTAAGTTTGGCGAAGACTTCGAAAATTAGACGATTTGGGAATTTTGAGATAGGTTCCATCTATGTAAATAATGGCTTGAGGATTGTCAGGATTCGGATTGTACAAAGAGTTAGCAAAATCTGTAACATGGGTTCTAATAAATTCTTGGCGACCAATTGCTTCTAAACCCAGATTTTCTCTAACAAATCGTTGACAAAGACTTGTACGTACTGCAGTTATTGTCAGACTAACGTTGGATCTGCTAGAATATGAGCACACAATTTTTAATAAATCGTCACTTAAATTGTATTTTAATTTCATAAGAAATGTAATTAAATATATATATATATATATATATATATTGATGTGATCTTGATTATTGATATGAGATAATATTCTTATATGTCACTTAATTTAATCAATGTATTAATACTAATCTAATTAATTAACCAGATCACATATCAATATGTTTTCAATCTCAGGGCGAATTATAAATTAATTACTTACTTTCGTGGCTTCAAATATTTCTTAATGGTTCCTAATCGGGATAGAAAAGAAAAGAGTAAAAAAAATACACATATGGGTTACAATTATAATCAAAATATTTTTTATTTTATTTAAAAGGCAATCAATGCTTAATATTTGCTATTTCTTATTATTCTTAAACATAACATTTACAAATGGGAATCTTATTTCCTTTTGGTTTTCAATTGAAAGTTTTTATTAACATTTAACTATTAGGAGTTATTAGGAACAACTCTATTTAACTTTGATGAAGCTTTTCTGATATTATTGATTATGTAATTCAATTTTTTATGTGGAATTTAATACGAAAAACCCATACATTCATGTCCAAACAAATGAGACTGACCTTTTCCTGGTGAACTGAAAATGTCCTCACACAAGACCCGTTTCCTGCTATCCTTGGCTGCGATCAAACCTCGTCCTGGCTTCCAGTAATGTTCTCCTTTGAAAAACTAGCTCGAATAGCTCTCGTTCCTGCTTTTGTTGTGATGCTGTGTTCTACCTTTTTCGAAACTGCTATCAGCTACCGGGACACTCTTGGCTCAAGGAGGTTCTTTTACTCTCGACCTGGCCTACTTCTCGTTCCACGATAGATACTCCACACTCACGGAACTACCGGCTTTCTCACTCTCCATACACTACCGTCTACTACTCGACTTCACTTCTCGACAGCTCAAAACATTCTGCTCTCTATTTGTCATTCATTCCCCTACTTTCTAAATATCCCTTCCAGATTCACAAATCAAACTTCCACCACCAATTCTCATTCGCAGTATTCCTCAAAACCAATTTTTAAACTTTCTAAATATGCTTAATGGATTTCAAAGAAAATAGTTAATTCCCATTCTAAAATTACTTTCTACTATATACAAATTTTAATGACCTATTCTCTATTTCCACTTAGTCTTATTTAGCATCGGCTAATGACCGATCCTTCCGCGAACAAACGATAATGACCTATTAACGATTTCACTTGAGTCTTATTTAATCACTTCTTAAAATTAAATATAACAATTTGTTGTATACAGGTTGTTCTAAATTTATATGCCCGTGGTTGAGAAAATTGAAAATATTTTATATTAAATTGAATTCTGTTTATAATTATCAAAATTTAATTTTCATATCAAATAGAAATATAACAAATCCCCGCTTTGTATTCGATAAAATTTATCTGCATTTTTAAATAAATTTTCTCGAGGCAAAACCAACTCCCTGTATATTTCCTTACTTTAATCTACGTCTTATACCCCTTCTTCTTGTATTACTCTAATTAGTCCCACCTGTAGAGTAATTGTTTCCTTATTTTCAGTGTCCTCATCCTGTGTTAGAGTGTCGGCTATTATGTTGTCTTTCCCTTTTTCCCATATCAATCTTCTGTCTTTTTCCTCAGATTTTTCACATACTTTTACCGTGTATTCTGCATCCTCGTTTTCATATGCCTCCTCTTCAAATGCCACTGTTTCGATCATATCTTTTTCGCTTTCATTTGTTAGCTTTATTTCTTCTTCTCCTGAGCTCATCTCTTCTTTTGAGGAATCCCAGTTTTCTTTTGCTTTTGATACTCTCAATTTTTCTTCTTCTGGGCTCAACTCTTCTTTTGAGGAGCCACAGGTTTCATTTTCTTTTGTCTTTTTCTGACTTTTTCTCCCTTTTCTTCTTTGTCCTTGCTTCGTTGCCAAATTCATTTCCACTGTTTGTTCTTTACCTGATTCGTCCGTATTTTGTTTCTCCTGTTCCTTGTCCTGTTCTTCTTCTTTTTCTTCTGTTAGATTCATCGTATTATTTTTAAAATCTATCACTACATGTTTTTCTGCCAATTCGTCAACTCCTACTATCATGTCATGTGATATGTTTGGCATTATTACACATTGTAGTGCATACATCTTCTTACCCAGTCGTACCATTACTCGTATGCCTTCATTTATAGTTGCCAATGTCCGTTTGTTTGCGCCCACTAAATTTACCCTAGGTATTTTGTAAATTAAATTTGTTAAGTTAACTTCTTCTATTAGTTTTCTGTTGACCAATGTTATTTCAGATCCAGTGTCTATCATAATTTTAATTGGTTTCTCGTTGATAAATCCATCCACAAATTTTAAATTAACTCCATTTTTCTTTTCGTTGTTTCTTGCCAATTTAATAAACTCCTTGGGGTTACAAAAGATTCCTGTTTGGTTTTTGGTTTTTAGTGAGCGCCGTCGTGAAAAAACGCCGGTTGCTCATCGTTGTTTATATTTTCGTCATAATGTCTCTCTCCGTCATATCCATCTGTCTGGGTATTATTTACTTCTCTTCTATTTTCTCTTGGTCTGTCGGATCTGTTTCGGTTTTCTTGATATCCCTGTTCATTTTGTCTACCATTATTTCTGTTTTCTTGATTTGAGCGTGTGGTGTTTCTATTCTGGTATTCTCGATTTCTGTCCTCATTCCATTGCCTATTTCTTTGTTCATAATTTCCTCTTCCGTTGTCTCTATTTTCGTTTTCCCTTCTGGGATTAAAATCTCGTCTTGTATAGTCCCTCCTATTTTGATTTCTATCTCTGTAATCCTGTGTTTCTCGGGGCCTGTAATCTTCTCGCGACCTTCTTGATTTTGTTTCTCTTACACGTAATTCTCTTATTTGTAGGAATTGGCATAAACTATCTATGTCTTTGTAGTTTTGCAATGTGATATGGTCTTCCAGCGTTTCTTCGAAATGTCTTGCAATCAGTTCGACTAATTGTTCCGATGAGTAATTATATTGTAAATGTTTTGCGTTATAGTAAATTTGTAATGCATATGTCCTTTCTGATATACCCATCCTATCATTGTATTTCCCATTTTGCAATTCCCTGTTAATTTCCAATTGTTGGACTTTTCCCCAGAAATAATTCAAAAATTTTTGTTCAAATTGTTGCCAACTGTCAAATTCTTCTTCTTTGCAATCGAACCATAGGCTTGCTTCATATTTTAGATGATTTCTGATAGTTTCTTTTGCTGTTTCGAAATTTCCGAGGTGCTGTATTTTCTTTTTCAGGCTATTTATGAACGGCACTGGGTGTAATCTTCTTACATCCCCGCCAAACCTTATCTTCACGTCATCTGTGCTATGTATAACCATTTCTCTTCTTTCTCCTACATTTTGTTGAATATTGATTTCCGCAATCTTTCTTTCCATTTCTTCTCTGATTGCTTGAATAGCGTTTTCAAACTTGTTTTCCAAATTTTCTATTTCCTTTTTCTTGCAATTCGTTATCTCCTTTATTTTATTTTGAATTTTCATTTCTTGTTCTTTCATCTCGTTTTTCATTGTTGTCAAACATCCTTTTACTTCCTTTTCATACTTTCCTATGCGTTCCTCCATTTTCTTGTTGTTCTCTTCTATTGCTTGTTTCATTTTTTGTTGTGTTTCATCCATTTTTTGATCCAATTTTTGTTGTGTTTCATCCATTTTCTGTTGTGTTTCATCCATTTTTTGATCCAATTTTTGTTGTGTTTCATCCATTTTTTGATCCACTTTATCCATTTTCTTTGATGTTTCTTCCTGATTTTTATCCATTGTCCGTTTTGCTTCTCTTTGATTGTCATCCAGTTTTTGTTGTGTTTCATCCATTTTCTGTTCCATTCTTTGTGACTGGAGTTGCATCATTTGTAATAATTTATCTATTCCTGATAATTCTTGCTGTTCTGATGCCATGATTGTCGTGTCTAAAATATCTTCTTGATTTGAATGTTCTTTTTGTTTTTTGTTGTCTTTGCTTTGGCTTCTTGTCACAGACATTTGTTTTCAAGAAGTACTATCCCCGCCAAATATGAAATTTTACTAGTATGTTACCAAGACGACTTTTTTTTTACCCAAATATTATAAATTGTCAATAAATATATCAAATGTAAATATCGTAAAAATAAAATATTAAATCAGTTATGTAAAATTTGTACCTAAAGAGATCTAAAATTTTATGTTATCAAATGTAAGTATCTCACTTTTTACCACAGGCATATAAATTTTCAAATACCGGCTTTACTCTTTCTATCCTTCAAATTTGCCACTAGAAATACTTTACAATGCCCCACGTTGGGCGCCAGTTGATGTGATCTTGATTATTGATATGAGATAATATTCTTATATGTCACTTAATTTAATCAATGTATTAATACTAATCTAATTAATTAACCAGATCACATATCAATATGTTTTCAATCTCAGGGCGAATTATAAATTAATTACTTACTTTCGTGGCTTCAAATATTTCTTAATGGTTCCTAATCGGGATAGAAAAGAAAAGAGTAAAAAAAATACACATATGGGTTACAATTATAATCAAAATATTTTTTATTTTATTTAAAAGGCAATCAATGCTTAATATTTGCTATTTCTTATTATTCTTAAACATAACATTTACAAATGGGAATCTTATTTCCTTTTGGTTTTCAATTGAAAGTTTTTATTAACATTTAACTATTAGGAGTTATTAGGAACAACTCTATTTAATTTTGATGAAGCTTTTCTGATATTATTGATTATGTTATTCAATTTTTTATGTGGAATTTAATACGAAAAACCCATACATTCATGTCCAAACAAATGAGACTGACCTTTTCCTGGTGAACTGAAAATGTCCTCACACAAGACCCGTTTCCTGCTATCCTTGGCTGCGATCAAACCTCGTCCTGGCTTCCAGTAATGTTCTCCTTTGAAAAACTAGCTCGAATAGCTCTCGTTCCTGCTTTTGTTGTGATGCTGTGTTCTACCTTTTTCGAAACTGCTATCAGCTACCGGGACACTCTTGGCTCAAGGAGGTTCTTTTACTCTCGACCTGGCCTACTTCTCGTTCCACGATAGATACTCCACACTCACGGAACTACCGGCTTTCTCACTCTCCGTACACTACCGTCTACTACTCGACTTCACTTCTCGACAGCTCAAAACATTCTGCTCTCTATTTGTCATTCATTCCCCTACTTTCTAAATATCCCTTCCAGATTCACAAATCAAACTTCCACCACCAATTCTCATTCGCAGTATTCCTCAAAACCAATTTTTAAACTTTCTAAATATGCTTAATGGATTTCAAAGAAAATAGTTAATTCCCATTCTAAAATTACTTTCTACTATATACAAATTTTAATGACCTATTCTTTATTTCCACTTAGTCTTATTTAGCATCGGCTAATGACCGATCCTTCCGCGAACAAACGATAATGACCTATTAACGATTTCACTTGAGTCTTATTTAATCACTTCTTAAAATTAAATATAACAATTTGTTGTATACAGGTTGTTCTAAATTTATATGCCCGTGGTTGAGAAAATTGAAAATATTTTATATTAAATTGAATTCTGTTTATAATTATCAAAATTTAATTTTCATATCAAATAGAAATATAACAATATATATATCGGTTTTAAAACGTTCTCCTACGTCTTCCGATGCCTAGTCGCCATTCACTTCGGTCCATCCAAAGGTCTTCATCCAATTCTCTTTCTCTCATTTCTCGATTTATGCCTTCTCTCCAACTCAGGCGGGGTCTTCCTCTTTTTCGTCTACCATGAGGGGTCCACGTTAGGATTTGTTTCGGGAGTCGTTCTTCGGACATTCTTTGTACGTGTCCATACCATCTAAGCTGTTTGGTACTAATGTCATCTACTATTGTGTGTTTCACATTCATTATTTCCCTAATTCTGTTGTTGGTTACCCTTTCTAATCTTGATTTTCCTGCTGAGCGCCTCCAGAAATCCATTTCTGTTGCTTCAAGTTTTCTCTTGTATCTTTCTTTTATTTGCCATACTTCACTGCTGTAAGTGATTATACTCTTAACAATTGTATTGTATATTCTATGTTTGTTGTTGTTTGATATTGACTGGTCCCAGAGGATGCTATTAAGAAGGGTAATTGCTTTTCTTCCCTGGTTGTTTCTTTCTTCTATCGTCCGGTCTACGCTTCCTTCTTGTGTGATGGTCATACCAAGGTATTTATATGCGTCGCAATGTTTAATAATTTCGCCATTCCCCAGTGTAAGGTCCTGCTGTGTCCCACCGATACACATATATTCGGTCTTCTTTATGTTTATTTCCAAACCACCTTTTTTGTACTCCTCTATTAATTTCCTTGTCATATATTCTATATCATCGTAGTCTTGCGCTAGTACAAGTTGGTCGTCTGCAAATGACAAAGTGTATATTGTATTGTTGCTGATCGGTAATCCCATGTTTTTGCATTTGCGTTTCCAAAGTTTTAGAGTTTGTTCGAGGTAGATCTTAAATAATGTCGGTGAAAGGCAGCACCCTTGTTTTAGGCCTTTGCTAATTTGGAATCCTCTCGATAGCCTGCTTCCAACTTTCACCCTTGATGCAGTTTTGGTATACAATTGTTTCGTCGCTGTTATTAAATTTGCGCTTATATTGGTTTTCTCTAATGCTTCCCATAGTTTGTTTTGTGGGATGCTATCATACGCTTTTCTTAAGTCCACATATAACAGATGTACCTCCTGGTTGACGGCCAGTTTCTTCTCAATAATCTGTGTAATACAAAACAGATGGTCAACCGTTGATCTTCCTGCCTGTTCTTCAGCTTCTATATCTTTATATTCGTTTTCGATTTTATTTTTAATCAGTTTTCCGTATATTCGGCTGATCGAGTTCGTTACAGCGATGCCTCTGTAGTTGTCACATTGATCCCGTCTGTCTTTTTTATGTATGGTGGATATCCATGATGTCTTCCATTCTTCTGGGATTTCCGCTCCGTTGATGCATCTTTGAAAGAGTTTAGCCAGGTTTTCATATAATTTTGTTGTGCCATATTTTATTAGTTCAGCTGGTATGTTCCCTGGTCCTGGTGCTTTGTTATTTTTTAAGAACTTACATACTTCTTCTACTTCTTTTGTTGTTACCCGTAATGGTGAGGCTAAGATATTTACATTGCTGGTATCACTGTTATTTAAAAATTCCGCTCTGTCCTCATTTAGGAGTTTTTCAAAATATTCGTCCCATTGATCCGGTGTGATTGCTGATATATCTCTTTTCTTTTCCTGTCGTAGCGATTTTAATACTTTCCAACTTTCTGTACTTCTCCGTCCTCCTAAATGTGTGTTAATCATGTTACACTTTTGCTCCCAAGCCTCATTCTTCTTTTGGCATATCATTTTTCGCACTTTAGCTTGGACCCTCTTGTATTCTACCTTATCGGCGTCGGTCCTTGTGTTCAGAAATTTTTTATACTTCTCTCTTTTATTTTTAATCTCTTGTTCTATTTCTTCGTCCCACCAATACGGAGTTTTTCTGTGGTTTTTTATTTGGAGTCCGAGGGCCTCTGTTGCTGCTTCCTGAAGACATGTTTTTATATAATGATAATGCTCTTCATTGCTGGTAAATTGCATGGTTTCTAACTTTTTATCTAATCTACTCCTGTATAAATCCCTCACGCTTTCTTGTTCTAAGCTGTTTAGGTTGTATTTCTTTTCTGTTAATTTTTCTATTTCCGCTGCAGCTTCTTTTAAATCTCTTGCTCTATCTATTCCTATTGTGAGCTTTGTTTTTAATAGATGGTGGTCACTGCCGCAAGTGGCTCCTCTATATACCCGCACATCCTGTACAATCAATTTAGTCTTTTGTCTTATGATTGTATAGTCTATGATTGATTTCAGCCCTCGGGTATTTTGTGTCCATGTATATTTATGGATATCTCGGTGTTGGAAGAATCCGTTTGTGATTTTCATATCATTTTGTTCGCATAAGGCTATTAGCCTAGTACCATTGTCATTTATAGCTTCTTCACCATATTGGCCTATGACTTTATTGTGCTGTTTCTTGCCTGTTCTACTATTTAGGTCCCCCAAGATTATAATTTCTCGTGATCTGCCGATATTTGCAATTTCTGAATGTAGCTTTTCAAAAAAGTCGTCCTTAATATTCCATTAAATGTAATTAAATCCTTTTTAGAAATAACTCTAATTCTATCATAAACTACGACCTCATCGCAATAAGTATAAAGATCTTGAAAATTATTTTTGCTTAATTTTGTCAATGCTTTGAAGTCGTCCTCTTGAATACCCGTGTCTGCCTCGAAACGATTAGTAGTATTTTCAATTGCTGTCAGACGTAACGCTTGAAACCACTCTGAAACTTCTTTCGGACTTAAGTTAACATTACGCATATTACCACGCAAATTCTTTATTATATTATGATCTAGCATACTGTCATCATTTATGTGATCACTGCAATATAAAGCACCCTTTCCTACAAAAATCTCTCGTTTCATGTAGATATCTACTCTAGCTTCTAATGACAAACGTTCAAGATTTCTAGCTCTATCACATACAAAACATAAATTATTTCTTTGTAATACACACTTGAATCTACAAGCATTCACATTATCATCATTACCTTGTTCAATTTCTTCAATGATGTATCTGTAGCAGTTAATGTGAATCACAATCCCAATATCAAAATTGGCTTCCGGTAGATTGTTGTTCATGCGGCGACCCAATGCAATCTCCTGAAATCTTGGTGGAAGATTATCTAAGTTCTCAACTCGACGAAAACCTCTAGCACGAACTCGAACATCACAAATATAACACTGCATTTTCACTAATTAAAATAGTTAATAGTAGAACAACAGTTTACAATAATTACCAGATAAAGTTGACTAGTGACAAAAACTTTTGATTCATTCTAAAGCAAACGATTTGCCTAATTTTCTTTTAATTGATCGATAATGTTAAAACACAGTAGAATGCAATTTAAGTCGTAATTCAATAGGGTTAATTAAATAAAATTCTGTTAAATTCTCATTAGTGCGTTAAATACCGTTGTTTTACGGTGCGTCACTGGAAGTGCGTTGTCATTTATGATTTACAAGGTAAGAGGCTTAATAATCTTAGAAGATTTATGAACTCCCGATAATTTGGGTATCTTAAAATATTTTTTCTCTCTCTAACTTATGTACCTACCCATTTGATTTCAGATTAATTTATATCAATTCCTGCTCTTATTACTGAAAATTCAGAGTTGGCGCAATGATAATAAGTGACCGTTACATTGAAACGAATCTATTCATGTAAGTTTTATTGAATTTGCGTGACATTATATTTTCCATAAGATGTGTGCGATGTCCTTTAGCAAATATTATGGAAACATCTTTTAAAATAAAACTAGAATTTTATTTTCCATCAAAATGAAAATACATTTTCGCGCTACGTAATATTCACATCAGCTCTTTTGTAGCTAGAATATTATATGCGCTACTCATTTTTACGGCGTCTAGCGGTTTTTTATTTTTGTATCAGGAGTTTTTCAAAGTTATCTATAAATTATATAAATATGAAATTGAATGTAATGTTTCTCGATTCCACGTTAAGCGTTATAAATAGTCGCCTTTCTAGCATTATCTCTCAAATGATCTAGTGTCAAAAGAATGTGTAAATAGATTTTTCTTTCTATTCGAAATACATTGAAAAAAATATTGGGATGGCCGGTAAATTAACTCGGATTGTCCTATCAAATTTAGCGTCGTAACCACTACAACTACATAAAACAATTCGGCGATAATGGTCAAATGGAATTATATTTTGGAGCTTGATAACTTCTAAACAGCTTAACCGATTTTGATCACTAGATATGAGTTTGCAAGGTATTGACAATACGTCTAGCATCTGATGCATCCAACGTCAAGTATGATAACTGAAGGTATTACAGGAATTATTGAGCTTGAAAAACCGTTTTTCCTATATGAAATAGATTTGATCACACTTACGAAGCCTATAACTTAAAAATTCGAATTTTACCAGATATGAGGTATACTGGTATACAACGTTAGATGCGTCTAGAGTCCTCCTACAAACGCTCAGTTATTGGCGGAATTCGTAGGTTGAAATTTTGAGTTATTGTCGAAAAACCAAAATTTTCAAAGGTTAGATTTTCAGTTTTTCGGCTATACTGAGCCGTGTGTATGTCTGATCCTAACCGCTAGGCACCGTTTGAAAGCTTAACCCAACGCTATTAATTTGGTGTATTTGCGGTTTTCCTGTCTCTCCTTGAAACTAAGATATATACCCCCAAAAAATATGCCGTTTTTTACTTACCCGTCCTATATCTGTCTTATGGGTGGTCTAAAGTCACAAACTACACCGGTTCTGAATCGGCCCTGACTCCCTCTTGAAACACAGAAAAAAAAATTAGATCGGTGTAACTTTGCCACGCACATACATACATACACACATAATACAAACATTTTCCCCTTTTCAAATAGTAGCTGAATAAAATTTCTGAGCTCAGTAACTTTTGAATGGTATAACGGATTTTCAAAATTAAACATGCGTTGGAAAGGTAATGATCAGTACCTACTATAATAGGCCACAAAGGTCGGACTTAAATTCTTTAAATTTTTGGGAGTTTTGGGGACGAGAACGAAAAACAGACCCTAAATGGGAAGTGCCGTAAAATCCACCCCCTTGAACCAAAATGGATGGTTGACATATGGATGGGTGAGTCTTTTCCTATACTTTAAGATGGGATTTGGCCCAATTTTCAATTCAGTCAAATTTAGAAAATCGAAAATTTCGTGTACACAGGGTGGTTCATCTTATCCGCCTCGGTGTCTGTACGGAAAACCACTTGATATTTTAAAAAAATTTCTTCACAGTAATATGCAGGGCCATTAATACTATAATCTAAAAATAATGCGAATTATACAGGATGCTCCAAAAAATAGTGGTATATCAAAGTTATATTTTTTCTTATGGAATGCCCTATATATGATGACATTATTGAATTGACCTTAAAAGATAAGCTATACTTTCATAAGAGTTCCCTATAACTAAATACAGGGTGTTTTGATTTATTTCAATTTTTATAAAAATGTAAGGTTTTAGAAAAAAAAATAAATGTCTACGAATCTAAGAATCAGTAACAAATTCCTTCTTGGATCTTAATAACTACCTATTTAGCATACTTAAGCAGATGCTTATTGCAACAAAGTTTCTTACAGGGTGGTCAAAATATGAGATTGTTCTATTAACAAATTCAAGCTGTAATAACTTACTTAATTTAAATACAACACCCTGTATCTTACTAGTCTGTCGCGTAGAAAATTGACTAAGCTCTCAATTTGTATTAGGGTTTCCTATACCTATCTTTCTACAGTGTGGTCAAAATATTAGATTGTTTTAATAACAAATTCAAGCTGTAATAACTTACTTATTTTAAATAGACCACCCTATATCTTACCAGCCTATTACGTAGAAAATTTATTTAGCTTTCAATTCTTACTAGGGTTTCCTATACCTATCTCCCTTCATTTGTTAAATATTTAAAGATTTCCTAATTTGCAAGCTTTAAAAATTAGAATTAAGTAAATATTATGTCGTGGTTACATATTATGTACAACACGTCACCAACACCGGCAATATACTTAGACATGATACTGTAATTAATAAAATCTTCA
The DNA here is from genome assembly GCF_917563875.1 of Diabrotica virgifera virgifera. NCBI lineage: Eukaryota > Metazoa > Arthropoda > Insecta > Coleoptera > Chrysomelidae > Diabrotica > Diabrotica virgifera. Next base: position 177,026,591 of record NC_065449.1, on the reverse strand, counting down.
TTGTTATCATATAATCACACAGAGTGTTGTATTATTTTAGTTGACTTTGGCCTACATGTAACATTGAATAATAATAATATGTTTATATTAAACTGCATACCCTACATTAGATGCCGTATTCTGGAAGATATTTAAATTATATTTCATTTCGTATAAGTATTTTCCATATCTTAAGCCAACGGTTATTAAGTAAATTTAAGAACAACACTTTTTGTTTGAATGTTTGAATCGCAATTACAAACAATTAAATGCAATGGCTACTATGACGAAAACGAACATGTTGTACAAAAATATGTAAAAATGGGTATTTACAGAATAACATATATGTATTGAGAATGTTTACATGGAATTGAAGAGATTTTAAATATCTTCCATTATAAAGAATAGAATATCGAGTATGCCATTTAAAATAATAACACTCTGCGTGATTAAATGATAAAAATATGAATTTTATTAACGAAAGTATCTTTACCAAGATATTTAAGTATATTGCCGGTGTTGGTGATGTGTTGTACATAACCAAGACATAGGTACTTAATTATAATTTTTAAAGTTTACAAATTTGGCAATCTTTAAATATTTAAAAAATGAAGGGAGATAGGTATAGGAAACCCTAATAAGAACTGAAAGCTAAGTAAAATTTCTACGTGATATATTAGTAAGATAGAGGGTGTTCTTTTTAAAATAAGTAAGTTATTACAGCATGAATTTGTTAATAAAATAATCTAATATTTTAAGCACCCTGTAAAAGATAGGTATAGGAAACTCTAATATAAATTGAAAGCTAAGTAAATTTTCTACGCGATAGACTACTAAGATACAGGGTGTTCTATTTAAAAATAAGTAAGTTATTACAGCTTCAATTTGTTAATAGAACAATCTCATATTTTGACCACCCTGTAAGAAATTTTGTTGCCGTAAGCATCTGTTTAAGTATGCTAAATAGTCTATTATTAAGATACAAGAAAGAATTTGTTACTGATTCTTATATTCGTAGATATTTATTTTTATCTAAAACTGTACATTTTCATAAAAATCGAAATAAATCAAAACACCCTGTATTTAGTTATAGAGAAGCCTTATGAAAGTATAGCTTATTTTTTAAGGTCAATTCAGTAAGGTCATCAGATATAGGGCATTCCATTAGAAAAAATATAACTTTGATATACCACTCTTTTTTTGGAGCATCCTGTATAATTCACATTACTTTAGATTGTAGTATTAAAGACCCTGTATATTTCTTTTAAAAATTGTTTTTTAAAATATCAAGTGGTTTTCCGTACAGACACCGAGGCGAATAAGATGAACCACCCTGTATAGTGTCGCATGTACGAGGGTTGTGCGCAACTGGCGAGAACTACCGTTCTCTGGGATAATATAATAGGATAACAAGTAGATGATCAGATCTTTATACTGAACATGTAAGACAGCAAGTAAATGATCAGATCTTTACATTGGACATGTAAGAAATATTTCCATTCAACTATTTCCTTTAACTAACCTATTTATACACTGAGATGAATTCAAGAATTTATAAATACAGTGTAAGACCAATAATGACATATGCATCAAAAACAAGACCCGATACAGCCACAACAAAAAGACTACTGATTCCACATATATCTTCCAATGAATCCATAGCTGGATTCCACATGTCAATATTATGTTCATACTATGTCTAGGGTTTAGAATGGATGTGTATACAAGTATTTTGTTTTAAAGTGTCAGTTTAAATTTCCTGCCGATAATCCAGTATACTTGCTGCAGTCTCAGTCCTAGTTGTTTTCCTTTGTTGAATAGGTATATGTGTCCGCCATGTGAGGTGTTTGTCTAGTGAATGCCCAAGTATTTCACGCTATCTGTTTGTACTAATTGGCTGTTAGTTAGACTCAGTGGACACTGAACTCACATCGTGAAAGTTTGATATTGATTTGGATTAACTCACATATTGATTTGCATCAGTAGTAATTGCACAAGAGCTCTAAAATTATCTAATTTTTCCTGAGTGACTCTTTGACAGTTTTAATTTTACGACCCGAAGGGGAGTGAAATTATGTCAAAGTGTCACGAGGGTAAAAATTCGATAATAATTTTAGAGATCGAGTGCAATTTTTTGCGATTATTTCATGAATAAAACTGTTCAAAACCAAAATTTTATTGTAATTTATTTATGTAAGTACAAGTTAGTACAATTAAACACACAGTTGTTATAAATATTTGACGGTTGAAAGTCATCACTTTTATAATTTTTAAAACATTAATTGTCATTAATGTCACTGAATGTATTTTTTCGTAGCAACGAAGGGCATCTGACGTAATATACTTGACGACGGGATACTATCAAAAATTTTCAGTTTAATTTTTATTTCTGTAGCTTTCTATTGGTCAGAATCTCTTATGAATGAAATAATCGCTGTAACTTTTATTCTTGTAGGTTTCTATTGGTCAGAATCTCTATGAATGAAATAATCAGTAGTAATTGCACAAGAGCTCTAAAATTATTGAATTTTTCCCGAGTGTCACTTTGGCAGTTTTAATTTCACGAGCCCAAGGCGAGATTATGTCAAAGTGTCACGAGGGCAAAAATTCTATATTAATTTTAGAGTTCGAGTGCAATTTGTTGCGATTATTTCATGAATAAACCTGTTCAAAACCAAAATTTTATTGTAATTTATATATGTAAGTACCAATTAGTGAAATTAAACACACAGTTGCTATAAATATGTATTTGACGGTTGAAAGTCATCACTTTTATAATTTTTAAAACATTTGTCATTAATGTCACTGAATGTATTTTTTCGTAGCAACGAAGGGCATCTGACGTAATATGCTTAACGACGGGAGATTATCAAAAATTATCACTAGTAATACCACTAGAGGTCAAATTATTTCCGGAAATTTTTTTGAGATCATGAATATTTTGAAAATTTCCCGAGTCGCAGACGAGGGAAATTTTCTAAAAATATTCATGATCAAAAAAAAATTTCCGGATATTAATTTGACTTCGCGTGGTATTCGGTAAGAAAATTCCACACCAAATTTGCATTTGAAAATCCAAAGCTGCATGAACAGATTAATAGCGCGCCATAGCTTTGTCAGCAATTATTTAGGCTTTCAAATTCGTAATTTCTACTCATTGTAGTTGCATGGGAATACCATTTCAAGATAGAAAATAGTATATTCTTCAATTTTACATAAGTTTTGAGTAACTACAAGTGATAGAAAATGAATCAAAACTAAATTATGTAAACAAATAAAAACCAGTCTGTCAAAAATGTTCTGTTATTGTAAACGTCAAAAAATTTCCACTATAATTCGCTGTTGGGTACCCCACGAGCAAAAAATTTCCGATAAAATACCTCCGTTGCCATGGTGATCTGTCAAAATAACGTATTTTGATTGGTTCAAAATTACAGGTGTGGAATTTTCACCTTAATTTGCATGTCTGTAGCTTTCTATTGGTCAAAATCTCCTATGAATGAAATAATCAGTAGTAATTGCACAAGAGCTCTGAAATTATTGAATTTTTCCCGAGTGACACTTTGACAGTTTTAATTTCACGAGCCGAAGGCGAGTGAATTTATGTCAAAGTGTCACGAGAGCAAAAATTCTATATTAATTTCAGAGGTCGAGTGCAATTTGTTGCGATTATTTCATGAATAAAACTGTTCAAAACCAAAATTTTATTGTAATTTATTTATGTAAGTACCATTAAACACACAGTTTATAAATATTTGACGATTGAAAGTCATCACTTTTATAATTTTTAAAACATTAATTGTCATTATGTCACTGAATGTATTTTTTCGTAGCAACGAAGGGCATCTGACGTAATATACTTAACGACGGGAGATTATCAAAAATTATAGATTTAATTCAGATTTCTGTAGCTTTCTATTGGTCAGAATCTCCTATGAATGAAATAATCGCTGTAATTTTTATTTCTGTAGCTTTCTATTGGTCAGAATATATATGAATGAAATAATCTACGAAACATAGGTAACTGAAATACTATCATATTATATTTAAAAACTTTTGTTTGTGTTAAGGTGCTAAATTCTTTTTCCATGAGAGTATTTAAAAGCATAGGTGCCATAATAGTGCAATTTCACACACGTTATCAATTTTTATGCTTCTATTAACCCGGCATTGGTCGCTAGGTAAATTGTTACGCGAGTGGTCGTGCGTGAGATTTTCTCTCACATATCCAACTTTTGCATTTCTTTACAAAATTTTATAAAAAAGATGAGCTTTCATCAACGATAAAGTCATTTGCTTTAAAAAGACACGACGTTTTTCTGTTTTTTTATTATTATCTTTAAATAAAATGTGACTATTGATGCCACCAATATTTAACATTGAAAAATATATGGTAAGCGACCATCTACAACTAACCCGTGAAACAGAATATAGGATTTTCATATCATCGACCACATCCACGGCGCCTTTTATTACATCATAAAAGGATATTATTTCAGGTTTTAAGGGGAAAAATAAAATTAATTTTTATACACAGTTGGTGACGCCGGTGGTCGCTTGATGAGAGAATCTCTCACTTGAAGCGCACTGACTCAACAATATGGTGATACTAAGTAAACTGAGTCACTATCCGAGCGGACGAGTCTATTAGATTGTCGAGGAAGGATAGTTAGGAGACTAGAAGGAACTACAGCGCGTATATTTTCCCAGAAAAAAAGTTGTGCGCAATTTTCTAAAACCGTGAGAGAAAATCTCATATAGCGACCACTGGCGGGTTAATATTGCTAATTCAACTCTGATATTTTCTTGCTGGTATAATTTGTAAAATAATTATAAGTACCCATAACCGAGTCTGAACTTTTCAATTTTTTTATAACTCCCTGTATAACAGGTTAGAAAAACCACAACTAAAGGAGAGTAAGTTTTAAAAAAAAGTTGTAAGGGAAATTAGCCTTGCAGATCGTGTAATACTAGAGGCAGGATACCAGGATAACGTTGAATGTGTTAACTATTACTGGTAATCCACTCTGATTTATTCAGAGCTGTAAACGGAATTTTATTACTCATTTTATTACTTATGCAGTAAGGGCAGATACGAATCAAAGGCATTCTTTAATAATTAAAAGTATGTACGCTTCAGTGCAGAATTTTGTTCCGTTTCAGAAAAAGTTGCATTTGTTCAGCTGTTTTGAAGACCAGTTAATATAAACATATTTCATGTAAGGGTACACCCATCACCTTTACAGCACAAAAGTGAGAAAAATAAGTACATATATCGATTTAAAAAAAAACTAGACTAAACCTTAAATTGATTACGAAATTAACATCATATAAGGCGATTTTTATGGTAAAATTGGTATATTGGTCATAAGTACTTGACAAAGAGCAGTAATAATAAATAATTGATATGAAGTGATTGCTAGCTATAATCAGAATCAATAACAATAATAAGATTTTTTATCACCCATACAATATTAATGCAGACTAAAATGTTTTTTACGATCTAAAAAGTTTGTTCAGTTTTTAAAAGGACATTTTTGTCACGTACCTATCACTTTATCATGTCATACATGTGTATCAATGTACATACATACTTAAAAAAATTGACAAAGATCAAATTTATGAATAGTCAGGGACTCAGGGATATTATACATTATACATAATACTGGTGCTTGTATATATATTATGTCAGTGATGTTATATACGCCTCAATGGTTAAGATTAAATAATTTTGTCTTTCTGTTCTGTAAACTTTGCGGTAACAAGATTGGCGCGTGTCCGTGGGTGTGTAATAATTATTAAAGTGAAATAAAGAACGATTTGTTAGACATTGAGAGTTTGTGGTATTAATTAGTCAGTGGTTTTCAATGTTTTTAAGTCATGTACCACCAAATCCTTTTAAAATTATTCTTGGTACCACCTAACTGAAATATCTGTCGAGCTAGGTAATCTAACTACCTATAAATATGCTGAATTTTGGCAGTGTTTTTGTATTTTGTGTACTACCCCAAATAATGATATGTACCACCACCCAAATAATGATATGTACCACCAGTGGTACATGTACCACAGATTGAGAACCCCTGAATTAGATAATTTTGCTTATTTTTACGTTATATAAATTTCGGTAAGAAGCAATCCACGTAAAAAAATTATTAATTTGTGGTAGGATAATATTAAATTGCACAGTAAACGACGGGAATTTTGAACATTTGAAGTGATTTTTTAAAATTATTATTATCATCCGTGTTAGTAAATAAATTTACCTATTCTTTCATTTAAAAGTGATTTATTTCTTCTTTTAACTATTTTTTCTGCCAATAAACTGGGTATGAATGAATCAGAGATGACAAGTTCTTTTTCATATGAATATATGTATAGAAACTCATTTCGAATACTTTGTAAGGGTTAAGATGATTTATTTTTTGCATAAAAACGGCGCGTTGCATGAAAAAAAGGAAAAATAGATTTTTGTATCACAAATTAAACGAGGAATTCCAAAATGAATTTTTATTTGAAATATCTCAGTGGCCTACTTTTTTTCTTTAGAAAATTCAGACCATTACACGTATTCACACCAATGGTTGATATAAAATTCTTAATTATATGTCAAAAAAATGCGCAATAATTACCCCTTAAAACCCATCAAATTTCATTTGCATATCTCAACCGATTTTAGAGCACTAAATAAATCGTCTGTTTGTAAGAAATATTTCAACAACCTGTATCTCGAAAACGAAGCATTTGCGGAAATAAGTTTATAGAAACTGTCATTATTTTTTCATGTAGCCCTTAAACTTTGTCGCACTTATTTAGAAACACCCTGCATATTAGTAAGGATTTAAGGAGTTTTCACTGTATTGTCTTAAATGGACTGCATATTGTATTATCCATTTTGATAGCTAGTTTGTTATTCTTGTAGAGTGCTTTAACTGCTCTTATTAATATTCGTGGAACTTCGATGTCTTCCATTGCTTCCCATAGTTTTGTTCTAAGTATCGAATAATATGAGATAAGTAATAAACTCATTATATGAGGTAAGTAATAAAAAAATAATGAATGATTTTTAATTGAATTTAGATGACTGTAAGGCCAAGGATATGACAGTGGCTCTAACATGAATGGAAAAAATAAAGGTGTACAAGCTCGTGTTTTCAAAGAATATCGTAGTGCTTTTTTATGCCATATGGATGCCACTCCCTCAATTTAGTCATTGGGGATGCAGCTATATCTTGCGCACAATCAACATCTTTATTGGTATTGTACAACATTATACAATTTTTTTCTGCTTGTTGACAATGTGCATTTATCTTTATTTTTTATCTCCCTCCTACGTCGTTTGAACTTCCTTATGCTATGTCATATTTTGGATCAGTTATAATGTTATAAATAATAACAATTGTACTATTTTTTAAATAAATGTATTTTTACATAATTTTTATAGTGATATTTTGATTTTTTTGCCTTTTCTGCTATTTTTTTATATTTGCAGTAAATTTGTAGGTATATTTTTGTATTATAGGGCGCCAAATTTTATTTTTCCCGGGGCGCTCAAAACCCTAGAACCGGCCCTGAAAGTGATACAAGTAAAAATCATCTTTTGATAGTGATCTCTCTTTATTGTCATCCCCCCTTGTGGAGTGCGCGATTAGGCACTTGGGTGTTCGTTGTCCTTCTTCGTCTTACATGGCCTATCGGTTCCGGATGTTGGCTATCCTAATTTTGCTTGGAGCTATTCGGAATAATCCGGTTGTAAATCTATTGAACCACTTTCTCAGATTTTGAAAGTAACATATTCTTCTTCTCCCTGGTCATCTCTTTTCAAATATCTTGCCCTAAATAATGAGTTTCAACAAGCCATATCTCTCCATTTTCCATATGGCCAAGATATTCAAATTTGCGTTCTTCAGTTGTGCTAATAATCTTGCATCCCTTGCCTATTTTACTCCAAACCTCAACATTAGACACACAATCTACCCATGAAATTTTTAAAACACCACATTTAGAAAGATCCATGCCTCTACTCCGTATAATAAAGTAGATAATAGATTTTGGTACCAAGTGGTAAATGGTTCCTTCTGAAAACTGTGACTTCATGGGTACGAACGCTGAACTTGCTTTTCCTATGCGCTATTTTATTCCAGTAGAGTCGTCCCATTGGCTGTTGGTACCAAGATATGGTTAAAGTACCAAGATTATAAATTAAATAAATGATTAACGCCATACAGAACAGAAAATTGGCTTAATTTGGCCACATAATATGAAATTTCCATTTCTTTATTCATCATTTCCCGAATCTTTTTATTTCATGACGTTTCATTCCAGATCCAAGCTTCCCTTCCATAAAATAAAGTTGAAAAAACGTAGCACCTGGCCAACCTAATTTTTAGCACTCTTCTCATTTTATTGAAGTTTGTCAGAGCCTTTTTTACCCTGATTTTAATTTCCTGGAATTGATCCTTTGTGGAGTTAATCATTGTTCCCAGATATTCATATTTTTTGCAGTGTTTCGATATTAGTTCCGTTTATTATAAGACTTTCGGTGTTTCTTTTGGATTTTTGGTATTCTCATCAATTTCGTCTATTTAACGTTAATTGTTAGACCACATTCTTGTCCTTACTCTGCCATTCTTGCAATGCTTGTCAATATTCCGATAATTATTTTACTCATAATCTCCTTCATGATCGAAATCTTAAGAAAAACTTAAGTTGTTAGGAAATGGAAGAATTTTTACCGAAAATGAGATGAGTCAATCTAAAAGTAAAAAGAGGAGCAATATTAAGAAATGATGCAATTTACTCATGCATCGTCTGACGTCCATCCAGGTAGGCCAGGTATCAAATGCCAGCACCGCCACCGGCGAGAACAGCTAGACATTTTTAAAAATGTCTATAGGCCAATAGGCCCCTGGTCGACTCATCCCGAATAAAATGAGTACCTTGGGTAAAGCCAGGGGTAATAATAAGCGGTTGAAGCGTAGCAGTGGCCCTGTTACCTTCCTTGTATACCGTAGTCACAGTATATAGAGGTTCCACAGTAAAACCACTCCTCTGTTGGCGCTTTGATCTCAAGAAGTAATATGCGACTAGCAATGCGAGGGTGGGGCAAAAGCGACTAAGAACATTGCGCGGTCGCCATGCGCGACTACAGATTTTACTTCCAATTTTTCGGAGAGTGGTTCTATGGGCCATTCCACGAGCATACGCCTGTTTGGATTATTTCGACAACGAATATTTTACTGTGCAACATAAGAAGTACGAAAGTAAATGGCGCTAATAATTATTCCAATAAACAACTATGTAATTTGCAATTTACTTTCGTTCTTATTATTTTGCACAGTGAAATATTCTTGTCGAAGTAATCCAAAACAGGCGTAAGTTCGTGGAATAGAGTATACTGTCCCTCTTTATACTGTGCCGGAGTCTCTAGATATAGCAGACTACCTGCTATAATCCCAAAGCCGCGCTAGCGGTATGTATAAAACAGGAGACTATTAGTTTCGTTCGCGGTAACGATCCTGAACTAGTCCAGGATTACTTCGCATGCGCACTTTAAAAAAGAGCGTTCACGGTTCTGAACTCCTAGTCCGGGATTTTGTCAGATTTGTCGTTCGCGGTAACCGAACTGCTAGTTCGGAACCGGTCCAACCAGTGGCGGCTGGTGACTCAAAAATTTGGTAGTTCTGCAGTATTTTTTGGTTTTTTTTTAATTCAATATCTTTTAATCGTTGTATTTTACAACGAGGCTTTTAGTTTGATATTTTACACCATATATTTATTCATTATATATCTATTAAAAAATAATAAAGAACTTACCGATTTTCTTCTTTTCAAATTGAAGAATAAATCCAATTATATCAAAAATAGCAATGGTACATTATGGCACACTAGTAATTGTTTTATAGTTTATGTTTTTAGTAGAATTTTATCGATAAATACGCGAAACTAAGGAATGCAAACGAAAAAACACTACAAACAAAATCGCCACAACAATAATTGCATTATAGGGTCTTACGAACTAACTACACACAGAGCCAAATATATTATTTTTTTTATAAATAAGCTCGATTCGTCGATTTTTTTTTAAAGCAAACTTGTCTATAACTTTTTCATTCAAGTTTGGTATTTCTTTTATAAATGTTTTTTCTACTGACAACATGGTTAATGCTACAAGTCGGTCTTCAGTCATGGAATTTCTCAAGAATGTTTTAATCCGTTTTAAACTCGAAAAGCACCTTTCAGCTTCTGCCGTACTCATGGGCACTGTAATTAGAATTTGAAGCAGTTTTACAGTTTCTTGAAAAGGCTCTGTTAAATTATTTTCAATTAAAAATTTTAAAAAAGGTATTGCCCCATTAATGTCTCTACAGTCTCTTCTAAAATAAATAACAGATAATTCAGTCTTCAAGCGCTCCCTATCTAAATTTGGATATGACGCGCAAGTCAGGCTTAAATTATCATCTGGGAAATTAGCACAATAATTATCAAATTGCTCAGGATAAAGCAATGAAGTTGCAAGTAGGTGATTTTTAAAAGCAAATCTATCATTTGCGCAATTTATGATTATATCACAAACTTCGATAGATGCTCTCCGATGATCTACTGGACTGTTATCCTTCCGTAACCTTTTAGTTGGTAATGGTTCAACGCATAAACTAGAACCTTGGTCAATGGTATCATCTATTGAATTTCTAACTGAATTCATGTATCTTTCGAAATCTGTCACCTTTTTATTGATTTCCAAAGGATCCGTTTTAGTCTTTTGAAGGGCATTATACAAAACGTCTACTTGTGGCATTATGCGATGGAAAAATGTAACCAAAAAACAAAATTTTGATCCACTAGTATTCTCGAATGGAAGACGCTGAACTACAGACAGCTGCCTTATCAAACGATTCTTCTATTTCTTCCATACATTCGATAAAAGAAGATCGATGTTCAAACACAACATTAACAGTTCGAATATTGAAGTTCCAGCGAGTTGGAGCGCCATGAGGAATTTTCTTTTGGACGATTTTATCTAAAACTGCCACTCGTTGTGGCGAATTTTTAAAAAAGGTAGGGATTTCATTTAAATTTCCAAAAAAAAGTCTAACTTGAGAGTTTTCGGAACCAGCCTTAGACATTATTAAATTTAATTGATGCGCGTAACAGTGTACAAAATGAGCAAATGGATATTTTTCTTTGATTCTGGCTTGAACTCCTGCGTGCTGTCCACACATGACCGCTGCCCCATCATAACTCTGAGCAATTAGTTTATTATGAGTTTTCCAGGATAGGATCCAAAACACTGAAAATGTTTTTGCTTAAAGTATCTGCATTTAATTTTGAAGGTACCAAATATGTCCAAAATCGTTCTACCGGTGCTCCATTTCGACAATATCTAAATACTACAACCATTTGTGATTTTGCTGAAATGTCTGTAGTCTCGTCGGCCATGACAGCTAGATATGGAGATTCCCGAATTTCCTCCAAAATTTTATCCTGGCATAATTCCAACATGCAGTCCAAAATATCATTTTGAATTTCTTTAGAAATGCCCTTAAAAACCGTCGATTCTTCCAAGTGTTGTGCTAAAGTTCTATCCAATTCAACAGTAAAATTTATGAGGCCGCGAAAAATTCCAGGATTGTCGGATGTTTGTGTCTCGTCGTGTCCCCGAAGCGCCAATTCGAAAACACTACAAAATTTTAGGCAGTCTATAATTTTTGAGAGAACATACCTATTTTTTGTTACAGCTTCATTGAATTTTTGAATATTTATCCAGTATGCAGAATCTAACTGTTCTTTAATATTCACGGAGCCTAATAAAGCATATTCCATTTGTTTGTACAAATGATGCTTAGAAGTTTCGTGCTTTTTTATTTTATCACTTAAATGTACTGTCTGTTACACCAACTTGCGTCCATGACTTATCACCTCCAAAGAGTACACAAGAAAAACAGAAAAGAGCGTTTTTTCTGTTGCAGCCACATATCCAACTATTTCTCGTATAAATATCGCAATTAAATTGTCGTTTGTAATTTTTCCCTCGGCTTGATCCTTCTTTTTCGATTTTAATATCCGGCAAAGGACGTCCTTTGCATTTTAATTCTAGTTTTTCGTCATAAGAATATTTAAAGAATCTCTTAACATTAATCAAATTATAAATAACATCCATCCTGAACAGCACTTTTATTCTCATATACTTAATATAAATACCGAATTACGTGCAGGACAACTTATTTTAACAGTCGTCGCGTCGCGATCACCGATTATTTAAAATTACAATAAACGTAGGTTTCTACACACTAGTTCGAACTGCGACAAATGCAGCTCAAATATTGCTTTCAGTCGTCGCCTGAAAAGTGTAGGCGAGGGTTGAGCGGGTGTTATCGGGGATATCTTTAACAGTTTACAGCTCGGAGTAGCACCGGTCCGGTCAAATAAGTGGGACTTGCTATCGCCAGGAGATGCGACGGACGACAGATTAAAATAAAGGCGGCCATGCACGAAAACCATCTAAATGAATTTAGATTTTATAAGTAGTGATATTTTTTATTTAATTTTCAAAGTAATTTTGTTTGGATTATTTTGGTGGTTCTGCAGCTCCGCAGCACTTATATACCAACCGCCACTGGGTCCAACCGATCCTTGGGATCTGAAGTGAACTCGGAGTCCGAATATGCGCAGTAGGAATTTCAAAATACTTACAAACATTTCTATAATGTTTTGTGCTTTAAACAGCTAATTTGTAGCGGTGTTTGCTTTTCATTCTGTGTTTATTTCATTTGTTTTTAATACTGTGGTCTGTGGTTTAACTCAAAAGTTTAGGAATTTATTGATTTTCAATAAAATATTTTTTACATACTTTGATGTATAATTGTTACAGTAATATGATCCTAAACAAATAAATAATTTTTTAAATATGAAGGTACTAAATACTGTGTGTCTCTTTAAAGTTAAATATTTATATATTTGTGCTACAAAAATAACCAATGTAATGTAAAATGTACTACCTGAAAAAATGAATAAAATAACATATAGAGGGTGAGTGGGGAGGAATGTGCAGGGGCGTCATTTGAAATTTTGTTTGGGGGGGGGCAAGCACTATATATACAATACATTATATATGATGTTATGATGAATATTGATGTATTTTTGTAATTTTCAGGGCCAGGGGGGGCAAATGCCCCTCCCTGGAGGCCCAAATGACGCCCCTGGGAATGTGCCAAACTTCAAGACTGTTAATATACGTAAAAATAGTCAAAAATAACTCATATGTTTTTATTCGATTTTCATTTGTTTCCAAGATATGGGGTGTTAAAATTTTTCTTACAAACTGACGATTTATTTATAGCTCTAAAACCGGTTGAGGTCTGCAAATGAAATTTGGTGGGTTTTAAGACATAGTTGTTGCGCATGTTTTGACATATAATTAAGAATTTTATATTTACCATTGGCGCGCATAAGGATAATAGTCTGTAATTTTTAAAGATAAAAATGGTACGCCACTGAAATATTTCAAATTAAAAATCTTTCTTGAATTCCTCTTCGCTTCGTTCGAATCAACGCTTCGTTTTCATGCAAAAAATAAAACATCATAACGCTTACAAAGTTTTCGACGAAGTTTCTGTATGAATGTGTAGAAACTTATTTCGAATACGTTGTAAGCGTTAAGATATTTTATTTTTTGCATGAAAACAAAGTATCGTATGAACAAACATGAAGATAGATTGTTTGTCAGAAATTGAACAGGGAATTCAAAAATAATTTTTAAGTTGAAATATCTTAGTGGCGTACTATTTTTCTTTCTTTAAAAAATTTCAGACTATTACTCGTACGCGCGCTAATGGTAAATATAAAATTCTTAATTATTTGTCAAAACATGCGTAACAACTATGTCTTAAAAACCACCAAATTTCATTTGCACACCTCAACCGGTTTTAGAGCAATAAATAAATCGTCAATTTGCAATAAAAATTTTAACACCCCATATCTCGGAAACATATGAAAATCGAATAACAACATATGAGTTATTTTTGATTATTTTTACGTATATTATACAGTATTGAAGTTTGGCACATTCCTCCCCACTCACCCTGTATAGTCGGTTCGCTAAACTCAGACACAACTGGCTAGTGATTTTATTAGGTATTTTTTTTGTTTTTTGCCAATTTTGCGAAAATTGGCAAAATTACCAACTATTTAATAATTATTAACTATTTAGTAATTTTTTTATCAATTGTACCAAATTGCAAAATTACTTACTAAAATCACTAGTCAGTTGTGTCTGAGTTTAGCGAACCGACTATATCTATGAAATCTTTATTGGACGAGGATACCCTAATATTTTATTGAAAAACAATACATAAGATGGACGTTAATATTAAAATATGTAGGTATTATAAATATTAAAAATACTGCATGTAATTAATAAAAATTATACAATACCAGTAAATAATATAAGACAACAAATTTTTTCTTAGAAAAAATATTTGGAGAATGTTTTAATATGGTCTCGTAGTTTACTAAAGTCACTAAAACTTATAAAAATAAAAGATTTCATTTACCCATGCCTATTCATACTATAAACATATATCTGGTTGATCTGATCTAGTAAAATGTTCATGCAAATCTGAATTAAAATAACACATTCATCAAAATAAGATGGACACATAAAAACTAGGTTATAATCATAGATATAATAACACATAGATTAGGTCAGTTCCGAAAAATAGCGTAACGCGGAGCAGTTCAGGTCGGTGGTCTATCTATCTCTCTCTACCAGCGCTTAGCTTTCTCTCTCTAGCATATGATGGCCGCCGCCTCTGTCGTTCCATTACTCCCACCTCTTGGTAGATACGAAAGACAAAGATAGCTAGACCACTGTACTTGATATTGGCGTTACACCCCGATGCATTGAGGGCATATCCCTAGCTTGGTCTATTCTTAACATGTCTCTGGTTATAATAGTGTTATGGACTAGTTCTAAATTCTTTCGCGGTGTAAATCAATCCTGAACTGATTCTGAACCGCGCTTGCGTACAACCTGAGTACTAAGAGAATTCGTAACTAATCATGAACTAGTCCAGGATCGTTACCGCGAACGAAGCTATTATTATGCAATTTACTTAAATACACAGAAGGCGTATATTCCGAACAATATTGTTCCGAATATTCCTTCCTATCTTGTACTAAAAATTGTTTGGACAATTCGATCTCAGATACATTGTAGACAGGGCCCCCGCTACCATATGTGCAAAGTGTGCAATGCACACGGGCGCCGTCCTTTAGGGGCGCCAAAACCGAGGGTCAATAAGTGCAAAAATATTTACAAAAAAAAATAAAAAAGCAAAAATTAATTTTAAAATAAAAGTTGAGAAATTAAATAGTTCAGTTTTATTTTGTTTGGATCTTGGATGACATTTTTAGTCTGTCTATAAACATAAAATAAAAAATCCCGCTATAAAAATACCAAACACCCAACTGTAGATAAGAAACACCTAACTATGCGCTGATTTCGTGGAAAAATTCCAAACACATTGGTTGAGCAATAGTGTGTTGGCGGTAATTCTATCTCATCGATAAGCGAACGATTCTGCGGCGCTCAAATGATGAATCGACAATATTTGAAAATCGCATACCTATCAAATAACTAATTATACCGGACTGTATCGTCGCCCCCTTTGCGAAATTATTCCGATTCGATTTTTTTGCACAAACTAACTCAAAAAGAAGTCCTTATAACAAATTCACAGGGTGCCAAGCGGTGCCGTGGACGAAAAATTGGTAAAACATTTTTTTTAAAACAAATTCACAAAATAATTTGTTCATTTCGAACAATGTTTTTTAGTTGGGTCATTCTGAGTAAAAAAGGTCTCTTGTCATTTTTCACTCAAATTGATTGTTGTCGAGTTAGGTATATGCAATTTAATAACTCGATTAAAAATTATTATTATGAAAGTCAAAAAGCGACCAAATCAAAGTTTAAAACCCCTCCTTCAACATTCTGAAGAAATTTTTGTCATTATTTTATTACAAAGCTGTTGTTTTTAATTATTAACAATTAGCGCTATAGTCCAGGCTGTATCGTTGCCCACGTTAGCAAAATTATTTTGATTAGATTTCTTTGCAAAAACTTACTCAAAAAAGGTCCTATAACAAATCAGGGTTCCAGGCGGTACCTTGGTCGAAAAATTGTTTAAACAATTTTTTTTTTATTTGGCGAATGGATTTAGTGTCCGCAGTCATATAAACCCAAATAAACAAATTTTTTTAAAACTAATTCACAAAAATAATTTTTTTACTTCGAACAATCTTTTTTTAGATAATTTGGGTCATTTTGAGCAAAAAAGGTATCTTGTGATTTTTCTCTAGAATTTATTGTTGTCGAGTTATATGGCCAATGACCCAAGTTATCTAAAAAAAATTTGTTCGAAATAAATTTTTTTTGTGAATTTGTTTAAAAAAAGTTTTTAAATAATTTTTCAACCACGACACCGCCTGGCACCCTGTGGATTGAAGCTAGGACAAATAATTCTCGGACAAATAATCCCGGAAGAAAAATCCCCACAAATTATCCTTGGACAAAAAATCTCCAAACAAAAAAATCCTCGGACAACTAATCCCCCCCGGACAAAAAATCCCTACTAAAAATCCCGGACAAATAATCCCTACAAATATTTTTGGACAAAATATCCCCACAAAAAATCCCGGACAAAATATCCCCAGGAAATATTTGCTGCCGAATAGTTCTCTAAAAGTTTTCCCGTGAATGCAATCGGTATAGGTAGATAGCAATCGCCATGAAACCGCTTTTCGGTACGAAGATAATGAATAGCAATTAATATTAAGCATGAATTGTAATTTCGATTAAGTAACAAATTTCGAATTCCAATTCCATGTCGAAAACTTCAAATTTTACGTGACAAAAAAGTGTGAGATTTTTCAAAAATCGTGGGAGAGAATGATATGGGGAATGAGCTAAGGCTGTGGGAATCATGTTGTAATTATTGGCTTAAATCTTTTGCTCACTCTGTTTTGAATAAATATGTCCAGTACATTGCGTATTCGTGATGATAACTGCTGGTCTTGACAACGATAATCTTGATTGTAATCCAAAAAACCTGTTCCTTTTTGTACATTTATTTGTCAAAAATATTGCCTTCCATGTTTGTCGGTCCTGTGCCACTATTTCCCATTGTCTCACTCCCATTTTCTCCAAATCTCCTCTGACTGCATCTTTCTACCTTTTTCTAGGCCGTCCTACAGACCTTCTCCCATCTGGCCTCTCCCCGAGTAGCTATGTCTGGTTTGATTTTTGGATAAATTTTTGGCATGACATATTCTAAGGCCAGATTAAACAACAATGCTGACAACGGATCTCCCTGTGTTAGTCCAGAATTTACGCAGAAACCGTTTGATATTTTTCCCACTATTCTAACTTGTACAAAGGAGTTTCTTAGATGCATTTGCGTTACCGCAGTTAGTGTCTTCTGTACGCCCAACTCAGCCATTTTGGTCGAGCTGGGTGTACGTAAAAATTGTATTCCATGTAGTGTTGGACGATTAATGTAAAATTTGAAGATTTCGGCATGGAATTGGAATTCGAAATTTGGTAAAAGTTCGGGAAAACTTTTAGAGAATTATCCGGCAACAAATAATTCGTGGGGATTTTTTGTCCGGGATTATTGGTCAGGCGATTATTTGTCCGGACCCCAAATGAGCCTATAAAATGACAAGGGGCGCCAAAATACTTTTTAGCACACAGGCGCCAGTAGTTCTTACGGGGGCCCTGATTGTAGAGCAGAATTTTTAAAAACCTTTTTAACAATGTTTAACTATCTTTTAGTTGATTGTAAAACGATTTATATTTTTAATTATTTCAGGTTCAACACATCAATTCATAAATAATAATGACATCGAAAACAAACAGACAAAATTACTAAACATCCTAAATATTCTATTTCCTTCGATAGCAGCAAACATATTTTTAATCCGATTTTATTTAATTTGTGTTGGGATGGTCAAAGAGAATTTGACATTTTATAAATTTATATTAGTGAATAACGGTAACAAATAACGGGTGCAAAAAGTGAATTTATTTATAATAATTGCCTTAATTTGCTTTAGGGAATTTATAATATTATGTATGTTAAAAACTAAGAGATAACATATTAATTCATTAAATTTGATGTTTTAAATTAAAACAATTTAATCCTACTGCTTTTAACAATATTTCAATGTTTATCAACATGTATCTGCGGTGGTAGTACTCGTAATGCAACATTAATAAATTAAATATTCCAACAGAATCAATAAATACTACGTACATTATATACCATATGTTTTTTTCTTAAAAATGGTTTTGGCAGAGCCAATTAGCCAAACTTGCCTATGTTTAATACTCTGGAAATAATAGGAAAAGATGTATGCATCATTCACAAATGTGGTCTAAAAATAATAATACAATCTCTCCACGATGGACAACAAATTTTCTTCTTCTTTTACTTCTTGGAGATCTTTCGATCTTTTTAACTCTGAAACTGCCTCTGGTTGATTTCCTGGGAGGTAGATTGCCAACTATCCCTCCATTGTTTAGGTGGTCTTGAACCGGGCGGGTTGTTTTCTAGGGCAATTTTGGGGAGTCTATTCTCATCCATTCGTCTTGCATGATTGTACCATATCCTCTTGCGCTGCCCTCCCCATCTTACAATAGAGAGTTTTTAAGACCCTTATTTTAGTAACGTTAAACGTTATATTTTACGTTATTCTGCTCATGCGCATTAACAGAAAAATATCGTATTACTTAATTAGCGGATAAGGTATCCCCTTATTTAGGTAGAAATAAGGTTCACGCTATTATAATAGGGGAGCGAACTATGCTAAATGTGCAGTCACTCGAGCGCTTTGGGGACCTATTAGGTTGTGATTATTAGGTCCTAAAACAAAAAAAAAAAAAAAAATTAAGTAAAATTTTCTACTTTAGTGGGGACTTTCCATTTTTTAATTTAATTTTCCATTTCCAACAATCGTTTTTTCTGATTATAGCGCCATCTATCCATAATTTAAAAACTGTTTCGAAGAAAAGTTTACTTTTACGTAAAGAATCCAAATCTGGAATAAAATTTGGGGCTCCTATTTAAGATCTTAAAGTATTTAAAGTGTAAAAAAAAATTAATAACCATTTTCAATTTCGTTGCAACACAAAACTACAGCCGCATCATTATTCCAGTTCAATCAGAGAGTGCAGCAAGCACCTCTACCGGTTTCGAAACTTATTAGTCTCTCATCAGGAGGCACATATGCTGCTCTCTCTGACCCAACTAGGACAAACCTCGGCATGCAGTCACGGATTGCAACGAACGAAATGGCAGGGATGCCCTAGCGGCAACTGCTATCAAAAAACTAAGTTTTCAATCTAATAGCACATAAAACAACATCCAAAAATGTTATTCTACATCCTACCAGACTGAAAACAATGGGAACCTTCTCTGGTAACACCTCCGATGCTTCTAGAATTTGAAAGCCATAACGGATGCTGAGACTAAGGAAGATGAGGGAATTTTACAATTTATAATTCAGGTCCCATCTGCTCAGCGCGGCAAAGTTCCAACGAGAATGGTCCCTGCACTCCCTGATTGAACTGAAATAATGATGCAACTGTAGTTTCGTGTTGCAACGAAATTGAACATGGTTATTCATTTTTGATTTACATTTACTCCAATTGGAGTACGAAGGGAACCATACTCGTTGGAACTTTACCGCGCTGAGCAGATGTGACGTGAATTATAAATTGTAAAATTCCCTCATCTTCCTTAGTCTCAGCATCCGTTATGGCTTGCAAATTGTAGAAGCCTCGGAGGTGTTACCAGAGAAGGTTCCCATTGGTTTCAGTCTGGTAGGATGTAGAATAACATTTTTGGATGTTGTTTTATGTGCTATTAGATTGAAAACTTAGTTTTTTGATAGCAGTTGCCGCTAGGGCATCCCTGCCATTTAATTCGTTGCAATCCGTGACTGCACGCCGGGGTTTGTCCTAGTTGGGTCAGAGAGAGCAGCATATGTGCCTCCTGATGAGAGACTAATAAGTTTCGAAACCGGTAGAGGTGCTTGCTGCACTCTCTGATTGAACTGGAATAATGATGCGGCTGTAGTTTCGTGTTGCAACGAAATTGAAAATGGTTATTCATTTTTGATTTACATTTACTCCGATTGGAGTACGAATGGAACCATTCTCGTTGGAACTTTACCGCGCTTAGCAGATGGGGCGTGAATTATAAATTGTAAAATTCCATCATCTTCCTTAGTCTCAGCATCTGTTATGGCTTGCAAATTGTAGAAGCCTCGGAGGTGTTACCAGAGAAGGTTCCCATTGTTTTCAGTCTGGTTGGATTAGAATAACATTTTTGGATGTTGTTTTATGTGCTATTAGATTGAAAACTTAGTTTTTTTTTATTTAAAGTGTATTTTGCAGTTTTTCGAGCTAATGTTTATTTTGCGAAATATGGCGGGATTTGTATTTAAAATTTTAAATTTACCCCCACCCCTCTCTGTGGGGTGTCATGTTTGATATCATTCCATAGATTTTTAAAAACTATTGAACACGTATTTTTTAGTTTTTCGATCTAACGTTCATTTCGCGAATTATTCTTTTCTTTTTGTACCCCCTCCGTGGCTCAGTGGTAAGAGCGCCTGCCTATGGATCGAAAAATCCGAAAAGGTCATGAGTTCGAATCTCACCAGAAATTTTTCGTTTATTATAAATTAATAAATAAAAATAGTTTCTGTCCTTGTGGGATCGGTATTCACCGGAGGGACCGCAGACGTTCGGATACAATTAGCGTCTCTTTGCAAAGACAATGACGTCGACTTTGCAAAGTAACAAGACACTTACTCAACACACACACTACACATTACTCCCCAGAGTTAGTGATAAGTTATAGTCTAAAAAACAATTATAAAATTGACTGGCCAGTTGGTTGTGAAAACCAGTGCCAATAAAATACAAAACACACACACTTTTCTTTTTGTGAAACTTTTTAACTCGCCTATTTCCTTACGCCCCGCTCAAATCATCAGATTTTTGAAATATACACTGTTTTGCATGTCCTTAACTTATCTTATCTTAATCTGACAATTTTTTTTTATTAAATTTGGCAAATTTACAATCTGCTATTAAAAGCTATTAGTAAATGTGAGTATTGCAAATACATGAGAGGAGAAGTTATCCACTGAAAACACTCCCAATACTAACACTAACAAGTTTGATTATAATTTGAAAGTAAAATTGAAATGAAAATTAAAATTAAAGAATAGAATTTGTTGGCCAATGTCTTTTCAATCTTCGTCTGACTTCTGGTTGGAGATGTAGTTGTCTTGCTTCCTCGTTGGGGTGGCCTGGCAGATGTTCTAAATAATTTCTTGTTAGCCTGCTGATTTCGTCTTCAACGAACGGTATACCAGAGTCTCCATGCAGTGTTTTGTTACTAACGTTCCACGGGGCGTTGAAAATCATTCTGAGTATTTTGGATTGGATTATCTGAATGATTTTGGTATTAGCAGGCTTGGCACAGCCCCATAATTGCACTCCATATGTCCATATAGGCTTTATTATGCACTTATACAAGAGAAGTTTATTATCTGTAGATAACTGCGATTTTCGGCCAATTAGCCAATTCATTTGACGTATTTTCATGTTGATTTGGATTTTTTTTGCCAAGATGTGTGCTTTCCAAGTGAGCTTTTGGTCAAGTGTCATTCCCAGGTATTTGACTTCTGTTTTTACTGGTAGTAATGTGTTGTTCAGTGTGATTCTCGGACATACGATGTTCCTGTTGGTGAACGTAATTTGATTAGACTTAGTATGGTTAACTTTGATTTTCCATCTACTCATCCAGTCTTGTAGTAGATTCAGGTGTATTTGAAGGTTTCCTGATGCTACTTGGGGGTCATCATCGATGGATATTATGACGGTGTTATCTACGAACATGGCTACTGTGGTCGTATTTGTTGTTGGAATATCAGCAGTGTATATGAGGTACAGGAGGGGACCCAGGACACTTCCTTGAGGGACACCGGATTTTATGGGATAGCAATGAGAGGTTTCTGTAAGGAATTTGACTTGAAAGTGACGTTCTGTAAGGTATGATTTTAAGAGTAGATAGTGAGGAGTGGGAAAGGATGACTTAAGTTTATACAGGAGACCGTCATGCCAAACACCGTCGAAGGCTTGTTCTATATCCAGGAAGGCAGCAGTGCAAATTTTTTTTCTTCGAGGCATACATTAATGTTTTTAACAATTCTATGACATTGTTGTAGAGTTGAATGGGCTTCGTGGAAACCAAACTGGTGTGTTGGGATCACTGAATCAATTTCGATGTCTTCTGAGATTCTTTGGAGCAAAAGTCTTTCTAAAATTTTTGACATTATTGGAAGTAAGCTGATTGGTCTATATGAGGTAGTAATATTTGGTGGTTTATTTGGTTTACTTATCATAATTATTTGTGCAAACTTCCAGTTAATCGGGTAGTAGGTTAATCTTATGATACTACTATATATCATTGTTAGTAGGACAATTGCTTTTTTGGGTAATTTTTGTAATATTAGCCCGGTGATCATGTCGAAGCCTGGTGCTTTGTAGTTATTGCATCTAGAAATTTGATCTTTCACATTGTTAGGAGTAAAGCATTTGATTGGTAGCATCATTGGGCATGGAGTATCTAAGAAGTTTTTAACGTGTTCTTCGTTATTATTGTTATTTAGTTCAGGTGCACTAAAAACGTGTGAGAGATGTTCAGCAAAGATTGATGCCTTTTGTTGTTCAGTTTTTCCCCAGGTTCCAACGGCTTTCCTTAAAGGTGGTATGTGTTGTGTAGGCCTCTTGAATGATTTCGTTGCTTTCCAGATGCTGTGGTCTTCTTTTGATAGGCTGTTAATAAATAGTTCAAATGTATCATTCCTCGCGTCTTGTAGAGCAGTTTTAAGTTGCCGTGTTAATCTATTGTATTCATTTTTATCTATAGGATTGCGACTTCTTTGCCATATGCGCCTGGCTCTTCCCTTTGTGCAACAAGACGTTTTATATAAACGGGTATATTAGTGTCACTTGGTTCTTTGTCATTCTGAGGGGGTGTAGCTATTTCAGCGGCTGCATGTATAGTTTGGGTTAGAAGAAGCACAACATTATCGATATCATATATATTATATTTTCATTTATGTAAGACTCGAATACATTCCAGTTGGTCTTTGATGTTGTCAACTTAGGGATATTCGGACGTTTTATAATTTGCGTAAATAGTGTGACAATTATGGGGGTATGGTCAGTAGACAGATCCCAGGATGCTTGTATGTCAAAATAATTTAAGGCCATGCTATGGAGGATAAATAAGTCTAGTAGATCTGAGATTTTGTTTCGGTCAGTAGGTGGGTTGCCCTGTAGATAAGTAAGAGCTGTTTGTGTTAGCTATTGCTTGTCTGAGATTTTTTCCCTTTGTCGTACATAGTCTCGACCCCCAGTCTGTATGTTTGGCATTCCAGTCACCTCCAATTAAGAATTTTTTTGATAGATGTTCAAAGAAGTCTTCATATTTTGCTGTGGTGATATTATGCCTTGGAGGGCTGTACATTGCCGCAATGTCAAAGGACCATAGTTGAGAACTGATGCAGATTACTGCAGCTTGTATTTTTTCCGTCTGATACATTGTTTCCTCATAGTGTGGTATGGTATTCCGTACAATAATAGCAGCGGCACCGTGTGCTGTGCCATCAGGATGGTTGGTGTTGTAAATAGAATAATGAGGGATCTTGAACATCGTTCTGTTAGTGAAGTGGGTTTCCGATACGAGTAGAACATCAATTTTGTTATGTTGAAGAAAGTTGATAACTTCTGTTTTATGGTTGCCTAGGCCATTGGCATTCCATTGTGCAATTCGTAGTGACTTAATTTCCATTACTGAATTTATGTATTACTGTGGAAAGCATGTTTAAGATCACGCTATTTTGATTTATTAGTTGTGAAAACATAGCTTTGAATTCGTTAAGGAAACTCTTCATCATCTCTCCAATGTCGCTGTTTGTATTATTTACATGTGTTCCACTTGTTATTTGAGCGTAAGTTGCGTGATTTTGGTTGTATGAGGTCATATTGTTATGTACATTATTTACATTTGTTCCACCTGTTGTTTGTGTGTTAGTCGCGTGGTTTTGATTTCTTAAGTTCGTATTAATCTGTACATTATTTCTGTTACTGGTATATTGCAATTGATTGTTCGCTGCAGTGTGCGATGATACTACTCTTGTCCTGTTTCTACTGCTAATTAACTCTTTATATACCGTGCATCCTTTGTAATTTGCAGTGTGTGCTCCATTGCATAGAGCGCATATGGCAGGTGTGTCCCTAGGTTTTTTACAATCGGCTGACATATGGTTGCCTCCACATTTGACACAGTGATAAGGTCTATTGCAGTATGCCTTAGAGTGCGCATACAATTGGCATCTAGTGCACTGGACAATATTATTCTTTTTATACGGTGGCTCGATAACTATTTTCGCGTTGTTTATAAATTGAATTTCATATATTTTTTTATTATTTTGATTAGGTTCTATATCGACGTAGAACATCATTAGAGGGTCCTTACTTACTCTGTGTTTTATATTTACAATGTTGCGTACTAAATGTCCATGTTTTTCTATTTCACTTTTTATTATATTAATGGGCACTGTATGATGTAGATTACGAATTACAACTCTGTATGCTCTATTCTCTTTCATTTGGTATGTATGATGCACAATTTTTTTACTGTTTAAATGTCTTACCAGTTTTCGGTATGTTTCACAGTCTCGGGAATTTAATTTTATTGTTTGGTTCTGTAATGCTGTGCAATAGTATGTGTCTGCTGTTGTTACTTCCGATAGGTTATTAACCATTTTATTGTAGTCAATGACACCATATATAATAATTGGTGGGGGTTTCGAGACTCCTTGAGTTTCGTTGGTATTTTCTGTACTGTTATTGTTGTCTTTTTCATTACAATTTTGTAGAACTTGGAATTTGTTTCTGGTTACTACCGTGTCTTCGTTTTCTGTTGGTGTCGGGGGATTTATTTCACGTTTTTTGTTATTATGTTGTACAGTTTGCCATTCGTGGATGTCCGATGACTCAATGTCGCTGATGTCCCCTGAAGATTCTTCACTTTGTAATGTTTGTGTCATCTCAATAGAATCGGAAGCTTCATTTTGAGGTAGCTAATGTGGGATTTATTGTAGGATTATATTGACAGTTTGAGGAAGATTGTGAGACTACTTCGTTAGGAACATAATATATATAGTTGTTGGTGTGTTGTTTAAAATTTTTGTTGAATTTGGTTGTAAATTTTGTGGAAAAAGGACATTTGGGCATTCTGGTTGAATTTGCTGTTGCTGATATTGAACATGAATAGGTTGACCATTTACAGTAGCAGTATAAAAAGGAACACTCACCGATAAATCTGGTGGAGCACTCATTTTAACAGTTAAATCCGAATATTTTAATTTTTAAATAGTTTATAAATAGTACATCTGTTACAGTTCAAGTTGATTATTCAGTTGGAGTTGACTCCAACTAGTTGGAGTCGACTCTAACGGCTGGTTTCAGTAAAAGTTGATTATAAATATAAAATGAAGATTTATATTCAACATTTACTAGTAAAAGTAGACTCCAACTAGGAAAAGTATACTCTTCCCAATGCCAT
This sequence comes from Diabrotica virgifera virgifera, assembly GCF_917563875.1. NCBI lineage: Eukaryota > Metazoa > Arthropoda > Insecta > Coleoptera > Chrysomelidae > Diabrotica > Diabrotica virgifera. The sequence continues at coordinate 177,000,900 of NC_065449.1, read as the reverse complement.
TTAGTAAAAGTTGATTCTGATTCACACAAACAGCCGATTCTAGAAATTAAATGTTACTGAATATGTTCAAATTAGTCTAGGCTGTATCGTCGCCCCCGTTAGGTAAATTATTCCAGTTCGATTTTTTTTTTGCACAAATTACTAAAAAAGAGGTCCTCTTCGACCAAATAACGAATCCACAGGGTGTCAGATGGTACTGTGGTCGAAAAATTGTTTAAACAATTTTTTTAAACAAACTCACAAAAAAAATTTATTTAGGACAATTTTCTTTACATCATTTGGGTCATTCGGAGCAAAAGAGGTCTTTTGTGATTTTTCTGTAAAATTTTGTTGTTCTCGAGTTATACGCGATTTAAAATTTGCAAAATACGAAAATGACCATTTTCAAGGCTTAATAACTCAGTTAAAAATTATTATTATAAAAGCCCGAAAGTCACCAAATAAAATTTTAACGACCCCCCTACAAGATACTGAAGAAATTTTTGTTATTATTTTATTACTAAGCGGTTATTTTTAATTATTAACAATGAGCGCTAGGAGCGTATTGACGCAGCTATCAATGTGAGTGCGAGTGAGATGCACCATTGCACCATTTTGACATTTAAAAATTCAAACTTCTGTCAAACCATAAAACTGTAAAAACTTATTTTGTAATTTATAGCTCACATGTCATCACCATGACAAGTCGAAAGTTCTTCTTCTTGTGGTGCTTTCTCCTTTAGTAAAGGTTAGCGACTACACTGGCAAATCTGTCTCTGTCCAATGCGGCTCTAAACAAAGATGTTGAATCAAGGCCGGTCCAGTTTCTGATATTTCTAAACCATGAAATCTGGCGCCTTCCGGGACCCCGTTTTCCTTCACTCTTACCCTGGATGATCAGTTGCGTGAGGCGGTACTTTTCGTTTCTCATTATGTGTCCCAGGTAGCTAACTTTTCTGACTTTAATGGTTTTTAGCAGTTTTCTATCTGTACCTATTCTCCTCAGAACATATTCGTTGGTGGTGTGGGTTGTCCAAGGTATTTTCAAGTCTCTTCTATAAAGCCAGAGTTCAAAGGCGTCCAACTTGTTTATCAGTGTTGTGTTGCGTCCAGGCCTCCGTTCCATACAAAAGTATTGACCACACATAGCAATGCAGAAAATGACATCTAAGGCTGATATTAATGTTACTGTTACAAAATAAGCTTTTCATTTTGATAAACCCCTGTCGGGCTACCTCTCTTCTCGCTCTTGACTTCTTGTTTTTAATCAAGTTGATTGTTGAACCAGCAACCAAGATATTTGTACTGGCTTACGTATTCAAGCTGTTGGTGTTTCACATATTTATTGGAAGAGGTAAATTTTTGTTCCTTGATATTCTTATAACTTTGGTTTTCGCAGTATTGATCTTCATCCCCATTTTTTCACAACTCTCAGTAACCCTATCCAACAGTATCTGCAGACTATGGTCCGAATTAGTCATTAATACTGTGTCATCTGCATAGCGGATGTTATTTACTCTCTGACCGTTTATCCTGATTCCTTCTGAAGGGTGCGATAAAGAGTTCGCAAATATTACTTCAGAATAGTCGTTAAAAGTATGGGTGATAGCACACAACCCTGTCTAACACCTCGTTGTATTTCAATTGGCCTTGACGTATTACCATTGGTCTTTATGATTGCTGTCTGATTCCAATAGATAGCCTCTATAATTTTAGAATCTGTTTTGTCGACTCCGATGTCATTCAATCTTTCTAACAAGGTCTTGTGCTTCACCCTATCGAACGGTTTCTCAAAATCTATGAAACAGATAAAAAGCTTGTCTGCTTGCTGATCTTTGTATCTTTGTGCCAGAGTTTGAAGACAGAATATTGCTTCTCGTCTCCCCATACCATTCCTGAAACCAAATTGTTCTTGACCGGTGACCTCATCACATTTTTTGTAATATATTCTGTTTTGTATGATACGCAAGAAAAGCTTCAGAATGTTATTTAATAGACTTATAAGGCGGAAGTCCTGGAATAATTTGGCGTTCTTCTTTTTAGGCAGTGGTATGAAGACTGATTCAAGCCATATTTTAGGGATAGTCCCTGTATTGTAAACATTATTAAATAGTCCAAGAAGAAGGTCTAAGTTTTCCTCGTTGATTAACTTCAATAGCTCAGATGCTATTTCATCTTTTCCTACAGATTTGTTGTTTTTTAGTTGACGTAGAGCATATTCCAGTGCGGACTTTAGTATTGGAAGACCTTCGTCGTTTTCGATATTTAATGTAGGAGGTTCTCTGATGTCATAGAAGAGTTCCTTTATATAGTCTTCCCACATGTTTATTTGTTCTTCAGGGCTTGAAATCAGTTTGCCTTCTGCTTTGATTAGATTATTTGGCCCTTGTGAGTATGTCGTGCCTGTGAATTCCTTGAGTTTCTTATACAGATGGAAGGCATAATGTTTTTTTATATAAGTTTTCGATTTCTTCACATTGTTCTGTTATCCATTTTTATTTTGCAATTTTTTTTTTGGTGAATGGTTCTATTTAATGCTTTGTACATTGCTTTGTGCTGTTTGAATTTTCTTCTTTCATCCATTAAATCCAATATCTCCTCTGTCATCCATCTTTGCTTCCATGGTCGCTGTTTTGTGAGCATTTCAGTTGCCGTTGTAAGGGCGTATCTGATTTCCTCCCGAAGGCGAAAGTTAAGGATGTTTAATTATATGAAATTGTGCTAAAAAACAGTGCGAGAAAGTAAAACCCGTTTAAAATACATTGTTACTTCAGACACACTTTAAACTCTTCATGTACTGCTATCTATATTTACAATTTTCACACAATAAAACCTTTACATTTTTACATAATATGAGATAGAGTAGATAAAAATTATTTTTCTGAATTTGGTTAACAAAAATTGGTTAAACAATTTTTCGACCGCGGTACCGCGTGACACCCTGTGTATTTGTTATAAGGATTGTTATACGGATGTATTTCTTTGAGTAAGTTTGTGCAAAAAATCGAATCAGAATAATTTACCTAACGGGGGCGACGTTACAGACTATTCTAATAAGTAGTTGAAACGGTCAAAACAAAGAAACGCACACTCATCAAAAATGCACTTGAGATTCTCGTATAATCAACATTTACTGAATCGATCCAGGAAGAGTCAACTCCAACTAGTAAAAGTTGATTTAAATTTTTAAAATCAACTTTTACTGCTCGTTTCAGTTGGAGTTGACTCCAACTAGTTGGAGTCAACTCTAACTGAGAATCAACTTGAACTGTAATGGAGAATTCTCACGACGAGGTCGAGGCGCGTGTTGAAGCGAGATTCAAGTGGGTCCTAATTTAAACGTCGGCAAAGAGAGATATAATATTATATAATAGTGGAAAAGAAAGAGAACGCAGATACCCTACAAGACGGTAAAATTAGTAATATTTACACTTTGTGATAAAATGTCCCGAATATGTCCCGAAGAATACAGGCAACCAAAAAGTTGACCGCTCTCAGTGGTGGAGATAAAAATATTGGTTGGTTTTTTTAATTCTCACAATGATAAAAATTAGAACAAAACGTAGTTTGACCATAAAATTACCACGCCACTGATCATACCCTCGGCTGACGAGACATCCACACTATCCGCAGGCTAATAAATTTTAGCATTTGGTGTTATTTTAAGGGTCATAAATACCAAATTTTGACAGAAATTTCTATATCTCTTCTTACGTTTAATCTTTTTCACGTTGGGTTGAATTCCGTCTTCAGTTTTTATCTTTTTCTGTTACATTTTTTTATTTCACTCATAATGTCGCAACACGCTCTGTCAGTTTTCCTCTTAACATATCCACTTAATACACGATAATGACGGTAAAAAACGAGGCCGGAGCCTGTTTCCTATCACACTATAAACTTTCGCCTAATTCGTATCGATGTTTACAGGTCGAGAGTAAAAAAAAATAAAAAAAAAATGAAAAAAAAATTAAAAAAAAAAAAAAATCAATCTGACAATTTGGAGTATTTTTAAGGATTATCTCCGCTTGGGCTCCCCTACCATTAAGGGATTAGGTACCTGTTTGTACGATTATCAAATGTCATATGTCATATATGTATCTAAATCATAAAAATCGAAAAAAAAGTCATATGAGCTGAACCAAAGACTAATGAATAAAAAATATAGTAAGAATGTATAAAATTGTAATCAAAATTTGTTTTTTTTGCTATCATTTAATAAACATATAATTACAATCTGCTATATAAACTGTGGTAGACCAATTATTAGAAATTACACCATTTCTTGAGAAATCTGACACTTGACTGAATTGTCTTGTTAAACTTGGTATGGATGTTTTGTGTTCTTAAAGTAGTGAATTATCTTTGGTGAACGTCTTAATACATTTTCAATGTTTTCTTCCATTATGGGAAATATAGCAGACAACTGCCCTTTTATAGGTTACGTTTGCCAAAAATGTCAAATATCGTTAATCTGTGTGCGTAGTTTCTGAAAGGATTCAAAAACTATTTTAAGTAAACACGTTATAGCCCAATAAATGACCGTTTTGGAGTGTAATTTCCAGGGGCAACTCCGAATTGCATGAAAATTTGGATTTAAGTTCTACTTACCCTCCACTTCAAAGTTGAATTTGTGTCGTTGGTTGCTTTTACTTGGGGGTGACATTTACCCCTTCTCGGGGGGTGAAAAACGCGTGTTTAAAATAAGGCCGGAAATGGATAAATTGACTTATTTTAAGCACCTTTTGTTCTATAAAGTTTTTTACGTAAGTCAATACTTTTCGAGTTATTCGCGATTTAAAATGTTGATTTTTCGACAAAAAAACTACGTTTTTAGACCGTTTTTCCCAAATAACTCAAAAAGTAAATATTTTATCGAAAAAAATATTTTTAGCAAAAGTGTAGCCTATAAAAAAACGAAAAAAATGGTGTACCAGATAAGTCTACAAATTGAGTAGAAACAAAGTTGTAGTTCATGAAATATACGTTCCTATTCGTCTAATTCCAAATCGAATAATTCAACGCAAAATCACCGAAGAAAGAAGCGTTTTTCGGGAAAACCTTATTAACATTTTTAAAGTATCGAAAAAAAAGCTTATGATTTGTTTTTTTACAAAAGTTTACAGCATTAAAAATAAACGAGTTACACTGAAAAAAAAGTTGGCCCCTTTTTTTTGCTAAAAAAAAATCGTGAAAACCTCGCTCTGTTTAGCACCCTAAATGAAATTAATCGTTTGGCTTTACCATCTATTTTAACTGTATGTGTATTGTTTATATGATCTGTAAGTTTAATTTTTTTGAAGTGCTTATTTTTGAAAACATTTGGTTTTATATTAAAACAAAAATTTCTAAAAATTTTTGAAAAATTTTATTTTTTCAAAATAACTTAAAAAGTATCAGCGATAAGAAAAATCTTAAAGAGTAAAGAAATGTAGGTTTTGCTATTATAAATACGCTAGTTTCATTTTGTTTCTCCGTAAGACAAAAATTGGTTAAGATATGGCTGTTCAAAATTTGCATACACTCCTGCTTAGTGACCCATTCAAGCTTTCTCAATTATAACCCTTTCAAAAATAAACACTTTAAACCGGTGAGAATGACAGATCATATAAAAAATAGATAGGTAAGTAAATTGTTTGTAAAGCGGTAGCGATTAATTTCATTTGGGGAGCTAAACACGGCGACATTTTCATGAGTTTTTACAAAAAAAAAAGAGGGTCAACTTTATTTTGAGCATAACTCGCTTATTTTTAATGCTAAAACTTTTGTTAACAATTAAAACAAAGCCTTTTATAAACACTTTAAAAAAGTTTAAATAGGTTTTTCCCAAAAAGTGCTTAATTTTTCGGTGATTTCATCTTGAAATATTCGATTTGGAATTAGACGAATAAGAACGTATTTTTCATGAGCTACAACTTTGTTTTATTTGATTGATAGGCTTTACTGATACACCATTTTTTTGGGTTTTTATATGCTACACTTTTGCTAGGGATATGTTTTTCGATATAATATGTGCTTTTTGAGTTATTTGCGAAAAACCGTCTGAAAACGTAGTTTTTTGTCGAAAAATCAACATTTTCAATGGCAAATAACTCGAAAAGTATTGACTTACGTAAAAAAACTCTATAGAACAAAAGTTGCTTAAAATCAGTCAATTTATCCATTTCCTGTCTTATCTTGAACGTATGTGTTTTCAACCCCGAGAAGGGGTGACTGTCACCCCCCAAGTAAAAGCAACCAACGGCACAATTTCAACTTTGAAATGGAGGGTAAGTAGAACCTAAATCCAAATTTTCATGTAATTCGGAGTTGCCCCTGAAAATTACACGGTATCGCCGAATTTCCCGTTCATTTACTGGGCTATTATCCCTTATTTACCACTTAATGCGCATGACAAGTATAACGTTTTACGTTTAACGTACGTCAAAAAGTAGAGGGTCTAAAAACCAGAGACATGTTAAGGATAGACCAGGCTAGTCATATGCCACTCAATGAATCGGGGTGTAACGCCAATATCAAGGACGCCATTGGTCAATATTCATTTTGAGTGGTCTAGCCATCTTTGTCCGTGATATGAGCGGTATCGCTTAGTAAAAAGAGATAGATAGACCACCGATCGACTGCCGCGCGTTACGCTTTTTTGCTCAGTATGCCTTGTCTACGGTTAACATGTCTCTGCTAAATACTCTCTATTATCTGGAATTTTGTATTGCTCTCTAATGTTTTTATTTCTGCAGTCTACACCTTAAAATACACCACAAACATAATTTTTTTTTAAATTATACTACTTTACATGTTGTGGTTCAAAAGATATTTGATGGAAACATTAATTAAGAAAATAGTACTCTTTTTAGAGAATTCATGTTGTGAAGACAAGAAGATTGAAGATTGAACGAAAAGATATCTACCAGAAGATCGAATTGAGGGGAAAACAGATGTAGGTATTCAGAAAGATTTATCAAATATAGAGTTCCATGTTTTCTGTGTCTGCTGTCATAACAAATGTCCAAAGTATTTTAATTATTGAAAAGGGACTTTGCTCGAGACCTTTAGTTCATTTACAATTATTCGTAGCATTCTTCTCCAACAGATCATTTCAGCGGCAGTTGATCAACCTCATTTTTAGAGATCGTGAAATGTAAGAGTCCTTCCATATTTTGGCCATCTTTCCTACGGCGGATATTGCTAGATTATCTACGTTTTATTTCTTCCTGTAGTGACCCCGTGTTTGTGAAATTAAGAATAACAAAATTACAAATATGGAAAAGGAGTGCAAATATTAGGAAGAAACGAAAACTGATCTTGGAATTTGCCATACCTTCAGTTTATTGAAGAGCCACGATGCCAAAGATGACGATGTATTAACTGCAAGTGATGCGTAAATCCAAGAAAGTTTCACGCAATGGTATACACAGCGGTTGCTATATAGTTCACAGTTACATATGGATATATTTTTTGCGTCATTCGAAGTAGAGGACCCTACTACTAAAAAACGAAACGTAGTGTAATCAAAGAGCAGATTTTTAGGCAGAGAAGACAAGGATTTATGCATTTCGGTGTATAATATGCCATATATATTCATAAAAAAGTCTGAAACTAAGAAGTATTTCCAAATAATTATAAGTTGTGACTACAGAATAAATGTAAAAAGTAGAGGAAGAATTAAGAAGTATATCCGAATAAAATAATAAGTTGTTACTACACAATAAAAGTAAAAGTAGAAGAAGAACTAACTGACCCTATTGAAGATGGAGTTTAAATGTTTAGGCTTTAAAATATCTAACTAGGGAAAGCTGGAAACAAAAGTGGATGATCAAGTGAATAAAGCAAACAGAGTCGCAGGTTGCCTTAATGAAACAATATGGAGAAATAAAAACTTCGGGAAAGAAATTATAGGCAGAATTTATAAAAAATCATCAGACCAAATACGCTGCAGAAAGACAACCTGACACAGAGAGGTTCCCCAATAGGAAGACGATCAGTGGGAAGACCACGAAAACGATGCAACAACAACTTACTGGAGGTAAATTGAACAAAACATTTCTACACACCACAAAAAGAAGAAAAAGAAGATTAAAGACCGGTATTAACTGAAGATAAAAGTGAAAATGGAATCTATAAACCAAGTCTTTGGTTAAATGTTAATAAAAATAGTAAAAAAATTGATACCCACCAGATACCTACGTATTTTCTATTAATTTCCCCCAGATATTTTAGTTCAAAAACAGTACCCAGTAGTTTTTAGATTTTTAAATGCTTCGTTTTTTTTTGGGATATACGTGAGAGACATATTGTTCGTCCGTTATAACTTTTCCCATGCGTCACGATTCATTTTCAAACAAATTAAGTCAAAACATAAAGTGAAACGTCCGCCGATCTGTGTAGTATAATAGTATACCACTGGCGAAGCGTGCATGTAACCACTGTTACCATTGGTAACAGTTAAAAATCTTGCAAATAAATATTCTATGACTACTGTGAAATAATTCCATTTATCTTTTTTCAATAGAAATATGAGTGTCAATAGTAATTCACTAAAAAGCCAACTAGACGCATGAAAACATACCGCGAATTTATGCGACGCGGTTGCAGGTTAATGTTACCACTTTTAAAAGTGGATACAAATGAAGGTCCATCGGCTATCGGTCGGACGGTCGGAGACGGCTCGTGTATGAAAATTTTGAAAGGCGAAGGCGTAAGCGCGCTGTGGATATAAGTAGGCACGTTACCACTTTTTGGAATGGTTACAATGGTTACTTACCTATTACAGTGTGCGTTCAATTAAAAACGGATCAGTGTCGTTGACGAATTTTTTTTGAAATTTTTGGCACTATGATTATCCAACTTAAAAATAGGTTTTTTAATTTAAAGCAAAAAATTTTCAGATAGGGCCTTTCATCAGTTTGTACAGCTATATCAATATGGACAAAGATTTGACACAGTAAAGTTAAGAAACAGAATTGACAGTTCTTTATAATGATCCAGATTATATTTAAAAAAATGCACAAGAATAATTGTATCAATATTTAACGTCTTTAGAACTTGATAATGCATTACAGGAACCCTTTAAATTGGCAAGCTTATTTCTAATAATTCCGGCTATAAGTGCATCCGTTGAAATAAGTTTTTCAGCAATGAATCGGATTAAAACATACCAAAGAAATACCCAATTGCAAGATCGAATATCGTCATTTTCTTTAATTTTCATTGAGTAACGCTTTCTAAATAGATTAATGACAGAACCCTCTTTCTACGATTCTGTTGTTAACATATTTCCAGATAAGATAAACAAAAACTTATATCAGTGGCGGATCTAGACATTTCCCTTGGGAGGGGAGATTTGCCTTAGGGGGGAACTTCCAATGCAATACCAACCAAAAAACATAATAAAGATAAACCAAATCAACATAAAAGACATAAATAATAACTTATATGTGTTATAGTCAAAGCCCGAATTTCAGGCACTCCTAGGTTTGACTAGGAAATCCTCAGGTCTGACTGACGGTCTTAGTCAAAGCCCGAAATAAATTACAGTTTCGGCCTTTGACTAGTCAATCCTAGGAGAGACTAGATTGGTCAGGCAAAGGTCGAAATTTAATTTTATGAAATCGGGGTTTGACTAGTCAAACCCCGATCAGCTATTAAAATGTCGTAATTTGCTATATTAGGTTTAACAAAACACCGTTTTTTAATTTTAATGTTTATTATTTTTTATTGTAATTAAAAAAAAATTGTGTTTATTCTCACATGTTGAGACATTATGGCATTTAGAGTTGCACTATGCGTTAGACCTTGTACACTTACATACTTTTGAAGAACATTTCTTATTGCCGTAGCATTTTATAAAACCTTGTCCTCCAAAGTTAGAATCTTTTGTACTAATTTCTCGTAGAAACAGCTTAACGTCTGGAACATGTTCGAAATTAAGAAAATTGTCTTTGCATTATTTCATTTAATTTCTTGAAAAAAGTGTGTTTATTGTTCCGTATTTCGTACCAACTCTATATAAACCGTCAATTGTTTTATCTTTATACCCAAAATATTTCGAGCATCTTCTTTGACTCTATCAAAGCTAGAGAAATCGAAGGAAATTTTTTCTCACTTAATTGTTTCATAGCATTAGCCTGGGCATGAAGACCTTCAGTGGCCTTTCCTTTATTTATTTTAATCTTTTTTGTCTGTGAACAACGCATGCACATGCATGTAACTTTTCTTTCAAAACCTTCATAGTACGCATATGCACCAAGTGTGCTGTCAGCGCACACAACATGTACCACCTGATTACAAATTATGCACGTATGTGCGTCAGAGCTCTCTTCTTGACAAATACAACAAACCACATCTGAAGAACTAATCTGAATTGTTTCACAATTTTCTTCCTCTCCTAGTGACGACGGTCCAGGAGCTCCGTTAGTATTATGATGATTCTTAATTTTTCTCCGATTGCAATAAGTATCTTATTTCACAGTTGACGATGACACTCCCATTCCATATGTTTGCACTAAAATAAAATTCATATACTTTTAGCCAAACAGAGTAGGAAAGATAAAAGAATTTTGAAAGAATTTTAAGAAAGAATTAGAAGAAAGAAAGAATTTTGACAGATTCAGAGTAGGAAACGTACACAAACACAAAATTCCCTACCTTACAATATTAACAGCTCAAATAAAGTTTCAATAAAAAAAGAAGAATTATTGGAAATATTGGGAGTGTATACTAAACTCATACAATTCTGTGGAGTCAATTTCTTCAAAATCTTTGTATTCTGTGTAAAAAATTTAATATTTTTAAATATTTAATGTTAAATAATTTGGAGGAATAAGCAATGCTCTTCAAAATTATGTAAGTGTAAAAGGTCTAACGTATTGATCAACTCTAAATGCCATAATGCTTCAACATATGAGAATAAACACTTATTTTTTTATTTTAATTACGACAATATAAAAATAATAAACATTAAAATTAAAAAATGGCGTTTTATTAAACCTAATTTAATAAATACCGACATTTTAATAGCTGATCGGAGTTTGACTAGTCAAACCCCGATTTCATAAAATTAAATTTCGACCTTTGCCTGATCAACTTAGTCTCTCCTAGGATTGACTAGTCAAAGGTCGAAACGGTTATTTATTTCGGGCTTTGACAAAGACCGTCGGTCAGACCTGAGGATTGCCTAGTCAAACCTAGGATTGCCTGAAATTCGGGCTTTGACTATAACATATGCATTAAGTTCCTTGAATTTTCCTAACTAGCGTGTTTATTGGGTTGAATTTGTCTGTCCGTGGTTTAAGTTTCATGAATATATTTTTATGTTACAACAATTTTTTTCCTTAATTATGGACCTTGTTAGGGGAGAAATTTCCCCTTTTCCCTCCCCGTAGATCCGCCACTGACTTATATTTGCGAGGTCCTTTTAAACAAGATTTTCTACGTCTGGGTTTGGTAACACTTTAGAAAAAGTCACGCGTCGCTACTGTAGTATACATACAGTATACAAAATGTATATAAACATCGACGTTAGTTTCACTTTATGTTTTGACTTAATTTGTTTGAAAATGAATCGTGACGAATGGGAAAAGTTATAGCGGACCAACAATACAGGAATATGAGATAATTAATATGGTACCAGAAACAAACTAAATTATCAGAATCCTGACAACACATCCGTATAGAGTTCAGATATGAGATGAACGTTGACGATATATAAAGTTTCATCATACTTTCTTGCACTAATAGTTGCACGAATAAAAGATAATAAAATGTCTCTTAAATTATCTTGAATTATCTAACGCGGTTAATTTATAGAGTGCCTCTCAAATCACACATACCTATATTTCAGAATAAGACAAGCGTAGAAGCCGTTACCTTTTCAAAGTATAAATACGGTATTACAACACATCGAATTCCAGCGATATTTTTCTGTTTTCAATTAAAATTTAAAATCTAAATCCTCCCATCAACTATATCTCCTATTACACCATACGTAATGCCATCACCCGAGGTGATACTAAAGACTTACATATCGCATATTAGCATCTCTAAACCTGCAGGTACCAAAATATTAATATTCGATAAAAGCCTACACGTTTCTTAAAGGTGGAATGGTTATTTATATAGAGAACCACTAGTATGAATATATCACACTGGTAATGAATTTTTTTCCGTTACATGAAATTTTTTAATAAATTTGGGATATTTCGTAGTCACTGAATTCAAAGCTGAAATTAAAATTTTTTGAGAGCTTATTTCACAGGCTTGATATTTTATTGCTTATACACAAAAATAATATAATAACTTAGGTACCACAAAGAAAGAACATCCACAATAGGGCAGTCAATGAGGGTATGTGGCTCCGAATTTCATCCTACTATATCGATTTACGTGATATTTTCACAGTAAGTAGGGAATAGCCCAAGAAACAAAGTCTACCCTATGCCTATGTGTGCTTTTGTCTTAGGGGCGGTTCCCACCATAAGTTTTTTAACGGAAAGTCTTGGATTTAAAATATTGTTTATTATATTTTTATTTCAATTATTCTAATTGTTTAAAAGGTAGTAAACTTTGCATCTGGGGCTTTTTTGTTGTTTTCCTCGTAATACGAGAGATGTCGCTGAATTGCGTCTCAGAGGTGGGTTCATTGTATTGCGATGGTTTGCCTTAAATTGGCAGAATTGTTTGTATTTCCTTCAGAGTTGAGATTTCTGAGCTTCACCGATGAGGCATAAGGATGCTGAAATAGCTATATGGAGATGGTGGTCCAACTCTGAATCAAATATAAACAAAACCTGCCTTGATCTTTTTCTCTTTTTCATTTTTACTCAGTTTGAGTATTTAGAAACTGTCTTTCGGTCCTTTTCCTTGACGAAGGGAAGGTAAATGCGTGGCCTAAGCGTCCTCTATTTGCTTTCTCCTACTTTCGTCGTCTCTTGTGATTATATATTGTAAAATCCGGAGATATGGGATGCAGCCAGAAAGCAGTTTATTAACGAAAAGTCTTGGATTTAAAATATTGTTTATTATATTTTTATTTCAATTATTCTAATTGTTTAAAAGGTAGTAAACTTTGCATCTGGGGCTTTTCGTTGTTTTCCTCGTAATACGAGAGATGTCGCTGAATTGCGTCTCAGAGGTGGGTTCATTGTATTGCGATGGTTTGCCTTAAATTGGCAGAATTGTTTGTATTTCCTTCAGAGTTGAGACTTCTGAGCTTCGCCGATGAGGCATAAGGATGCTGAAATAACTATATGGAGATGGTGGTCCAACTCTGAATCAAATATAAACAAAACCTGCCTTGATCTTTTTTCTCTTTTTCATTTTTACTCAGTTTGAGTATTTAGAAACTGTCTTTCGGTCCTTTTCCTTGACAAAGGGAAGGTAAATGCGTGGCCTAAGCGTCCTCTATTTGCTTTCTCCTACTTTCGTCGTCTCTTGTGATTATATATTGTAAAATCCGGAGATATGGGATGCAGCCAGAAAGCAGTATATTAACGAAAAGTCTTGGATTTAAAATATTGTTTATTATATTTTTATTTCAATTATTCTAATTGTTTAAAAGGTAGTAAACTTTGCATCTGGGGCTTTTCGTTGTTTTCCTCGTAATACGAGAGATGTCGCTGAATTGCGTCTCAGAGGTGGGTTCATTGCATTGCGATGGTTTGCCTTAAATTGGCAGAATTGTTTGTACTTCCTTCAGAGTTGAGACTTCTGAGCTTCACCGATGAGGCATAAGGATGCTGAAATAGCTATATGGAGATGGTGGTCCAACTCTGAATCAAATATAAACAAAACCTGCCTTGATCTTTTTTATCAAGATCAAATTATTTAGCGCATTTTTAAATTTTCTTAAAAATCTTCCTATTTCTCCATGTAACTCGAAAATGATAACAGATGTCAAAAAAAAGATGCCATACAAAAATGTAGGTTTCTTCTAGAAAAACATTTTGATTTTATTTTTTATAACAGTATCTCTTATCCTTTTCAAGTTACATGGAGAAAAAGGAAGATCTTTAAGAAAATTTAAATATGCGCTCTATAATTTGATCTTATTTTTTTCAAAAACCATTCATTTTAAAAACGCTCAACTTTTTGAACATAAAAAGAACACTGTAGTAAAATGTGGATGAGGGGATGAAAATTTTTGTGGATGAGGGGTTAAATAGACTTCTCAATTTTGTTCTTAAAATTCGTTAGTCATCAATTTTTTGCAGCATGTCTCGCTTAGTTTGATTGTAATCGACATTTAATATTGCATATTTGAAAGGACTTTTCAAGCACAATAAAAGGTATTGGTAGCATTATACACCTAAAATCGACCGTTTCTCTGATATTTCAAGTTGAATACACTGATTTGAGCATGAACCAAAAAAACAAACTCTTTTACCTACCATATCTCTTTTTGTGTTATAACTAGAAGATTGAAGAAGGAACAAATCTCTTTGATTTTTATGAGCTACAAAAATGATTTATATAATTTTTTTAGTTAGATGAATTGTGTTTAAGGTATTCGCAAAACACCGTTTGAAAAGGTGTATGAAAATGGCCAATTTTCAACCACGAATAACTCAAAAAGCATTGAGTTTAAAAAAAAATTATAGAACAGTTTTTGCTTAGAATTAGGTTCTCTAGCAACTTCCGTAGTTGTTTAACCAAAAATTGTCCACCCCCGAGAAGGGGTGGGAACCGCCCCCAAGACAAAAGCACACATCGGCATAGGGTAGACTTTGAATAAGGAGATAGTTTCAGGGTATTCCTAAAATTTAATTAAAATCCATGCAGTAGGATAGAATTCGGAGGTAGTAACCTGTTCTTGCTCTCATTGACTGCCCTACAAGGAAAAGAAAGAATTTTCCTGTAGCTGGCTGTATACCATCAATCATAAAAATTTTTTATTGAAAAATATCCTTTGTAAAGGGTATAAAAACTTTTATTAAAATCCCTTTAAGGGCTACATCACAACAAAATGTTTTCGATGTTCTTACAAAATCATCATCAGTGTTAAAATATACAGGTTGAATGCTAGCTGAGCCACCAGCCACTAAAATAATACCAGGGTGAGAACCCTTTAAATGGTATGTAGTTATTTTACAAAAATGCATATTTGTTTGATGAATAGGATGGATATAATTAATAAGGAATGATGCCCTTAGGTAAAGTATGAACCTCCCCAGCACGTGGGATGTTGCCATCGAACTGTCGTAATGTAGAGACTACAACTTAATTTACATTCCACGTCACAGGAAGGTTCATACTTTACCTAATCCTCATTAATTATATCCATCCTATAGAAATTCAAACAAATATGCATTTGTAAAATAACTACATACCATTTAAAGGGTTCTCACCCTGATATTTCTTTGGTGGCTCAGCTAGCATTCAACCTGTTTATTTTAACACTAATGATGATTTTGTAAGAAAATTTAAAACGTGCTGTTGTGATGTAGCCCTTAAGGGGATGGGTACGTATTTTCGGCTGCAATGCTATTCAAATGGGGATTCATTTATTTCGAATCCTGAGAAAACTGATAAGTATTTTTGAAAAATTTAAAATCAGAATGAATGATTACGCTCTTGCCGAGGGCCGAAAGTCCCTGAAAACTTCTATAATGTTTATTTTAATAAATTACAGAGGTAAAAAACTAAGAGAAAGTGTAGTGTAATTTTTAATTTTAAATATCTCATTCAAAAGAAACTTTTTATTTATTCTAAGGGACTTTCTGTCCTCGATAATAATTTGGTCATTCATTTTGCGTTTAAATTTTTTAAAAATATTTATTAGTTTTTTCAGGATTCGAAAAAAATGGACACCATGTCCGTGGTGATATTTTCCAAATCGAACATTCGCTATCTTTGTCATACAACGCACTGAGTCATAAATAGAATATGATGACAAGACAGTGACAGTTTTAAATAGTTGACATGGCATGGGGAATGGTTTGAGTTGTTGATTAAATAAATATATAATAATATTGATAGTGTATTTGATAAATAATAATTGATTTAAGACGTGAACTTAATAAAATAGTACATTATATACCGCGGGACTGAAGTAGTACATTTAATCCTGAAGGTAAAGTTTATGGCCCGACCGCAGGGAGGGCCATAATTTACCTGAAGGATTAAATGTACTTCAGTCGCAAGGTATATACGATACTTTTCGTACTTCCGGTATGATTTTATTAATTATTTCAATAATTTCAATCAGTTTTTTCTCTCTTCAACTCATTTAATAAACTGTCTTTAAAATAAGTTACCATAGTAACATTGCGTTGTGACAGTTATAATTTAGAAACATTGTCATTACTAGTGTCATTGTAAAGAAACATTGTTATTGATAATTATTGGTATCATGAGTGAAGAAGGTGTATCTGATATTGATAAAAGAGCAGCCGAAGTAGGTGAAGAATTGTTACCACCGAAATCTAGAAAACTATACGAGCAGCAGTACGATGCTTTTAAAAAGTGGTGCCGCTTAAAAAATGTGAGACAACCTACTGAAAATGCGCTGTTAGTCTACTTCGATGATAAATCAAAAGCGGTTTGTGCCTCAACTCTCTGGGCACATTACTCAATGCTGAAATCGGTTATTAACATTAGAGAAGATATTGATATAAGTAAATTTCCAAAATTATTAGCTTTTTTGAAGAGAAGAAATGAGGGATTTAAGCCAAAGAAGTCAAGAATTCTCACGTCTGAGCAGGTAGATCAGTTCTTACGGGAGGCTCCGGATGATAAATATTTAATGCTTAAGGTAAATTTGGAAATTTGTTTATATTCAGAAATTTTAAGAAATCAATTTTTTTGTAGGTTGCACTTATTTTGGGCGTTGCGGGAGCTTGTCGTGGAAAAGATTTGGTTGATTTAGAAATCGACGATGTGAGAGATTTGGGCGATTCCTTCCTAATTGCGATTAGAAACACCAAAAATAAAATTGACCGAAATTTTGTGATCAAAAATTCAGAAAACAGTGCCATCAGTTTTGTGGCGATATTTCGGAAATATGTGGCATTGCGAAAGACAGGGACAACTCATTCAAAATTTTTTGTTCAATACATCAACAAAGAATGTACTACGCGAGTAGTAGGAAAAAACATGTTTGGTACAATTCCACGGCAAATAGCAGCTTTCTTGAAATTAGAAAATGCGACGTCTTATACGGGACATTGTTTTAGACGCACATCTGCGTCTTTGTTAGCTGATTCGGGAGCAACAATAGACGTGCTGAAGAGACATGGAGGATGGAAATCCTCCAACGTGGCCGAGGGATATATTGAATCGTCTATTAAAAATAAACAAAAAATTTCAGATAAAATATTTGGTCAAGTCGCCGATTCGTCCACTATAGTTATGCCACAGTCCTCATTCTCGCTTCCTGTTTCCGCAGGATCTTCGAAACAAACACCAGTTCAATATGAAAAGGACCTATCTGTTACTCGTCAGTTACCTGCTGCATTAACCCAGGAAAGACTGGTCAATATGACGAACTGTCACAATATTAATTTGAATATTAACGTTAATTACCATTCTAATTAATTATATTTTTCAATAAAATATCCCTTAAATTCGTTTGTTTGTGATTTAATCGTTCCGGGAGTTTCGTCAATATTTAATCCCGGAGGGATTAAATGTGACACTTTAGTACCTGTCACAAGGGAGTGAAGTTGTCACTTTAGGCCCGGAAGTACGAAAAGGTATTTATTGTTTATTATGTATGAAAGATCCAAGCAGAGAATACATCAGGATATATTCTGTGATCCAAGTATTTTTTTAAGATGTTCAAAATTGTAAGCGTTCCATAGTAATAACAATATATTATTAAAAAAATCACTTTAACACTTTTTGTCTTTTCTCGATTGAGTATTAGTTTTTGTTGTACATATAAATTACATATTACAAAAACACTGAATACATAGTTAGTGAAAAAATTATCACATTTATTAACTAAATTAATAATTTGCAATTATGCAAATAACAGTTAACCAAGAACATTCAAAAGCCATCTCGTTAAAGTTAATGATGACATTGTCAAGTAGAATGACATTCTAGTAATGTTTACGTATCCATACCAGTGTGCATTTTACTCAAAGATCTTATACACATAGATTTGGCCAACTCGGAAAAATAGCGTAACGCGGAGCAGTTCGGGTCGGTGCGGTGGTCTATCTATCTCTCTCTACCGGCGCTTAACTTTCTCTCTCTAGCAAATGATGGCTGTCGCCTCTGTGTAACTGTCGTTCCATTACTTTCACCTCTTGGTAGATACGCTCACACTCGCACGACAGACAAAGATAGCTAGACCACCGTACTTGATATCGGCGTTACACCCCGATGCATTGAGTGGCATATCCCTAGCCAGATCTATTCTCTTTATTTACATATCTCTGATTTTACTACACGTAATTTGCCGTGCAATGACAGAAAAATTAGAGATAGCCTTAAAATATTTGCGAATTATGTACCGATGACCTTAAAGGGATATTAATAAATGTTTTTACACCTTTTACAAAGAATTTTTTCAATAAATTTTTTTTATATAACTCAGGTTGTAGAGTTCTTGATATTTTTCTTCTTCTTTCACTACCCTGTCCGATTATGGAACGTTGGCGATCATATTGTCAATAATAGCTTTGTCTACCGCAGCTCGAAATAGAATAGCGGATGTCTCTTGATATATCGAAGCCAGGATATTGGCTTGGGTCTCTTCTTATGGCTACATTGCCCTTTATTAGGAGGTGTAGAAGGTTATATATCTCTAGATGACTAATTACATGGCCTTAATATTGTAAATTTCGAATTTTTAATGTTTTTGTTATTTTTGTGCAGTCTTTTATTCGGTGTAAAACTGTTTCATTTCTTATTAGACCAAACCCACTTATTTGCAATATTTGTCGGTGGTCGGTGGATCCACAACATCTAATGCCACCAATTTAAAAAAAATAATTTTCCTCTAACTGTAATAGGAATCAAAAAGAATCCCCG